>NW_026294606.1:76237167-76848834 GCF_007827085.1 Peromyscus californicus insignis | reverse complement strand
TTGATGATTCTTAAAGGGTTATGAACTTATCAGGTCAAATGTCTTACCCTACTCAGGGAGAAGCAGAAATCCTGGAGCAGCTGTTCAAGAGGAGCCATCAAGAGGAGCCATCTGACCTACAGAAGGCCAGAACGACACTCTTATACCTGCAGGGCATCTTGGAGCAGGAAACTGAGGTGCTGTGGCATGCATTGAGGCAGACCCTGATGATATCAAGGTTGCCCTGGGTTACAGGGACTGTTCTCCAATGTTCTCGGAGCTAAGGTACCTCAGTCACCATCAGAAGGGCTGAGCATCTCTTCCCTGGGTGAAAACAGTGTCTGCAGTTGGGGTGGGGGTATGTTCTAGAGAGTCAAAGAAGATATACTTTTCTCCCTTCTCACATTTACCACCTAAGACTTTAATCACGCCTGTAAAAGTTGCCTCAAGAAAAGGCTTACAGCTGGGCAGTGGTGGCGCACGCCTTTAATCCCAGCACTCAGGAGGCAGAGGCAGGCGGATCTCTGTGAGTTCGAGGCCAGCCTGGTCTACAAAGTAAGTTCCAGGAAAGGCGCACAGCTACACAGAGAAACCCTGTCTCGAAAAACCAAAAAAAAAAAAAAAAAAGGCTTACATAAGTTTACAGTGGGCACTAAAAAGCCAAGGGTGCTAGCAAACAGAAAATGCCACAAGGCTCTAGATTTTGCCTCATGCTCTACATCAATTTTGTGTCAAGCACTTTCTGTTACTGTGACAAATACCTGAAGTCTACAAATCACGATAAAGATAGAAGGTTAGTTTTGACTCATGTTTGGTTGGCCAGCACAACACATCATGTCAGAAACTCATAAAGCGCCTCACCAAACGTCAGCCAAGAAGAAAAAGAAAGGAAGATACCACTGTTTCAGTACACCCTTTAAGGCTTTGCCCCCAATGACCTAACTTCCTCCAGCTTAGGCCCTGTTTCCTAAGGAACCCACCACTTGCAAGGAGTGCCACAGTCTGGGATGAATCCTTGAGTGCATGACCTTGTGGGGGATATTTCAGATCTACAGTGTAGCAAACCCATCAGTATTCCTGATCTGCAGTTTTCAAATCATGGTCCTTAGACCTGCAGCCTTGTTGTGATACCTAATCTAGGCTCTAGCTCAGCCCTGCCTAGCCCAGCCCAGCTCAGCCCAGCTCAGCCTTCCAGAGGCTCTGCAGGGAGATGGACACCTAGGCTTTCTCAGCCTTGGCAGGTAACTGGTGTGGCTCAGGCCTGAGCTCATCTTTAGTGAAAGGTGAAGGAGGCTGTGTCCTGACACCTTCCGCTCCACCAAATCAGAACACCTACCCTCAGCCCCACATTTTTTCACACTGGAGCTGAACCCTGTCTTTATCTTGCTACCAAGGCTTCTTCCCAAAATGGAATTTGAGCCAAAAAGGTTTATGCTGCCCCGTTTAATTTCCAAAGAAATCCTTGAATGGAAATAAACCCGAAAGTATCACTGGGGCTGAGCATCTCCCCCTGGCCTGTCGTCCATGCCGCTTACCTTCAGGCCCATTCCTTCCTTAGTTCTCTCCTCCTGGAAATATCTACCTTTAATCTCTCTTCGGCTTTCCCATAACAAATAGAAACACCCACAGCTGGGCAGTGGAACCCTTCACCTCTGCCCTACTTTCTCTTGCCTAACCATGGAGCAAAGGTTTGAGCAGATCCCTTGCACTCTTCATGGAGCGCCAAGAAAAAGGAGGAAGATGGGACACATGTCATAGGCACAAGCGTGAGGCTTGGATTCCAGAACACATGAAAAAAGGCTGGGAGAGGAAGTATGTGCCTGTAACTCCCGTGCTGTGAGGGGTACAGACAAGAGGACCTCTGGGGCTTGCTGGCTGCCCACCAACCTCCAGCTGTTGTGGGAATTCGTCCGTTCAGCCAGTGGCTTTGGGGTACAAGCCCCAGAGCACTGCTTTGTCTGAGTACTTGACCCCTTAAGAGCTGAGGGATAGTCCTGGTTCACTTTCTTGGGTGGTCGGGACTGGGTCAGGCAACAGAGAGCGGCTTGTGGTTGGTCCCCAGTGGCATTGAGGAAAGCGGCAAACTGGACCAGCAGGATTACCAGAGGTGTCTTCCTTATTCTGTATCAGTGAGTGTATTATCTCCATTTTATACCTTAATAAATTCTTGAGATCCTTTAACGGACTCTTGTGGGCTCATATAACACATCCAGCCTCAGTGAGAAATCCTGTCTCAAAGGAATAACGTAAAGCTTTATAGAGCAGGACAGTCAACATCCTTCTCTGGCCTCTGCGTGAGTGGACAGGTATGCATACCCAACCACACACAGGTACATACATCATGGAGATGGAGAGAGAAGTGCAGGGGGGGGGGGACCCTCCATCCACTCAGGAAGATGGAGATCTGCTCATATCTGTGGGTGTCATAAATGTGCTCTGCAGATGAGATGCCCTGGTTGGAGTGGGAAACACATTTCATGGCTTCTACTTGACTTTCTAAGTAAATGCTGGCTTATAGAGGGAACTAGATCTCTCAGCATCCTAAAAATGAACTATTCTTACAGGCCAAGAAGTAAACCCATCTGTCTGGACATATTTTTTTGTGCGTGGGCCTGGCTTAGCAGGTCCAGTTAGGAAGATAAATTAGCCTTAGAAGCATTTGGAGGGTATTGCCAATGTTGTGTCTGCCACAGGGGTCCATGCGGCCACTGGATAAAGTGGATAGAGTTCCTCCTCCTCCTCCTTTTCCTCTCTCTCTCTCTCTCTCTCTGTAGCTAGAGTTTTCCTGCCTTGCCCACAGTCAGGACAAATCTCTGTCACCCGCCAGTCCCACAGCTGCTCAGACCCAACCAAGTAAACACAGAGACTTACATTGCTTACAAACTGTATCGCCGTGGCAGGCTTCCTGCTAACTGTTCTTATAGCTTAAATTAATCCATTTCTACAAATCTATACCCTGCCACGCGACTCATGGCTTACCAGAGTCTTCACATGCTGTTTGTCATCATGGCGGCTGGCAGTGTCTCTCTTACCCAGCTTCCTGTTCTCTCAATTCTCCTCTCTGTTAGTCCCGCCTATACTTCCTGCCTGGCCACTGGCCAATCAGTGATTTATTTATTGACCAATCAGCAACACATTTGACATACAGACCATCCCACAGCATCTCTCTCTCTCTCTCTCTCTCTCTCTCTCTCTCTCTCTCTCTCTCTCTCTCTCTGTGTGTGTGTGTGTGTGTGTGTGTGTATGTGTGTGTGTGCATGCACATGTGCACATACACACATGCTATGGCATACATGAGTTGGTCCACACCCTCAATCTGGCTTGAGGAAGGGCTTCTATTGTTTTTCTGCTACATGTGTTAAGCTAGCTAGTCCATGAGCATCTGGGAATTCTCCTGTCTCTGCCTCATCTCCCCTCAAGAGCACCAGGGTTGCAGATGCTCATGCTACTGGGTTCAGCTTTTATGTGGGTTCTGAATATTTGAATTTAAGTCCTCACACTTGAGCCGCAGGTCCTTTACCCACTGAGCCATCATTCCAGCCACATGGATGGATTTTGTTGGCAGGTATCATCGAGGGCACCAAATAAGAACCAACTCTGGAGCTGGGTAGATGTGAGAAATCACTTTGCTTTAGTCTGTTTCCATTAAGCGCAGAGTGGAGTGTCTTGCTCACTGTGCTATGGCTGTGGGGAGACACTACATCCAAGGCAACTTACAAAAGAAAACATTTAATTGGGGGCTTGCTCACAGTTTCAGAGGGTTAGTTAGTGAGCATGGTGACAGGCAGGTGTGACACTGGAGCAGTAGCTGAGGGCTCACATCTGATCCATAAACAGTAGACACAGAGAGAGTATGACTGGGCCTGGCATGAGCTTTTGAAATCTCAAAGCCCACCCCCAGTGAATCATCTCCTCCAATAAGGCCACGCCTCCTAATCCTTCCCAAACAGTTCCAACAACTGGAATCCAACTATTCAAATCTATGAGCCTGTGGATGCCATTTTCATTTAAACCACCATATGGAGCATTCAGAATGGTTTATTTATAATTTATAATAAATAACAACTTATCCAGAAGTGCCATTTCTGAATGCCAACTAAAGGCATAGACACATTCCACTACTCTCTTCTAGGTTCTATGTCTGCTTGTCACCAAAATTGACTCCAAGGAAAAATATTAATGTGTATGATTTACAGAGGTGTCCTTGGTCTGATAAGGCTAAGATACACACAGAACTTTGAGAAGAAATTAAATTTCAAAATATTAAAACTAAGTCAGTGGGATGGCTCAGTGGATAGAAACACTTGCTGCCAAGCCTGGCCACCCGAGTTCTGTCTCTGAAACCCACATGGTTGAAGACAGAACTGACTTCCCCAAGTTGTTCTCTGAGTTCACCCATGTATTGTGGCACATGCACACACACACACACACACACACACACACACACACACAAACACACACACAAATAAAATAGACAGTTGAAGCATTAAAGCAACTGGCTTTTTTCTGTTTGATACTTCAAGGTGAAAAGGGATGGATGAAGGCAGTCAGCCATGGAGATGGCTATGTTCTTTTATATATATATATTTATGTATACTTTATATAGAGAGATATATAAATATATATGCTTTAGTTTGCACACCTTTTGAAAGTTTTAAAGGTTTCCGTTACTTTTATTTATATATCTGTATGTCTGTGTGAGTGTATGCTGTATATGTGGATGCCCATGGTGGGCATCCAGAAAACATCCAGAAGGCCTTCAGGTCCCTTGGGTCACCTGAGTAGTGCTTGTGGAGACTGGCTGTGGTCCTGCCAACCTTGACTTCCATGAACTTCCATCACAGCATCTCCTTGTCCCTTACTTGTTCCACATTTCTCAAGACACCAGACTTCATATCCTTCCTGCATACTAACCACACTGTATCGTGAGCATTGGCAGGTGCAACATTGTACTTGGTGCACTTTTCACTGTCTGACCTCTGACCTTGGATTTTTACATGGCACGGTGATTTACAAGCATTTGTCACCTAGCCTTCAACCTCACTGGTGACTAGGAATGCCCTAAGATGGAGAAGTAAGTTCTGTGACCATAGTAGGGCTGCATCCATTGAAGCAGAAAGAAATGGATACACCTCTGACAACCAAGATTCCATTTCCCGTAGTGGGCCCAGTGGGCCCCGCCAGGGGACGGATTTCTTTCTCCTCTCGATGGCCAAACTACATGCATTTGATCTGAGCCATTTGCTGCCAGATACACCATTTTCCCTACTCCCTGCCCTCCTCCTCCTCCTCTTCCTCCTCCTCCTCCTCCTCCTCCTCCTCCTCATCTTTTCTTCTTTTTTGTCCTGGAACTCATTTTGTAGACCAGGCTGGCCTCAAACACATGGAGATCCACCTGCCTCTGCCTCCTCAATGCTGGGATTAAAGGGGCCTGCCACCACACCTGGCCAGATGTGCTCTTTCTAAAGAGGAGAATGTTTTCTTGTCCTGGGGAAATTTTGTCTTGTGTGTGTCTAAAACACTGAGCTGCTCTAGGTTAAGGATGCCTTTTGTAATATATCGCCTTCGCACAAATATTAAAAAGGGAAACACAAGAAAAACCATGAACTTCTTTGCATGCCTTCTCCTGAGCCACTGTTTCACTCCAGAGAGAGGACCAGAGAGAGGACCTTTGCTACACACACTGCTGTCCTCTGCACCACAGAGTTTTAACAACATAGCATTCCTTCAAAGAATCTACCAAAGATCTAAAAAGCCATTCGCGCTGGGCCCTACGCTGGCTGTGCTATCATTTAGACTCCACTTTCTTCTAAACTTTGTCTTCAAAATAGCTCCACTATCCGGCTCTGGACTTCTCTCTCCTCTTCCCCACCGGACATTTATCCTCTGAGAGCCCCCTGACCGCCCACGACTGTTCCAGGCTGCTGCCAGCCATCCTGTACTTTGGAGTGCTGGTTCTGTTCATCTCTCGTATTATTTTTGTCTACTGGTTTTTTGAGGCAGAGTCTCACCATGTAGCCCAGAGTGACCTTAGGCCCTTGGTTCTCCGGCCTCCACATCCTGAGTGCTAGGGCTCCAGGCATGAAGCATTGCTCTCAGTGGGATGTTGGCTCTTTTAAAACTTGAGCACTAGAGACTGGGCAGACACCGATGCCTGGCTGATAGCAATCATAAAACACTGAATGTAAACTCTGTGTCAACTTAAGAATCCCTAAAAGGTAAAAGAAAAATAGAATGTTAAAGTTGGTGGAGTTGTAAAGATATTTTAAGGTCAGAAACAGTGCGTAGACTAGGCTTCCACACAAGCGTATATGTGTATGGATGCACACACGTGTAGAAGTCAGAGGACAATTTGCAACAGTCCGTTCTCCCCTTCCATCATGTGGGTCCCAGGGATCAAACTTAGGCTGTCAGCCTTGGTGGCAAGCTCCTTTACCTGCCGAGCCACCTTGCCAGCCCAAACGAATTGTTTCAGATCCACATTTCTTCCATTAATTTAATGATACCACCAAGCATGAGAGTGCTCATTTGTTACCAGGGGATGCAAACCCTGGATGCTCCCATCTCTACCTCATTCCATCCTCTTCCTGTTCTGGAGTCTGAGCTTATCCATAAAGTTGCTTCACCTTGAGGCAAAAGTGGAATGACCTGAGATACCTCGGTCTGCAGGCTGACACCAGTGGGAAGGTGGGTCTTGGGTTCCAGATAGGAGAGGGCCACGGTCTGGTTACCTCACTTCATCTATGCTCCCGGCTTCCTACTGGAGCAGAGGTTGGGCAGAGTATGGACTGGGGTCAGGAGTGAGTGAGAACCTGGAGGAGGTGAAAAGACCTGGGCAGGTGGGGTACATGTAGGGCAAACACAGGAACTGTAGGGTTTTTTGTTTTGTTTTGTTTTTTAGCATCTTGGTAAAAATCAGAGTTCTTTCTTTTTCTTTCTTTCTTTCTTTCTTTCTTTCTTTCTTTCTTTCTTTCTTTCTTTCTTTTTTTCTTTCTTTCTTCCTTTCTTCCTTTCCTTCTTTCCTTCCTTCTTTCTTTTTTCTTTCCTTCCTTCCTTTCCTTTCCCCCTCTCTCCCTTTCTCTCTCTCTCTCTCTCTTCTCTCTCTCTTCCTTCCTTCCTTCCTTTTTCTATCAAAAGGGCTTCCTGATCCTATTCCGTAGTTACCCTGGGATCCCCCTGACTGTTCTCAAGCAGGCAGCTTAATTCCACATGTAGAAACAACCACACACAAATTTTCATCTAATAGTGTTGAACCCAATCAGAGATTAGGACAACTTGAAACAAACATGAACTTTCTTCACGTTGCCGCCACCCCACCTACACACACAGCTGGAGTTTCCTGCTGACTGATCCCCCACGTGTTTGGAGGTCACAGCCAACTGACAAAACACTTTGCTCATGATGGTGGGTTAATGACAAAGAGGAAATCTCTTATAGACTGCTGGGATGGCAGAACCCATCCAAAAAACACAACTTTGTGTTACTATAGCTGCAGGGAACCTCTGGATGAGGGATTATTGTGTTTTCCATCATGACTACTCCAATGATGACTGCCAACTATGAAGGACAGCTGGGTCCTGCATGTCGTATGCATTGCATCCCCAGAACAGCCTGGGTCCTGCATGTCATATATATCCTATTCCAGGACAGCCTGGTCATACATGTCATATGTATCCTATTCCAGGACAGCCTGGTCATACATATCATGTGTATCCTATTCCAGGACAGCCTGGTCATGCATGTCATACGTATCCTATTCCAGGACAGCCTGGTCAAGCATGTCATACGTATCCTATTCCAGGACAGCCTGGTCATACATGTCATATGTATCCTATTCCAGGACAGCCTGGTCATACATGTCATATATATCCTATTCCAGGACAGCCTGGTCATACATGTCATATATATCCTATTCCAGGACAGCCTGGTCATGCATGTCATACGTATCCTATTCCAGGACAGCCTGGTCATGCATGTCATATGTATCCTATTCCAGGACAGCCTGGTCATACATATCATATGTATCCTATTCCAGGACAGCCTGGTCATACATGTCATATGTATCCTATTCCAGGACAGCCTGGTCAAGCATGTCATATATATCCTATTCCAGGACAGCCTGGTCATACATGTCATACGTATCCTATTCCAGGACAGCCTGGTCATGCATGTCATACGTATCCTATTCCAGGACAGCCTGGTCATACATGTCATACGTATCCTATTCCAGGACAGCCTGGTCATGCATGTCATATGTATCCTATTCCAGGACAGCCTGGTCATGCATGTCATATGTATCCTATTCCAGGACAGCCTGGTCAAGCATGTCATATGTATCCTATTCCAGGACAGCCTGGTCAAGCATGTCATATGTATCCTATTCCAGGACAGCCTGGTCATACATATCATATGTATCCTATTCCAGGACAGCCTGGTCATACATATCATATGTATCCTATTCCAGGACAGCCTGGTCATACATGTCATATGTATCCTATTCCAGGACAGCCTGGTCATGCATGTCATATGTATCCTATTCCAGGACAGCCTGGTCAAGCATGTCATACGTATCCTATTCCAGGACAGCCTGGTCATACATGTCATATGTATCCTATTCCAGGACAGCCTGGTCATGCATGTCATACGTATCCTATTCCAGGACAGCCTGGGTCCTGCATGTCATATGTATCCTATTCCAGGACAGCCTGGTCATGCATGTCATATGTATCCTATTCCAGGACAGCCTGGTCATACATATCATATGTATCCTATTCCAGGACAGCCTGGTCATACATATCATATGTATCCTATTCCAGGACAGCCTGGTCATACATGTCATATGTATCCTATTCCAGGACAGCCCGGTCCTGCATGTCATATGTATCCTATTCCAGGACAGCCCGGTCCTGCATGTCATATGCATCCTACTGTTGATGCCAGGCTTCTGTCACCAACGAGCTCACCCACAACAGGACTGAAGGGAAACAAAACCAAGTTTACAAATCCCTGCACACAGCTCACTTCCGACAGCGTTTCCTGGTGTGCTCCTTGAAGCTCTGGAAATGTTGAGAACAGCAGAGTTTGCAGGAAACTTTCTTTAAAGGGTTGATTTGTTTTCATAGCTTGGTTCAGTTCATTTTATTTACCCTCCTAATCAGATCAAAAGGTGAACTTTTGGGGCTGGAGAGATGGGCCTCAGTGGTTAAGAGCATGTACTGCTCTTCAGAGGACCCGAGTTTCATTTCCAGCACACACACCCAGAAGCTCCCGGACACTTGTAACTTGAGCTCCAGAGGATCCGACAACTCCAGCCCCCACAGGCTTCTGCCTCCCCCCCACATACACATTATTTTTAAGTTTTTTTTTTTAAGGTGAATTTTTAGATTGGGAGGTGCATTGATTTTAGAAGTTGAGAACAATGGACCTATTGAACCAGAACTATGTGAGGGAATAGGTTTGAAATGAAATCAGACCAAAATGCTACTTATGTTAAATGCTACATTATCAAACTAAGACTTTAAGGTAGTAGATGGAACCAAAGCAAACTAGATTTATATATATAAATATATATTTAATCTCTACCCCCTTGTGTTAACCCTTACAATGATGATAACTGTCACTCAGATTTCGGTGACTGTGACAGAATGCCTGAGGTCAAATTGAAACTAGGAAACGTTTGTTTTGGAGGTTTCAGTCCTGTTGCTCCTGGGCCTGTGGGAGGCGGCACCAAAGAGCAGGGAGTGTGTGGTGTAGACTGCACACCATGTCAGTCAGGAAGCAAAGGGTCAGAGGAGAGACCAGGGTGCCACAGTCCCTTCCGAGTGCATGCCATAATGATCTAAAGACTTTCCACCACACTTTTCAAGGTTCCACCTGTCCAGATAGAAACAGGCCCTAAACACAGTGCTCGTCTTCTGTAAGACACTCATCCAAACCACCAGTGGACCAGTTGGATATGGTTCTGCTTCTTTGTTCCTGTCTTATAATCCCCTCCCCACTTCTACATCACCAGGTGGGAACACTGGTTCTGTTTTGTAGGATGGAGTGTCCGCATGCGTGAATGACAGAGGCAAAACAATCTCATCTTTAACTCCATATGTTGGGTTCTATCCTTTGACATGCAGCTAAGTCATCACCTACAAAGCAGACAAAACTCATAAGCGGAAATCACCCAAGGCTTATCTTATCTGCTTTGCACCAGCCAGAACTACTCGTATGACTGTTCAATGTCCCTCGATAACATCCCCTTTGCTTGATGGGATGATCGCTCTCTCTGTGTGTCGTGTGACCTAAGTCAAACCTAAGTCATCTGAATGAGGGGTTTCCCTGCTGACTGTGAGGAAGGAAGCTATCGTATTGTGGGTATATGGGGAGGCTGTGGGCAGCCCAGAAATTCAGGATGGCCCTCAGCTGGAAACCAGGGAAAGCATGAGGTCCTCAGACTTATTGCCCTGTGTGTATGTGGTATGCATGTGTGTACACGCAGGTACATATATATATATATTTGTGTGCATGGGAATGTTGATAGCAAGTTTCTTCATCAGTCGCCCTCCACATTAGTGTTTGAGACAGAGTTTCTCGATGAACCTGGAGTTTTCCATTTTGGCTAAATTGACTGGCCATCAAGCACCAACAATCCTCCCCAGCCCTGGGATTACACACGTGCAGTACCACACCAGGCTTTGACTTGGATGCCTGGAACCAAACAAAAGTCTTCATTATAATATGCTGAGCACTTTGCCAACTGAGTGATCTCCCCAGGCCTAATCCTACAGCCTTACAAAGCAGAATTCCGTAGAAGCTTACGAAGGGACTCAGAACTCCAGAAAGAATGCCCCATCCGACACCCAATTTCATGCATGCCTTTCTGAAGGGCATTTTATACGAAGTATATTTCTTGATGAATACAGTCACACTGCCTGCCCTCCATAGCTGTATGTGTTCCACTCCTACCTTGGTGGACCGTGTTGGGGGCTGTCCAGGCCCCACCCTTTTTCTTGAGTATCTGTTTCTTGACTTGAGTATCTGTTCACTCTGGAAACTGGTCCTTTGTTCTTGGAATTTTTTTAAGTTTTTATTTTGTTCTTAATTTCTCTCTCTCTCTCTCTCTCTCTCTCTCTCTCTCTCTCTCTCTCTCTCTCGTGTGTGTATGTGTGTGTGTGTGTGTGTGTGTGTGTGTGTGTGTGTGTGTGTGTGGGTGCAAGTGAGTACAGGTGCTTGTGGAGGCCAGAAGAGGGATTAGAGGCCCTGGAGTAAGGGTTACAGGCAGTTCGGAGCCACCCAACATGTGTGTTGGGAACTGAACTTGGGTCGGTCATCTGCAAGAACAGAGCTTGTGCGGAACGCCTGAGTCCTCTCTCCCATCCCTGCTCTTGCAGTGCAGCTCCCTAGTTTTCCTCTTGTGTAAACTCCTTGCTAAGCCTTTTTTTCTGTTTCCTATTAGGCTACTTATCAATTTTAAAGATCAATTCATAGAAATTATTTTTAAAATGTTTTTTTCTATTATATAGATTGCGAATGTGTAACATTTCCATGTTAATTTTATATTTTTTCTAAAACTGTATGTTTTTACTGTCATCCTGCAGTCAGTATATTCTTACATGTTTTTCTATTTCAAGTTTATAAAAATTGTCCTGTTTCCTCACAATATTTTGATAGTCTTGTTCCTACATTCCTGCTTCATTTCCATCTGGAGTTGATTTGGAGTCAGTATTCCTCCAGCTACCCTGACCAGACCCGTGCACACCTGACCCTGCCTTGGGCCAGGTCACCAGCGGCTTCCGTGATGCTGAGTCAAAAGGAGTTCTGCAGCCTCGTTGTCTTTGACTTTTCTGTGGTGTTTGTCAGAGTGAGGCAGGCTCCTCTCTGGTAGCACACCTCCCTCACTGAGCTGGCAGGACAGCACAGCTCCTAACTCTCCCCACACCTCACCAGTCCTCGATCCTCCCCAGGGGGCCTCATCTTCCTCCCCAGGTCTCAGAATTCAGGTGAGAGACCATGACAGTTTAAGCAGAAGCTTATTTACAGAGCGAAGCAAATACTCCAAAGAGATGTGTGTGGGCTGTTCTCAACGGCTGAGGCAGAGCGGGGGTGGCGGGGCTGCGGCTGCTGTTGGAGCAGCAGTACAGTGGCTTCTACTTTGTGAATTGTTTTAATAATAAAAGGAGAGAGCAAGCATGCTCCTCATCATCATAAATTATACAGTTGAGTGTCTTAGTCAGTGTTCTATTGCTATGAAGGGACACCGTGACCGCAGCCACTCATAAAATAAAGCATTTAATTGGGGCCCGCTTATAGGCTCAGAGGTTTAGTCCATTATTATCATGATGGGGAGCATGGTGGTGTGCAGACAGACACAGTGCTGGAAAACTAGCTGAGGCTCCTACATCCAGATCTGTGGGCAGCAGGAAGAGAGAGATATTGGGACTGGATGTGTTTTTGAAATCTCAAAGCCCACCCCCCAGTGACACACTTCCTCCAACAAGGCCACACCTCCTAATCCTTTCAAATAGTGCCACTCCCTGGTAACCAAGCATTCAAATCTATGAGCCTATGGGGGCCATTCCCATTCAAACCATCAGAGTTGAGTTTCCCACATTTAGAAAAATCGTAGGAGTCAGTAGTACATCCAGAGGGCAATGGAAAAGCTTTGCCTTGGGAAAAACCACCTTCTTGATTAAGTTAGGTGGACAAGATCTCACCTGTAAAATCTTTCCCTATGATCCTCCAGAAAAGCCCACAGGGGTGTGTGTGTATTTGGGGCCAGGGCAGCAGGTTTGAAGCACAGAACAAATACATCTGAACAAAGCCAAGGTTTTTTAAGGCTCAAATCCTTTGTTAGTGCACATGTGTGGGAAATGCCCCAGCACCCTGCCATCCTCATTTTTATAGAAGCAGAATCTATCTGCAGCCTCAGGGACCGTCAGTCATTGGGCATTCTGACTGCCAAGAGACACAGCCTCCAGAAACAGCTGCAGTTGACTTAGTTACCCGTATCTAACCTCTTTTTCAGTGTGCCCAATGGCTGATCTCGGGGCTGCTTTCCATTGAAATATTTTGATTTTTTTTTTTTAATTAAGGCTTCACGGCGGAAGCTGGGGCCAGGGTCTTACAATGTCAGGCTGTACAAACTGACACTGGGCTTGGGCTGGCTTCTGGGACCCTGTTCTCCCAGTCCACTGTTCATGTCTAGCCATATCCCACGAGACTAGGTTATATACTTACATATATATTAGTCCTCACGACACCTCCAGTGTGCTGTCTTCCTTAAAGATCTGCATGTCCTCACACCCACCTCTCGTTTCTCTCTGGTTAATTACAGCCACCCTCACACTGAGCGTGTTCAACCCTTGATTTTCACCCTCTCGGCCAGACCTGCCTTCTTTCCCGGGATCTGCTCTTTTGACTTCACAGAGTCCCCGAGTTATCTTTCCCTTCCCTCAGTCTGTCGAGAATGGCGGTTTCATCTATCAGTCTACTGTGACTGGATCTGCTGCCCTTTATCTCTGCGGCTACACCCTTCCCCCAGGAACAGTCACCTCTCCCTCTTGCCTCTGCAGCTGCTCTCTCCTTCCATCCTGACTGCACAGGACAATGCTCTTTTTAAAGAAGTCACAGGGACAGGGACATGGCTCAGCGGGTAAGGGAGCAGCTTATCACCAAGTCTGATGACCTGAGTTTGACCCCCTGGGATCCACATAATGGAAGGAGAGAACAGACTCCTGAAAATGTGTCATGGTATCACATGATTCCCCCCCCAAGACACATACACACACACACACACACACACACACACACACACACACACACACCATGCACAACTAGACAAATGCGGAAAGAAAGAATTTTTAAAGCAGTCATATTAGTTCCTGTTACCTTGGACACAGCCTTGGTGACTTACCCTAATCCACCCTTGAGGCCAGCCAGAACTGGTGGCATCAAGTCGGTTGTCAAAGCAAGCCCAGACAACCTCGGCCTCCATTATCACCCCACTGGCAGCTAAGCAACAGTGACCCCAGATCTGTGACACTCCGACAATTGCTGTGACAGCAATGGGAAAAAAAATATTAAAGGACTGAAATGAGGTCCCAGAAAATCTCAGCCGCTTCTCAGAAAGCGATGCCTGTCTCCCCCCTCATCCCCTCACCCCACACCCGCCTTCTCAGCCTGGCCCTCCTTTACATCTGTGTCTACATCTGCTGGGTTGAGGAGCTGATGCTCCAGGTTATTTACCTCTGCTCCCATTCTTGGCCAAAGACATCCCTCACTGCCCGGGGGATGCTGAGTCTTGCCACCTGTCCCACAATTCCAAGGAAGAAAGGGGATCAGTTAGACTGTGAAACTTGGCAACGCCTGCTTTGAACATTTTAGGGGGTTCCCAATGTACTTATCACAGTCCAGGCTTCTTTGCAGGGTCTCTAAGACCACACGTGGCCTGGACTCGACCACCATCACCACCACCTCAGGCTGCTCTCTTCCTTGTTCCCAGTTCTTCAGATATCTTCCTTCAGAGCTTCAAGCTAGTCTAGATTCCCATAGTCAGAGTTGCTGGAGCCCTGTGCTGCATCCCTAGGGACTTGGGGCAACAGAGATGACTTCCCACGGTTCCGGAAGCCAGGAATCCTAAGAGAAGTATTTTATAGCTGAGAAACAGGTCCTGAAAAGCCACCTAGCTCAAAGAAACACTTCTAGTTCCTTCATAAAAAAATGAAATATCTATTGTAAAAACTTTCTTGTAACAGCAGTCATTATGGAGACAAACAACAGAAATGGCCATAGTCACTTTGACTATGCCCAGGTCACGAAAGTTTTATTCCTGTGAATCAGGACTATAGAAGTAATTTCAAAAAAAATATCTAACGGGATTTTTAGTGTTCATATTTGTTCATTTTTACATATTTATTTTGGTATGTAGTATGTGTCTATTTTCACATGTGTACACGTGTGCATGTGTGTGCATGCGATGGGAGGCTGACATGAGGCATCTTTCTCTATTGCTCTCCATTGTGTTTTTTTTTTGCAGTGGGGCGTCTCACTGAATGTGAAACTCACCAGTTGGCTAGACTGGCTGGCTGGTGAGATCTCCCTCTGTCTGCCTGCTGCTGCTATTTGCTCTTTCCGTGGGTTCTGGGGATCTGAACTCAGGGCCTCATCTTGTGCTATAAGCACTTTACCAGGTGAGCCCATCCCAATATCCACATTTATACAAACTAGGAATCTGTAACCTAGCACACTGGGTAAAGGACTACGGATTGCTGTAAATGAGGAAAGTTTTCTTGGAAGAGCTGGGACAGCCTGTTCTCTTTGCCTGGTTCACTGTTTATGGGCTTCATGACCACACAGACCTAGAAGAAGGATGGGGCATGGCCTTCACCAGGCTAAGTGGCTGCACATTTGTCCTCTCTCTGGCTGCTTTGAAAGGGCCTGCTTTTCCTTAGGAAGGCTTTTGGGATCTCTCCCGTTTTGAGCAGATAAGTTAAAGGTTATCTTATCTCAGTAGACACACTGATCCTAGCAGAACAGCCCATTACCTCCCCTAAAGAATCTGGAAGTGTCCAGGACAAAAGAAGCCATTCTGGGTCTCTCTGAGTAAGCTGCAAGAGCCAGAGCTTGGGGTCATCTGTTCACACCAGCCCATCATGCCTTCAGTGACATTAAACAGAGACAGTTCTCCAGGTGCTTTCCAGTGTCTCTTGCAGCAGAAGAGTTGGCTGTGGGGTGGCTCCTTTGCCACGCCTACCAGGGGAACAAGGTTGTGAGGTTTGACTCTGTACTCTTTCCACCAGCCGCCCACCACCGCTCCTCCACCCACTGAGGAGGAGGTGCCTGCCATAGCAAGCAGCGCTGAGCCTCGCCAAGGTCTCTGTCCCACGCTGTCTTTCCAATGCCTCCTGAGCAGAGGCAACTCACATCTTCACCTGCTTTTTAGATGGGTAGTCTTGAGGTTTCCACTTTTTCCTACCTTCTGCCTGGGTTTCTGCTCTGATGGCAAGATGGAGGATTCCTGGCTGGGTCAGTGACTGGGTGCTTATCACATGGGGAAGGAGCCCAATAGGTGGCTGAATGTTTAGTCGAACAAAAATTACATCTTGCCTTGTAAGGCAGGGCTCATCTGACCCTCTGACTGGCTGACCCACCTGTTTTTAAAGATCTGTTTTTATCACCTTTGTTTATATGTATGTGTCTGTATGGTCGATATACAATGTGTCTTGGTGCCCATGGAGGACTGAAGACAGTACTAACACTTATATCAACAACTGGGCAAGGGTAGCATGGACCCTACCCTCAGACACAGTCACACTACTGCCCCAGGACTAGACTCATTCAAACGTCACGCTGCCCAGAAAGAGATTTTTATAGCGACCTACTTTTAAAAATGAAGTCATTGTACTAAGAGGGGCAACATGCCACAGCAGGCTACATGTGGTGGTGATGGGCCCTGCCTGCCTGGCTATGACATCAGAGTGGCCTTGACTGTGAGATAAGGGTGGGGATGGAAAGCACCATGGATACAACACAAATGACTCAGTCAGAAGAGAGTGTGCTGTGGACATCGCAGACGTCCATGGAACAAAGGTCATTCATAACGGAACCAAGTCCAGGGTCACTCGGGGTCGAAGAAAGCCCATGCAGCTCTATGAGAGGCATGGAGAGCACAGCCAGAGCTGGGCTGGGCCAGGCACCTGTTCACAGCAGTAAAGAAAGGCACACGCAGATGGATTTCTGGTTTTGGAAAGAGAATTGACAAACTGTATTCTGCCTTTTCTTTTAAAAATAAGCTTGTTATTTTAGTAGCCTTCCTGAAAACCCAGTGCAAATGTAGTGCAGAGTACCATATGCCTACACCCAGCAGGTCCTGATGTGAACGCTGGTCACAAGTCGCAAGCCAATACTGACATGCCATCCCCGACTAAAGTCTGTTTTCACTTGATGTCCTCCTGCTCAGGATCCCACCGGTGGGCATTCTGTGACTTAAAACTTGGTCCCTTTCTGCTCTTGTTCACTATGGTGATTTCTCCAACTTTACACACCCCTCCCTGACATGATCTTGACCGTATTAAGGTGCCTACATCAGGTACTTCAAGGCATGACCTCCGCATTGATTCTGCCCAATGGTAGGAGGCAGGGGCTGTAGGTTTGGGGAAGGTGACCACAGAGATAGGTGTCATGCTCATCACATCCTCTCTCTGTCTCTGTCTCTGTCTGTCTGTCTGTCTGTCTGTCTGTCTCTCTCTCTCTCTCTCTCTCTCTCTCTCTCTCTCTCTCTCTCTCTCTGAGACAGCGCCTCACTGTGCAGTGCAGACAGGCTTCAAACACACCACCCTCCTCAGCCTCCAGTCTCCACCTGGGGTTAGAAGTGTACACCACCATGCCCCACTGCAAGGACTTTCCTTCGCCCCATTCTATTTTTAATCTTTTTTAAAAAGATTAAATCATGTTTATTCACAAAGTCAGTGTTTTGCAGCAGAAACAGTCTTAAGCCCACTCTGTAGCCAAGATTGGGGCAAAGTGCAGAGGATAATTTACTTATTCCATGATGCAGTCAGTCAATTGCTATTTTTCATTGACTACAGTTTTATGGTCTCGAGAGTGAATCTCATGGCGGTAAAACTTTTATGACTTACATTAATTCAGTGTCCTCAGCTGCCATGTTTCTCAACTTGCTGTCAAGCCACAGAACTATATTTTTAGGATATTCCTGTGTGAAGCAGTGTGCAGACTTACCAGGCAAAATTTACAGCAAAACTTCCTGAGAAACAAAAGCAGGTACATTCACACGCACACACACACATGTACACATACACATATACATACAAGCACATACACACATGTACACATGCATGTACACAAGCATGCACACACATACACTTACATATTCACATGCACACACACATACACAAAATCTCATACACATGAACACACACACACACACACACACTCACAAAAAAAAAAAAACCTCTTACACATGCACACACACAGCCTTACAGGTAAGAATCTGGGAGATAAACACTTTGAGAAAGTAGCCCAGAACAAGAAGTGTCTCTTGTATGTGGTTCAGTTCCCTTCACTGTCTACTTCGCCTCCACTGTTCTCAGTGGCAGGGACAAGCACTATCAAGTAGCAGTGGTGTGCCAGGATTGGATCTGGGTCTAGAGGGCAGATACCAGAGTCTTCCGGTTCTTGTGCATTTTACAATGAATTGTACAGAGATACCTGGTTAGTTACAGAAGAAGAGATAATACTCAGGGAAAGATACAGAGGAGCCTAGGGGTGGGGGTGGGGGGTTGCCATCTCTTATCTGACACACAGAGGGCAAAAGAATATTATTTTAAGGTATGTTACTTGGATTTGTTTAAACTCTGTGAGGCTGTGTTACTGTGCCTGTCTAAAACACCTGATGAGCTGAACAACCAATAGCAAGGCAGGAGAAAGGACAGGCAGGGCTGGCAGGCAGAGAGAATATATAGAAGGAGAAATCTGGGAGGGGAGAAGAAGTATCAAGAGAAGGAGGAGGACATCAGGGGCCAGCCATCCAGCTACACAACCAGCAAAGGAGTAAGAAAGGTATAAAAAAATAGAGAAAGGCAGCCGGGCGGTGGTGGCGCACGCCTTTAATCCCAGCACTCGGGAGGCAGAGCCAGGCGGATCTCTGTGAGTTCAAGGCCAGCCTGGGCTACCAAGTGAGTTCCAGGAAAGGCGCAAAGCTACACAGAGAAACCCTGTCTCGAAAAACCAAAAAAAAAAAAAAAAAAAAAAAAAAAATAGAGAAAGGCAAAAGCCCAGAGATAAAAGACAGAGAGGTTAATTTAAAGTTAAGAAAAGCTGGCAAGAAACAAGCCAAGTAAGGCCGGGCATTCATAATTAAGAATAAACCTCCGTGTGTGCTTTATTTGGGAGCTGGGTGGTGCCCCCCCAAAGAGTTAAAACAAACAACACAGGTGAAGTCCATAGCAACCTTTCATGGGTCATGTTGTGATATATTGTGTACCCTAATAAAGCTTGCCTGAGGATCAGAAAACAGAGCCAGCCATTAGATTAGACATAGAGGTCAGGCAATGGTGGCATACACCTTTAAACCTAGCACTCACGAGACAGAGATCTGTCTGGATCTCTGTGAGTTCAAGGCCACACTGGACTACATGAGATTGACTCAGTCTAGGAGAGAAAACGGAGGCAGGCAGTGGTGGCACACACCTTTAATCCCAGTACTTGGGAGTCACGCACGCCTTTAATCCCAGGAAGTAATATGGCAGAGCAGAGAAAGGTATATAAGGCATGAGGAAACAGGAACTAAAGGCCCTATTTGTCTAAGACCTTTTGGGTGAGGACTCAGAGGCTTTCAGTCTGAGGATTCGTGGAAACAGGATTGGCTGAGGAGTTGACAAGGTGAGGTTGGTTGTAGCTTGCTCTGCTTCTCTGATCTTTCAGCTTTTACCTCAATATCTGGCTCAGGAGTTTTTTATTATAAGACCATTTATGATTCAAACAACAGGGTCATTAATGTAATACACACCTCTCCCAATTGTCTCTAACTCGGGCTTTTGAGAGGATGTGTTCTTGGTTGAATGTAGCCCAGGCTGACCTAAGTCTCCCACTTGCAAGTTAGCCTCCGGATTCTGCTCCTCCACTGTTTCCTATCTCCTGCTTCACCAAGGCAGGAAAGCAGGAGGGGAGGGAGATGAGGAGGAAGAAAGGAAGGGGCAGAAGAGGAAGAGCAGGACAAGTGGAGAGGGCTAAGCAGGTCGGGAGGAGGAGGCTTTATCTTAGGCCACTCAAGGTTAGGTCCTGGGTCAGTTCTGTCACCTCCATTTCCCCACCTATGGGTGTGTGACAAGCAGCATAACCAAAGTGACCCAGTGACATCCATCAGGGAGGGAGAAGCCTGTGCAGGGATGCCAGTGACCCCACTAGGTGCCCAGGAACAGGTCCATTCTCATTGTTTATGGAAGAATTAAGGGGTAGGAAGGTTTGAAAGTCAAGCAAAACCCAAGTTCATTCAAAAGGGACGGTCTTATGGGAATTTAAAAAGGAAAACCCTGGGGCAGGTACACTGTAAATCTCTGCAGCTGCCCAGAGGAGGACAATGGAGGAGAGAAAGAAGCAAGCCGTAGCATCTGAGATAAGCAGGCACGGAGGTCAGTCACATGCTGGTGGGCAGCAGAGAGGGGGGCCTTAGAGAGAGTAAGGAAGTCCAAAGGACCAGAAAAAGCAGTAGGCTCTGGCTGGCACTGGATAAAAAGAGACAAAGAAGAAGGAAAAAAAATAGAAAGGCAAACACCAGTGAAACCTCATTGTGGTTCCTAGGGACTGGGCAAATGGTAGGAACTCTGGAAAAGAAAAGTACATTACCTTATTAAAGAGATAATCATTCCATCCATCTCTTTAGCATGGGTCAAGGTGGGACTAGTCTTAGGATCACCATGGCCAAGTGATTGATCCACATAGTGGAGGTTAACTCACTTACGTCTTGGGTAGCTTGAAATGTTAGGTATCTACCCAGGCCAGAGATGTAATCTCTTGACTGTAAGAAATTAGTTTTCCTTAATGGTTCTTTACTCTTGTTGGGTCATTAGGAAAAGAAAGAAGCCAGAGACAAGACCTCCATTGCTGATGGCTTCTTCCAGCATGCCTTATATGTGTCTTATTTATCTTGTATCATTTTGAACAACAATTTCTGCCCCTAATGCACTGTCACCTGATCACCGACAGATGACAGACTTTGTTACTGTGCTACTTACTCATTCAGAACAACACCCAGGGCCTGAATTCTTTAACTTCATAGGTCAGCACTTCATGCAGAGATATTTGTGTTTGCGGGTTGTGTTTGTATAAAGATAAATAGTGTATACTAAAATGTTATCTTTTCTGATTCTAAAAGCAATCAAAGCTTTTGTGGATCCTTGAAAATAATGTGCACTGTACATGTGTCCAATGAGCCAATCCAGTTGCTCACTGAAAAATGCAGCTAGTATGAATCACTATGTGATAGCTGAGCCTGGTTTCTGGAGCAGAGTCAGATGAATGCTATGTGTGACCCTGGGTCATCTTTGCAATGTGAAGTGGCAATGGCTGATTCCATTCCAAGGTTGCTCCTCAAACATCAGCAGAAAGCTCTTCATGTTATATTCTGAAGTTAACAGAAGCAGCCCCTGTGTGACTGAAGCAGGCCATGTTCATGGAGAAAGGACTTTTGTTCGTGGATTTTATAGCATAA
Source organism: Peromyscus californicus insignis (assembly GCF_007827085.1). Classification (NCBI taxonomy): domain Eukaryota; kingdom Metazoa; phylum Chordata; class Mammalia; order Rodentia; family Cricetidae; genus Peromyscus; species Peromyscus californicus. Next base: position 76,827,641 of record NW_026294606.1, on the reverse strand, counting down.
CCTCATCCCGTGCACATTTCTGTCCTAAATGCCATGCTTGGGGCAGAACAAAGTGACCCAGAATGATAAGGGATCAAGGAGGGAGATCTCAATAGAGATTCTGTAGGCATTGAACATGCATTTTAAAAAAAAGGAGGTAAGATAAGAAAAACCAAAAGCCCATTCCCGACACTTCCCTCCCCTGGAGACTGTCATACTGTCATTCACATGCTCTTGGCATGTGCTAACACAGGCATTTACTTACTAAATTGATCTAACATGGAAGTAGAGTTTGTGTTTTCGTAAACCAAGTCTCTGGAAAGGCTCTCCAGGGTTTTGTTTTTTTAATTAGACCCCATCCTGCTCCATTCCAGGGCTATGGGAGAGGATAGACTGTATACTGTGTTCCCATCAAGGGAACATAGGAAAAAGACAGTAACATTCATTTGAAGTGCATTTCTCTCTTTTTCTTAATTATTTTTTCCAAGCATTTAAGCTCCCTGAGAACAGACAACATACATGTTTTGTTCGATGCTAAATTTTTAGGGCCTAAAATAGTCTTGGCTTGTGTTTGTTATTGATCAAGTAGTGAATTTAAATTCTCCTTCCAGAGATTACCGGGACAAAAAAAAAAAAACACAAAAAAACAAAAAACTTGAATATTTATAGAAAGTCTCAAGGAGTAGTTACTGGGTCACACCAGGTTGGAGTCAGAAAATTCTAGATCGTCACCACTTGCTGTTGGGATGAAGATATTGCTGGAAGGACCAGAAGGTACAAACGGCTGGCGGCAGAACTTGAGTTGTGGAGGGTCCTGCTGTTTCCAGTTCCCCTGGTTAAACCACAGTTCTCACTGAAGGCATCTCAGGGCAGGATAAGGTGCCAAGTGTCTTACATAAAGCCTGCAGAACTGGCACAGGAGAAAACCTGTTTGTGAAGAGGAAGGCTGGGATACTGGGACACCCCGAGCCTCCATCATGCATCACACACACTCCAGATTGTCTGGAGCTGACTTATAACACTGAAATGCACACCCTTGGTGGTGATTGAAGATGCAAGGGATACATTTGATGCCTGAAGTTGCAAATGACCCAAAAGCCCTGGCTGTGTGATGCAAAAGTCAAGGCCCTTTGTGTGCCGGGCTGCTGAACTGCCAAACTTTCTCCCTGCTCTTCCTCTTCCTCCTTGGAAGGGTGCCTCAGACACACTGTCCCATCTTCTGCAATTAGCCACATTGTCTCTGTCCACTTCCTTGTTCAGGGACACAGGAGCCTGGAAATCCTCAGCCAGTTCCCTCCAGACCCTGATAGCCACAGATATCAATATAAAGATCAGACAGGGGACTAAGCAGTCTTCTTCCCTAAGATGAATCACAGTGCGTCTGCTCTCACAGCCGCTCCTAATCAAGGCAAGATCATCTGACACCAGAACAAGCTGCTCTCCCTTCTGAGCCACAGGCTCCTGCTCTGGTTTCTGGCCTCCAGGCTGGCAAGCATGCAGAGAGCCGCACGTACGAAAAACTCACCTCTGCTCAGTGTTTCAAGCCCCGCCCGCCCGCACTCTTCTCTCCATTATACATAAAGGGAACTTAGGCTTGATAACATTAGATGGTTTGCCTAGGATCACACAGCTAATGTTAGCAAAGTATGGGTCTGATTTTAGGTCATCTGATGCCAAACCCCAAATTAAAAGACATGTTTTGGGGGCTAGAGAGATGGGTTGGTGGGTAGCAGCACTTGCAATCATGAGGATCTGAGTTCAAATCCCCAATATCCATGTAAAACGCCAGCTATGGCTGCACACACTTGAAACCCCAGCATTGCAGGGTGGAGGCAGGTGGGTCCCAAGAGCTCCATAGCCAGCCAACCTAGCAAAAACTGTAGGCTTCCAGTTCACTGAGAGACCCTGTCTCAGGGCAACAGGGCAGAGAGCCATTGAGGACACCTGGCATCCTGCTTTGGTCTGCACCTATGCACACATAAGTGTTCACATCCACATACTCACATGCATACATCACACACACAGAGAGACCCTGTCTCAGGGCAACAGGGCAGAGAGCCATTGAGGACACCTGGCATCCTGTTCTGGTCTGCACCTATGCACACATAAGTGTTTGCATCCACATAATCGAATGCATACATTACACACAGAGAGACCCTGTCTCAGGGCAACAGGGCAGAGAGCCATAGAGGACACCTGGCATCCTGTTCTGGTCTGCACCTATGCACACATAAGTGTTTGCATCCACATAATCAAATGCATACATCACACACACACACACACACACACACACACACACACACACACACACACACACACACTAGCATACTAAAAGATAGGTTTTTTACTTCTTTTGTGTGTGATTTTTTTTTTTTTTTGAAATAGGGTTTTATGCTTCCTGGCCTGGCCTTAAACTCACTGTGTAGCCAAGGATGACTTTGTGGGCTGTCAAGATTGCTTAGTGGATAAAGGTCTGGCCACGCAGGCCTGGAGACCTGAGTTGATCTCCAGACTCACACGAGGATGGAAGGAGATAAGCTTGGATCTCCACAGGTGTGCCATGGCATTTACACCCACATTCTATACTATATTCGTGGGCACACAAATACACACACACACACACACACACACACACACACACACACACACACACACACACAAAGTAGTAAAAAAGAAGGAAAGGATGGCTTTGAACTCCTAAACTTACTGCTTCCACCTCCCAAGTGCTATGATTATAGGTATATGCAACTATGCTGGCCTCTTAACTCAATTTTTAAAAATTGTATTTATTAAGTGTGTGTGTGTGTGTGTGTGTGTGTGTGTGTGTGTGTGTGTGTGTGTCTCCTGGTGGGTGGTGTTGAGTGCTCTTACTCACTGAGCCATCTTGTTGGCCCTTAACTTAATCAAACAATATTTTTTACGATTTATTTTCTTTGATATGTATGTTTGTTTTGTCTACTTGTGTATATGCACACCACCTGTGTGCCTGGTGCCCACAGAGGCCACCCAAAGACAGCACCAGATCCCCTGGAACTGAAGTTACAGACGGCTGTGAGTCCCCATGTGGGTGCTGGGAACTGAACCTGGGTCCTCTGCAAGAGCAACAAGTGCTCTTAACTCCTAATCCATCTCTCCAGCATTAGAATTTAATTTTAAAATAGAAGATAAATTTAAAAATTGTATTTGGGGCCTAGAGAGATAGCTCAGCAGTTAGGAACACTGGCTGTTCTTTCAGAGGACCTGGGTTTAATTCCTACCATCCACATGGCAGCTCACAACCATCTATAACTCCAAGTTCAGGGAATCCTATACCCTCTTCTGACCTCCGTGGGCACCAAGCATTCACATGGTGCACACACATATATACAGGCAAAATAACTGTACCCAGAACATAAAAATAAAATAAATCTTCAAAAATATTATATATAGAATATATATGGCATGATGTGTTAAAAGAAAGAACAAATTTCAACTCTTCCTTGTTCCTCCCCAGAATTAACTACTGTCCCTAGACTGTTTGAGACTCTCAGCACATGCTGAGTCTTGGAAAGAAAGTTGAGAACACAGTGCTGGCATCAGCGAAGGAGAGGTGTGTGAGGATTCGTCCAGTCTGCCCACCTTTCTTAGTTCTGCCTCTCATCTGATGAATGCCTGCTTCCCCAGGCCCCAGCCAACCACACCTTTAATTTACATTTTATTCATTTTTGTTTTTCACTGAGTAATATGTCCAGAGGGCACAAAAGTCAGGCAGCAGGAAGGAGCCTGAGATAAGACATGGCCACAGACCCACCCTAGCCATCCCAGGCTCTCTTCCCAGGAAAACAGACTTTGATATCAGACTGTCCAATAATAAAAGAACTGTGGAGAGAGAGGGGGGGAGGAAGAAAGGAAGGGAGGGAGGGAGGGAGGGAGGGAGGGAGGGAGAGAAGAAGAAGGGAGAGAGGTAAAAATCCTAGACCAGGAACCTCATGTTCCCATTGACTATTGGAGTAATATAAAGTCAAGAACAACCTTGGGCAGGCGAGATGGCTCAGCAGGTAAAGGTGTCCACTGCTGTGCCTGATGGCCTGAGCTCAATCTCAGGGATCCACACAGCGGAAGGAGAGAAGGGACTCCGGCGTATTGGTCCCCAAGTTGTTTTCTGATCTCCACATGAGCATCAGGACACACATACAACACCCCCAATACACAAATAAATAAATAATGGAATTTAAGCGTTTTGTGGGGCCAGAAGGACGGCTTGGCAGTATGAGCACGTGCTGCTCCTGCAGAGGACCCTAGTTTGCTTCCAGGTCTGTGTCAGGAGCACCCACACCCGAGAGTTCCTGGGTGCCTATAACCCCAGCTCCAGGGAATCTGAAGCCTCTACCTCTGAGGGCACCTGCGTTCAATCAAATGCACATACCCACACAGAGACCTCTATCCATGTGTATAATTAAAATAAAGATAAATCTTTAAAATTATATTTATATATGTATATATAAAAATTTTAGAGATGCCAGTTGGTGCTGGGAATTGAACTTAGTGCCATACATGTGCTAGGCAACAGAGCCACTGAGATATGTTCCCAAACTCCCCACAAAAAGCTTTCAAAAGAATGGTCTTAATCTCATTAAACCCAGTGTCCTCTCCCAGACAACACATTACTGCCCCCCACAGATATGTGACTTGTTTATAAGGATTTCTTTTTTTCTTTTCTTTTTTTTTTTTTTCCAAGACAAGGTTTCTCTGTGTAGCTTTGGAGCCTGTCCTGGAACTTACTCTGTAGCCCAGGCTGGCCTCGAACTCACAGAGATCTGCCTGCTTCTGCCTCCTGAGTGCTGGGATTAAAGGCGTGCACCACCACTGGCCAGTTTATAAGGATTTCTATGTGTGTTGAAAAGGTGAAGACTTGTAAAACATTACCAAAATCAATAATCACCCTTGAAAATTAATAATTCTTCCCAAATGCCATCAAATATTCAGTCACTGTACAAATTTCTAATCACCCCAGATATTTTCTTCCTTACTTATGGAGGCAGCGTCTTAATATAGAACCCAAGCTGGCCTCAGTCCGGGTGCCTTAGCCTCCCCAGAGCTACTGTTACAAGCATAAGCTGCTATGCCTGGCCTGGGTGTTAACCCGAGTCCAGATTTCAGGAAGATGGTGGTTTGTAATCATTGACAGGACATTTAAATCCCTTTCATCTCAGGGTTCTCTCTCTACCACCACCACCCTCCACCCCTGCACACACACACACACACACACACACACACACACACACACACACACACACACTTTAGAATTTGTTAAAGAAATCAATCTGTTAATCCTATAGTGTTTCCAACAGTCTGAGTTTTGAAAAACAAAACGCTTTGTATATAAACAGCACAAAATTCATCTTGTGCTTTCTTTCCTTGATCCATTCACAAATAGTTATCGAGGGCAGCCATTGTTCTAAAACTGGGGGATAAACAACCAACAGAATAAACCAAGGCAAGAGTCCTCTGCTTTGTGAGCTTTGTGTTTTAGTGGGTGTCTCCATGCGTTGGCTTTATGGAAAATATAACATTTCCCTTGAAAGAGCAGATTCTGTACGGTAAGCAGATCCCTGGCAGTCAATTGTCAGTTTGGAGGGTAGGACACTTCTGATCTTGATAGGTAGATACCTATCCAATTAAGTTACACCCACTTCCATTCCCAGCAGCCCTACGAGGAGGCTTGGCTCTCCCCTCTCTCACCAAGAGAGGGGTAGGGCTTTCTGACATGTTAAGTGGAGAAACCGTTTGATAGAGTTTTCATTTCTGTTTAGCCAACGAGTGAGGCAAAGGCCACATTTTCCTATCTTCAGGGCACGTTTGATTTCCTCTTCTGCAGGTTTATTATCTCTCCATTTTTCTGTGAGCCTTTGGTCTAGACTACAAGACGCTAGAAGGGGGCACACTAGATGAATAAGCTCTTTGCCAACAAGTTCCATGTATATTTCCCCCGATGATCCTTTGCCCTTTTACTCTGTGAATGGTGACTTTTGTCATCTACACAGTTTTGTTTTTTAAAGTGCATAGTCTAATTCAGTGGGCAGCTGTAGAGGCCCACCATGGCGTGCATCTAAAGGCTAGGGAACAACTTTCAAAAACTGCTTCTCCATTTTCACCAAGTGGGGCTCAGGGACTAAATTCAGACAGTCAAGCTTAGTAGTAAATGCTTAACCCACTGAGCCATCTTACTGGCCTGAGAATGTAGTCAAATTTATGAAGCAGAGATTGGTGGCATATGCTTGCTATGCTATTACCTGGATGGCTGAGAAAGGAGAATGACCGCCAACTCAAGGCCAGTCTGGTCTTCACAAGAGTTGCAACCTAGTCAAGATTGCATAGTAAGACACTGAATCCAGAAAGAAAAAATGTAGCCAAACTCATAAAACTTTGGCCTCTACGAGTTTTATGTTAGAAATTAGAAGAAGCTCACATTTCTAGTTACCAGGCTATGTCACTGGTAAAGGCTACAGTTAACTACAGCATGTAGGCTCCCAGCAGTATTTATAGCAGTAAATAACCCCAGAAATGCCTGTGTGCACACAAAGCCAGTTTCTTGTTCACAGACTATATCTGGTTCAGACCTGCTAAGCATACTTTCATGAGGAGACCTTAGTTCCAGAGTCCCCTTGACACAGAGATCTATCTTACAATAACGTGTTCGGAAAAGGGATCGTGGCAAATTGCATAGCCAGGCCCACAGGGACTTCCACTCACATTTCATCAGGCAAAGCAAGTCCTGTGGCTCGCCTGAGCTCCAGGAATGAGTGTGGCGGGGGTTGAAGGAGGGCTTACAATATCAGGGGTGTCCAGGAGAAAGGGGAGAATGTGTGTGAGCAGCTTCCTGGCTTGCATCAAAGTGAAGGCCTCCTTTCCATCAGCCCCTCCCCTATGGCCTTCCTAATGTACTATAAGGCAAGTCATGAAGCACAGCCCCTGTCTCTCTCTGCTTAGACTCTGTAACTGACTTGAGACTGAATGGGTCGGATGCTCAAAGGGATCCTGTGCTTCCTCAGTTGTGACCCTGGGGCCTTCCATGCCTCAGCCTTTGGTGTAGGAATCTTCTCTCTCCAGGCAATATAGGAGCCAAGATGACACAGTCATCCCAGGGCTAGTTTAGCTTTTGTGATGTGCAACATCTGGAAAAGATGCATAATTTAATGTTGGTCTGTCCTTTGTACAGAAAAATAATCTGTATCCTACAGACCAAATGAAAGGTATGGGTTGTTGACGTAGTGGATCTTTTCAGGTTTTGCAGAGTCACTGGATCTTGGAACTTTCAACATAGACAATGAGAAAATTAACAAATCCTTATGGAGCATAAGAGATAGGAACATTTTCTTCAGCATGAATCATGAGTGAATTGTGGTTCCTAAAAATACAAGCAGAATTTATAGATGACCAGTCGTCACCAGACAGAGAACACGAGGAACCCAGCACCTGACCTATGTTCAGACACAGTGTTAGTAGGTTAGAGGTAGGTGCAGCTTTTCTACTTGCTAGAACAATCTCTGTCCAGTCATTGGTAGCTGAGGGTCCCTGTGGAGGAAGAAGAGAAGCAGGCACCTGGGGGGAACCTGAGCACAGACGATATTAAGCACCCAGGCAGTCAGGAAAAGAAAGCCCATGCACAGCATCCCCGGGGGCAGGAGTGAAGTTTCCACACAGAGCCCAGGGAAACAGTGGGATTTAAGAAGTAGTGTCTGTGCTCTGGTGGTGTGCACAGCAATGGGGATTTCCTTTGTATCCTGAGACGGGATGCTAGCAATTCGTGATGGGCAATGGAGAGGGAGCTAACAAAGTCTTGGTTGTCTTTTGGGCACCCAGGTGACATGCTCCCTGAAGAAATCAGGACTGTAAGGACAGATACTGAATAAGTACTTACCTTAACATATTGAAGCATGAAAAGGAGAAATCTCAGGCTTGAGTTGGCCAATGTAAAGCTTATATTATTTATTATTAAAGGGGTGTGTGTGTGTGTGTGTGTGTGTGTGTGTGTGTGTGTGTGTGTGTTTACTTATGCATGCAGATATCTCCATAGAGGCCAAAAGAGGACACTGAATTCCCTGGAGCTGGTGTTACAGTCAGTTGTGAGCCATCCCATGTGGATGCTGGAAATGTAACTCAGGTTGTCCACAAAAGTAGAAAATGTCCCTCAACACACACACTTTTTTTTTATTTTTATTTTTTGACAAAGTCTCACTGTGTAGCCCTGACCAGCCTGAAACTCACTATACAGACCAGCCTGGCATCTGATAATTATTCACCTTCCTCTGCCTCCCAAGTACTGGGACTAAAGGCATACACCACCATGCCTGGCCTTGAGCAGCAAATGCCCTTAACCCATTGAACCATCTCTCCAGCCCCATGAAGTTTGGTTTTGTTTTAAAGCAACCATAGTAGACAGTGTTATTTATTCCAGTGTTTCTGCCTACATTCCAAGGCCTCTCTCTGCAGCTCTGCCTCACTGGCAGAGTATGTCATGCCCATCTGGGTACTGCACGCAAGTGACTCTTTTTGAATCACTGCATGTTCAGCCATTGCCTTATTCTCTCTGACATCGGAGTAAGGGCTGTTCTTTCAGTCTGTGTTATAGAATGAAAACTGCGGAGCAGGGTTAGAGGGATTCTATTGCAGAGGACCCAACCCTGGCTTGATTCCTAACACCCACATTGGGTCACTCACAACCACATGTAGTAGTAACTCTAGTTCCAGCGGCTCTGATTCCCTCTTTCGGCCTCTTGGTGCACTTGCATGTACTCAACGCACATACAGACAGCAGGCACACATATATACACATATAATAAAAATAAAATTTTAAACCAACACTTCATATTGTAAGGCCCTGGGGTTTTAGAGACCATATTCCAATGTGTTATGATTCCATTTAAGCGGATGTTTGTGGATACTGGAACCAGAAGTGTGATGCTGATTGTGTTGGTCTAAATGAAAAGGCCCCCATAAGCTCACAGGGAGTGGGCACTATTAGGGGATGTGGCCTTGTTGGAGTAAGTGTGTCACTGGGGTGGGATTTGAGGTTTCAGATGCTCAAGCCAGGCCAGTGTCTCTCTCTATCTATTTTCCCACTGCCTGTGTAGAACGCTCAGCTACCACTCCAACACCATGTCTGCCGGCATGCCACCATGCTTCCCACCATGATGATAGTGGACTAAATCTCTGAACCGTAAGCTAGCCCTTTATAAGGGTTGCCATGGTCATGGTGTCTCTTCGAAGCAACAAAACAAAACGCAAAAAACAAAAACAACTAAGACACTGATAAAACAAAAATCTGGAATATGCACTGCATCTACTGTTTACACATAAGGGACTACAAAAGAAGATGAATGTTCTGAAAGGCATTTCCAATTTGAAAGCAGAATTGAAATAGAAACATGAGAAGTTAAGATGTTCTTGAAGTTATCTAGTCAAAATTGGGGTAAAGCCAGTACACGTGGTGGTGTAATCTCAGTGCTTGGAGAGGCAGAGACAGGAGGATTAGGAGTTCAAGGACATCTTTGGTTACGCAGAGAGGCCCATCTGGGCTACATGAGACCTTGTCTCAAAAAAAACAATTGAACAAAATTGGGGTAAAGAGATAAACAAGGAACACTGAATGGGAACCACTGAAGAATCAGAGAATTTGTAGCTCTTTCCATCCTCACTGGCCCAAGCCTGACACACTGCCTTCTCTTTCTGGAGAGGGAAAAGCAGAGGGTCACACGGTGGCCAGCGAATGCTAGGCACAGCTACAGAGGGCAGAGGAAGCGTTCATGTAGAAGAGTCGAGTTCTTTCCTCCCACTCATCTCCTCAAACGCTGCTGGCTAGACCCTTCCTCTTCAGCCAAGAGATTAAGAAAATCTAAGAGGAAATAGCTCAAGATTCTGGGGTTGGGTGTCCCCAACAAACATCTCACCTACACCACAGGGCAGAGTGACAATGAGAAAGTCTCCACTATGGACTCAGAACCGTCAGGCAGCCTTGCATGAACGATCCCTAAACCGTGAGAGCCAAGGACTACCAGATGGCAGAGAAGGTGGGAAAAAATAGAAGTCAGTTTGAAGGAAATAGAGACACACAGAGAGTCACATATAATAAAGCATTTGATATAAAAATATGCATATAGATATGTCTTTATATTAATGCATGTATGTAAAGCACTTTAATAATGAAGACTATATAGCATATATATATATATATATATATCCTCAGAGACATAAGGAATTTTTGTAACCATAACAAAAACGTGGGATAATTTTATTTTTTTAATTTTATTACTTTTTTTTATTTTTTTAGGGGTGGGTGTGGCTCACATGTGGAGGTCAGAGGATAAAATGCAGGAATCAGTCATCTCCTCCCACCATGTGGGTAGGGATTGAATTCAAGTCACTAATCTTGGCAGCAAGCACATTTATCTGCTGAGCCATCTTTCAGAGGCATGGGATATTTTTTAGAAAGTAATCATATAGACATTCAGAGAATAAACGAAAGATCTTGGAAATCCAAAATGAGATGGCAAAACAAAACAAACAAACAAAAAACCTCAGTAGAATATCCATCGCATAATGTTCACATCAAACTCAGGGGTTGCAAACGGTCAAGACCCTTTCTCGTAGCTTCCTGAAATACGCAGTGTTCTGTCTTCTGTGGTCACTCTGCTGTCAGCAGGGTACCAGAACCCATTCCTCCACTTTCCTGGTCACCTGGTATCCACTCGCCAGACTTTTCCCATCACTCTTCCCGGCTGTTTTCCCTAGCCTAGTTCTCTTCTTCTAATTATGCATAAAGGTTTTATATTGTTATAGATGATATGCTTCATAAAAATTTATTCTCTTAATTTTAAAAAGAGTCAAACGGTTGTGAATGATTTTAAAAGCCTGAAGTTCTGTGGACTGGTATAAAATGGTCCTTAAGTTGCGGGTTGGGTAGAGCTGAGTGGAGCACGCTGAGCATTATATGTGCATAGTCAGTGTTCAGTTCCTGGAGCCCCAAACAAACAGGCAAACCCATCAGTCAATCACAGATCCAAGGTGTTTTGTGAGATGAAGAGAAGGGGCAGGGGGAGAAAAGTATGTGTGTGATGCAATGCTTGAGAAGTCGAAAGGGACATGATTGCATATGTGTTCATACAAACCCATGTGCACACACACTCACACACATACATATGAACACATAAACTCACACATGTGTACACACTCTGCACACTCCCTCCTGAACACACGCAAACACATCCATGGAAGGAAACCCTAGGAACTGCAAATGCCCAGGGAAACAGGGGATTGTCACATTTCCACCCTCTTAGAGTTTTGGATTTGGAAACCCTTGAAATGTCGACTTATCCACAAAGAACTTGTTCTATAAGGAGAAGCCTGGGAGCAGCCAGCCAAATGCTGTGGAGGAAGCCGGAACGTGTACTGCTAGAGAAACGGGGTGGGAAACGCCTGCTCCAGCCAGGCTGCTACCGCTCTGTGAGGAAGACTGCTTCCTGCTTCCTCCAAGCACACTGGAGTAGTTAGAACAGACTTCTGTGTGATACCTGGACAAGGCGGGCGGGGTGACCTTAAAGCCCTCAGATGAGGTTGGGTTTGAAGAAATTCTGCAGCAGAAGAAATCGACCAGCCCAGACCAAACACCCGAGCAAAGCAACTTAAGGAAGTATTCCTTTTCAGCACACCGTTTCAGCAAATTTGGTCCGCTGTCCTTGAGTCCTCTGATTCTGCATCTGTGGAGAGGCGGAGGAAGGGCAGATGACAGGTTCATTAGACAGAGACTGCTCACCTTATCGGGGGCAAGAAGATTAAAAGGGACAGGCAGGCAGGCCTCCTTCAGAGGTACAACCCCAGTCACCTACTTCCTCCTACCCAGCTGTGTCTCAGGTCAGGAGACAACTGTGGAGTCATGTCTTTGTTTCTATCATTACATGGGCTTTGAGAATTAAACTCTGATCTTCAGACTCATGCAGCAGACACTCTAGCCCTGAGACAATCCGCTCCTTTAGATAAAGGCAATTGAGAGCCAGGGTGTGAAGTGAGCTGCTGAGGGTCTTCAGGTGGATGTTCTGTGGTGGACCACAATCTCCCGGCCCCTGGCCCAGGCCTTTGTCCTGCATGCTGCTGCTTCTCAAGGAATGAACAGTTTGTTTCCCAAGAAGAAGGTGGGTTTCTAGCAAAAGCCTTCGCTGGCCTCCAGTTTGGGCATCATACCAGGAGCCTTTGGCGCTATAACCCTGAGAACAGGATTTCCTGGGTGGGGCAAGCGGAAGAGGGAGCACGAGGCTCAGACGTGACTCCAGCAGCACTCCCAGGTTGTAGGAGTCACCCCACAGGCCACCCACTGTAAACAGTGCCCTTCTCTAAGAAGAGCCCAGGGAGTGTCAGGAAAGTTCAGTCGGACACGTCCAAGGCCTCATGGGACTTCTGCTTCGAGGCAGCTGAGTAGCAGAGCAGTAAGGAGCATGCGTGCATAGAGGTGGCCAGCTTGGGTCAGTCCTAAAGGTGGATGACTTGGGTCAGTCCTGGCCCAGCTAGTGACTGCACACAAGTACACACTCCTAGAGTCAAACATAGCAAGAGGTCAGTGGTGTGTATGGTTTTGCTTATGCTTTAAGGAGAGAAAAACACTCATTTACAGAGCTTAAAAGCAAGGCCACTCTTCAGAGAGAGTGAGAACAACACTGGGCTCCAGTCCTAATGTCCTATGTTGCAAGCTCAAGGTCAGAGAGGCCTCTTCCCAGCTTTCAGGAACAAAGCTTGTGGGCTTGCAATCTCTCATCCCCCAGCCCAGCCTCTCAGAGGCCCATAGAAAGCCAGAGGACCTAAGATAAGGCTGCTCCTTGGGAAGCCACCTTTGAGGCAGTCTTCAGCCCTTGCAGAGAGGTCAAAGCACCAGACAGTAATCCATTCTCTCTGAGCCAGTGCTTGAAATGCCCAGCACTTTCTACCACACACTCTGAGGGCTCTGTGAGGTTTGTGGGGAGAACAGTATACACCAAGCGACATAGAGAATCAAGTTCAAATGGCTTCAAAGAAGGAGGCCTCAAAAGACGAGGTGGGCATCAAGACTGGGGTACAGAAGAGATATTGAGCCTTTAGGAGCACCAGTGGATTTGGGGGCTTTCTGCCACACGTCCTTCTCCTGCACCCCATTTTTCCCTTCCTTATCTGCTTCCCAAGTCCCATCTTCTGCCTAGACTTCCAGAGAAGCCTCCTTTCTGGGTTTCTGTGAAGCTCAGGATTCACAGCAAACCCCCCTACAGGGTGGAGTGTCTGCTGTTGATTGGATTTCCTGAAGGAGAGGTGAGGAAACTCGATTAGTAACTCGATCCTAACAGCACGTGGTGGTGTGGAAATGAGCTCCAAGATACTCTGAAAAGCTAGAGATTGCACGGTGGCCTCTCCACTGCCACTGTGCAGCGTTGGTAGTGGGGGCACTGGAAACCTGTGCCACCAAGCCTTGCCACCTAACATCTTCCAGAAGGCTCTCAAAACTCCTCCTTAATCCCCTAGCCCCCCACCCAGGAGCAGCGCTTCCAAAGCATTGAAGTTTTCCTTCAGGGAGCAAAAGAGTATTCCTGACTTGTGAGTGGGGCTTCCACCCTTGTCCCGGCCCACTGTCCTGCTCCCATGAGCAAACTGGCCCACCCTTGTGGCTGGTGGCACCATGTCTCCTTTGGCCTCTGACCCTGAGTTAAAGCTGTTGCTCTGGACTCTTTTGCTCTTTAAGGTGTTGTTTCCTCCCAAGACATATGTTTTTTTCTGTTTCTCTCTCTCTCTCTCTCTCTCTCTCTCTCTCTCTCTCTCTCTCTCTCTCTCTCTCTCTCTCTCTCTCTGTGTGTGTGTGTGTGTGTGTGTGTGTATGTGTGTGTGTGTGTGTGTGTGTGTGTGTGTGTGTGTGTGTGTGTGTGTGTATCCCCAAAAGAGCACATAGCTGGAGTTGTAGCTGATTGTGAGCCACCCAACATAAGTGCTGGGAACCAGACTCTGAGGTCCCTTGCAAGCTCTCTTAACTGCGGAGCCATCTCTGCAGGCTTATTTATTTTTGTTTATTTATCTATCACATGTACACATGTGTGGTATGCATGCATGTGTGTGTGCATGTTTGCATGTGGAGACCAGAGGTTGGTGTTAGGTGTCTCCCTTGATGTCTCCTTATTTACTGGGGCAGGATCTCTCGATGAACCCAGAGCTTACAGATCTGGCTAGTCTAGCTCTCTAGTCTGCCCCAGAGATCTCCTGCTCCAGTTTTCTAAAGCTGCAATTGCAGGTGTGGTACCATACCAGCCTCTTCACACTTGCACAAGTTCCTCATCCTCGGTGTTATCTCCCCAGATCCTGACGATCCCCAGACACATATACAATGCACTCCAGCTGCCCTCATCCCCGAACCCTCTCCCGTACCCTCCCACCTCTATCAACCTCCCTCCTCCCAACCTGTGTCCTCCCCCAGTCATGAGGTTTGGTTCTGTTTCATGGCCCATTTAGTTGAATCAGGTCCATCTGTGTGACCACTGAATTATGACTACACACTGGAGCCTGGAGGGTCACCAGTGGGTTCACAACTGAAGGCAAGGACTCCCCCTTCCCCTGAATCCATCAGGAGGAAATCGTTCATCAGTGAAGGGCAGGGCTCCCTGGTCCCTCTCCCATCCATGCCCGGCTGTTGATGGGCCTGTTTCTGTGTAGACCAAGTGTAGTCAGCCTGTTATTGAGAGTTCGTGATCGCATTGACTGTATTATGTCCCAAAGATGACATCGCACAGCCTTCCTCCCAGTCTCCTGGCTCTTCGCATCGTTCTGCACCCTCTTCCGCGTCCTTTCCTGAGCCCTGCAGGAGATGGTGTGTCTTGCTGACGACTGAGCTCTCAACCTTTACTTATTTTCAGCACCTTGCACAGCTGTGAGTCTCTGCATTCACTACGCCTCCCTGAGGAGAGGCTTCTCTGACCACGGCTGAGTGTTGCAGTTGTCTCTGGGTATAAACATGTGTATTTGGAGGCAGTTCAGTGCTGTGTCCACTTAGCTAAAGAACAGTATTAAGTGTCCCCTAGGGCCTTTGACCCCTGCCCTGATGGACTTTCAAGCAGATGTACAGTGCCACATACGGTTTTTCTCTTGTGGAGCAGCCCTCTTTTATTTCATTTTAATTGTATATTCATTATACAAAATTATGGGTTCCATTGCATCTTCGTACATGTGTGTCATAAGCTTTGCTCATATACATACCCCGCCACCCTTTATGTTTACCTCTCCTCTCACAAGTCATCTTCCTTATCCCAAATAGCTTTTCTCTATTTCATGTCATATATATGTATGTGTGTGTGTATGACATACATGTGTATATATGATTTAATATATTTCAATCTAGATTCTGCATATGAGAGAAAATATGTTTGCCTTTCTGAGTCTGGCTTATTTTGCATCACATGCTGAGTCCCAGTTCCATCCATTCTTTGCAAATGGCGCGTCTACAGGTGTAGTGGCCTCCACTGTGAGTAACATAGGAGCTTGCAGCAGGCACAAAATCCAGACCACATTCTGGCTACGGACTCACTGAACCCCTGCATAAAACATTTGCACACTGCAAGGCCCATGCGGAGAGCCTGAGGAGCTAGGCAGGGCTTCTGCTTCCCACGCTGGACCCCGTGGGGACAGTTGCTTGCTGGGCAGCCTGGGAAACAGTGAGCTCTCTTCTGCCTTTTTTGGAGATGGAGCGATTGAGCTTGTGTTCTTGGGAAAGATACGGTGGAGAATATGCTTTTCATTATGTCCTCGGAGGCAGATGAGGAGAAGGGTCAAGCTCCGGTCTGTGAGGCTGAGGCTTTAACACCAATTTCCTTCGGAGGGCAGCTGCCTCCCTCGCACACGCTACTTTCCCAAGAAGCTGACAGTGCAAGACTCAGGACCTGGGAATGAGGGGCTTGGAGAAGGGTTCATCTCTCCCGCTGACTTGTTTTCTTCTCCTTCTCTTTTAAGCTCAACCTTAGCTCATTATTTCTATTTCCATCATCCCTGGCATCTAGTTCCCTGCCCTCATCTTGAGGGCCCAGTGCCCTGGCCTCATCTGTGCCCAGTTGTCCAGAAAGCCGGCAAATCAGAGGCATCCCAGCCCAGGCGCCTTTCCTTGCACATGGAAGGACGCTTTTGCCATCTGCTTTCAATGAAGTGTGGATTTCAGTACATAATATGGAAACAGAAACGGAAAAACCATCGGGGTCCCTCCTGCAAAAACAATCATTATCCCCTGAAATGAGCACTGGGGAACTTCCGGGAGTGGAGCCCATCACTATTAATGAAGAAGAATTCAGACAGGAATTCTGGCGGGGCAGGATGGAGGAGAGGAAAGGAAAACTGGAATGCTTTGACTCACCCGGAGTTGAGCAGAGTCCCTTAACAGAGCAAGCAGACCAGTCCCACAGCCAAGGCTGTGGAATCTGACACCAGCCTGGTTTCTCTCTGACTCAAGAATGTAGGCTTGCTGGCCCCAGAGCTGGGGCAGTGGGCTGAATTACAGGAGCAAGACCCAGAACTCAGCCAAGCAGGGGAGGAAGCCAAGGTGGAAAACACTGCAGGGGCAGCGTAACTGACCAGGGGCCTAGCCAGCAGACTCCGCAGCCCAGGAGTGCTGGACCTCCTGAGAAGACCCACTCAGGGTCCTCCTGAAGAATATGTTGCCCTTTTCTTCAGTCGCTTTCACCCAAGTTCTGAGGGTTGTATGTGAACAGAAGCCCTCTAAGTCTATGGTTCAGCAATCAGGGGAAAGGAAGCTTCAAGAACTCTGTGCTGGGCGGGGAAGAGGAAGGGTCTCTTTACCTCAGCAGGTAAAGGCGTTTGCTGAGTTTGATCCCTGGGACCCACACAGTAAAAGGAGAGAACAGACACCTGCAAATTGTCCTCTGACTTCACACACACACACACACACACACACACACACACACACACACACACACACACACACAAATAAATAAATAAATTAAGAGAAAAGAAAAAGAAAGAACTGTGTCCATATGCCCTGAGCACATAGCAAAGATACAGAAGGACAGAGTGGCAAAGGGGTCTCCACAATGTCCTTGGCTCCAGCCTCCATCAGAGAAAAGCTAGCCCTGCCCTGCCCAGAGTGCAGTGTACATTTGCAACTTATGCTATATTACCACCGGACTGAGGGCCATGGAATGCATACATGCATGTGTGTGAAAATCTCACTTTCCTCTTCTTGCCCACTGATGCCGGGAATTCTATACCTAGTACTCATTTCTTTCCTTTCTCTTGAGATACTAAGAGAAACTAAGGCTCTCAGCTTTATCAGGAAGCTGAACTGTCAGGGAGACCAGTTCTCAGCATCTCAGCATCTCCTTTGGTGGAGGCATTAATGGAGAGGCAGCCAGAACCCCAAATATTGACCCTGAAGCACCTTGAATCAGCAAAGTGCTTGGAAGAGGGCTCGGCTCAGCTGCACAGTTTGCTTGATGGCACACATGGGGTTCATACGGCTAGAAATAAGTTTGGGGTCACGAAGAATGAGACCATCACTCCAACTGAAGTGTCTCAATGTGGCAAAACTTTACTGTTCATCCAAAGACGGTGTGGCTCACAACAGAGGGAGAGCAAGCACACCAGGCCAGAAGTGCACTTGGTTTTATTCTAATGCAGCTGAGACTGTTCTTTCCCCATCGGCTAAAAGAATCGAAAGAAATGAAGGAAAGCAGGAATCAAAAGAAATGAGGGAAAGCAGGAAGGTCCAAGAACGCAGCAGGTCCTTCGTGTAAAGAATGACTTTACCGGATTGGGTGAGCGGTAGAACATTTGCATACCACTTTACAAGATGGGGAAATAAAAGGATTTGAATTCCTTGCTGTATACAAAAGCTGTACAGTGTTTGACAGAAAAGACTACTGTTATTTAGTGTTTCATATACTACTCTTGTACAGTTAGAGAGCAGGGAAGGGAGCGAGCATAGAAGAAAGTGACCTCATACCAGAGACCTCAAATCTCATGCAATGTTTATTCAAGGAGAACCCTCCATTGTTAGATAGCTGGTTTTCCAAGCGTGGATTTCTTGTAATGGGTCCTTGCTTCATTTCTACGATTATAATAAAACACCCAACGGTTGTAGAATATTATTGTAAGGTGTGTTTCTTTTGTTTATGTTGTATTTAACTCTGTGAAGCTGTGTTACTTTGCCTGTCTAAAACACCTGATGGTCTAATGAAGAATTGAATGGCCAAAAACAAGGCAGGGGAAAGGATATGCAGGGCTGACAGGCAGAGAGAATATATAGAAGGAGAAATCTGGGGCGGGGAGGGGGGAAAAGTAGCCAGAGAAGGAGGAAGACTCCAGGGGCCAGCCACCCGCTATACAGCAAACCCTGGAGTAAGAGTACTATTTACAGAAGTAAGAGAATAGGGAAGGCCCAGAGGCTAAAGGTAGACGAGATAGCTTAAGGTAAGGAAAGCTGGCAAGAAACAAGCCAATCTAAGGCCAGGAGTTTATAATTAAAAATAAGCCTCCATGTGTGATTTATTTAGGAGCTGGGTGGCAGGTTCCCCAAAAGAGCAAAAAGAGAAACAACAACAACAACAAAAACAAACAAACAAACATATAACAGAGTTAGTTGGATCAGGTCCTGGAAACTAACACTGGTATTTGCTTGGCTTCTGATGAAGACCTTGCTGCATGGTAGTAGAGAGAGAGAGCCAGTGTGCTGTGCTTGCTCAAGTCTTTCTCTTTTGATGAAGCCACCAATGACATCATGGGACCTGGCCTCATGACCTCACGTAGCCCTAATTTTTTCCCAAAGGCCTCATCTCCAAGTGCTATTAACTTATGCTCTGGGGACTTAGGGATTTGGCGGGCGGGGGGGGGGGCATACTCAAACCACAGCAACACCCAACTCCCCAGTACCACACTTCCCAGTCATTGGCATTTCAATGTGTCTGGAACATTTCCCCACCAACTGTTCTCAGTGTGCTTCTGCATGCCTTTTTCCATAGGTCCCCACCATCACAGACACTTGGTGTCACAAGTGAGATGATGCGTGAGTATGCCCAGCCCTGCCATCCATTCCCCAGGCTTCTTCCACGACTGTGCAGCACCCACCTACCTGTCCCTTTGACACCACATCCCAGAACACAGAGTGCAGGAAGGAGCCAACAGTAGATTCCTGGGAACAGGGAACCCAGATGTGACACTGAGACCACAGACTAGAAGACAGCCCTCAGAAGGAGCCAGGCCTGCTTACTGAACAGTCTTGGTGCAGGCACACATCAGCCCAGTATGTGCTGTGTTACAGTGCAGATCTCCTCTGTTATTCCCAGGCTGAGTGAGGGTGCCCATGGCTGTGAGGGTACCACCCACCCATCCCATCACAGGGAAGGATGGTTTGTTCTCCCCTTTGGCAGTGAGGGTGGGGGAATGAGAGAAGTGGGAGGGTTGGGGGACTGGAGGCTTGGGGGTAGATAGTTCTAAGTCAACTCAACATAAGCTAAAGTCATTTGAGAGGAGGGAACCTCAATTGAGAAAATGCCTCCATAAGATCAGGCTGTAGGCAAGCCTGTAGGGCATTTTCTCAATTAGTGATTGACGGAGAAGGGTCCAGCCCATTGTGGGTGGTGCCATTCCTTAACTGGCGTTCCTGGGTTTTGTAAGAAAGAAGGTTGAGCAAGGCAGTGAGCCAGTAAGCAGCACTCCTCTGTGGCCTCTGCATCAGCTCCGGCCTCCAGGTTCTTGCCCTGTTTGAGTTCCTTTCCTGATTTCCTTTGATGATGAACAGTGATATGGAAGTGTAAGCCAAATAAGCCCTTTCCTCCTCACGTTGCATTGGTCATGGTGTTTCATCACAGCAATAGTAACCCTAACTAGGATGGGGGTAGGGCGCGGGACAAGCTCTTTATTTACTCGGCTTCCTGGAGATCTACTCAGTACTGTGGGGATGAGAACTTAAGGAAAGCAAAGCCTGGTACTACAAGTTCAGGGAACAGGGCAGTCTGTCCCACCCAGGTCTTCCTGTCCCTGGAGACACAGTGTACAACCCTGTGCAAAGCGCCAGGTCTCTGGGGATCCCTGTGCTACAGCAGGTCTGCATTCAGTCCAGCAAAGGCAGGGGGCATTGCAAGCCAACAAGTGGGCCCTGACAGGTCACCACAGAGCCTCAAAATTCCATGTGACTTGATATATCAGGAGAGCTAAGCAGTTCCCTGCCACACATAACCCCCTCTTTTCATCCACATACAGAGCATTTGTTTTGACATTTACCGTTACTTTGTTGTTTAGAACATACTAAACATGGACTATAATTTCTCATTTTAAAATATTTTTTTAATTGTGTGTGGGTATGTGTATATGAATGTCTGTGTCTGCAGAAGATATTGGATTACCCTGGAGCCAAAGTTACAGGTGGTTGTGAGCTACCCAACGTGGGTGTGGAGAACTGAACTCAGGTCCACTGCCAAGAGCAATATAAGCTATTTATGTATATTTATTTATTTAGATTTATGTCTGGATGCTTTGCCTACATGTATGCCTGCACCCTCAGACACAAAAAAAGGGCATGGATCCCCTCAAAGTGGAAATTGCAGATGGTTATGGGTCACCATGTAGGGTCCTAGAAATCGAACCAGAGTCCTTTGGAAGAGGAACCAATGGCCTTAACTGCAGAGCCATCTCTCCAGCCCCTCCTTCTCATTTTTAACATACATCCCAGTGGAGTTTATTGAAGATGCTACGAGCTCATTATGCCATCTGAACATAATCATTGTGCATGAATGAACCAACTGAGATTGTCCAAAGCTGATAGGAAAGTTTAGGGATTGAAAATACTATGCTATCTTTCTGTCTTTGGAGGTATAGTTAGCTCATCCAGATGCTTAAATAGTTTGGCAAATCTAGTTCCAGTGGGTTAAAGGTCAGCAGAAGCCAAGTGAGCCTTGTGCCCATCCTGTGGATCCTATTGGCTCCTCATGTGACTACAGTAACAAGGCGGGGTTAGTCACTTCATTTCAGTGACCTGGCCATCCAGTATAGAAGAAAGACAGTAAACCATGTACAGTAATAGAAATGACTCACATTTAGCTAGAGGTCACCCTGTGCCAAGCATTATTCTAAGCACGTCCTGTGTGTTCACTGACTCCATCCTCCAAACAAAAGGATGCGGTAAGAAGTGCTATTATTACATCCATTGTACACGTAAGAAAACTGGGGCACAGAGAGGTGAGCCGCTTTCCTCGAGCCATGGCCGCTTAGTGGGACCACCTACAGGGCCCGAGGTGCAAGGCCCTGTCTTGTGTTCAGCTCCTGAAATTGCCCACCTTGTTTATCAATGGACTCTGATCAACTCGTGGCGCTCACTCGCCTTGGCTGGATGTGTGCTGCCACCCTGAGGAGGATTCACAGCCCAACTGGATCAGGGAGAACCATGAAAAACCAGGAAACCCAGGGAGAACGTGCAGCAAAGGTCTATGCCTGTCTACGGAACTAGCGGTGAAGAGGGTGGCCCTCCCTCAGTTCTCCCTCTGCGGCAGTGACCCATCTAGGGCCATGAGCCCGGCCAAGTAGAGGGACAGGCCCTCTGGAATCTGGTGTCTGAGATCTCAGGGAGGAGGCCTGAGCTCGGAGTCCAGCCCAAGGGCCAAAGGACAACAGGCTGACTAGCTGGCTGGTTCATCTGTCCCGAAAGGAAGAGCTGGGCGATAAAAATGTGAGCAATGAGGGAGGGGTTTAAAAGCCTGGAACCTGAAGAGCAAGCAGAGCGGCACCAATCTGCAGAGGCACCTCAGCCTTGCAAGCTGGCTGTCACAGGAAACCATCAAACCTGAAGGGTCCCTGGAATGGTAAAGTTCTGTTTCTTCCCTACACCTCTGGCTTGGCCAGGCCCAGTACCGAAGCGTACATGTAGAAGTCAGAGAACTTTCAGGAATCAGTTTTTTTCCTTCTACCATGTAGGTTCTGGGGATCAAACTCAGCTCATCAGCTTTGGTAGCAAGCACCTTGGCAAGCTAAGACATCTCAAAGGCCCCGTTATATCTCCCTAGTCCCCTCTTTACTTGCCTCAGCGAGAAGAGCCACTATGGGTGTCTATTCCAAATAAACACGATGAAGCTAAGCTACTTGATTTCCAAGACAGTTTTCTCAGCCCTAATGAACCACTCATGAAGAGGCCTTGGGAGTGTCAGGCTGCCTACAGGGAGCTGAGCTCCGGTTCTTCCTGGCACTCCCGTGGACCTGGACAGATCATCAGCTGAGTGTCCAGACGCTTTGCACGGCCCTGCTTGAGCATCTGTCTTTTGAACCATCTCTTCAAAATCCACACTTCATTCGGACAAGTACTGCCTTAGGGTTTATGGCAGAGTTAGGTCTCCTATGTACCCACCAAGACCCCACAACTCCGTGGAGCTAGGTTTTCCCCATGGAGCAGCCCAGGCTCTATCCAGCTTCTCTTCAACCCCAAGGAGCAGCTGTAATAACTGCAAGGGCTGGACACTGAGACCCCGCTCAGCCGGCCCTGCCTAGCCAGGTGCAGCTAACAAAGGAAAACATAACGGGAGCCTGATTTTCCCAGCTGCCCAAGAGGGGAAAGGAAGTTGGCTCTGTGAATCATACAATGCCATGCGAACAATTCAAGGAAGGAACTGTTCAAAGGAAGTGACCAAAATAGCCCAGTGGTGGACCACTGCCTGCTGGGGAACAGAGAACATGGAAGGCCGTATCTCTACCACATGGGGCCAGGGCACATTTCAAAAAGCAAAGAGTGTTTTCCCAGAGAGGGGAAACTGCTGCTTGTAAATGCTTACCGACGTGAAGTTGTCTGTTAACAGCCAGGCCCAGGAAGGAACGGTTCTGGAGGGGTAGATAGAGAAAGCCCTGGTGCTGGGGTTTGGCTGGCTGGTTTGTGAGTACTGTCTCACTCTTTGGCTGTGCCCATGGTGGGTGGTGGGAAACTTGGTGCTGAGCATGACATAGGTGGGTGATGCCCTAGAAGTGAGCATGTGTCTCTCCTCTGCCCCAGAGGTAGACTTCCAATAGGTACCAACACACCACTGGCCAGAGGCCAGGAAGGCAGGTGCTCGCCCACAGGATGGCTGCAGACTGCAGCCCTGGCTGTGTGGTGCTCCAGAGAAAGGTGCTTGTTGGCAGAGGTTTGAATACAGATGCCAGCACCTGAGTGTCTTCCCTCTCCCTCCACCTGGTGGAGTCAGTTCTAAACACCTCTCTGCAGAGCGAGTTTTCAAGACGGCAAGAGCCAGTGATCTCAACACAGAGCCCAGGAGAGGCTCGACAGTCTT
Source organism: Peromyscus californicus insignis (assembly GCF_007827085.1). Lineage (NCBI taxonomy): Eukaryota > Metazoa > Chordata > Mammalia > Rodentia > Cricetidae > Peromyscus > Peromyscus californicus. The sequence goes on along the minus strand of NW_026294606.1, from coordinate 76,804,377 downwards.
CTCTATCACACTCATTATTCTTGGCTTCAAAGGACTCAAACGTGTTTACAAAGAGAACACGAGAGTTCTCTGTGTTTATTTGAAAGTACAGACTTTAATAAACAGGCTCTTTTTAAAGAGTCCAAACAACGCACGGGGGAAACCACCTCCTTTGTTTTCGGCATCAGTCAAAACAGAACACGCCCCTTGGCTTCGGTTTAAATGAGTTTTGTTTCTTCACCGAAGTTCACCGTTTATAAAATAGATTCGAGTCTTGACTTTGATCTCCCGACTGGCGCAGCTTGAGGTCGGTTCAAAGTTCTGTCGCAGTAAACACAACCACATGTGACCTGGGCGGCTCGTGTGCACCAGCTGCCAATATCTGCTAAGCGAGACCGGCACTGGAAACCAGAGAGGTAGGTGCAGCCAAGATGAAGGGTGTGCCCTCACACCAGGGCTCCAGCCAGAGTCTCCCGCCTGCTGGCCCATTCCTGGTCAGATACTTTCAGTAGTGCAGAGTTGGGCAAATTCTGCCCAGCTCCAAACACTGCCTGGAGGGTAGGAAAGGCCAGGGTACTCATTCCACCCAGCATCGCTCTCCAGAGTCTTCCTGAATTGGACACATTGATGCCAGTGCAAATCTTGGCAATAAAAAATAAAATAAAACAGAACTGGAGAGACTACACAGCAGGAGAGGGGTTTGCCATGCAATTCTCATGACCTGAGTTCAATCCCTGAAATCCACGATAGGAGGGAACCAACTCCTGAAAGTTGTCCTCTGACCTTTACATGTGAGCTGTGGTACACCTGTGTACACACACACACACACACACACACACACACACACACACACACACATACACATACACACACACCCCACATACACTCACTGAATAAATTAAATTTAATTAAAAAATTAAAAATAATACAATAAGAATGGAACCAATATGATGGCATACACTAATAATACAATTGGGAGGATCAGGAGTTCAAGGCCATTCTTAGCTACAAAGTAAGTCATGTAGCTTGGGCTACATGACTTAATTTTAAAAGTCCCCAAACAAACAAATACAAACGAACTCAATCAAATTAAAATCAAATAATTTAAAAGTAAAATTTCATATTGCTTAGTTACAAGAAGCTGAAAGTAGGGACTGGAGAGATGGCTCAGTGGTTAAGAGCACTGGCTGCTCTTCCAGAGGACCTGGGTTCAATTCCCAGCACCTACATGGCAGTTTATAACTACCTGTAACTCCAGTTCCAGAGGATTCAATACCTACACACAGACACACATGCAGGCAAAATTGTTGAGAAACAATTTCTGATTATTCAAGTAAGGGTTTTTGGTGACAGCTTAATTATCAAACTATCATCTACTCCGTAATTCCCTCATTCAGAGTGAACCATGCAGCAGCTTTTAGACTCTTTTCAGAATTGTGCAATCACCCCCACAAGTCGCTTTTAAACATTTCTACCACCTGCAAAGAAACCCTATACCTCTCGGGCCTGTATTAGTTCCTCTTCTCATTACTATGTCAGAACATCTGGCAAACACATCTGGAAGGAGGAAGGGTTCGCTTGGGTTACATCACAGGGTACAGCCCCTGCGACACAGCTGCAGTGGCCACAGGAGCGTAAAGCAGCTGGTCACACTGTATCTGTGGTCCAGAAGCAGAGAGTGGTAGGTAGCTAGAGAGCTAAGCTGTAAGACCTCAAGATAGGCCACGCCTTCCACAAGGCTCCACCCTGAAGGTTCCGCAACCTTCCAAAGCAGTGTACCAGCTAGAGACCGACCAAGTGCTCAAACACGTGAGCCTATGAGTGACGCGTCATATTAAAATCATAACACGCATCCTCCTTTTCACTCTGGCCTGAAACCCACACATCTCTCTCTTCATGGAATTGTCCATATTTCAAAAATGGAGTCAGAATACACTGGCCTTAGAAAAGGCTTATTTCCTAAAGTTTTTGAGGTTCATTCATATTGTAGCATGCACTGGCTCTTAGCTCCTTTTTAATAGATGAAAGATGTCCCACCATGTATCTACACCATATTTTGCTCATTTGTTCATTAGTTCCTGAATATTTGATTGTCATAAATAATGATCTTATGACTATTCATATGCAAGGTTTTGCATAGTCATTTTTTTTCAGATCTCTGAGGTATATAGCTCAGAGTGGAATTGCTGAGTTATTTGGGTAATTATGAGTTGGAAAGTCTGTTACCTACAGCTAAAAGCATCCTGATTCAAACCTAATGTCTTAGTTTGATTTATGATTGCTGTGACAAAACACTATGACCAAAAGCCCCTTGTAGAGGAAAGGGCTGATTTTACCTTAGAGCTTACAGTTTATCATCCAGGGATGTCAGGGCAGAGACACAAAGCAAGAACAGAAGACAGGAACTGAAATTGAGGCTATGAAGGAATGTTGCCAGCTTTCCTTCACACCTAAGGGGCAGCACCACCCGTAATGAGCTGGGCCCTCTGCATAAATGAAGGAAATGCCCTTGAGGCTTTCCAACAGGTCAATAAATAAAGACATTTTTTTTCAACTGAGCTCCCTCTTCCCAGATAAGTCTAACTTGTATCAAGTTGAAAAAAACTAAACAGAATTCTAAGCAAGCAATGCAAAGGGTGCCTTGATGTCTACACATACTCAGCTGACAGTGGAAGGCCTTTTCTGTCCTTGATGTTACTAAAAAGAGACATTTTACATTAGACTTATCAAGAGTCGTTTATTTTGTTTAATTTTTGTAATACCCTGTGTGAGGTGATAAATATTTCAGAATCCCAAGATACTATAATGGGACCTACAGTCTCTTGGCCAGAGTAGAACAGTGTAGCCTTTCCACAGTAATCATACGTCATCCACTAGCCCCACTTTCATGGTTCCTTTTTGTGAATGAAAAATTTTGGTAGCCTCAAGAATATTTTTTAACATAGCAGTCATTCCAAAACAGGTCAGTTCTAGATTCTTTCTCCATAGGCTTCTATCCCTTATCAAATTTAGAAGTGATTCTCAGGAAAAGGCTAGCAGTTTGGAAGGGATGAGACACAACATTCTGGAGGCTAAGGATGAAGGAATAAAGAAGGAAGGAGAGATGAGGGAAAAACACACGCCATCTTTTAGGACCCATAGAAAAAGACCCATAGAAAACCATTTCTGTCTTTCAAGAACACTGGGCAGAGGGTCATTTTGCTAGCTATCCTTGCTGATTAGATTGGGAGAGTTATTTTTAATAAATAAATAACTTTGTTTTCATTTAAGGGTGTGTGTGTGTGTATGTGTGTGTGTGTGTGTGTGTGAATTCAGGTGCCCATGGAGACCAGGAGAAAGCATCAGATCCCTTGGAGCTCACGTTACAGACGGTTGTGACCCACCTGGTGTGAGTGCTGTGAATCAAACTCCGGTCCTCTGGAAAAGTCTAAGTCACGTCAGGCATTCCAAACAAAGAGGATTTAATCCTGTGGGGAATTGGTTGCACAGATGTTGGAAAGACAAAACACAGATTCTTGAGTAACTCAGAAATTAAAAACATAGAAGCAGAGGGACAGGGTAGGCTAGAGGGTGCTCAGCTGTAGAACACTCGCCTCGTATGTATGAGGTCCTGTTCCTGGAAGGCATGGTGTTTCACCGAAGACTAAGCTGGGATGACCGTTGGAAGAAAGACTTACCCCACTAATGTCAGAGAGGTGGTAGTTGGAGCCTACTGTTTGCACATGTTGAAGCACTGAAGAGGAATCAGAGAATGGGAAGAAAGTTCCTTGTAGGTTTGTATCCCACTGTCCAATTCTCCTTTAGTGTTTTGATAAACAGACCTATCAGAAAGCTGGCAGAGGAGACTGAGAAGTGTAGTTTTCCGGTCTCAGTCCCAGAATCCTAGAACAGAATATAGAATTGCCCTCGACATCCATTCTCATAATGGTGGTTCAGTAACAAGCTCTTTGGTCAATATCCATGCACAATCTACTCTTCCTTGACATTTCACACAGCAGTAACAACCTGTTTCCATGCAATGAGACACAACAATCTTTGCTACAGATGAAGACAATCCAAAAAGGCAAGGATCAGAGTCCCCATGGTCACGTCCCTGTCTCAGACTGTTGTGAATTCTTCTCCTCACTTCCTTCACAATGCCACAGGGTTCTGTAAGCCAGAGATGAAATTATAAAGTCAGGTAGCAACAATAAAAGCTTCTATAAAACTGGTTCATCAGTCCATTCCAGCATTCTACTAAGCCAGATGCATTACTTCTTTTGCTATGAAATAAAGTCTATGACCAGAACTCAAGATCACAGCTAAGACATCCCAGACATCCCCAGACAGTAATGCTGCCAAAACCCTGCAGGGAAGGGACAATGCCCTCTAGAGTAAGGGTCTGTTTCAACAGTGCCAACAGCTTCTACCCCTCCGAAAAGGAGCCCAGTGGAGTTACCCCCTCACAGTTAGGACTCAGTGTGTGTCTCTGCTATCAACAGATTAGGCATTCTGTGATGCTGCAACTCACTTTACCTTGGTAAGGAAAAGGCCATATCCGGAGCAATGCATGGACTGCTGAAATGAACATAATGCACATGGGCCATTGAGTAAGCAGCAGAGAGGGTGGAGGGCAGCTCTATCCACAAGTAGGGTGCATCCTGTATTCATCTGAGTATTGAGAGCTTACTGGAAATGTCACCGAGTGAATAATCACGTAGGGTGGAAATATCTTCATACCCAGAGCCCTTTCTGAGACACCCACCCCCACAGCACTTCTCCAGTTTCCAGGGGCTCCAGAGATGTAGAAAATGCCAGGATTTCATTTCCAAAGCAAAAAAGTTGTTGCAGCTTGCACCTCCCACTATCAGGAATATCTATAGATTCTGCACATCTGTAGATCCTGTGTGTGGTGAGTTAGCCCACCAATAAGCCGAATTGAGGCTGTAAAGGCCTGAGCTTGTCATTTTCTATCAGAAGCCACCATTTGACCAACACAAGCACTTCGCTGCAAGCCAGCATACGGAATGATTAGTTAGGGTCCCCCTGTGTACCACACTTGACAAAACACAGGATTTCATCTGGGCCTCAGAATTCATTTTAACATGGCGACAGGCAAGTCAACACCATGTTGTTTCCTACATGCTCCATTTCTAACACCCTGATCAAACAGACTTGGCAGGGCTGAAGATATTCTGAAGAGACACATGGCTCCCTCACTATGGACCCCAATAAATGGGAAATTCCTCCCCAGGAACGTTGTGCTGGGAAGAGAGAAAGCCTAACGCCTGGGCCAGCCAGAGAGGACACTTCTCCGAGAAAGAGATTGACCACTTGACAGGCCACCGTCCAGATGGGCAATGGCAAGTCAGTGGTGGTCAGGACCACACCTTGACTGGGGACTGCTTAAACCTCTTACTTAAATGTCACACTCACTTCAGGACTTAAAGATGGATTAGGAGGATGGTCATCGGATCTCCCTGTCTCTTTCCAAACGGGGCCACATTAAATAAATCTCCCTTTTCTGCTTATCACTGTTAATTTGGCTTTTTAAATTAGCTCATCAAGGGTGACCTAACCCTATTTGTTCAAGCACAGGTTGTGACCCTGAGTCCAGCAACAGTAGGAGGGCATGAGTCATGTTCTAGTCAAGAAAACAGAAACCATGCCAGGCACACCAAGCCCAGAATCAGCTCCACGGGCGTGGGGAAGCTGAATAAACAAAAGGCTGAGGCCCGAGAAACCAAGAGGTTTCCTAGCAGCAATAAGGACCATCCCCAGGGCTATAGACTGACAGAGCGGAGTGTGGGGAAGTTCTTGGAGCTGGAGGGAGGTATTCCACTCAGACGCTGGTTGTGTGGCAGAGGCAGGGGGTCCAGGGCAGCTCATGCTCCACTGCTGAAGGCCAGGAACGGTCAGCAGAGCAGGTCCAATGTGGGCAGCTTTGCTCTGCTGGCGCCTGGGCCTCAAAGGTGGGCACCAGCAGAGTGCCCTCGGATGTTGAAGAGTGCAGAAATCTCTTGGGGTAAGAATGAGAGGAGAGAGCGTGGTTGGCTGTACAGCCACCAAGGGTCTCCAACACAGCTACTGCCACTGCCTTTATACAAGCGCAGCGTGGCCTGAGGGAGCATAATTAAGTGGGCAGCAGGACGCTCTTCCACAGCTGCCAGCCATACTGATTGGCGTTGGAAAGCAGGAAGGCAGCCCACCCTGTCTCCTTTAAGAGCCAGCTGGCAAGGGCGTCGGAGAAGGGGGCTCAGAGAGCTTCTTCAGTCTCAAACAGGGAAGGAGCGCGGAGCTGAGAGACAGCAGGGAGACAGTGGAGAAGACAGAAGCCCTGAGTCCCATATGGTCCTGAGACTGGCAAGCCCCAAGAGGCAACTCGGCCTTCTTTGTGGGCTTGCTTAATTTAAAAGGGTAGGTCGCATCGTTGGCCATAAAAGGTAGTTCTGGCCTCGCAAAATAGCTCAGCCAGTAAAGTGTTGGCAGCACAAGTGTGAAGGCCTGGGTCTGTTCTCTAAACCCAGGTGGGAAAGTCCCACTGAGCTGGGTGGCGGGAGAGGAGATGACTCGGTGGGTGGAGATGATTGGTACCAAGCCTGTTGCAATGACCTCAGTCCTCAGAACCCACGTGGTGGAAAAGGGAGAACTGAATCCTCAGAATTGTTCTCTGACCTCCACATGTCCCCAGACTCCTAAAAAACAGAATGAAACAAACAGAAATTAATGTAAAAAAAAAATCAAAGGCAGATATAGTACCATTTGAGTAATCCCAGCACTGAGGAGGTGGAGACAAGGGGATTCTCGGGGGTCCCTGCACAGCCAGCCTAGCCTAATTGAAGCATATATGGAGTCAATACCTACACAAATGCTCTGGGCATCCTGAATGCCATTTTAACCTGAGACATTGCTGAGACAGCCAATCTGTGTTGAGAAGGTGCAAAAGAGTTTTGTCTGCCCTGAAATATGTCATCCCGGCTGCACATTCCATAAAGATACAATCATGAGTGGAGGGAAAAGTCCTGGAACATGTGCATGGTAGACAGGCTCATTGCCACCCACCAGGCCAGCCAGCGATACAGCTCTGAGCTCTGAATATGAGTCAGATAGCAGGTGCTAGGACAGTGGCCCTCAACCTTCCTGGCACTGCGACCCTTTAATATAGTTCCTCATGTTGTGGTGACACCCCCACCCCCGCAACCATAAAATTATTTTCATTGCTACCTCATAATTGTACTTTTGCTACTGTTAGGAATAGTAATGTAAATATCTGATATGCAACCCCTGTGAAAAGGTCTTTTGACCCCTGTAGGGTTCCAACCCACAGATTGAAAATCACTGTGCTAGAGGAAGAGTTAAGAGACGATTCAAATGTAGTACTCGTGGAGCAAGTTGGGGATGAGAACAGGAAATCCAAAGAGTCCAGGGAGGCACAATGGCTGAGTGTGAGCCTCAGACTCTCCACTCTGCCCAAGTGGAGAAGTAGCTCCTTGGCTACTGGGCACATTTTGTGGGGCAAGACAGGGCTAAGCAATCTTGGGAGGGTCCCACAGGAGGGGACAGTGGGGCTCTCCATCATTGCTTTTACCTGAGTTCTTCAGTGGCTTTAATCTTCCTTTGACGTGATTGTTTCACGGGCACAGGGAGGTCAGGCTGTCGGGTGCCTTCATCCTGGCAGATGCTGGCGACACATGCTGTATGCAGATCATGAAGGCCACTGCAGGTCCCTTTGCTAGCCATTGTGCTACTGAGTCAAGAAAACACACGTTTATGACAACGATTTCTGTAGGAGTGATGATCTCTCCATCTCCCACATTATGAAAAAGAACCCTTGCCTTGATCTGGGGACAGACAGGTCACAGGACACCAGGATGCCCAGCGGTTCCTTTTAGATCTGCAATGGGAACAATGAGCTCTCAGTGGCTTCCAAAGAAGAACTCTCTCTCTCTGCTTACCCTGCTGTTTCCTCTTTCTCTCTTGACACATTTCATTAGCAATCTTAGAGACGTGCTTTCTTGGCTCACCTTCAACAGGTGACCTGTTCATCCTTGAAGGAGTGCTGCTCCACTTAGCTAACCCAGGTAAGGCACCATGTGCATGTGCTGTGCCTGCTCCTTGACCAGGGGGCTGGGGGGGAGATTCGAGTTAGCTTGTTCCCATCCATTCCACTGCTGTTATAATCTGCCCCTGTAACTTACACCAAGGTGATGGGTGTCAACTAGAAAGTAGGTCAGTGGCTTCCCTGGGCTCCTGGCCTGTGCTGTCAACAAAAAAGGCAAAATCTTCAAGTGGATTGCCAGCAAAGAGTCAAGAGTTATCAAGCCACTGAAAATGTTCCACCACATAGACCTCTTTTAAGGTAATAAAGGGGGCTGAAGTGGCTCAGTGGTTAAGGGCACTTGCTGCCCTTGCAGAGGCCGTGTTTAGTTCCTGACACTCACCTAGAGGGCTCACCATAACTGCCTATAACTCAAGTTCTGGGGAATCCAAATGCCCTATTCTGTTTTCTGAGGGTACCTGCAGGCAAATGGAACATGCTGACAAGCAGACAAATGTTCATCCACATAAAATAAAAACAAACAAATAAATCTTTAGGACAATGGAGGGAATTTTTGTTTGTGAGACAGTGTTTTGTTATCGAATCTACACTAGTCACAAACTTACAAAGCAGCCCAGGCTGACCTCGAACTCATGATTCTTCTGTCTTGGTCTCCAGGTACTATACCTATACCACTATACCTAGTTACAAATCACATTGGCCTCTCATCCCGAATAAACAAAGCAAAGCCAGGAATTTACATGCCTCATTGCCTAACCTCTGAACAGTCCCACAAGTGAGCTCTCATGTCCACTGATTTTTAGCCAGGAACTACATGTGCAGAGTGGAGTGTGCTGGGCAGAAGAACTGGGTGAGTGTAGACAGAGGAGCTGGGCAGTGACATCAGTGGGAGGGGTGATGGAAGGGAGATTATAAAGCAAGTGGGCTGTAACTTACCTGCCCTCCCAAAGTCCTATTACAATAATGATTAAAAAAAATAGCATTTGCAGAGGACCCGGGTTTGGTTCCCAGCACACCTATGTTAGGCAGCTCACACCCAAGTGTAACTCCAGCTTCAGGGGAATCTGACACCTTCTTCTGGTGTCTAGGGGCACCTGTACACATGTGCACACACCAACATACAAATACACACAGATAATTAAAAATAAATCTTAAAAAACAGAGATAGCATTTTCAAGGAAAACATCCAACATCCATAACTGTGTTAGAGGGGCTATCTCAAGCAAACTTTATCTTGTGGGGTTTTCGAGAAATTTTATTGTAATTTGGCAAATTATAAGAGGTGAAATCATGCAAAGATAGTGAAAGAAGCATGTTAACTACTTTTTAGTCCTCTAGGCAATCAATGTTCATAGACTGATGTTATTCAACTCCCTTTCACATATATGTGTGCATGTATGTTTTACATATATATGTATATATATATATATATGTAAATGATAAACAGATTTAAACAGATGGTAGACAGGTAGATAGATGGTTGATAGATACTTAGAAAATAAGATTTTAATGAACATTGTCTTCTACAAATGGGTTCATGGGTATTACACTACTATTCTGTGACCCCTTTCTTATTTAATATGCCATGTGTGTATCCCTCACATCTTACTCATTTGTTTTAGTTGACACATAGTATTTCATGTCATGGATACTCTGGTAGTTTCTTGGTATTTGTACCGATAAGCAATGAAGCAAAAAATTTTATACACATTTATTTTTATGTGTTAGTACCTTTATTATGTGGTAGGTTCACACACATGAAACTGATAGGCAAAATGTATGTATACATTTGCTTTATCTCATCTAGAAGCATAAGCAGTTCGTTTGCTGTACTGCCTGACAATTCACTTATAACTATTGCAACATTACCTCCATATATTTCAGTGTGACTCCTAAATGGCTACAAAACCTGTGCCATACCTAAAATAATTTAAAATATTTTATAATATCACCCGATACTTAACACATTTTCAAACCTCCCCCAACTTTCCATCAGAACTTTTGTTCTGGCCCGGATTCAAGCTAGATTAATGTACTACATTTGATTTTTATATCTATTTGTCTCTGTTTCCTGTAGAAATGAAAAGCCTATCCAGGTTTTTGTTTTTAATGACATTGTCTGGCCAAGGTATCTTCTAGAACGTATGACACTTTGGGGCTCTCTGATTATTCCAGCCATACTATTTAACTCCGATCTTCAATTCCAATGAGTCTGAAGCTGTTATTTAAGTCTAGAGGCTTGTTTATCTTCAACATCCACACTCCTGTCAAGAATAACAAAATGAAATGCACATGAGCTGAATATACAGGAAATATCTGCTTTCAGCCTTTACACTGTGGATTGCTCCCCCAGCATCACAGCGCCGCACAGCTCGACACCCCAATGCCAGTTTGCCTGCATCACAACTGCTCTGTGCTTTGCGTTTCTTTTTAAGGTTTTTCAATTTGATTGTTTTCTTTTAAGTGGTTTACCTTTGTTTGTGCTTTCTTGACTGCTGGGGAAGTTCATTATCTGGAGGGCTGTTCATTTCTGTGAACTGTGTTTTTGTGTTCTGTATCTGGGGCATATAATTCAATTTAAAAATTAAGCTCATATTCTCTGGGGGTAAAATAATGGCAACTTCTTTTTCATCCTTACAACAGTATAATGAAGATGTGTGGGAGGCAGGAGACGACCTGGGCACAGGGCTCTGCCCATCTTGGGCTCTTCGCCCGTGCTTCAGAAAGAGGTGTGGAAAGGCAGCACAGTCCCCACAGCCTCCTCAGCTCTGGCAATGACATGGTCACTTCATTAGTGAGACAGTCACATGACATCATTAGATGACCCCCGGTTGGACAACCACTCTCTGGAAGTGGCATGAGAATTCATAGTCATCTCTGCTGCTACCCTTTGTCCAGTTTTCCCATGGGCTTTCTCATCTTTTCCTGTCCTATGAACAGGATTTCTCTGTATACATAAAGGTTTGGAATTTATATGCGCTCCGTTGCACTACATTTTTGTGTATCTGTGTATTAGTCATGCTTAGATTCTACTTAGTATCTTTTGCTACACAGTTTAAATTTCTTATTCAGATAAATATGTTTATACATACACACTTCATATAGGCATATATACAAATACATATAAATATATAAAATTATATATATATTTATTTCCACCATATTATGGATTTTTCTTTCATTTATTGATTTTGTGTTTTGTTTTGTATTTTTGAAACCAGGTCTCACATAGCCCAAGCTGGCCTAGAGTTTGCTATGTAGCTGAGGCTGGCCTTGAACTCCAGTGTCTACCGCAAGTGTTGTGATTCCAGGTGTGCACCACCAGACCAGGACCTCTTTCTTTTTTCCCTTTTCTTACTAAGAAGTTACTCCTAAAATTATGCAAATAGTATTGCAAATTTTCTTCTGGAATTTCTGTTATGTAACTTTCTGCACCTTAATCAACCTGGCCTTTTTTTTTTAATTTAAGACAAATTAAATTCTAAGTTTGTTTCCCTCTACTTGGTTAGTACCTGGTCATCACTGATTATCAAACAAGCTACCTTTTCTGAGATGATTTGCTGGGCCATCATTTGTATGCTGTCTTGAGTTTACAGATAATCATAGATCTAATTTCAAGCTCCATTTTTGTCCACTGATTTTTAAACATTTACTTTTCTACACAAGCCATGCAATGTTATATTTAGCTCTAGGAAAATTGGAAGCCCATCGACATTGCATTCAAATAACTTGGAATGACTGACAGGTTTTTCAAATGAAAACTTTCCATATAAGAGCATGGACCATGTCTCTAATTTACTCATGCATTTTGATATTAAGTAATATTTAACAGTTATATTCATAAGCATGATGAACATTTTGATAAGTTTACTTCTTTCTATATGTTACAATTTTTGACATATAAATGAAATTTACATTTTAAATGTTTTTTTCAATTTATTTATTCTCTGTGTGAATGTGTGGGTGCACTTGTGGAGGTTGGGGACAACTTGTGCGAGTTGGTTCTCTCCTTCCAGGATGTGGGCTATGGGGATTAAACTCAGGTTCTCAGATTTGGCAGCAGATACCCTTACCCACTGTCTTAGTTAGAGTTTCTATTTCTGTGAAGAGACACCATGACCATAGCAACTCTTATAAAGGAAAACATTTAATTGGGGTTTGCTTATAGTTCAGAGGTTTAGCACATTGCCATAATGGGGGGAAGCATGACTATACTCAGGCAGACATGGTGCTGGAGAGGTAGCTGAGAGTTCTACATCCAGATTGGCAGACAGCAGAAAGAAAATGCTACACTGGACCTGGCTTGAACATCTAAGACCTCGAAGTCCAACTCCAGTGATACACTTCCTCCAACAATGCCAGACCTATTCCATCAAGGACACACCTCCCAATAGTGCCACTCTCTAAGAGTCAATGGGGCCATTTTCACTCAAATTACCACATTCCACTCCTTGCCCCCACCAGGATTATAGCTATATTATAATGCAAAATGCATTTAGTTCAACTTCAAAAGTCCCCAAAGTCTATAATAGTCTCAACATTCGAATTCCAAAGTTTCTTCTGAGACTCATGGCAGTCTCTTAACTGTAATCCCCTGTAAAAAATACTTCCAACAAACAATGACACCGAATCTACATCACATTCCAAAATAGAGGAAAGTGAGCATAAGGAGGAATACTAGATCAAAGCAAGGTCAAAACTCAGCAGGGCAAACTCCAAACTCTACATCTCCATGTCTGGTGTCAAAGCACTCTTCAGCTCTCCCAACTCCTTTCAGCTTCATTGACTACAACATACTTCTTCCTTTGGGGCCGGTTCCACACCTTGTTAGCAGCTTTCCTCCACAGGTGTCCCACAACTTTGGCATTTCTAGTATCTTGGGGCCTCCAACACAATCTCTCTGGGTCTCCAATACAATAGTCTCTTCATGCCTCCATGCAAGGACACCCCTGCCACCTGCATGGCCTCAGTGGCTTTCCTTAACTGCAGAGAGAGAGATTTCATAAACCTCTTCTGTGTATCTTGACTTTAAAGCCAGAACCACTTGTCTGAAACTCACAAGTACTTCTGCTTGCTGGAGCTGGAACCTGAACCCCCCCCCCCCCGAATTATATTTGCATAAGCTTTCTGTTGTTGATGGCTTCCTTTACTGCTTAAGCTTTCCTTTAATTCCTTTTTACAAGTTGGAAGCATAGGGCACCACTCTCTTTATTCCATTTAGCATTAGGCCTTTCTTTAAGCCTTTTATCTTCTTGAGCATAGAACTTGGCCCCAAAAATACATTTTCTCCTCAAACTGTATAGTTTATATTTTTCTTTGTCCAGCTTGCTTTTTTTTATTATAGTTATGTATAAGAGTGATAACTAATAACTACGTGGCACAGTTAATACTAGGCTGTCTTGAAATCTCCTCTGCTAATGCCATTAATCCCAAAACTCTTCAATTTAGCCTCTGGCATATTTTTAGGACAAGGGCAAAAGGCAGTCACATTCTTTGCCAAAATACCATAAAAATGGCCTAGTGCACTCACTAATATCATTTCCCTCTGAAACCTCTTAATCTGAGCCCCCACAACCCAAAGTCCTCAGCGCTGTCTTCCATGCTTTTGCTAGGATAACCCAGTAAGCCCCACTTAAAGTATTCAATTTCTTTTTTCAGGGGGGGAGGGTCTGTGACCTTCACAGACAGAAGAGTGACAAGCCATGGGAGGCAAGAACACAGTAGCTAGTGTTGGCTCAAACTTCAGGAGTCTAACCCTGAGTTGTTTATTTTAGTTATATTTAAACACAACACCATGTGGTGAAAATTATTCTTTGATGATTGGCTCAATTCTGCATGTACAAAGCATACCTAAATGTTTGAGGATCAAAGTAAACTAAATATAGATCAGATGTGACTACATCAAAGTTCTTGGTAAAGTACACTTTTCATAAAGATAGGTTCTATAGATTGAATGAGAAAAACAAATTTGTGAGGAGGGTCTAGAGGAAAGTCTAGTGCCAAAAAGTCTTCAACCATGCAGATTGTGCAAAGGTCACCAGGCTAGAAAGCACACCCTCTCCAGCTTTCTGGGCAGAAAACAGGTTTTGCATTCATTCCCTTGAAGAAACAACCCTGTGTGCTTAACACTCCAGGTTCCCCTGGTGGATATCTGTGAGTATAAAGACTTCTATGCTCTCTATAGCTTTCTAGTCCAGAATCCCAAAGTCTTCCATATTTCACCAACAAAAAGCATATTCAGGCCTGTCAGAGCAATACACCACTGCCTGGTACTAACTGAGGTCTCAGTTACTGCTCCATTGCTATAAAGAGACACCATGACTAAGCCAACTCCTAAAAAGGAAAGTGTTTGATTGGGGGCTTGCTTACAGTTTCAGAGGGTTAGTCCATGATCATCACGGCAGGAAGCAGACATGCATGGTGCTGGAGCAGTAGCTGAGAGCTTTACATCCTGACCTGCAGGCATAAAGCAGAGACAGATTGAGCCTTTAAAACCCCAAAGTCCATTCTTAGTGACACATCTCCTAATCCTTTCCAAACAGTTCATTAACTGGGGACTTAAGCATGTAAATAAATATATTCTTATTCAAATTTCCACAGGGTTGTCAACATAGAGTTTGGAAGTAAAGAAAAAATAGGATACTTAAGAAAATTTGTCAATATCAAATTTTTTATTAGGTTCAATCCTACTTCAAAAATGAAAGCAAAATGAAGACACTTTCAGAAGAACAGAAGCCAGAGTCAGAGCAGTAGGAGACACTGGCGATAGTCAATGCTAACTAAACAATGTTCTTCGGGATGCAGGATAACAGTAACATGTGGTGTCGGTTTCTTTCCCTGTTTCTGTAATAAAGTACTCTGTGACAGAAGCAACTCAAGAGAGTAAGGATTTATCCAAGGGTGCAGTCCATCCTGCGAAGTCACAGTGGCCCGAGCTTGAAGCAGCTGGTCATTGCGTTTACAACCAGAAAGCAGAGGGCGATGAATTCAACTCTAGTGCTCATCTCACGTCTTTCCCTCTTATCCAGTCCAGGATCGCCTTGCTGCCCAAGGAATAACCCTGCCCATAGGAAGGATGGGTTTCCCTACTTCAATTATTGTCATCATGATAATCCCCTGCAGGAATGTCCAGAGGCTCATCTACCAGATGATTCCAGATTCTGTCAAGTTGACAATCAACACTAACAACCATCACGGACAGAAAACTGGAACTGCAGAAAGCGATGAAGAGCAGTAGAAATGGTAACTGTTTGACAAGGCTTTTTCTCTTTATAAATATGCGTAGGATTGTTAATAAGACAAACACTGTATTTTCACCAGGCATGGTGGTGCACATCTGTGATCCTAGCACTCAGAAGGTGAAAGTAGGAAGATCAAAAGTCCAAGGTCAGCATCTGATGACTCAGTGAGTTCAAGGCCAGTCTGGGGAGCAATACATGACTCCCCCATCTCAAAATAAAAAAAAGTTGTACTTTGAGGTGTATAGTGACACAATTTCTCACATCCAACAACCTGAGCACAATGGATGAGGCCAGGAAATTAACTACGCAGCAATCTCTTCCATTGTAAATTGGTACCATATTGACTTTAACTAGAATATGGGCATAAGGGGGGTTCATATCAGCATCCTGGAAGCAACTTCAAAATTTTAATAAGGAAGATTGGCTTTGAGCTTGTCTTTGAATGGCTCTATCATGATGTGTAAGGTGTCTCATCCAGCAATGTTGGTCTCAATCATGTGACCTTCTGTATCTGTGGAATCCACAGAAGGGCTAAAGTCATATCCCACTGCCCTTCCATGTGAGGATAACGCATCCCAGCTGCCTCAGCCACAGGAGAGTGAAACATGAATCAAATTCTCAGCTGGCAGCTTCCTGTTTTAGAACACTGAATGTTTGTGGCTGCTTGTTATTGCAGCAATGGTTGGCTAATACGTTAGGGTTTGAAAATAGGAATGGAAGTAGGTAATGAAATCTAGGCAAATCTGTTACCAAACACAAAGTCCACTAAATCAGATAGTCTGGCCAGGTTCAGTGGATCATGCTGTAATCACTCACGAGATGGAGGCAGGAAAATCAGGAGTTCAAGGTTACCCACATCTACCAAGCAAGCTCCAGGCCAACCTGAGCTACATGAAACCTTGTCTCAAAAAAAAATTACTCACAATTTGAAGATATTAAGATATTAAACCCACCACTGCGATCTTCTCTATCTTGTTCCTGCTGCACAATCTCCACATCTAATACAGTCTGTGGTCCATAAGGGGTACCGAATAATCCACTGTCCCTTAAGGAAAGACTGTAAGGAAGTAAGCTAATGAATGATAAGGGAACAGTTTGGCTAATGGGAAGAGTTAACTGCTCTGATGAAGATAGATTGGCAAGGCTTTGAGTGCCCTTGAAGCCCAGGTGACCAAACTGGATGCAGCTGGTAATCGGGTTTAGGAACAGAAAAGTAACAGGACTGGTGTAAGACTTTAAGACCAATCAAGAAATGCTGGGGTCCAGCATAGTGACACAGGCCTATAAGCTCAGCACTAGGAAGGGAGAAAGGCAAAGGTTTGAGGTCTCTGAGCTACATAAGGAGACCACCCCAAAAGAGAGGGGAGGGGAGAGTGGAGGAGAGCAGAGGGGCGAGAAGAGGAGAGGGAAGGGGAGAGGAGGAGAGGGGAGGAGAGGAAATCAGAGGAGAGGAGAGCAGAGAGGAGGAGAGGAGAACAGAGGGGATGAGAGCAGATCAGAGAGGAGGAGAGGAGAACAGAGGGAAGGAGAGGAGAGCAAAACAGAGCAGAGCAGAGGGGATGAGATGAGAGCAGAGGGGAGGGGAGAGCAGAGCAGAGCAGAGAAGAGGTGTATAGGAGAGGTTATTGGAGGTGCTCAAGAGAAAGAGATTAGTGGATTTGCACACGATAGACACCAGATTGTAGTAGTTGAACAGAAAAGCTGAAGACAATGTGGCTCTCCATCTTGAAAGCCAGAGAAAGGTAGAAAGGTGAGGCAGGAAGCCACAGTAAACATGTAACCGACCTCTAGGGGGCAGGAAGGTGGCTTTAGCAAATACTGTCTTTTTACGCTCTAAAAACAGCACCCACACAGATAGTTGAAAACAAAGTCTCAAATCTCCAGAATTGAACTCTAAATTCGTGGACTTGGCTCAGAACTGGACATGAGACAGAATGGTGCCACCAAGGATGAGGAACTTACCAAGAGAAAAAGAGCAAAGAGAGACTCTTGACCAACCGCCTTTATGTTTACATGCTTGGGGGAGGAGAATTGGACCAAGAAGAGAGAAAACAGGATAGTGAACAGACAAAGAGAAAGAAAGGGATGCTGTGATGATGCTTGAAGACTGCGTGGAGAAGCATTCAGCAGCTTTGGTACCCGGAGGATCCTAACTGATCGGTAAATCAGGGGGGGTCCGTAAGAAACTGAACTTCAAATGCAAGAGTACAGCACATTTGCGCGCTGCGGGGGGGGGGGGGGGGGGGGGGGGGGTGCCCCAGCAAAATGAAGAACAGCAAGGCTATGGTCAACTCAGCTGAAGAGAGCAGAGCTGCTGAAGAACAAAAACTGTGCCAAGAAAGAAGGGGAGAAGACTATGGGTGGAGGGAAAGCCTGGAAGTCAAGTGAAATTGTAAGAGTGAGCCAGGTGGAGCCGAGGGTATTCAGTGCTGACATGTCCTCTATACTTCAAAAAGCAGCTTCATGGAAAGGCTCACCCTTCCTGGTTGTCCAGTTTCCCTGGCTGCAGTTGCAGAGCAGAGCCAAGGCAGATGGCTTCGTCTAAGCCCTGGACACCTTGAAGCTGGGCACTTGCCGCTCTGCCCCTTGCTTTATTACTATTCTGTCTTTCAGCAAGACCTTAGGCAGGCACTGCCCTACCACTCACAAGGGCAGAAGATCAAAGTCAGGAAAGGGTCTGTGCTCCTGTTGTTCCCAAGATAGCCTGACATTGCTTCGTAAACCTGTTAATATCACTTAGCTCCTGGGACTCAGTGGGGAAAAGCTTTCACAGAGTGCCAACTGTTCCAACAGAACCCACTTGAACTCTTATCCATTGCTTGCATCTGACCTTGACATATTTCCTTGAAAATGAACCACTGTTAACTTACTCCAAGGAGCAGGGGAAAAGGGTTGATATGAACACAGAGATAAAGGATTTTTGCTTTGTTGAGTTTTGTTTCAGTCAAGAGACAAGGTCTCAACTCTGTGGCCCTGGCTAGTCTAGGACTAATGATGTAAACGAAGCCACCTTCAAACTTACAGAGCTCTACCTGTCTCCGATTCCCTGGTGCTGGTTGTCAAAAGTGAGCATCCCCACTCTCATCTGAGATAAAGGATTTTGTATGTTCCTAAGAAGTATACCTAAACCTTGGAGTATCCAGGCATTCCCAAGTGTGTGGAAACTGCTGGTAATATACATGTGGGGAGTTGTACTTAAGCAGCCGTCCCCAGATGATAGCAATAAGGGCATAATGCAAACCGGGACTGCTCTGGTCACTTTATCCATATTCTCTCACTTGACCCTAATGCCATCCCTGTGGGGACCGCAGAATAGTCCCCTCCTTACTCATAAACCGGAAGACTCTGGCTTAAAGACGGTAAGAAGCTGTACTGAATCTTAAAGGGGGGGGTGAGTAGGGAGGCTGGGTTTTAAACTTAGATGTCTCACACTGCCCAGCTCTATTTTATTTTAGAAACAGGATCATACTGTGTTTCTCAGCTGTCCTTGCTGTCATCCTGTGGTACAGGCTGGTCTCCTTCCCAAAATCCTGCTACCTCAGCTTCCTGAGTGTTGTGGTTATAGGTGTGTGCCACCATTATCCAGTATATAATAATGACAATAATATTTCAGAACCTTTTTTTGGAAAAGATCCGACTGAATTGTTGGAATGAGTTAGTGAAAAAAAAAATTTTTTTTGAGGTAGACTCTCCTGTATCCCAGGCTGGCATTGAACTTGCTGTTTCTGAGTATAGCTTTGAACTCCTAATGCTCCTGCCTCCACTTCCTAAGTTCTGGGGTGATAGGTGTGTGTAGTTGGAAGTTTTCCTGTGTCCTACCCAAGTAAACACACAGAGGCTTATATTATTTATAACTGCTTGGCCATTAACTCAGGCTTATTACCGACTAGCTCTTACACTTAAATTAACCCATAATTCTTATTTATGTTTAGCCACATGGCTTGGTACCTTTTCTCATCTCTGCCTTGTCATCTTGCTTCCTCTGTGTCTGGCTGGTGACTCCTGACTCAGCCTTCCTCTTCCCAGAATTCTCCTAGGCTGCTTGCCCCACCTATACTTCCTGCCTGGGTACTGGCCAATCAGCGTTTTATTAAACCAGTGTTCAGGAGTATTATCCCACAGCAGGTGTGCACCTCTGTATCCAGCAAAACTCCACCTGAGATCACCCAGATGGTCATCCATTAGTTCCCAGGATGGCCAAGTCTTCCAGGGTAGTCAAGCTTGAGGATGAGGGATCATCTTTTCCCTTGGCTTTGAAAGGTAAAGAGTGCAAATGTCAATCACCCAAATGGGAAAAGAACAGAGCAAAGTGAGTAAAGACACAGGAATGAACACCTGGAGGGCACCTGACTCCGAGTGGGACCCTGAACTTAATTGCGCATGTGCCAGCTCTGTTTCCCGGCTCCTGCCTAGTACCTTGACTATTTGTAAAAGGCCTCTGTGGCCTCTCAGTCCATTTCTGCTCCTTCATGTATCTCTGTCATTCGTTACCTCCAAGACCGCTCTCATAATTCTAACTTTGTAGTATGAACTAAATCTCATCTTTTTCAAGTGTTCTGTCTTATTGCATTTTAACTTGTTACAAGAAAATAATTCAACAGCCTCTTGAAAGTATATGATCAAAACTAGATGAGCTGAGTGCTGTATACATGCTGCCCTCCCCTCAAGGTAGGAATGTCCACATTAGTGTGTCTGTGCTCTGGGATGGACTGGAAGGTTATGTGGAAGGTGAGTTGATGCCAGTCAAGCCATCCACCAGAGAAAATAAACTAGAAACAGAAGACGTGGGCCAGGGTACCCTGATGCTTCATTTCTTTCCATGAAATCTGTCCCAAATATCAATTGTGACTTTTCAGAAATGGACTTACTAGTAATGTCTGATTGTAAATGCCATTGAGTTTGGTGACAAGACCATTACTTTTCTGTAATCCAATAAGTCCTTTATCCAGAAGAGCTCAGAGTACATGATGAGTTCTAAGAGAAACTTATATGACCTAAGAAACTTTATGGTCCTTTTGTACTGGGGACATGGCTGAGTGTTTGCTGAATGACATCACAGGCTGGCTAAATCTGCTTCCCTTTCAGTCTGCCTGCTAAGAGGTTCAGAGTTACATCAGATGCTGTCTTAGTTAAGGTTTCTATTGCTGTGAAAAGATGTCATGACCACAGCAACTCTTATAAAGGAAAACATTTAGTTGGAGTGGGCTTATAATTTCAGTTTTAGTCCATTATCATCATGGTGGGAGCATAGCAGTATACAGGCAGACATGGTGCTGGAGGAGCTGAGGAGTCCTACATCTTCATCTGCAGGCAGCAGGAGACTTCGTGCCACACTGGGCATAGCTTGAGCCTATGAGACCTCAAAGCCTGCCCCCACAGTGACACACTTCCTCCAGCAAGGCCACACCTCCTAATAGTGCCACTCCCTATTGACCATCCATTCAAACACAAGTCTCTGGAGGCCATACTTATTCAAACCACCACAGATGCCCACCTGTGATCAAAGCCTTATGCCCTGCACCAGGCACCTGGGTTCCCTTTGCATCCTGGTGACTTTTTTCCCTTTCCTTTTCTTTTTATTTATTTTATTCTTCTCTTATATATTACATCCTGAGTGCAGTTTCCCCTCCCCCCACTCTTTCCAGTCCTTTCCTTCCACTTCCCCTCTTTTCCAGATCCACTCCTCCTCTACTTCCCTTCAGAAAAGAGCAGGCCTCCCAGGGTATCAAATGAACATAGCATAACAAGTTACAATAAGACTTGGTACATACTCTCATATCAAGGCTGGACAAGGCAATGAAGTAGAAGGAAAAGGGTCCCAGGAACAGGCAAAAGAGTCAGAGACAATCCTACTGTTAGGAGTCCCACAAGAACACCCAGCTACACAACCATAATATATATTCAGAAGACCTGGCTCAGACCCATACAGGATCCCTGATTATTGCTTCAGTTTCTGTGAGCCCCTATGAGCCCTGCTTAGTTGATTCTGTGGGTCATATTCTTGAGGTTTCCTTGACCCCTCTGGCTCCTACAATCCTTCCTGCTCCTCTTCCACAGGGTTCCCAAGCTCTGCCTAATGTTTGGCTGTGGGTTTTTGCATCAGTTGCTAGATGAAGCCTCTCTGGTGACCCCTGGGCTACCCAGCCTCTGTTTCCATGCCATCCAGGCCATGTCAGGCAACAGGCTCCCTCTTGTGGTGTGGGCCTCCAGTTGAACCAGTCATTGGTTGCCACAATTACTCCAGCACATCTTTCAGGCATGGCAAATTGTAGGTTGAAGGTTTTGTGGCTGGGTTGATGTCCCAGTAAGATTCCACCTTACACCTTTCAAAATGACTAAGATCAAAAACACAAGTGATAGCTTAGGCTGACAAGGACGTGGAGAAAGGGGAATACTCTTTCATTGTTGGTGGGAGTGCAAACTTGTACAGCCACTTTGGAAATCAATATGGCAGTTCCTCAGAAAATTGGAAATCCATCTACCTCAAGATCCAGTTATACCACTCCTTGGCATACACCCAAAGGTCACCTCATCCTACCACAAGGACACTTGCTCGAAAATACTCATAGCAGCTTTATTCATAATAGTCAGAAACTGGAAACAACTTTCTTTTTCAAGACAAGGTCTCATGTAGCTTGCCATTTAGCTGCTGATAAGCTTGAACTTCTGGTCCTCCTGCCTCCACTCCCACTTGCTGGGATTACAAGTATGCTCCACCATGTCCAGCCATGCTTGTGGCTTCTTATTCTACACCAGTTGTCATTCTGTAAGTCACTTTGACATCCTCCTCAGGATGAGGAGATGCGGTAGTCAAGAACACAACAGAGGCTGAAGCTAAAACACGTTAGGGCTGCTCTCCCAGCAGGCTGTTCCGAGGCTGCATATGTGCCAGCAGATCCCGGGGTGTTTCCTGTGGATATGTGCCGCAGACCCCCTGACTTGAGCCCAAATATCAATAGAAGAAGGGCAGACTTGCAGAGAGTTTTCTTGGCTGGTAACACCAATTCAGTGGAGCTTCTATATGGGCATTTTGTGATGAGCAGATGGTAGGAAGGAAAAGTATGCTGCTGCTATGCTGCCTACCCAAAGAGTCTTACCTGTGTAACTTTTCATGACATATGAGCTGCACCCCAAGATCTGAGAGAAATAGGAACTTCACTGTAGACCTGCTGTACATTGATGTAGTCTATGACAATTTGACAGTAGACACTATTATTCTACCTTTTTCTTTTGCCTATGTGTGAGGTTATCTGTGTGGGTGCACATGAGTGCATACATGTGCACATTTGTGCTTGTGCATATGGAAACCCAAAGTCAACCTTGAGTGTCATTCCTCAGGAGCCATTCTCCCTGTCTTCTGAGGCATGGTCTCTCTTGGCCTGGAACTCTCCAGTTAGGTTAGGACAACTGCCCAGTGAGCAGCTGGGATTCCTCTAATGGTGCCTCCCAGCACTGGGTTTGTAAGCATGCATCACCGTGCCTGTCTTTTAAAGTGGAGATTGAACTCAGATCTTCAGCATTAAACTGACTGATCCATCTCCCAGTCCCATCATTCCACTCTGAATATGAGGAAACCGAGGGTCGTAGAAAGTCAATAGCCTGCCGTCAATTGGCTACAAGAAAACAGCAAAGTATGAGTTAAAGTCATAAGGCATCTGATTCCAAGTCCCTGGCTTAGTGCAGCATGCCTGCCATGCCCACTGTCTATGTATGCCTCTGTTTCCCCATATGTCATACGCCTAGTGTCACTTTTCTCTTCCTGGCTGAAGGTGCTGCATGGTCTATAAAAGGCTTCAGTTCTTCAGAGGGGAAGAATCTTGGGAACACAAAGCCACATGGGACAAAGTAAAGACTCACTAGACAACTGCCCGGTTGGATTTTGGGTCCTTATGAGATTCAGGCATCAACTGTCAGAGAACAGATCTTGCACCCAGAGAGGCATCTGTGAATGTCATGAAAATTTGTGGAAACTCCTGGAGAAGTCTGTCAGCCTATGTGAGACATTTGTAACCCCAACATTTAAATGCTACTCTAGGGCTGGCCAGCATGGTGGGTACACTTTACTGTCAGCCTGACAAAGGACCCCGATGAACAGGTACAGAAGTAGGATACTGAGAGCTCTCCCCCACTCACTTGGCCTCTCTCCAGGCATCAGTGAGGACTACTGACACTTGGAGGGTTCTACCCAAGTGCCACCAGGAGCACACACAACACTCTAAGGTCCCCCTGGGAACACTTCAGTACCTCAGACCACATACCTTCACATCAAAGCGATCACTAACATTATGGTCTGAAATAGTTACGTTCCCCTCTAAGGGAAAAAGCTCTAATCCTTATTTCTTTTACAACATTTCCCCCTCCTGATCTGATATGACTGGCAGTGGTTTCTTAGTCCCTCTAATCTTGTTCTATCACCAAGCCTTGGCACAGACTGGGCCCTCAACACTGGAGCATTTGTCTTCCCAAGATCCCTTCATTGGCCTCAGTTTTCAGGTATTTCTAATTTAGCAAAGCCATACTTCTGAGAAGGTTCTTGGATGACCCCAGACATGTAGGCAACTGCTGTAGAGTTCTGTCATGCCTTGTGTTTTTTTTTTTTTAAATTGCATTGCTGAATTTATTATCATTCTCCCAGGAAACTCTGGGCTATGTGAGGTCCAGAGTTACATATGCACTAGTCACTCTGCTGTTTAAATAAGGCCCATCATAGAAAATATGTTCTAGAAATGGAGAGGTGGATGCATGCATGCGTGGGTAGGTAGATGAATGCATGCATGCATTCATATATATACATATATATGGATGGATATATGGAAATATGGATGCGTTGATAGGTAGATGCATGGAAACATGGATGTTTAGATGGGTAGGTGCATGGATCTATGGAGGCACGGATATATGGATGGATGGATGGATGGATGATTAGAGGATGAACCTCTCTTCAAGAATGAAAATATAGCTTGGGCCAATATTGTGACAATGACCACAATAAAATATCCTCAAATAGGCAGTTCTTCAAAGTTTAAAAAAAAAGTACATTCATGGCTTAGGGTATGGCTCAGAGGAAGAGCACTTGCTTAGAATGCAAAAAAAAAAATATGCAAAAATATAGCTTCATACATATTTATAACCCAGTGAAGTACATATTTATTATAAAGTCTTGCTCATCTTATTGGATATTTTTGCTTCAGATGGAGCAAGTCGTGTCCTCCTTCCTATCACTTTTCACTTGGGTAACTAACCTTTAGGTGCTTTACTTAAGATTTCTTATTTCAAACTCAAAAACTCAAACTCAAAAAGTTCTCATGAGGCTGATTTCACACATGAGAAAAATAAGGCCACACAATGGCAAAACTCTAGTTACACACGGACACTGAGTCCCAATGTCTTATTAGCTAGAGGACCACATTCACATTTAATTATGGCATGGATCCTTATTTTTAGACTTTATAGATAAATGAAATTTCCTTTGCTCATAGTTTGGGGAGATGACATCCACCAAGCATGGTGCAGACTCTGGTGAGGCCCTGTGGGGGCCCACAGAGGCTCGCTAGTAAGGCCTTACTGAAGGTCAGAAAGTTTGAGCTTGCTTTGCTCAGCAAGGCTGCATAATAGGATGATTTGGCCAAAGTTGTGGTTACCAGGTGTTTTGACGGGTCTATATTTGTTGGTACTTTATACCTCAACATTGAAAGGGGGAGGTCTTTTACACCTCATCTTGCTGATGTATAAAAGGCCCATCATAAATAAATTGGGGGACAACTGGGTATTGACCCAGGGCCCTCCTGAAGCTATCCTGTGTCTCTGTCTTTTTCTTCATCTACATCTATATTTCTTCCTATTATTTCTCAATTCCTCACTCCTCCATTTAAGAACCCTTCAACAGGTCAGGGCTGGTCCTTGACAAGGCCCCAGGGATGCATCACCTATGACAAGAGCTCACTGGTATAACTATATTGATAAGCCACCTCAGTATACTATTCCATGATCAGATTGCCATTGGGAACCTGAGGCTAATTCCACCCTTAGTCAAACTCATGGCCCTAAGTGACAGGAGACTGTTAAACTAGAGGCTCCCCAAACTTCCAATCTGTGGACTCATTCATAGCCAACCCAGATATCATTTTTAAAGCCCTGATTGTCAACAGAATAAGAACCGACAAGAATGAGTAGTGTGGTTGGAAATGGTCTTGTGCAGGCATGATGAGGTGACTGATTTCACTGAGCTGCATATAGAAATTACCGGTTTGTGCTCCAAAGAAATTAGAAAGTTTTAACAAGAGAATGTGGTTTAGCTCATCCTAAAAACAGATCCCTGAACTCAAAATGGCTGGTTTAGTCATTCTTAGGTTGATTAAAAACCTAGGTCAGAACTGCAGCACAGTTCAGGTCCCCACATATGGGCTTCCCCCACTTCCTCTAATATGGGTCCCTGCTGCACATTCTGGTTCCTTACATATGATTTTGCCACACCTGCTTCACCAAGGCACAGGGGCACCAGGGGCACCCTGAATGCACTCTTAAGTGTCTTCTCCTTAAATGAAGACAGCCAGCGACGGACTAACAGCATCTCCAGGTGCCTGTCATCCTTACATATTCTTATGTGGGCTGGAAAGTAAGTCATCATCATGGCCAAGGAGGCACCAGAGGGCCAAGGTTTAAGAAAATTCCAGCTTACACAGCCGCCCCAAAAGCTGGTCACTCACCCTTTTCTTTTCAAGACTTGCTCAAAACAATAAGGAGAATCAGAATGGGAACACAGCAGTGAGCCAACTGCCACCTGAGTTCCAGCTGAGAGGACGTGCTATCAAGAGCAGCAAAGGTCTGAGAGAGGCATGGCACTCCAAAGGACATCACAGAACATGGATCCTCAGCCAAAATGGCAGCTGAGCTTCTCTAAGCTGGGAGCCCAAAGAGGGCTGGGACCAGTCACTCTCTTGACTTGGTCAGCCTGGAATCTTAGGAAGCAAAGGAGACAGCACTGGGGGGGACTAGTGTGAACAGGGCTGCACCTCAAGAAGTATACAGGAAGAGCTCACAGAAACTGCATCCCAGCTAAGGCATTCCTATTGGCCTGGAGCAGGACTTCCATCTTCCTAGAACTACATGGGCCACAAAGAATTCATCTTACCCAGAAGCATAACAAAGAAAGGACCCACCCAGCAACCACATGGAGAATTGAAGCCCAGCTCCTCTGATACCGACTGAGGTGAGATCCTGCCTCCAGCTTTGCTCCTGACCTCTCAGGGAGTGGCTTGGCACGGAGATCATTGTGTGCACCCAGAGGGCTGTGGCTCAAGGCCAAGGAAAGCATAGCCAGCTTTGTTCTGCATGGAGTGCTTGAACGCATCCCTACAATCCCCTGGAACTCACTAAGACCACTTATTGTGAAGTTATTATTGCATCTTTCTATAATAAGGATTTTGTAGGAACTAGAAGGTTTGTACAATGATCCACTTGTGAACTATAAACAGACAGTAATACAAATGGATGTTGCTCGTGCATGCACAAATGCTAGAACAGTCAGTGGGAAGCTAGAGAAGAACTGATGTTGGGATCCACTTGGCAGAGTGCCCGTATTTCTATATACTCTACCTATTCAGAATCAGTATTTCTCAGGACTAGTGGTACAGTTCAGTGGTAGAGAACTCACCTATCATGCATAAGACTCTGGATTTCATCACCAGCACCATACAATAAACAAACAAAAACCAGCTACAGATGACGGATCAGAACTTCCCTAATCAGGCAGCTGTCCTTTGCAAATGCAGGTGCTCTGCTCCCAGGACTCCAAGTGACCTGCCCGCTGCAGGAATCTGCCATCCTCCTTATCTCCCAAGGCTTGTCCTCTCAGACCTGTGTCCTTTGAGCTCTCTCTCTCTTGATCCCATCTCCCACCTTCCAGCTTTTATCCGCTAAGCAGAACACTCACCATGCAGGATTTAGCTTAATAGATCCTGCCCTCGCTCCCATGATGCCAGGCCCAGGTGGCTCCCCAGTCCCCACAGTCCTCGGCAAGTGCCAGGCCAGGTGCCGCCTCCATGGCCCTCCTTGGTGCTGTTCATTCCTTCTCTCCCACCCCTTTTTTATGCTCATCTCACCCCAGACTTACCCCCCACCCCACCAACCTCAGAATGGCTCTAAGTTGAATAAATACATGTCTCACAACTCAGACACACCTCAGGAAGAAGAACAGCCAATGAAGCAAAGGAATGCAGGTCATGAACCCACACCAAGCTGCTGGCAGAGCACCTGAAAATATGGAGGTCTGTGTCAATCTGGATCAATTGCCAGTTGGAAGAGACCTGGACTCTGTGTGTGTGTGTGTGTGTGTGTGTGTGTGTGTGTGTGTGTGTGTGTGTGTGTGAGAGAGAGAGAGAGAGAGAGAGAGAGAGAGAGAGAGAGAGAAAGAGACAGAAAGACAGAGAGAGACAGAGAGAGAGAGTCTTACTACTTAGCCTTGGTTGGCTTTGAACTTGCAGTCCTCCTGCCTCTTGCTTCTCATGAGCACCAGGATTGCAGGTGTATGCCACTATACCCAGTGTCCTGGTTGTCTTGTTATTTATTTGGTTTTGTCAACTTGCCACAAGCTAGAGTTATCTGGGAAGAGGAACCTTAGTTGAGAAAACACCTCCATCAGATTGCCTGTAGGCAAGCTTGTAAAGCATTTTCTTAATTAATGATTGATGATAGGAGGGCCCAGCCCACTGTGGGTGGTGCCACCCCTGGGCAGGTGGTTTTGAGGTGTATTAGAAAGAAAACTGAGAAAGCCAGGGGTAGCGAGCCAGTAAGCAGCATACCTCCATGGTCGCAGGCTTCAGTGCCTGCCTAAATTCCTGCCCTGACTTCCTTCCTGAAAGGTTGTGAGCTGTAAACCCAGTCTTCTCCAAGTTGCTTTTAGTCCTGGTGTTTATCACAGCAACAGACACCGAACGAAGACACTCAACAAGACATGGACTGCTAAAGAGGGAGAAAAAATGCCCAGTGTGCTTGTTAGACCCAGAACCGCAAGGGCAGAAGCCCCCATTCCATCCACAATGGGCAGACAGTGAGTGCTTCCAGCTCCCACAGACAGGACTCACTGGGGTTGAGAATGAAGGCCTGCAGAGGGGTATGGGCAGCTGGAGAACACTGTGTGGTGAGGAGGGGCCTTAGAAGCCACAGGTAGACAGGGAGTCCTTCCCTCCCCAGAGCTACCCACAAGTCTCATTAGAAATCTACCACAGTCTCCTGAGGAGCTGACATCTGTGGGTGGCAAGCTTCTCTGTTGCTCTTCATTTCTCCCCCTACCCCGCCCCAACCAGAGGAGGGGGAGACCTTGGCAAGAGAAGAGAGGCCAGTAACAAATAATCTGGTGCTCTAGCAATGTTTAACAGCCCCTTGAATTGGGTGTCCGCTCTGTATTGGGAGAAAATATTTGTCTACTGGATTCAAACCTAAAACTCTTAGAGAAACAATGAATAAATCGAGTGCTGAGTGTTCAGCCCAGCCAGCCAGCAGCCCACAGGAGTCCGCGGCCGTCCTCCAGAACTGCAAAGGCAGGCTGGAATCTCTTTGAAGTGGCAAGCCCAGTCTTTGAAATCCATCCAGTTCTGCACTCTGCCCATTAATATTTATTTTATTATGAAAATATTGTCCTTTCTTCTGCAGATCGAATCCAATGTTCCAGGAAGGCACGGCATGGGAATACACAGCCTGGGTTTGACTGTAATGGATTTGAATAACCAGGTATCCAGCCCCACTGGAAGCATTTCGACAAATGCTGGCTGACTCTGAGGCTGCTACAGAGGACAGGGACAGACAACAAAGATCCCAGGCCCTGGGTGACAGTCAGAGACAATGCAGATGTGTGTTCATAGTTGCACTAGGAAAAACAACTCTATCTGGGTCACACTGGTGTCTCACGGGGCTGTTAATACCCTGCCTGTCCTTCACACACCCTCCATTAGTTCTGGGGCTCGGCGATGTTACCAAAATAACCTAAATGTGTAATGGCTGAGCACTGCAGCAGCGAGCTGATGTTCAGGTAGGTGGCTGTGCTCCAGCCACACAGTCCTAGGAGAACTCAGGCTCATGGTGGCTCTGCTGTCCTCAGCATGCATTCCTCTTCAGCATGCATCCCCCAGGCTGCACAGAGGCCTTCCTGATCAGAAGAGGAAATGAGCTTGTCGGAGCATGCATGTGAAATTTTTATAGGCCAGGCTTGGAAGCTGGGCATGCACACTGTTCACATTCCATTCATAAGCCCTCAGTGACAAGGGCCTCCTGGACTGACAGGAAGTCTGAGACAGGAAGTCTAACTGTATGCTCAGGAAAGGACATGGCAGTTCTAAGCATCAGTACTTTTGCAATGATAACCAAGGCCAGAAAAATCCCATGGAGCTGTGTGTGAGTCTAAGATTAAATTCAATCAGGAGAGAGCCTCTGCTTGGGCTGTTCTGGGGATAGCCACCAGAGAAGACTATGAGGACAAACGGGTCCCAGCCAATAGAAAGTGTTTATTAGCCAGAGGGATACTACACTGAGAGTCCAGGACCCCAATGCAGTCCTAAGCCTTTCTCAGGATGGGCTTCTAAGCACAAAAAACACCATATTCCAGGTTGACATACTTCAGTTAACAAGAACAGCCAGAAGTGGAACCACAGAAGCCAACAAGCAAGGTTAGCACACTGAGAGACTCACCCAGAACTATGGATTCCATGCATGAGAACTTTGTTCTTGTTTTGGCAGCTGGTGCTGCCTGTGTGCTGGATTTTAAGGCCTGAATGGTACATCCATCATGGGGTCAGTTGTGCTAAGGTCTGGGGACCTGTTACAGGGTCCTCAGCATGTTTCTGGGGGGTCCTCAGCCCTTGTCAATATTCTAACTATATAATAGATTCTAACAATGAGCTGTGGAAAGTTTGCTGGTACTACTTACTTCTGAGTAGATGAATGTTCTCTTCCAAAGGCTTAACAGGAAAACATGTGCAAGCTAGGCATGATGGTGCATGTCTGTAGTCCTAGCACTGGGGAGGGAGAGGCAGGGGGTCAGGAGTTCAAAGCCACCTTTGGTTATATAGTGAGTTTGAGGGGCCAGCCTGTACTACATGAACCCCTGTCTTGATGCTTGCTCCCCAACCACTACCACCACCAAGTACAGGGAAAGAACGCTTATAGTACTGCTTACTGTGCTGGGACTAAGAGAAAAGGGTGTTTTTTTTTTCTGGGAATTTATAGATGCATTTCATTAGAATTTGGACTTCAAATCCCTACCATCATCATGGTTCAGGGAAACCTACCTCAAGAATAAGAGCCAGTGAGATAACTCAAAGGGTAAAGATTTAAGCTTGACAGTCTGAGTTTGCTCCCTCCCTGGAGCCCAAAGAGTGGAAGGACAGAGCTAATTCCTGCAAGTTGTCCTGACTTCCACATGTACATCATGCCATTCATGTGTTCATGTAAACACACACACACACACACACACACACACACACACACACACACACACACTAAAATAAAATAAAATAAAATAATAAAATAAACAGATGAGGGCTGGAGAGAGGGCTCAGAGGTTAGGCGCACTGGCTGTTCTCCGGGAGTTCCTGAGTACAATTCCCAGC
The DNA here is from genome assembly GCF_007827085.1 of Peromyscus californicus insignis. Taxonomy (NCBI): domain Eukaryota; kingdom Metazoa; phylum Chordata; class Mammalia; order Rodentia; family Cricetidae; genus Peromyscus; species Peromyscus californicus. The sequence continues at coordinate 76,773,517 of NW_026294606.1, read as the reverse complement.
ACCTACGTGGTGGCTCACAATCATCTGTAATGAGGTCTAGTGCCCTCTTCTGGCCTGCAGGGATCCATGTAGGCAGAACACTGTATATGTAATAAATAAATAATTTTTTAAAAGCCAACAGATGAAATTAAAAAAATGACATTATAACCTAAGAATTTCAGAAAATTAGGTAATTTTATAGAGTATTTGACATGACTAAGGCCAGAAAAGGAGATATCCAACCAACAAACAATACATTACCAAAATAAAATCAGAAAAAAAAATAATCTAAACACTTTTTTAGAAACAACAAATCTACCATGTGATTAAAATTAAAAACTCAGTGGCGAGGTTTCACCTAACTAGACACAGCTGATCAGAAACATCAGCGACCTGAAGGCAGAGATGGGGAAATTTTCCAGGAAGTATCACAAAAGAGATAGAACGCATCAGAGATTACAGATACACGGGTACTCAGATTGAATGGAAGCATCCAAATATCTCGTAGCACATAGAGGAAAAGAGAATTGAAAGAATGAGGAGAATCAATATTCATAGAAAGGGAGAAATTATAGATACTATTAATTATAGCAATTATTAAATATTAAATCTGATTAATATTTAATTATAGATGTTATCAATATTCATAGGAAAAAACTTTCTAGTTATCAAAGACATGAATCTGTAGGTTCGGGAAGTACAGTACACTTTTTAAAGGCCGACAGGAAACATATCATGTACGGCTGGAACACCAAGGCAAGAAGAAGACCGCAAAGGAAAGCAGGGGCATGTGGAAGTGAGAAGCAGCCGCCTCCGACGGCCTCGGGGAGGCAGACACAGCGGCTGAGATGCTGAAGCGCTGACAGAATGCGGTCATCCTTAGGTGCTCGCCCCGTTTCCACTATTCTTTTTTGTTTTGTTTTGATTTTTGTTTTTCGAGACAGGGTTTCTCCGTGTAGCTTTGGAGCCTGTCCTGGAACTCACTCTGTAGCCCAAGCTGGCCCCGAACTCACAGAGATCCACCTTCCTCCGCCTCCCAAGCGCTGAGATTAAAGGAATGCGCCACCACCGCCTGGCGTTTTTACTGTTCTTGAAGACTGAGGAAAGTCTCAAATGTTTTCAGACAAGTCAAGGCCAAGAGTATTTCACCCATTGACTCTCTTGGAAGGGGGATGTGTTGTTTTCTTGTTACTATGGCAAATATCTGACAGCAATTTAAGGGAGGAAATACTCCCGTGCTGTTTTAGTTCGTGGTCATGGGAAAGGCGTGGCAGCATCCACAATGGCAGAAGCGTGGTGCAGAGGTTCCTTACATTGTAGCAGACTGGAAACAGGTGATATGGGGAAGAGGAATGGCCTGTGACTCTCAAATCCCATCCCTGGTAGTGTATTACATCATCCCCTAGCCAGGCTCTAGGTCCCAAAGGTTCTACCACGCCCCAAGTCAATCTGGGAACCTATGGGACACTTCCCATTCAAGCAGAGCAGGACATCTAAAGGGATGTTTGGAGGAAGAAAATTAAACTCAGAGGAGACAAGCATGACCTTGAAGCAGAAGCAAGCTTTTGGGGAACTCTAAACAAGCATCAGATGTTATTTAGAGTACCACTCTCAGGGAAGAGTAAAATTCTAGATGAAGACATAATTAAGTGGAGAGAGGCAGGACGTGTGTGCTGTGCCAGAAGGCAGGGAAGGGCGTCTAAAGAGAGATTTCACTGACTCAGAAGGTAACCACTGAAAGAACAGAGGCAGAAAATGAAGCCTTCCAGGCAGTAGCCACAGAAGAGCAAAAAGAGAACTTAAGCAAGCCGTGTTGAATATATAGATATCTTTATAATGACTGTGTAGATACCAATACGATGCAGATCTATCTCATAAACACAAGCTACAATAGTAGGAATAATATTCTTAAATCACATGACTATAGAATACATAAAAGGTATTAAATATGAATGGTTAAACCTATGTTAGATTTAATTTCGTTTCTGAAAAAGGACAGGGACCGCAGGAGATTGGATGCAAGTGAACATGAACTTGGGGAGAGTTCTTGTCTCCCCTTCTGGTTTAAGACAGTGAAGACTGGGCTGTGGCAGAGGGGGTGAGTAGCCTGGGAGGAGCCCTGGATTCATCCCCAGAGCTACAAACAAATCAAAAGATAAGAAGGAAACGTTACTGATTTCCCACTGAGACCTTTAAATGGCAGCCCTGGGTGCTGAAGGGAACAGACTGAACAGGCATTCTCTTCAAATATTGGTCTTAGTTTGTATAAGTTTTCTGGGATACAGTTTGGAAAATAGATCACAAGGGCTGGTAAGACGGTCAGCAGGTAAAAGCATTTGCCAATGAACCTGGAGACCCGAGTTCAATCCCTGAGACCAGGAGAAAACTGACTCGACCTTCACACACACATGGTACATATGCACACACCCCCACACACAAAGTAAACAAATAAATGTTTGAAGATGTAAAATAAAAGAAAATAGATGATATTTGCAGTATGTACTCCCAGTAAATAAATACAACCTGAGAAAATAATAAAACACATATGCAAAAATGTGTCTATACAATTATCTATTAAAAGTATAAAATTATAGTGTAGATGAATTTTTAAACGGTCTTATTAAATAAGAAACACAGAGCCAACGCAGAGTTAAAAGCCCAAGAGATCATAGCACTAGCGAATAGCCAAGACCACCTTATCTTACCACTTGCTGCCATCCTTCCCCTGAGAGAGAGAGACCTTCTTCCTGTGTCCTGTCATTTTATTGCCTTTCTGTTCTGCCTTCTCATTGGCTGTAAACCCAACCACATGATTTCCTCGTCACTGCCTGTCTATGCAGACCTCCAGGTCTCTATGGTTAATTCTGGGACTAAAGGTTCGGGTCACCACTTGGCTGTGTCCTTGACCGCACAGAGATTCTGCCTGCCCTGTGATCGGGATTAAGGGCGTGTGCCACCACCACCCCCGCCCGACTTCTGCCAAATGGCTTGCTTTTAGCTCTGATCCCCAGGCAACTTTATTTATTAACGTACAAATAAAATCACATGTCAGCACAAGTAAAATATCACCATATTATAGAATGAAAAAACTGATATATAAATGTCCAGTTATTACTGGTACTGATAATAACAATAAATGTTGATCAGATCTCCTAGGTGCTGACACTGTTCCAGACAGTTTACAAATTAGCATACTCTCCTTCAGTAGTATATAAAGTTATATTATTCTCTTTGTTTGAGAACGCAGAATTTAATAACTTCCCTGAAGGTCTACAGAGTCCAGGGTAGACAATAGGTAAGGTTTGTGACAGAGCAGTGCCAAGCCCTCTCAAGGGTGAGGGTGGGCAATGGCCAGAGGAACCACTGAGGAAGAAGCCACAGTGGGAGCATGGACAACTAACTCAGAGACCGTCATGCAAACACATACTTTTAGGTAGGCTCTATGCTGTTTCTTAGTCTCTAGAACAGGCTGCCCTTCCTGGGTGGTGTTTTCCTGCCCCCATGACTGGCAAGCTTGGCTAAATTGTAAGCTTATGATCTCCCAGTCAGTTTAGAATTCACATCTCCATCAGACTCAAATCCCATTCTTTTTACCAACGACCAAGTCCTGAGGTTTCAGTTTCTAGGGTTTTTTTTTTTTTTTTGGTCTTTTTTTTTTTTTTTTTTTTTGGTTTTTCTAAACAGGGTTTCTCTGTGTAGTTTTGCACCTTTCCTGGATCTCACTCTGTAGACCAGGCTGGCCTCAAACTCACAAAGATCCACCTGGCTCTGCCTCCCAAGTGCTGGGATTAAAGGCGTGCGCCGCCGCCGCCGCCGCCGCCGCCGCCGCCGCCGCCGCCGCCACCACCACCCGGCCAGTTTCTAGTTTTGTAAACTGTTGCTGATGAGGGAGGGGCTTCAACGCCCCCCCAAGCTTGCAAACAGAAACATCAGCATGTGCTACCAGCAAGGGCAACTCTTCTTTCTGCTTTGCCTTCATAGTTCTACACAGGAACACATGCATGTGTATGCCTAACGCAATCTAAAAGAAAGAACAGCCGACTTCAAAAGTAAAGAGTGGAGGGCTGGGGCTGTCGTTCAGTGATAGAGCATTTTGGCTTCACATGCATGATGCTGTAGGTTCGATCCCCAGCAGTGTCTATACACACACACACACACACACACACACACACACACACACACACACACACACAGTAAAAGAAGGGAGGCTAGGTGGAATTGAGAGTCAAGGTGAGAGAGAAGATGGAAGGATGTGGGGGAATGTCATTCAGAGGGCACACAGTCTCAGGGACGCATCAAGAGATCTCCACAGTGTGGTGACTACAGCTGATACCACTCCATTGAAGATTTGAAATTCTATGAGAGCTCTTACTGTACACACACACACACACACACACACACACACACACACACACACATGCTCATGGGCAAATGATGGGTATGCTTGCTGCATTCAAATCAACCATAGTTCTACTTAATCACTTCACAATGTATACCTATCTCATACACCTTCAATATGCATACTTTGTTAATTAAAGCTGAATATCACTAAGGGATTAATTTTAAAAAGGAAGGGAAAAGATGATGGTAGCCAGCCCAGCAGGAAGGCACATTTCCCCCAGAATCCAAGCCTGCTCAGGCCTTTCTCCCAAACATTCCCTCCAGCTGTTTCTTGGGGCTATTCGCCTACGTCATCTGCAGACCCTTTGTTTTCTCTGTCCAGCCCAAGAAGATGTGAAATTATTTATGGAGTATTTCATAGGTATTTCCCTTATGTCATCTGAGGAAATGAGCCCAGGTGTGCCGTTCACAGGAAAAGACAATGCTTCTTCACAAATGCATTCAGCAAATGTTTACCCAGTGCCTACCACATGACAGAGAGGCTGCCCGCTCTGCTCAAGCAACCTTTAAGTCAAGGACATTAACTCAGACACTTCATCGGCCTCTTCCTTATACTTGCCTCATGCTGTTGTTTGTTTACAACGCTGCCAGTGTCACAGCTGCCTTGACATAGATAGAAGCCACCACCCCCTCTTTTGGTAAAACCATAAACACCCTGTGCCGCCAAGTTCCCCATCCAGCTCCAAACACTGAAGCATCCAAGGAATTTCCTCCTTAACTCGAGTCTTCAGTGAATTCCTCAATTCATGTATTTACTTTTTTTTTTTTTTAGTTAGGTTCTCACTATGTAGCCCAGGCTAGCCTTGGACTGGTGGCAATCCTCTTGCCTCGATCAGAGGATTCTTGGTTCCCTTTGGCTGGACATATCTTGCAAAACTGTAGCCCTCAGTATGTCCTGCTGAGAGGACATTTTTATTTCTCCGGGTCAGGATGAGAAACTTCAGTTCTGGGGTGGCAGGTAGTGGGGTGGAGGCAGTGCCATGTGAGACACCTTCAGAAAATACCTTGGCCTGCTTGCACACACACCTGAGGGGGCTCTTCAGAGTGATTTTTTTCTCCCCACCCTGAGATATTCCTGGACCAGGGGTTCCTCAGCACCTCCCACAAAACCAGCACATAGGTTCAAAGTGTTCCGAACACACTGCAATGGCCATGTGCCTTGAGTTAAAATGCCACTCCTGAGGCGGGTTTTAGGTTTTTATCTATTATGAGATCCTTTCCTCTTAGTTGTTGAGATACAAGGGAGACCCTGCCACACTAAGCAGGAAAACACTTTGTCAAGAAGAAATGAACCCGAAAAAAATGCAAATAAAAAATAATGATTTTTCCCTTGCCCCTGGCTCCACATTTAATTACTTTTAAAACTTTATTTGCTTATTTGTATTTAGTTATTTCATTTTTATGTAATTTAGGAAGCATGTTGGTTATCCTTAGAACCCAAATTCTTGTCTAAAGTAAATTAACTTAAGCCTGAGTCAGATTGCTTAACAGGCAGATATGTGCCTCTATATTCATTAAAGATTTTTTTTTTTTTTTTTTTTTGGTTTTTCGAGACAGGGTTTTTCTCTGTGTAGCTTTGCGCCTTTCCTGGAACTCGCTTTGGAGACCAGGCTGGCCTCGAACTCACAGAGATCCGCCTGGCTCTGCCTCCCGAGTGCTGGGATTAAAGGCGTGCGCCACCACCGCCCGGCTTAATTTTTAAAAAAAATTATTAAAGTCAATATTTTTTCCCTTTACATCAAAGAGTGAGAAAAAGAAAAGTCCCATATAGTATTTAACTGGACCAAATCATCAAAAACCAGGACACAGTTTTGCAGAATACTGGGAACAGAACCAGGGGCCTTGGCATGTTCTCGGAAGCACTCTATAAGTGACAGGTAAACTGCGCTGGTGGTGACGCTGGTGGCGGTGGCGGCGCTGGTTACAGGCAGAAGAACCACGGCCATGACTACCAGTTACAGAGAGCTTTATTAGGAGGGAAGAAGGGGAGAGAGAGGGGAGCCAGGCCTGGGGGGAGGGAGCAGAGCAGAGCAGGGAGCAGAGAGCAGAGAGAGAGGGAACAGAGAGAGAGCAGAGAGAGAGGGTGGGGGTCTCTGGCTTTTTAAGGATTGTGTGACCACACATTGGGTAGTAGTCGCCAGCACCCCTGATGACATAAGATGCAAGACCCCGAGGAGTGAGGGCAGGATCCTAACAACTTAACTGGAGCCTTCAACGAATTCCTCAATTCATGTATTTACTTTTTATTTTTTTAGTTAGGTTCCCCCCACCCCATAAGTAGGCTACACTCCCACCCCTCACGTGATAGAGACACTTTCTATGTATCATGAACTGGTCTTGAATGTATGGTCTTCCTGTCCTAGCCTCTTAAGACCTGAACTCTCCAGAAATAGTTCAAAAGCCACACCGTGACAGTGGCATAGCTCTGGGTTCTCCCACATTAGCCAGTGGACCAGTGGAGCCTGGAGAAAGACAAAAAACCTGACGGCGGCGTTCCCACTCAGAGCTCACCACCTTTCCAGCCTCCAGGTTCTTGAAGGGAACCAAGGCTTTAACCAAAGTGGCAATTATATAAAAAGAAAATGAAATATGCTGAGGCAAACAAGAAAAAACAACCTTCTGGAGCACGTTCTCTGACAGTCAAGCACACAGCGGAATTTTGAACAACTATGTAAGACAGAAATGGTGCTTGTCGTTTCGATTTCCTCGAAAGATTCGGTGGAAGAGGGGAGTAAAATACCGTGATCAATTAGAACGGAAAGCTCTGGGGGCTAGGGATGGAGCTGGAGCTGGAGCTGGAGGGTACACTGATACACAAGGCCCTGGGTTCATCCTCCAGCTGAAAGGAAAGAGCCAGGCAGGAGCTGTTTCCACTTCCGGTGTGAAATGCCCTCTTTCCTGTTCTTCTACAGCTTTCTTGAAAAAGGCCTCGTGAATTCTTGGGAAGCGGTAAAAGATGACAGACGTGTTGGCTCGGGAAAAGAGTTCCCTGACTCGAAAAGTCAAATGAGCCTAAGACTTTAAAAGATTCTCAGCCTCCCCCCCTTGATAAAGTGCAAGGCAGAACTGGAGCACCATTTCAAATTTACTAGTGAAGTAAAAGAAGGAAAACACATTGTTGGTGAGGGGTTAGGATTCCAGCTAACACACTGCCCTAAGGGGGTCTGGGTGAACTCCTAACATCACAGAGGCCCCAGGAAGTCTACTTCTGGGAATTTACCCGGCAGATACATAAATACAAACGACAATGGTGCAAAGACATGGTTTGCAACATTGTCTACACTTGTAAAAGGCTGGAGACAGTGTCTGTAGTGGGAAGCTAGTTAAACAAATGAGAGTTTATTCACTCAATAGTGATGTGTGTGGGTCAAGAAAAGAGTGAGGAAAAGCTTATCTGGCTATCTTAGCTTCTTTTCCTGTAGCTGTGATAAAACGTCCTGACAAGAGCAATTTAAGGGGAAAGGGTCTATTTTGACTCACAATTCAAAGGTATAGTCCGTCATGGCAGGGAAGTCAAGGCTTCAGGAGCTACAACGCATCCTGCTGGTCATCCCTTTCTCTCCTTACACACTTCAGGAAGTTCTCAGCCAAGGAATGCTGCCATCTACAATGGGAGAGTCTTCCCACCTCAATCAATGGAATCAAAATAATCCTCATAGGCATGCCTAGAAGCCCATCTTCCACAGGATTCTAGATTGTCAAGTTGGTAACACTAGCCTCCACAGTTCTACCTTTTCTCACCTTGACATACAAATACATCATCTTTAAGCCATAAATTCCACCCCTTGTTCCCATAGACTCATGACAATGTTATAGTGTAAAAACGCATTCTATTCCAAATCATAAGTCCCTATAGTCATTACTGGTTCCAACACTTTAACAATCAATAGTCTTAGCCAGGTGCTAACGGCACATGCCTTTAATCCCAGCACTTGGGAAGCAGAGGCAGGCAGGATCTCTGTGAGTCTGAAGCCAGCCTGGTCTACAGAGTGAATTCCAGGATAGGCTCCAAAGCTACATAGAGAAACCTTGTCTCAAAACACAAAAAACAAAACAAACAAACAAAAATCAATAGTCTCTTAACTGTGAGCTCCTATGAAATCAAAACCAAGTTACATACTTCCAACGTATAATGGCACAGAATCAGTGTGCTCATTCCAAAATGGAAGAACTGGAGTATAACACAGAATAATCACAGCAGAGCAAAACCAGAACCAAGCAGGAAAATACCAAATACTGCAGCTCTGTGTTCAGCATCCAGGGCTCATAATGTAATCAACTAGCCTCCAAAAGGCTTGGGAATCTTCCTGCCCCCCAGCTCTACTGTCTGCAGGACTTGTAGACCCTCTCTTGGGTCTGTTCCGCGACGGCAATGTTCCTTGACAGACTTTCCATGATCTGGCATTGCCACCATCCTGGGGTCTTAGACCTCATAGCTTCAGACAGTGGCCTCCAAGGATCTCCTTTCAGGGACTCTGTTGTGGAATAGAGTATATGTTTAACTCTGCAAAGATATGTTGCATTTGTTTGTGCTGTAGAATAACTGTTTAACTATGTAAAGATGTGTTACATTTGTTTATGCTGCATTTGTTTAACTATGCAAAGATGTGTTGCATTTGCTTTACCTTGTCTGCCTAAGGCAACTGATTGGTCTAATAAAAACCTGAGCAGCCAATAGACAGGCAGTAGAGGGATATGCAGGGCTGGTGGTCAGAGAGACTACGTCGGAGGAGGAATCTAGGCTCAAGGAAGATTGAGAGAGAAAAAGGGGAAAATGCCCGGGGCCAGGCAGCAGTCAGCCAGACAGCCAGACATGGAGGAAGCAGGAAAGTAGGACATACAGAATTAAAGAAAGATAAAAAGCCCCGAGGCAAAATGTAGATGAAGAAAAACAGGTTAATATAAGTTATAAGAGCTAATGGGACAAGCCTAAAACCAAGGCCGATCATTCATAACTAATAATAAGTCTCTGTGTCATTATTTGGGGACTGGTGGTCCAAGAAAGCTTGCTACGGGACTCCTAACCTGCCACTCATTACCTGGCCTCTGCTTTCTGAAGCTATGGAGCAATACTCTATGACCCATTCAATCTTGCATTTTTCATGCCTGCAAAACCCAGTAGTATAATAGACAATGTTTCCAAGTTCTGCTGTCACACTCTCTGGACCTACAGCTCTCTCAGCTACTGTGAGTGGACTTTGGGAGATAATTTCTTAATGGAGTCACCTTCAAGGAGCAGGGAATCTCTTTATATACTTTTGTAAATTTTGAATTTTGGTCTATGTAATGCTTCTAAAGAATTAAATTTTATTAAAAGGATATACATATGAGTACCCTGGTTCACAAGAGGGGTCAAAGGTAATTATGTTATACACAGAATACATACACAGAATACACACAGGAAATGATCCACAATGGGTTTTTGTACAGTGTCACTGGTCCATTTGAAGAACCTCAGACATTCAACAGGGCCCTTGCATGGCCTCCATCATCGTGCCTCTAATGTTTAAATCTTTCATCAAAGACAACTTGGACTGAAACTCAATTACGATTTTATTTGGAAAGAAACCATGTTTTCCTATAGCTTGTGCCCCCTCACCCCAAAACTGAGGGGGAAAGGCATTGAGTTTTGCTAAGGCACAGGAAACAACAACAAATCGGTTCTCCCAGAGTCTGAGAGAGCCTGGAGAATGTGTGCACGGAATCTATGCCGTGTATAGATGTGCATCTTGGACAAATGATGAACTGCACAAAACCTGTCTGGGGATTCTGAGCCTCACAACAAGGGAAGCCTACCAGTTCAACTCAAGTCAAGATCAGAAGCATCAAGATTGGCTAGTAGTCAACAGAGCCCCACCATACTCTAGTTCCTGTGGAGGGGTCCTGGCCCATGGGCAAGGTAAGTAAAGAAATTTAAGAGCAGAGTGTAGAATGTTTTTCTGTTGCAGCTGATGTTAAAAAAAAAAACACCTGAGCTTTTATTTTGCATTTCATTTAAAAAAATTTTAGTGGATACCTAAAATATTTGTATAGTTGCACAAGGTAAGCTAGTGAGTTCAGTAAATCAATGCTTTGTTGGCTGTGGAAAGGGTTTACTTTTTCATTTTTATTTCATTCTCAGTAATTCTTTTTTTATTTTACTTTATAAAAGTATCCACACAAAACAAACTAGAAATTTAAGAACAAAAAATCAAAAATAGTCTGTTTCTCCAGCGATACTTTGCCATACTGTTGTGTTTTCTCTTGGTGGTGGTGGTGGTGGTGCTGGTGGTGGTGCTGGTGCTGGTGCTGGTGCTGGTGCTGGTGAGAGTTGTCTGAGACAAGGTTATATACGTTACACATCTCAGGCTGGCTTCAAACTCACTTTGCATCTCCAGCTGGCCTGGACTCCACGGTTCTCCTGCTTCAGCCTTCTAGCTCTTAGTATATGTGGTGTGCTGTCATGGTCAGTTGAGAGATCTGGGTTTTGTTTTGTGTATGATGTTTTTAGTTTTATTTTTTTTATATGTATGAGTGGTTTTCTAAATGTATGTATGTGTACCATGCATGCGCTTGGTGCTTGTAGAAGTCAAAAGAAGTCATCAGATCCCCTGGAACTAGAGTTCTAGATGGTTGTGAGTCACCATGTGGGTGCTAGGAACTGAACCCTGGTCCTCTGCAAGAGCAGTACTTGCTCTTAACCATTAACCATCTCTTCAGACCCTGAGATGCCTAGTTTTGATTCCTGTTTTCATCTATTCAGAAACATTGTGACATTTCATTAGACTATTGGTACCCAGGACAATAGCCACTCCCCATAGATGCCAGCCTGAGTGATATAAGGGTAAAACACTCACCAGATTTCAATGACTATGAAAAACTATGTGCAAATCCTTCATTTTTTTTAGTAGCCATGTGTTTGAGACAATAATATTTGGTATATAGTTTGGTTAGTGTCTTAATTACTGTCCTATTGCTTTGAATAAACACCATGACCAAGGCAATTTATAAAAGAAAGTGTTCACTCACTCAGGGACTTGCTTTCAGTTTCAGAGAGATAGTCTATGATCATCAGATCATCATGGAGGGCAGTGTGGTGGCCGACAGCTATGGTGCCGGAGCAGCAGCTGAGAGCTTACTTCCTGGTCCATGGGCAGTAGGGGGGAGAGAGAGAGAGAGAGAGAGAGAGAGAGAAGAGAGAGAGAGAGAGAGAGAGAGAGAGAGAGAGAGAGAGAGAGAGAGAGGTGGTGGTAGGGAAGGAGGGAGAGAGTAGGAGAGAGAGAGACTGAGCCTGGCATGGGCTTTTGAAACCTCAAAGCCCACTCCCAGTGACACACCTCCTCCAACAATGCCTTATCTTCCTAATCCTTCCCAAACAGTTCCACCAACTGGGGACCAAGCATTCAAAAATGGGCCTATGGGGACCATTCACATTTAAACCACCACAATTAGATACAGTATATTCTCCAGATTTCATTTCATAAGAAAGGAAGTATACTGGAGATGAAGGATGGCAGTGGTCACAGCATCACAAGCATGTTTTATATCACTCAACTTTCACTTAGGAATCCTACAGCTGAGTACCTGTATGTGCAGGGGCAGGCATACCTGAATGCATAGTGCATATGCTATTTTTAAAGACAATTTTTATTTATTATTTGACAATTACTCACAAATATATGTATTTTGGTCACGTTCTCCCTTCATTACCTGCTCTTACTCTCTTTCCATCCCCTCTGAACCCCTTATTCCTCTGATGTATTTTCCTCCTACTCACATGTCTTTCTTTTTAAGACCAACAAAATAATTTTTTATTTTTTGCATATGTATGAATGTGGTGCACTTGTGTATATGTGTATGGATGCACACACAATGGGGTACATACATATGTGTGAGTACATGTGTGTAGAGAATGGAGGTTGACATCGGGTATCTCTCTTCCTGTTCACCTTACATACTGAGCCCAGAGCTTGCTGAGTTAGTTGGTCTAGCTAGCTAGCTTGCTCCAGGAATTCCATCTCTGCTTCCTGGGTACTGGGGTGATAAGTGAGCCATAATGCTTGCTTGGCATTTACATGGCTTTTTCATGGGCACTAGGGATCTGAACTCCAGTACTCACTCTTGTATAGCAAGCATTTTACCCACTGTGCCAGCTACCAGGCCTCCAACTAAGTTTAATAAGGGTTGCTTACTAGTAACTTACCAGTGGGCACACCAATGAAGAAAACAGCTCCCCCATACACACTCTACCCCTCCATCATGCACCCCTTCCTACCAGCCACCATTAGCTGCCAATAGCTCCTCCAGGCTAGAGGCTGCTATCTACAATGACATGTTGATGGGCTCCATCTTGTGGAGGTCTTAGGCAGGTAATCATGTGACAGCGGTGAGTTTATAACTGCCATGTCACGTCTTGAACTCTGCATTTCGTAGCAGTCCACCCCATCCTCTTGCTGTGGGATAATGCTTGTGTACACTGGTTTAATAAAATGCTGACTGGCCAGTAGCCAGGCAGGAAGTATAGGTGGGATAAGCAGACAAAGAAAATTCTGGAAAGAGGAAGGCTGAGTCAGGAGACACCAGCCCGCCGTCCAGGGAGCAGCATGTAATGACACACAGGTAAAGCCATGGAACACGTGGCAACATATAGATTAACAGAAATGGGCTGAGCTTAAGTGTAAGAGCTAGTCAGAGGAAAGCCTGAGCTAACGGCCAAGCAGTTTTAAATAATATTAAGCCTCTGAATGATTATTTTATAAGTGACTGCAGGACTATGAGTGAGAGAGATTTATCTGGACTGTCCTGGGCCAAGCAGGACACTGGAAAACTTCCAGCTACATCCTCTGGCTCTTGCATTCTTACTGCCCTCCTCCCCCCACCCCTGGGATGTTTCCTGAGCCCAGAGGAGGTGATCTCCTGTTTAGGGCTGAGAACTCAGCAGTCACTTATTCTCAGAACTTTGGCCAGTTCTGGGTCTCTCCAGTTCTGAGTCTCTCCAGTAGCTGCTGCCCACTGCAGAAGGCGGCTTCTCTAACGAAGACTGAGAACATTCATAGTCTATGGACTTATTGCTCAGTTTCCCTGCTTCTATACGTCTCCACCTCAGGAGCTGTTCATCTAGCAAAACTGGGCTATACTTGATAAAAATTCTTCTTAAATGTATACGTCTCATCCCGCTTTCACTTTTCAAGCAGTGTTTGCTTAGGTCTCTGTGGTGTTTCCAACCTTTTGTGGTCTTGCCTCATTACCTTGCCCAGGACTTCAGGGGTCATAGTCTACAGAAGTGTTAGGAGCAGATGTCTTCGTCTTTGCTTAGTCCAAGGGGAAGACGCTCAGTATTTCTGTGCCAAATGTTAGCTGTGCTTGTAGGCTTATCACGCAGCATTTATCAGATTGTGATATTTCCTCTAGTCACTTTACTGAGAGTCTTCATAATGAGTAGGTGGATGGGTGCATAATTCATTTCTCTGTTTTACTCCGACTTTAAAATGTAAAGTGTCATATTTCTAGAATAAATGCCATTTAGGTACAATGTGATAACTGTATAGACTTTCTCAGTTGTGTATTCATAATTATCAAATTTGACATGTAAAGTGCTCTAAAATCTGAAACTTTTACAAAACCGTGAAGTGTTCGAAGGTCTTGTTTTGAGTTTGGGGTCAATGAGATGGCTCGGCAGGTAAAGTCTTGTCCCCAAGCCTGACCTTCTGAGTTCAATGTCTGAAACCCACACGGTGGTAGGAGAGAACAAACTCCCAAAAGTTGTCCTCTGATCTCCACACACCTGCCACAGCAGGCATGCACATGGTCTCACACACACACACACACACACACACACACACACACACACACACACAAAATGTAAACAAAAGTTTTATATTTCATGACATCAGATACACAAATAATACTGTACCACGTCCAGTTGGACTTAATCTCAGGAATATGTGATCTGTCTGACACTTAAAACATTACAAACATATTTGTAGGTTCACATTTTTTTCATGATCAAGATCCCCAGCCAGCTAGGAATAGAAAGCAACACCCTTAACCCAAAAGGTACATTCACAAGAGGCACCAAGGAAGCAGCCCTCACAACAGTGCAAGCCACCCACTGAGACTGTAGGTAAGACCAGACCGGGCTGGCCTGAGCCAAGGCTTCTGTGCACTACCTGAGGGCACGCTAGTGCCGCGGGCTTAGAGGGTGAACTCAGCGTCCACACCGACTAGGAAGAAACCAAACTGTCTGTGCTGAACACGGTAAGAATTCTTATGAAGTTAACAAAGTCAAGCAAAACCTCCAGTTAAAAGAATTTCCAAAGGTCACCGGAGCCAAAAATCCAACTTATGATTCACTTGGAAATGTAGTTTCTTATACAAGGACTTTAAGAATATGATGAAAATGTAACATACTTATAAATAAATCTTTTTAAAGCCCTGACTGGAGAAAATTGTTTATTTGTATTAAAGAATAAACAAAGTTAATATAGATAATAAGCTATTCTTAGATAGAAAGACTTAATATTCTAGAGATGTCAGATTCCCCCAGTTCCAGTACTGCCCCCCATAACAGCTTTCTCTGCCAACGCAGTAAGCTAGAGCAAGCTAAATTGAAAAAGTATAACAACAGGTTTATTTGAGCAAAGCAACTCCCAAGTCAGTTCCCCAGTCCCAGAGATCAAGGCCAGAGAAGCCGCATCCTAGAACTAAAGGAGGGACACTTTATAAGTTGTAGTCATGGGGTGATGACATGTCCCCTACAAGCTGGGTTTGTGCCCAAGTGTGCTCAAAAACTGGGCTCTCAGGCAGGGCTTTGGGCGGAGGCAACTTCAGCGGAAGAAGCTGCAGTAGCCGCCAAGAATGTGGAACTGGCTTTTTGGTGCCTTTCCTTTGTCCAGAGGCTCTCCGAGTGGGCAGGGTATGGAGAGAGAGAGAGACAGGAATGGGGCTTTCTAGATCTCACGAGGGGGAGCTAGAGGTTCCAACCGAACAGAAGGTATCACCAATCCCACCCCAAACAGCATCCAGACTGGTTCTGAGTGAAGCATGGGAACCATTGTGTGGTCTGTAGATTATTCTTTTCCAGGCTGGGACCAAATATCCGACAAAGCAACTGAAGGGAAGAAGAATTTATTGGGGCTCATGGTGTGGGGGCTCAGTGTATCAAAGGTGGAAAAGGCAGGGACCGTGGCTGGTGGGAGTCGCAAGGATATGACGTCAGCAGCGTGAAGCTGTCTGCTCACGTCTTTGTGGAGGCAGAGACAGGAAAGATAGCAGGGATAGGAGCCAGGGAGATGGTTCATCCAGTAAAAATGCTTGTCGTGAAAGCCTGGCACTTTGAGTTCAATCTCTGAAACCAACATTAAAAAGCTAGATGTGGTAGCCTGCATCTCTAATCCCAGCACTCCTATTCCAGGAAAGGGAGTCGGGGCAGGAGGGACACCTGGCCGCCAGCGTGGACTCTGCAGCATGGCAGCACCATCAGGAGAGACCCTGACTCCACAAGGTGGAAGGTGAGAACCAACTCCTGAAAGCCGTCCTAAGTTCAGGGTCACAAAGAAAAAGACCACCATTCCCACTGAAGGATCGGGACAGGGCAAACTACACTCTTGATCAACAGTGTGTGCTGGGGAAGACCGAAGACTCAGACGGGAGGTGCATTTGGCTTTTACTCTACCTCAGATGGTGGCTGTGTCTCTTCCCCATTAGCTAGGGTCCGACCGCACAATCTTATTCAGTCGCCTAGTCTGAAAAGTATTGGCACACAGGAAACGAAAGAAGAAGGGGAAGGGTCACTGCTCCGGGCCATCAAATTCCTAGAATAGAGCCCTGGACCTTTGAGTAAACAAAGGTTTTCCTGGGTGGGGAGGATTAAAACATTTGCGTAAAAGTCTAACAAGGTGGGGGAGATATAAAGATTTTAATCCCTCATCCTAAATACAAGTTTTACGGTATTTTGTAGACAAGACTCAGAGTTGATATTTCTTACAGGCTGTTAACCTTGAGGTCCCCCCAAAGCAACCCTTCTGTCTGGTAGACACTGCAGCATCCACAACCTTTTAAAACAGTGCCCCCTGCTGGAGCAATCAAACAGGGCCTTTTACATCGAACCACAGAACAGTCTATATTGCTCTAGAATCAGTGGACACAGAGGAGAAAAATGATCATTTAATGAGCTTCTAGAAAGTTCTGTGGAGCCGCTATTTGAGAGCCAAAATGCAGATGTGCCTCTGCCTTCTTCTCGGAGAACATCAGCCCTCTCTCTCCAGCAGAGTTCCTGCTCACCACAGCAACACTACCTAGAAAATAGGAGAAAATGTTTCTGGAGATTAAAACCCCCCAAAGCCGCCCTGTCTTGGACATATTGAGCGGCATTATGACAGAGACACCACATAGCCACCCCTCCACCTGCCTTCTCAGCTGACCGGCCTCCTCTGCCCAGAGAAACTGCCCCTCACTGGGACTGAAGCAGACACAGAATGCTGGGAGACCGGGAGGATTCTCCTAAATGAGGAACCGGCCAGTCCTTTATTACACATCACACCATCACAGGAGATGTGTTTCCATTGCTCTGACAGACATTATGGTTCTGTTTCTAAAATTTCTGTTAGTAGACAAAGTAATGGGTTTCAGCGGGACATTCTCATACAGACTTACCATTATGCGTTGCTCTGACTTTGTCCCCACTGCCCTTTCCTCTCCCTCAACTTCTTCCCCCACAAACAGACCCTCCTGCCTTCAGGTCACACATAAGCCAGTACCCTCGCTTGTTCCCCTCCCCGACTCCACTGTAAAACCTCCTCCCTTCTCATCCCCCTGCCCTCTCTCTTCCTCCCTCCTCTCACGGTCTTGCTCTTGCTCTTCACACACACACACACACACACACACACACACACACACACACACACACACACACACACACACAACTTAAATCTAGACACTCCATGAGAGAAAACATGTATTTGTCTTCTGAGTCTAGCTTATGCTCTCCAGTTCCACACATTTCCCTCAAATGTCATAATTTCATTCCTCTACGCTGAGTAATGGAATCGAGGTCACAGTGAAACCGCCAAACTGGACCACTTCGTGGGTAGAATGCCTCTTGTGTAGAACATCCATCTATGAAATTCTCTGCTATTATAGATTCATATGCCTTTAGTTATCGCCTGAAATCCTCCTCTATCTTTGGGTTCCGATGGTCATTAGGAATCTTAGCCAGATCCTAGAGTTGTTCATTATGCATGCTTATTTATTTTCTTTGTTGGTGTTGGAATGCAGTAGTACTCTTTCAACCTTGTCTTCAGTCTAGGATTCTCTTCCTTCTCTTGGTTGGCTCTCTTAGTGATGTTTTCCACTTTTGTTTGTTTGTTTTTTTGATTCATTGAACCTTTCATTTCCAACACTTCTTTATCAAAATCTCAATTTCCTCACAAAATTTTTCTTCCATTTTGCTGATATTTCCCCCCACATTGATCTTCCCACCCAGTTTTCTGTCTTTTTGCTCTGTGTCCTTGACTTCTCCTTTCAGAGAATTCATCTGCTTGTCTGTATCCTCTTCTGGATCCCTGACCATTTCCATCTGCTTGTCTGTATCCTCTTCTGGATCACTCACCATTTCCATCTGCTTGTCTGTATCCTCTTCTGGATCACTCACCATTTCCATCAGCTTGTCTGTATCCTCTTCTGGATCACTCACCATTTCCATCTGCTTGTCTGTATCCTCTTCTGGATCACTCACCATTTCCATCTGCTTGTCTGTGTCCTCTTCTGGATCACTGACCATTTCCATCAGCTTGTCTGTGTCCTCTTCTGGATCCCTGACCATTTTCATCTGCTTGTCTGTATCCTCTTCTGGATCCCTGACCATTTTCATCTGCTTGTCTGCATCCTCTTCTGGATCACTCACCATTTCCATCTGCTTGTCTGTATCCTCTTCTGGATCACTGGTCTTTTTCACTAGTAAATTTTTGAAATATTTACCAGGCATCGTGAGGATTGTCAACCACACAGGACCTAGAGCCATCTATCAGTGAAATCTCTGTAGGTGTCCCTAAAGGAGTTTCTAGATTAAGTTAATTGAGGTTGGAGGGACCACCCTGAGCTTGGGCAGTACCATTCCATGGGCTGGGGTCCTGAACTAAAGTAGAAAGCAGGCTGAGCACCAACATCTCTCTCTGCTTCCTGATTGCAGACACGGTTGTGATCAACTGCCTCATATACCTACCACCATGACTTCCCAGTGGATGATACTCTCAAACAGTGAGCCAAAATTATTCCTTCCTTTTGAAGTTGCTTTTGCCTGGTATTTTGTTACAACAATGAGAAGAATAATGAGTGCAGGCATTTTAACCCATTTCTGTATCTTTGAATACAAGAGTTATTATCTTTGGAGGAATCATGCTGACATGCTTTTTCACATTTTCTTATGTGTCTTTGGTATAATTCACACATATGTTGGTTTGGACATCTCTCCTGGTCACCTTTGGGGATCATCTTATTGAGCAACCTACTCTTGAGGGCTCAATCCCAATACTAGTGAGACAGGAGAACACAAAGTGCTTTAGAACAAGGCTTCTGTGTCTCCTGGTTCTGATTACTAATACCCAGCTGGATTTTATTGCTGCATAGGTAAGCCATCATGGAGTCAGAGCTTTGCTGCGTTGATATATTATGCTGCAACTTTTACTAGCCAATATTACCATTCAAGTCATTTCTAAGCTTTTCCTGACCAAGACTGGTTATTGATATTATTTTCTTAATTACAATTATAACTTTCTTATAGATTAATAGTTATGTCAAGAGATAATATTCATGAGCTGGAGAGATGGTTCAGGAGATAAGAATACTTGCTGCTCAAGCATGGGGATCTGAGTTCAAATCCCAGGCATCTATGTAAAAAGCTGGGCTTGGTTACAGATGCTTGTCACTCCTGTGGAGAAGATGTAGACAGGAGGATTGCTGGAGTTTGCTGACTGCTATCCTAGTTATAGGTCCAGCGAGAGACCCTGTCTCAAGGGAATAAGGTGAAGAGTGATAGAGCAGGACACCTGATAACATTCTCTGCCTTCCATGTACACACAAGTGCATATACCTACACACACATGTTCATACACTCATATACAATACTACAATGGATATTGTATCAAAAATGTAATCTAGTTTATTGATGCATCTTAGGACCAAGTTTTAACTATTTCACACTGTTTGAAGCATTGTGTTACTAGTGACATATCTAAAATTTATGTAATGTTGTCATTACTATACCCAATATTGCTACAGTTAAAGCAATATCCACCACTGCTTTGTTATTCTTTTCACATATCAATGTTATTAGGGGAGCACATGTTGTGGGATATTTGTACAGTGTGAAGATGTATTGCTGTGATTGGTATAATAAAGAACTGAACAGCCAATAGCTAGGCAGGAGAGAATAGGCAGGACTTCCAGACAGAGAGAGGACTATGAGAAGAAGAAAGACAGATTCTCCAGCAAGATGCAGGGGAAGGAAGATGCACAGTACAGAGATGAGATAATGAGCTACGAAAAACAGAGATTAAAAAATGTGGGTTACCTTAAGTTATAAGAGCTAGTTGGAAACAAGCCCAAGCTAAAGGCCAAGCTTTCATAATGAATAAGGAGTTTCCATGTCATTATTTGGGGGCTGGAAGTCTTGACAAAAGAGTACAACTACAATCATTTTTCTATGTTTTCATTGCTTGCAGCGTTCTTTCATTAAAATGATCTGGGTTGGGTGCATGCCTCAGCACATACATAGTGTACAGAAGACCCTGAGTTTAGTCCCCTCAAAAGTAAAAAGTGAGCAGAGTATTCCAATCAGAAACAGCTTTCTGAGGAAGAAAGCAGACACTGATACAGACACACAAAATTACTTTTCATTAAACCTAAAAATATATAAAATATCCAAATCTGAGGCTTCTTGCTATCTAAACTAGAATGTTTTATATAAAAAAATTATCTTTTAAGATTTTATTTGTGTATGTGTGTGAGCCCCACATGCATTCAGGTCCCTGTGGAAGCCAGAATAGGATGTAAGATCTCCTGGAGCTGGAGTTACAGGCAGGTGTGAGCTACTTGACATGGGTGCTGGGAACCAAACTCAGGTCCTCTACTAGATCAGCAAGTTCTCCTAACTGCTGAGCCATCTCTCCAGCTTCGAGATTATTTAAAAATTAAAATGAGTAAATATAATTTCATACAAGGAGAGTGAAACACAGGACAATTTGAATAATAAATCATCTTTGCAGATGAAAATTTAACAAAAATTAAAATGAAAGGGCTCAAGAGATGGCCCAATGGCCGAGAGCAGGTGTTGCTCCTGCAGAGGACCTGGGATTGGTCCCCAGCGTCCACACAGTGGGTCACAACCATTATAAACTTCAGTTTTGGGGGATTCAATACATCCTTCTGATCTCAGCAGGTACTAGGTATGTACTGGTGCACAGACATACACGCAGGCAGAACACTCGTGCACACAAAGTAAATCCAAAAATTCAACAACAACAATAATAACAAAATCAAACAACCCCAAATCCTTCCAACTACACTTTTTTTTTTCCAAGACAGGTTTTCTCTGTTAGCCTTGGCTGTCCTGGAACACACTCTGTAGAAGACAAGGCTGGCCTCAAACTCACAGAGATCCACCTGCTTCTGCCCCCACGTACTTGGATTAAGGGCTTGTGCCACCACCGCTCAGCTCCCAACTACACTTTCAATTGCTCTGTTTTCTGATTAGCATTTAGAATGCTGCTCAAGTTTTCTTCCTTTGTCATTGAACATAACAAGAAGTCCACAATAAACTAGAATTACACAATTATTTTCTTGAAACACTGAAAGTAGCTTAGTAGAAATTGGTATTTGTTACCATTCAAAAGTAGTTTTTCCCTTCTTTCCTTTAGTTGGAGAAAAGACAAAAGACCTTACTTGTTACAGTCAGAGAATCCCAAGCATGAAGAAAACACAAAAGATGACCTTACTTATTACAATCAGTATAAAGCTGTTTTATTTTACATTATGCTTTTAAGAAAACCCACAGAATGTCTTTCTTCTGTTATGATTAGTAGCTTTATCATAATTAAAAATACATGCATATCAATGTTATTGCAGCATTAGTCACAATACCAAAAGTAAGGAACCAACCTGTCTGTCTTAACAGCCCAGAAATGGATGAAGAAAATGTGGTACATACACACAATGTGATGTTTTTCAGCCATAAAGGAGGAAATTATGCCACTTGCAGTAAAATGTAGACAATCATATAAAGCAAAACTTAAGCCAGTCCCAAAAGAAGAAATGCATTTTCTCTCATGTGTAGTTTTTAGATTTTATGTAGATACATTAAATCATGTGTATGCTTATGTCATAGCGAGGAAATACTGGACCAAGGCAAGACTGAAAACCGGCTGGGCAAACTCCAAACTCTGCATCTCCATGTCTGATGTCAAAATGCTCTTCAGATCTCCAACTCCATTCAATTTTGTAGACTGCAACACAGTTCTTTCTCTTTCTCTTGGGCTGGTTCCACTCCCTCTTAGCAGCTCTCCTTGGCAAGTATCCCATGATTCTGGCATCTCTAACATCTTGAGGTCTCCAAGGCAATCAGGCTTCAACTTCACAGCTTCATGCAATGGTCTATCTAGGCTTCAATTCAGGGACACCCTTGACACAGGCTGGACTCAGTGACTGTCCTTAGTCTTGGGGGCAAATTCCACAACCTGTTTCTTCTGTCTTTAACTCTAAAGCCAGAACCATGTGGCCAAAGCTGTCAGGTTCTGTGGCTTGCTGGGGCTGGAACATGACCCTCTCATTCAATGACATTTCCACCAGCTTTCTGTCCTTTACTGCCTAAGCTTGGCTGTCCTGAAACTGGATCTCTAGGCCAGGCTGGCCTCAAACTCAGAGATCTGCCAGCCTCTGGCTTCCCAGGGCTGTGATAAAAGGCATGTGCCACCACACCCAGCTCTAAGTTTTTCTTTAGTTCCTTTTCACAAGTTGGAAATTTAGTAGAGTGGGATCTTGCCCAGAGGTCACCACTCCCTTTATTCCATTTCTTAATCCAGTTATCTCCTTGAACACAGGACTTAGCTCTATTCCACTTTCGGGTGCTCTTTTTCTCCTCAAATATTTTTCCTTGCTCAGCTTGCTCCTTTTCATCATAAATCTTCATCAGCATTAACACTAATAACCACACAACAGAGTCTATACTAGGCTATTCCTAGATTTCCTCTGCCAATGGAATTAATCCAAAACTCTTCACTTTAGCCTCAGGCAAACTTTTCAGACAAGGGCAAAAAGGAGCCACGTTCTTCACCATAATATCACAAGACCCATCTCTAGGCCACACACTAACACTATTCTCCTCTGAAACTCTTGATTCTCACAGTTCATCAAATCACATTTCAGCACCACTGTCTTCCATGCTCCTGCTAGCATGCCCATTAAGCAATGCTTAAAGCATTTCACTGCTTTCCTAACCCAAACTCCCAAAGCCCATATTCTTTCAAACAAACAAACAAACAAACAAACAAGAAAAGCTCAGGACTATCACAACAATACCCCAGTCCCTGGTACCAACTTCTGTCTTAGAGTTTTTATTGCTATGAACAGACACCATGACCACAGCAACTCTTATAAAGGAAAACATTTAATTGAGGTGGCAGTTTACAGTTCAGAGGTTCAGTCCATTATTATCATGGCAGGGAGCATGGCAGAGTGCTGGCCGACATGGTGTTGGAGAAGTAGCTGAGAGTCCTACATCTTACAGGCAACAGGAAATCGACTGAGACACTGGGCAGTATCCTGAACACAAGAAACCTCAAAGCCCACCCCAACAAAGACACACTTCCTCCAACAAGGCCACACCCACTCCAACAAACCCACACCTCCTAATAGTGTCACTCCCTATGAGATGAGATTATGGGGGCCAATTACATTCAAACTCCCACAGTATAGAAAGAAAAGTGAACCTTTCTAGGGGGCAAAGAGGACTAATAGAAGAGTAAGGGTAAGAAATGGCTTGGAGGATGTGAGAGGGAATACAAATATTTGCATAAAATATATACTTGTACAATATATACTTGTATGAAAAAATTTTACAAACCCATATCCTCCATAAATCATTCTAAACTTTTTTGTGTGTCTATTATACAACAATTTTTCATTAAGGTTTCTTTTGTTTTTAAGATGGGGTCTTACTGTGTAGCCCTGGCTGGCCCTGAACTCACAGAGATCCAACTGCCTGGGCCTCTGTAGTCCTGGGATTAAAAGCATAGGTTACCATACCTATTATTATTTTAATGGTTACATTTTATTAAGCGTTTTATTATGTTGTCTTACTCTTTTTAGATGCAGATGACATATATTCCCTATATTTTGGAGTTTAATATAAAATCAGGTAAATTTTAAAGTTATCAGCTTGTTTAAAAAAATGTTCTTCTACACAACTAATAACCATTTACAATTTTTAAGTTACATATAATTTACAGGAGTATCAACAACACGAGAGAGTATGAATAAATGGAACATTTTTTGTGAAGCCTGTTCTCCAAAAGGTGTCGGATCATGCTGAAAGAAATTCAAAGCTGAACAAAGGAGTGATAAACCTCCTTCGTGGCTCAGAAAATGCATGCTAAGATCTCACAACAGCCAGGCATGGGGATGCTGTATCCAAGCACTGGAAAGGCAGAGCAGGCGACTTCAAGTTCAAGGCCAGCCTAGGCCACACAGAGTTCAAGGCTAGCCTAAGTTACATAGCAAGACTATCTCAAAAACCAAAAAGCAAACTAAAAAAGAAGTTGGTACCTGCCCCCAGTCACTACCATCCTTCAGCATGGCTTCATTTCCCAAAGGATCTGAAATCTCCTCAGCCACCAACCGGGGACCAAGTGTTCAAATATGTGAGCCTATGGGGACATTTCTGACTGAAACCAGCACAATCCTTTCTTGTTTCAGTTGATCCCACCACCACTGACTAAATAGAAACAGAACTCACTGAGCAAAAGTTATCTACAGGGTTAAGACAAGTATACACTTTTGATCTTTCTGATACATTTCCTTAATTTCACCTCTATATTAAGCTTTTAAATACTATTATCTTTTTTCTCCATTGGTATGTATTAATTATACAAAATTCTAGGTTTCATTATGACATTTTCATCATGTACTTAAAGTATTTTGGTCATACTCACACACCACCACCACCACCACCCCATGATTGACATGTGGGGTCCCAGCTCACTGTAGACTGTGCCACCCTGGGCATTTCCTGCCCCTGCTTCCTTCAGTGGTGGACGATGATAAGGAAGAGTAAGCCAAATAAAGCCTTTTCTATCCAAGTTGCTTTTGGTCATGGTATTTATCGCAAAAGTGAAAGTGAACTAAAAAAGAAGTTGGTGCCTGCCCCCAGTCACTACCGTCCTTCAGCATGGCTTCATTTCCCAAAGGATCTGAAATCTCCTCAGCCACCAACCGGGGGCCAAGTGTTCAAATATGTGAGCCTGTGGGGACATGTCTCACTGAAGCCAGCACAATCCTTTCTTGTTTCAGTTGATCCCACCACACTGTAGATCGGACGGTTCGTAGGGGTGGCTGTGTCCTTTCAATATGTCCATCCATTGTGGACAATGTGGATATGAATCTGATTTTTTCCTTCTCAGCACTGACACAGGCTGGTTCCAGAAAGTTCTCTGTAGGCAGCCTACATAGGAAAGAAGTTCTCTGCCTCTTTTCAACTGTGACTGATACACCCGACTCCTTATGGGAACGATCATTATTTTCAGCTTCTAGGAAATAGGTGGCAGCCCAAGTGATTGGTTTACAACATGGCTACAAGCATGTTCCTCCTAAGCCAGTAGGAAGTCATAAGTTTAAGGATGATTACACAATCACTTTTGCCTCTTAATGCTACCAAGTCAAGTGAGTGACAGCTCACGTTCATAGGCTACAATGATACTCGAGGGAAATTAGACAGGGTGTATTCTACAGGGACTGGAAACCTTGCAGGCCAGCAGAAACCCTGGTCCCCATGTTGTGCGTACGTTTGAATCTTCCTTTTAGAATCTAAAGACCTGGAACGCAAGCTGAGCCTTGAAACTTCCCTTGCCAGCATTTCCTCAGTCCTAGTACAATCCCGGGCTGTGATTGTGAAAGGGTAAAGGAAAAGGAGTCATGTTTATCGATCACCACACGTGTGGCCTCTGTCTAACTTTCCACACTGTAGCAAGGAACCACATTCAAAGCAAGGAGGCGCTGTGAGGAACATGGGACCACAGCTGAGTGCACTTGCTCATCCGAACGTCTGACATCGTGCTGAAAGGCTGGAGGTATTAGTTCTAGAACGTTCCTCTGTGTGATTGGGTATGCTTCTGATGGCCTTAGAAAACATGGATTCGGTATCTCTCAATGTTGCATGAACTTTTAATTTTTAAAACAAAACAGATTTTAGCTGCACAGGATTTAAAGCAGACTGTAGCTCTGTAACTACATTTAAGGGCTAAAGTATTTCCTCTTGAATCATGATCCACATATTTTATTAATCTAGGAATAAAATTTACCCCAGGGTGGTACTGCACATACTTAATCATAGTCAAATCTTTCTTCATCTAGAAGATCAAATATAGCTAATATGGCTTAGAAATGGGAACTACAAAAAGCTTTAAAATGATGCCACATTTACATTCAAACGCCACCTAACACAACTTCCACCCTGCAACCATAGGGGCTTTGAAGCATCATTGTCTTTTCCCAGAGCTATCAAGATAAGAACAAAAGGACTTCAGTTTTCCCATGATTTTATTAAATATGTAGACTTTCAACAGTGCTAAGAAATATGTAGCACATGACAATTATAGATGGAAAACTAAAATAAAGCACCTTTTTTTATTCTGTTGTCTCAACAGTTGTAGGCCAGTTATACAACTGAAAACAAAAAATATGAATTGGTCATACATTATAGAACTGACTCATAAAATATACAAACATCTCAAGTATTTCACCTGTGTAAAAAATGCATTGAAGTCTTTGTTGTGCCATATGGTAATAGGATGGAGAAGGTTCAAGGGTGCTTGAAGTACAAGTTAAAGGACCTGAATTGGAATCCTCAGCACCCACAGAAAAAACAGGTTGCATGCCTGCAACCCCACTGTTGGGGGACAGGGACAGGTTGTATACCTGCAACCCCAGCGTTGGGGGACAGAGACAGGTTGTATGCCTGCAATCCCAGTGTTGGGGGACAGGGACAGGCTGTATGGCTGCAACCCCAGAAGTCAAAACAGCAAGCCTTACATTTTGTGAGAGAACCTCCCCCAAAGGTAAGGTATCGTCCTCTGGCATCACATGTCACATACAGCACATGTCCCCCTCCCACAATAAAACAAATAATAAAAAGATATCTTAAGAACTTGGGCTAAATATTAAAAAGAGATTTTCTAATGCCTCTTTTTAAAGATTTATTTCTTTCTAATTTTATGTGTATGAGTGTTTGCCTGCATATATAGAGGCCATTGGGTCCCTGGGACTGGAGTTATAGACGGTTGTGAGTGGCCATGTGGGTGCTGGAAATTGAACCCAGGTCCTCTGTGAGAGCAGAAAGTACTCTTAACGGCAGGGCCATCTCTCCAGCTGCTAACCGCTCTCTTATAAATCTTAACATTTTTAAGAAGAACTAAAATGCTTCGTTCTTCATCTTTGCCAAGACAAGTATTTTTTAAAAATGGAAGAAAACGCCTATTTCCCCGGTTGTTTGGAGTGTCTCAGTGTGGCTGGGCACTTGTACACATTCACACATGGCACACACTCAGCCTTGAGTTGAGACGGGCGGAATCCTCTGAGAAAAACCACAGGCCAGAAGTCAGTTTGGCAATGCTGGATTTCTACGGGAGGGCACATTCCCTGCCTTGGCGGGTGACAGAGTGGGCTTTGCTCCAGTTCAATGTTTGCACTGGATCCATGAGAACAGGCTGGTGATGAGAGAGCCCTGGAGTCTCCTCACGCGGAGGGGAAGTCAGTGAGCAGCACACACTCCTAAACAGGAGCCAGGAACCGGGGTTCAAACCTCAAGGGTTTCCGGTAAAAACAGAGCAGATAGGTAGTACCTACCACCTCTCTCCACCACCTCTGTCGCTACAAATGAGAAAAAAAAAATGGGCAAAACAAAAGTCAGCAGCTTGGAAGTGTCGGAATGCTACAAGGAGTCTGAGAAGTAAACTTCTGCAGGAAGATACATGGAGAAGCAGTAGCTGCCAGCTGAGAGGACCAGCAGGCAGTGAGTTCCGGGCATGCTAGGGTGGGCATATGCAGAGTATGCATGCCTGGTACTGCATCTTTTCTACTAGAGCTACAACTTGGAAGCCAGGTGCTGGTGGCACATGCTTTTAATCCCAGTACTCAGGAGGCAGAGGGGGCAGATCTCTGAGTTTGAGGCCAGGCTGGTCTATAGAGCTGGTCTATAGAGCCAGACAGTCAGGACTACGCAGAGAAACCCTGTCTCAAAAAAACCCAACAAAACAAAACAACAACAACAAACAACTTTGGTAAACACAAACTAGACTCTGCACTGAATCTGTTCTCAAAATCTCATGCCTTTTCTATAACAAGGTGACCCAAGATCATAAGTATCCCCCACCTCCTAGAAGCAAAATGAAGCTTTCTGTGTGAAGGTGCGTCATCCTCCCTATAGGCAGTGGCACCGCATGAGGGAGCCTGAGTACTATCAGGTTCTGCTCAGCAGGAAGCAGTACCACAGTAACAGGCCTAGCCACAGGGGACCAAGTTACCATGGTATGCAACTTAGGCCTCAAGCAGCTGTGCACAGGAAGAGAAGACCAGGTACTTGACTCAAGAATTCTAACCAAAGTGTAGAACTGAAAAAGAAAAAAAGAAAAGAAAAAAAACCACCTCGATTCTAATACAGTTTAATAGATTTAAAGTTTGATGTAAAAAAATGGTATATTGTAATATAGGTCAGAAGTCAATGGAGAGATAAAAGGAGAGACGTAGAAGGGAAATAAAAAGGTTTAACAGATGTAGCTGAACACTTAGAATAATATTTGAAATAAATATTTGAAAATAAAATCAATGAGTAAATGGATCCTGATTCAAAGAAACACACTTGGGGAGTCCCTGAGCCCCCCCAGAAGACTGGTATTAGTCAAGTGGATGGTTTGTTCCTTACAGGTGGTCGATGGCACTATGGTTAAGACAGAAGTTCTTACCTTTCTGTGACTGGCATGCTACTGAAGGCAGCAGAACAGAACATATGGAATTTGTTTAGACCGATACGGAGGTGGCAAGTCAGTGTTATACATTCAAAACAATTTGCCGTGAGTTAACTGTCCAAACGTGAAGGATCTGTGCAGACTCATTGTACTTTTTAGTCCACTTTCACCATGTTCAAAGTTATCCCCATAAGTTTGATATGATTATCGGTGAGCCTGCTTCCCTGCAAGACATCACCCAGCTTCAAGGACATTTTACTGTCAGTTTTAAGAGGGTAGAGAGGAAGACACATGCCTTCTTGCTCAGCCCGGGCACAATAAACATATCCAAGGTTAATGAAAACCCCAGCTGCATTCCCCTGTGCCAAGCACCAGTAACTGTCCCAGGAGAAGCTTCCCAGTTGGACCTAACCAGTTTACACATTAAATGTGTTGGTGTCGGGAACACGATGCACCCTAGACTCGTAATGTTTTTATTAAATCGCTTCATTTGGTTCAGCAGCATTCATTACGGTAAGTTTTCAATGCTGCACACTTCCAAAGAATGCTAGACAAAACAACAATCTAGAATTTCATTAGTTTAGACTCTATGAACTCTAGGTTTGGCACAGGTTGGGTACCCCTAATCCAAAATGCTTGGGACCAGAGTGCTTCAGATTTCAGGTACTCAGATGGGAATGACAACAGAGATTTTACCCACTGAGCATCCCTAATCCAAAATTCAAAACTAGAAATGTTCTGCAGTCAAAAGCTTTCCAAGCACTGACGGCGCAGCACACAGTATGTTTGGGGTGTCAAGTTCCAACTGACCCTTTTGTTGTTGCTTTGTTTTTGAGCCCCGTTCTCCATGGGATCCTGGTTGGCTCTGTTTCTCACTCCTCTCCCCTCTGCCTCCCCAGTGCTGGGACTGCAGGGCTGTGGACCTCTCGTAGCTCTCAAGTATGTGCTTTAATTTCTTTTAAAGTTGCGTGTGTATGTTTGTGCATGAGCGTGTGGGTGCACAGCCTGTGTGCAGGCCAGAGGTCAATGTCGTTGTCTTCCTCTACTGATCTTCTCCTCATTCATTTCAGATAGGATCCCTCCCTGGACCTGGAGCTCTTAAGTTAGGCTGGCTGGCCCTAAATTCTCAGGATCTGCCCCTCCCCCCAAGGCGAGGGCACTTTTATGGGGGCTGGGCTGGGATTCTTATGCTTGCCCAGCAAGCATTTTACCTCCCGAGCCATCCACCAGCCTTACACTCTAAAAAATTCTGTGAACTTAGAAACTTTGTTGTATGTAGGAGGAAAATGTTTTAACATACCCTCATGTAATGGACATAATTAAAAAAAAAAAAAACAGATTTCACCTTTAATGCAGCTTTGGCATCAGTGAGTATGTAAAGGTAGGTGGATATACCATAAAGAGGTAATATCACATTTAAAAGGCAGAGCACATTTTTAATAATAGAGGGGTTTATGTATCCTGGACCACAGATACTGCAGATCAAGGATTCTCTATGCAACACACACTTTCTGGGAGCTGTTCCATGGGAATTCCTGAGGATCACTGTCATGTTTATATCCTTTGCAATCTGTATCTGCAAATAACGGGATTCAGTGTGGAAACCAAGATAAGCCTTCCAAATATTGCAAATAAAAGTCCCAATGCCACACCAAGGTAAAAAATGATTTCTGGGTATGTTTTATCCTCTTCCAAGTATATATTACAAAGAGGTCCTCGTTAACAAGGCTTTACATGAAATCCTATGACCCTGTACTTCCTGCTGAGGGACTCCCACAAAACATGAAGGGAGAAAGATTCATACAAAACCGAAGGGCCAAACTTCATCTAAGTTAGTGATGGAGCCTATGCCATTCACTTTGCTATTGAGACTAGTTCATGAGAACGAATGTCACCTGAAAACACTGGTTATGCCCTGGCACAAAACTGTTACCAAAGAAAATAGGAAAATCTTGCAGTCGGCAGTCTTTCAGGACTGTCTTAGTTATGGCTTCTATTGCTCAAATAAACACCATGACCAAGGTCAACTTGGGGAAGGAAGGTTGATTCCACCTTCTGCTTTCAGGTAACAGTCCATCACTGAGGGAAGTCAGGGTAGGAGCTAAAGCAGGACCCTGGAGGCAGACTGAAGCAGAAGTCACGAGCACTGATGCTTACTGGCTTGCTCCTCCCTCGTCCCTTCTTCAGCCTGCTTTCTTATACCATCCAGGACCACCTGCACAGGGGGGCACTGCCCAGTGGACTGGGCCATTCCGCATCAATAATTAAACAAGAAGATAGCTGACAGACCTGCCTACAGGCCAATCTTACAGAGGCATTTTCTCAATTAAGATCCTCTCTTCCCAGATATGTCTAGGCTTGTGTCAAGTTGGAAACAAAACCAAACCAGCATGACGAGCTTGCTCAATTTGAACTCTAAGCAACAATGGAGACCTCTAGGTCTCCAACACTTTCTCTCCTTCTGCCTCCCATTCCCTCCCTGTCTACCCACTCTCTCTACAAGATCTACCCTCGGTGATCCGATCATGTCAGACAGAAACGCTATCTATAGCATTTTGAATGATCTATTACCAGTTATCAGAGACTGAATGAAGACACAGCGACAGCTACTCTCTGTTGCCAAACTGGGAAGCAGAGAGCTCACAGTGGAGCTGCTGCCTCTGCACGGCTGCACCTTGCCAGGGCTTTGGGTGCAGATGTCTCTGGCCTTCCTATGCAGATGTGCAAAGGCAGCCTTCCTCTACCGCCACACCAGCAGGCTGAGTTCAAAATGGCCCTTCTCTAAGGCTCTGAAATCCCAGGAACATAGGGGAACTAGAAAAACCTAATCCTGCCCCTCCCCCCGCCTATAGTGAAAAGGGGCAACAGAAAATGACAAGAAGGACATTGTTTCCAACTGTCCTTTCTTCCCTTTCTTACACACATGGCCTCTGACCATGAACCACAGGTGCATTGTTCCCCAGACCAACTCTGGCTGATGATCCAATTTCCTAAAGATGGGCAATAACCTAAGGGATTATTCTGCTGGGCTACAGAACCCTCAACAACTCAGAGCTCCAATCAATTTCATCTAGGTAATCTATCAAAATTATTTTCATATACTCCATAAAGCCAAGGAAGGTGAAAAGGACAAGGAAAAAGATAACTTTATCCTTATCCTTGTAATTCGCTTCAGTTCGGTAGGACTAGTGTCAAAGCGCTGAAATAAAATCAGAAAAACATTTTGGCAGTGGGCTGGGGAGATAGCTCAATGAGCAGAGCAGACCTGAGTTTGATCCCCAGCACTTACAAAAGCTGGATACAGCAACGTGCACCTTCAGTCCCAGTGCCAGGGAGACAGAGACAGGGGCGCGGGGGTTTGCTGGCCCAGTTTAGCATGCCAAACTGGTGAAAAAACCAAGGCAAAGAGTGACTGAAGATACCCAGAGTCAACCTGGCATGCACATGGGTGCATACACACACACACACACACACACACACACACACACAGGGCTGTAATATACTAAAGGTATGAGAAAATACATTATCTGTAGTCTATATTCAGTTAAATACAGTTTAAAACTATTTACTATGGGGTTCTGATATAGCTCAATGGTAGAGTGTCAGCCTAAATGGAATGTGCAAGGATCTCGGCATCAAGTGAACCAGTATCAAAAAGACACAAACAACTCTAGCAGCAGCAGCAGCAGCAGCAGCAGCACACCCCTACACCCCCACACAGAACACCCACTTTGCTGTCACAGGACTGTTCATAAAGCCTTTATTTTAAAATTATTTATTAAAAATTTTAGCCAGGTGTGGGGCTTACACCTGTAATTCTAGCACTTGGGAAACAGAGGCAAGAGTTCAAAGTCATTTTCTGCTACATAGTGATTTCACAGTCAGCCAGAGCTACATGGACCCTGTCTCAAAACCAGAATTTGTACATTGAAATTCATCTCATAATTACATCTTAATGCAAAAACACAGACTATCAGTATCAAGGTAAAAGAAAATAGGATGAAAATTTAAAAAAAAAGAATACTAACATCGGCGCGCACGTTATGTGCTTAAATAACTTTA
This sequence comes from Peromyscus californicus insignis, assembly GCF_007827085.1. Taxonomy (NCBI): domain Eukaryota; kingdom Metazoa; phylum Chordata; class Mammalia; order Rodentia; family Cricetidae; genus Peromyscus; species Peromyscus californicus. Next base: position 76,740,869 of record NW_026294606.1, on the reverse strand, counting down.
AATTTAAAACCAACACAAAAGAAAACATCTGAGCAGACACCTGTGACTAGGGAAAGAAAATCACTCAGTTAGAGACTTGAGAGGTGCTTCACAAATCAGCATCCAGCCTTCTCTCTGTAAAATGAGCTTCAGGAACAGGTGAAGGCAGCTTCTGCTGGATACCCCGGCAGAAGAGAACCACTGCTGAACTGCTGCTGGCCTGGCGTCGGGTGAGTGCCAACAGCAATGCCTGTGAGCAGATTCTCTTCAGAAACCCACTGTTGCTGACGTCCTCAAAATACTCCAAGTCCATTAGAATTCGTTCTAAAACTTTAAAGTTTAAAACCCCTACAAGCTCCAAGTTTGAATCTTGAGTAGCAAGAAAATAATTACAGATTATGAACTCTGAAAGTAGTAGCTATGGCTAGGACTTATCTTGAGGCAGAGTGCTTGCCGAGGACACTCAAGGCCTGGGTTCCACCTCCAACGTCCCCAAAGCCAAGAGAGCAGCAGCAGCAGCCTTGCTAAGTGCAGGGTGAGCATCCCTAACCTTAAACAACTGAAAGCTCATGGGGTGATAAAGCTCCAGGGATCGCATGACTCCAGAAGTGGTTTCACGGATCAAAGTGTGCATCACACACTGCCAGCAGCTGCGTGTCCACAGATCACGGAGAACAGTGGTGCAGTGCTTGTGCCTGGTCCACAGATCACAGAAAACAGGAGTGCAGTGCTTGTGCCTGGTCCACAGATCACGGAGAACAAGAGTGCAGTGCTTGTGCCTGGTCCACAGATCACGGAGAACAAGAGTGCAGTGCTTGTGCCTGGTCCAGATCACGGAGAACAGGAGTGCAGTGCTCGTACCTGGTCCTGCCCCGAGGTTTGTCATTAGGCACACGCACACAAAGGAATGGAGCTGTCTCTCCATCTGGGATGCCAGGCTTTGACCACACCTTCCTTGTACCCCAGCTGCACAGCCTAGAGCAGGGGCACTGTGACCACTCCCACTCTGCAGCTCTAACAACCTCAGCCAAGGACAGCGAGCTGCCATGGGGCCAAGTTCTAAACTCTACACCATCTACACCTCACAAGGCAAGCTACTACACAGAATACAGTGTAAAATATGGACCTCTGTGTATGTATCTGTTTCTTACAGGGAGAGATCTCAAAAAGAGAAGTGAAGAAATATTAGAAATACTGTTGTCATATTTCAGTAGAAATGGTTTTATTTTTGAGAACAAAAGTAAAATTCGATTTTAAAACAAAATCTATTTTAAAGCCCAATATACCCATAATTTACATCCCGGACTTAGAACAGATGCGGTGACTGAGTGTCTGCACTGTATGTTTTAGAGACAGTTCGGGAAATCACAACTAACTTGTTTAACTGTGAACAGGGGACTCTGCTTCATGAAGGATCCCAGACTCAGAAAGACATAGCTGTACTTTTCCTCTCCTGTGTGGACCTCAGGCTTCACTTTGATGTATGTGTGGAGCATGTCGGGATACAGATCGTGAAACTTCGGGGACCTTTGCGGGGGGCCTTACGGGGAGGGGAGAGGAGGGAGCAGTAGAACACTCCTTCATACACGAAGCAAATCTGAACGGAGGGCTAGTGGGAGAACACCGGGCGTGTGCGTGTGTGTGTGTGTGTGTGTGTGTGCGTGTGTGCGCGCACGCGCACGCGCTGGGAGGGCAGGGAAGGGCCACCACAGACATGGTCTGCACAGGAGCCCAATGTGAAACCATCACTTTGTACACCGACCAGAAGACAAAACACCTAGTAAGGGAACTTTGGTTGAAAATAGAAAATAGATACTACAGAGGATTACCAAATTTTGGAGCTTTATTGCACTCCTCCCCTCTACATGGAGACAACTAGAAGTATTTTAAAATGATTTCCAACTAGAGACTGACAGAACTACCAACTGTTTTGCTGATAAAACTGATTTTTACATTCACTTCGCAGAGTTCGTATATGTCTTTACATATTCTTTGCCACTGATATTTTAATAAACTCCACCTGATCGGAAAAAAAAAAAAAAAACCATCCTTCAGATAAAGTAAAAGGGTGACGGGATGGTGACAAAGACATCGGATGAAAGTTAAGGCCTGTCAAAGTTTCACGGTAGCTCTTCCCGGAGTCCAAAGCGGTCGCCATCACGCCTGAGTACTGATTGCTCTCTTTCCACGGGTGCCCGTGGAAGTGTCTGCAGTGCTACTTTTTATGGATGCTAACAAACTTTTGACCTTCTCGCTCACTGGCTTTTTCCTCTTCTTGGAGAGCGATGTGTGGACCGCCCCAGGCGGCAGCAGGAGGGCAGCCAGCCCCCAGGGCTGCTTACTTGAAGGGGAAGGCTGACCCTTATCTTCCTGTTCCAAGATCCAGGCACTGTCTCTAGCCAAATCCACAAATTTCTGCAGCTGGCTCTGACTCACATTCTTGCTTATGTTGAGAGACGTCTCAAAAGGGTTCTGGATGTATAGAGGAGAGGAATCGGGCTTGTTCTGCTCCCTTCCCTACAGACAACAGAGAAGACACACATGTAAGAAGGGACACACAAGGTAGCATAAGCCAGAGAGCAAACAACTGCTTTCCCAAGGGTCTTGGCTACACATGCATTTATGAGTGCATATATAACCAGCGTTTTCTTTTTCCCACGTGGTTACAAGTATTCTCTGAAGAAAATTGCTTAGGTTTATGATTATGAAAGATGATGTCAATGCACGGGTGGTAGGTATCTGGACTAGATCAATAACAAAAATCCTCTTTACATAATACAACTACTTAAAGAGAGAAGGGCTTGGAGGGAGGGAGGGAGGGAGGGAGGGAGGGACCACGTGCTGTGACAACAGCAGGTAACAGCTTAGTCAAGTGCCACAGCCCATTTCAGTCCCATCTCATGACCATTACTCAGACCTGAGCATTCTTTAGAGTGCTTTAGAAATGAATCTAACTACAACACTGGGACAGCAGACAGCTAGTTTATAACAAATGCTGACATGTTCTTTACCTGTCGAATATTTATGGAGTTTTTATTGAAAGCGAAATTGCCAAAATACTCAAAAAATTCCTTCAATAGTAATTCTGCAAGAAAACAAGATAAAGAAAATAAGAGTAAAATCTGTCTAAATCCACAAAGGAACAAGAAGAAAGGAAAAAGACTTACCTAACGTTTCTGTGTTTCTTGAAGGTTTAATTTTGTACACATCCCGGATAAATGTACAATTGTTCCCATCTAGGATACATCTGTCTTCAGCACCTTAAACACACAGAAACAGAGTTTCATAGTGTAAAGTATTTCCTACTTCAGAATAGGAATCTATGAGCTTAGCCCCATTAAATACTAATGTTCTACTGTTAGTCATGTTATATGTCGTTAGTTCACAGATTTTAAAACTCCACTTAAAAAAGATATGATCAGACAACAGAGAAACTAATGCTACATTTCCTTTAATGTACTAAAATTAACGTCTAGCAACTCAATGCTTTAATCCATCTTTCAAACTAATCCGTTTTCTAGTTAAAAATGAAAGCATGTAGTCTCTGCCTTCCATAACAAACTTCAGGATATCCTTAACCACCAGCTGATTTCCTTTCCATCTTTAACACTGTTTCGCTTTGATCCAATGACATACACCAGTTGTTCTAAGGTTCACATTAGACCATCCTTCACTTTCCTACTAGCACTGGGTCTTGTCCTTACTGTGCCAGGTCCACAGGCACCATGGGATCTCTTACCTACCCTCGTCCACATCCCAATAGACAATGTACAAGATGATTCTCAAACGCAAATTCCAATCTCACACATCTGACCCACAGTGGCCCCCTGTCCGAAGGCTTCTTAATTCAAGCCGTCCTCTACTGAATTCACCTGACTGCATTTTTACCACAGGCACGCTGTCAGCAGACTGCCCCAGTCTGGAATACAAAGACCACTCCCCAAGGAAGACCCTCTTCCAGTCTGACCCTTACAACCATACGCATTCTAGAGCAGACACTTAATAATCTGACTAACTGTGGAAGTCTAGAATCCCCTGCAAAAAACTAGAAAGAGATAATAAATAAGGTTCCTTCAAACCTGTCTCTTTTCTCTGGTTCTTACATTAAAAAAAAAAAAATCTAAATTCCTGACATGTTTCCCTCCCGCTATGGTGTATGTGCTACTGTTACAGTTTGAATCTGGAGTGTCCCCCAAAGTCTCAGTTTGGTGCTCTTGGGAGGTGGTAGAAACGTACTGAGGACATCCGTGCCCTTGAAGGGAACATGGCGACCCACCCCTTCCTCTTCTCTCATGTCTGCATCCTGCAAAGCTACTGTGCCACCTCCGCTGGTGTGCAGCTTACCACATGCCCAAGCTCTAACAGCAGACAACACACCCACCACACAGCTATAGGCACTTGTACTTCTTTAAACCTGTACACATGCTTTAATATGTCAAGGGCTAACATGGTATTTTTGTGACAGTGTAAGTCAAATATATGCACAGTCTTTTAGCTCCTGTGCTTTTTTTTTCAGGAATGTGTCTCTGATTTAAACTATTACTAACAAAGGGGTTTCATAGAAACCCCTAAACAACCAGGCTATTGGTTGCTCTCCAAAATGGCAGTTAGGCCCTACTGCTGAGGACAACACCCACACAGCTCAGTGATGATGGAGAAGCCAAGCCGGTGCCTACCTATAACCTTCACCCCTACTGACTAGTGCTCAAGGTACTGGAAGTACTCTGTACACTACCCGAGGAGAAAGGGAAGACTGACCCAGCGCAGACTCTGTGCTCTATGATGGTGGCCTGCCTGCACGATACCCTGGTGCAACACTGGTACAAAAGCTGTGAGAGTATCCAACCACATATCCAACCACATCTGTCCGGAACTGAGGCCACTTCACGAGGTGGAACCCATGCCTGACAATGCGTAGGTAGCCAGTCTAGGTCATGGACCTAAGGGGAAAACCGAATATGACTGTACTGCTAAAATAATGTAGCAATGAAAGGATTCCTAATGACATTCTGCTGCACTCATAAATCAGTATCTCGCTCTGCCCTCATCAGAGAAGCTTCTTCCTGCAGCAGATGGGAACAAATACAGAGACCCGTAACTGAACAATGTGCAGAGAGTGGGAAACCTTGGAACACTCAGGATGTTTTCATCAAATCCCTGCCCAGGGTTCAGAGAACTCTGCGAAGAGAAGGTGGAAAGACTGTTAGAGCCAAAGGGGATGCAGACACCAAGGAAAGAAGGCCCTCTAGACACAGCAGGACTGACCATGTAAGGATTCGGGCTGTGGCAGCAGGCACAGGGCCTACGCAGGTCTACACCAGCTGGGGTCCCAGTACTGAGAGGGAAGTAGACACAGGCCCACCCCTAACCCACCAGATGCGATCTCTAACTGATGACCAACCAGAAAGGAATTTTTTCTTCCAACGGAGTTTCACTGAGTACACAAACCACAACCAGCAGCAGACGGCCAACACAAAACAAACTCAATGCTATCGAGGGAGGACGGTTGTCTCCCAATGCTCTGTCTGTCTCAACATGTTTTCCCTTACAGATCTTTTGCTTATTATTACAGTTTCCAGTTTTGTTCTTATGGTTTGCTTCTCTAGTCTTCTTTTCTCTCCCCGCTCTTTCCTATCTTAGGTGTCACCCGGACAACATGGACATAAGGCCAACAGGCTAGGCACCAGCCACCTATAACTAATAAAATCAAAGTGGGGCGAGGAATTAGTGGGAGAAAGGGAGAGGGTTAGTGGAAGGTGGGGAAGAAGACAAGTGTGACCAGAATGTATCGTTACGTGTATGAAATTGTCAACTAAATTCAAACAAACAAACAGATAACTGAACTAAACCTAGCGAGACACCAACTCTTCTTCTGAGTACCCAGCAGAATTCTTCGTAGATAGACATAGGCAGGTTTGAAAATTTTAAATGAAAGCAAAATAACTAAACTAATTTTGAAAAGAATAACACTGTAGCAATCACATTATGCCACATTAAGTGTTACAGTGCTATAACAATCCAAGTACTGCAGTACAGACAGACAGACAGACAGACAGACAGAGAGAGCGCAACTGAAGAGATTCACCAGTCTAGAAACAGACCCACACAAATATGGACAATTTATTGCCATTGACTTTGGTCAAGGAACAAAAAGAACTACAGGGAGAAAGTGGACCTTGATTTTAAAGCAAACAGTATAAAAATAATTGGACATTCACATGTCAAAAAGAACCAACTTGAATGGATAACAGGTCTAAGTGTAAAACTACAAAACTTACTAAAGAAAATTTAAGTACGTCATCATGACCTAGGGTTAGGAAGGGTTTACAAAGTTTTATAATCTGTAAAAGAAAAAGCTGATTTATTTAGACCCATCAGAATTAAAGGGCAAATGCCCAAAGAATCAAATTCCATGGGCCAGTGGGACTCCATTTCAAAGAGTGGAGTCAGTGGTCCCAAAGCCTGACTGGGGCTGAGAACTCCGAGACTGGACAGAATGATGGGATGTGCAGTAGCAGTCCACCCCAACACAAACTAACATCACTTATTTGTTTCAGCTTCCAAATCCCATGAGCTCCAGGATTTTTTTCTACAATGATTTCTCAACATTAAAATATCAGTGTACCCAGCAGAAGCAGAGTAAGAAAGGCTGCTTATAAAACTGTTCACTGATGAGAATCTGCCTTCACTTTGTTATGTGTCTTCTCTTCCTGTCTATCTGACACATCCATCACTAAATACTTAGTAAATGAAGGATGGCAGGGAGGAGGGCCCACAGGCATGGCCGCTGCCTTCTGTTTCAGCCTCAAACCTGAGACAGAGTACCTCTCCATCCTGCTGACTCTGGTAACCCACTAAATTAGCCTTCTTTCAACTCAACTGTGAACAACATTAACATTTGTAGCATTTCCAGGAAGGGTTACTTTTGATTTGAATTAAGGGAAGGTAATTTAACTGGGGAGAAAGCACATTCCAGGCAGAAAAATTAGTTACGACTAAATATCATGAGAACAACCATAGTACGGGTGGGATGGGAACACATAAGGAGGAATACCAGAGGCCACTAGCTTAGACAACAAATGGTTTTAAATATTAACGAGTAGTTCACAACCTGTTATACAGGAATACAATTCCTTCCAGGGTTATTATAAACAGAGAAGACTCACATACACTTCAGAATTACCTTAGAGCAGCATGCACAATGGGACAACTACAAAGATATGAACACCCTTTCTACATGTGTGCTCCTAGAAAGATATTTCTATCTCCTGCAGCAAGCTATCAAAATTTCAATTTATTCCCATATAAATAGCATTCTGAATTTAAAACATCACACACCTAGGAATGACTGTCAACTCAAATACACCTACATTGTGAATCTTTAGAACACCAGGAAGCAGTTTCAGGCACCCCAGTGCTGTCTGGAGAGAATCGAATTTGGGAAGCCTGGGGACTGTGATCAGATCCACAGCTGGACCTGCTAAGTGCTTTTTCAACTTCATCTCAGACTGGGTCCACTGACATTATAGGCACAACTCTCAATTCCAAAGGCCTAGCTAGACAACACCGGTTCTTATGTAAAAGTCAAGGAGTAAATGATGTGACTTACAAATATACACGCTTTGATTATACCTGGCAAATGTCTATCCAGTGTCAAAAAGAAGGCGGCAGCCACTTCTCGTCTTACCTGCTAGGGATTTTAGGGAATCCAGAGTTGGAAGAATGGGGGGCGATCTTCTCTGGAGGAAAAAGATGACCATCACTGTTAGGGAGAAGTTTGTAATCCACGCACCAGGAATACTGCTTGTTAACGAATGTGCTCGAGCCCAGCATCGCACAGTGAACACCAAAGCTCTTACTCTCGAATCCAGGGAGCCATATATATAAAGGAGTTCGGAACTTTTCAAAGCAATACTTTAAAACAGAAAAGTTAAAAAAAAAAACTTCAAACCCCAAGTTAGGATACAAAAGTCAAATAAAAGACACAATTGGGAACAGATCTAAGTATCTCACTGTCTTTTGCTTATATTTTGAACACCATGGTTAAACCAAAATCATTATGCAGCCAGACATGATGATAAGCACCTACAAATCAGACTGCATGGGAGGTGGAGGTGGGGGCCAGGAACTGAAGGACAGCTCTAGCTATAAGGCAAGCTGGAGGCCAGCCCAAGTTACTTCAAACCTGACCTCAAAACCAAAAGTCAACCGACCCCACTGTGCATTCAGTGTTCAATTCAATGGAAATGCTCAAATATCAAACACACTCACAACTGCAACAGTCTCAAAAACAGCGACACCCACAATCAAGCTCTGAAACATAGTGGTCTTTTGTTTGTTTTTTGTTTTGTTTTGTTTTTCGAGACAGGGTTTCTCTGTGTAATTTTGGTCCCTGTCCTGGATCTCACTCTGTAGACCAGGCTGGCCTCAAACTCACAGAGATCCACCTGGCTCTGCCTCCCGAGTGCTGGGATTAAAGGCGTGCACTACCATAGCCCGGCTACAACATAGTTTTTTAAGTCAAGTTCCTAAACATGTTCCTGTTACTGTATCTTGTGCCATGTTTGATTGATAGCCTTGGGAGGCCTGCTCTTTTCTGAAGGGAAATGGAGGAGCAGTGGATCTGGGGGGAGAGGAGAGTGGGGGAAGAGACTGGGAGGAGTGGAGGGAGGGGAAACGGATGTAATATATCAGAGAAGGAGAGAGAGGAGAGAAGGAGAGAGATTCATAGTTGTGAAACAGCCAAAATTACTCAAGCCCAATGTATAAAACCAAAACCAGCTTGAAGCTAAAGCACCTGTTAGAAATCACACCTCAGAGCCATGCATGGCATGGTGGTGCATGCCTGTGGTTTCAGCTCCTCAGGCTGAGGGAGGCGGATCTGTTCAAGCCTAGGGCTTGGAGACCAGCCTAGGCAACACACCCTACACCCAAAAGGGAGATCAGGTTTAAAAATCTATTTTTAATAAATCTCTAAGTCAAAATGAAAATTCAAAGATTATTAATCAGAAATATTTTAGAATTAAGTTTCCACTGATCAAAGTGTCTTGTAATTTTTCAAAGAACCAAGAGAGGGCACAAGAATCATCATGTAACACCCATTTAAACTGGAGTTCCAAGACAACAGCAATGAAAGGTTTTACATATTTAAATAAAATTAAATTTGGCTGAAAAATAAATCAAATCGTGTGAGATCTCTGACATAAGGAAGCATTAAAAGGATACAGAAACCTGCAGAAAGCAGGTTATTACAAACCAATCTCAGTTCAACCAAGAAAATACATTATTACAAAGATGTTACTGTCCTATTTTGCATACATAATATAAAGAAAATATATCCATAGGAAGTACAGTATGTATTTTAATTTTTATATTAAATTTGGTTAAAAAACACAATGACTTTATATCATGTGCCACTTGAGGGTAGTCCAAAAGTACTTAGCACTAGCTTGATAGGTGAACTAACCAAAGCTGCTCTCAACTGGACCTTCTGAACCCACTTTCAGTCAGAATTACTCATCTAATAAATAATAGGTGCCAGGGTAACTCACTCATCAATTTAGAGTGAGTTCAGGAAAAGTATTCAGAGTATAAAAGAACTTGTTATTCATGGCCCTCTTTTTCCTAAGCTGTTAGGTGGCTAGATAACATAGCACAAATACACTGAAGAGAAACTTAAGAGTCTCAAGCTGTTCTGAGCATTTTCTGACTCAAGCCACCACATATTACGCTAGTGTATAACAGAGACAAAGCCTAGAGACACTCAGATGTCAAACTCAAGATGTACTTCTACTTTCTAGTATAAAACGGGTACTGTTCATACTTTTAGGCAACACAGGTAAAAATACATTACCAGGGCTGGAGAGATGGTTCAGTGGTGAAGAACACTGATTGTTTTTCCAGATGGCCCAGGTTCAATTCCCAGCATCCATATGGTGGCTCACAACCCTCTAACTCCAGTCCCATTAAACCTGACATCCTCTTCTGGGCTCAGGAACCAGGCACATATGTGGTGCACATAGTGCACACAGGTAAAACACCCATGCACATTAAACAAAAATAAAACAATTAAAAGAAGGAAGGGAAGGTGGGAGAGAGGGAGGGAAGAAGGGAAGAAGGGAGGAAGGGAGGAAGGAAGGAAGGAAGGAAGGAAGGAAGGAAGGAAGGAAGGAATCTCACTGTCCTATTAACATCATAACACAATACTCTAATATTTAGTTTAGAAGTATACTAAAAAGTAGAACACTAAAAAAAGATTTCCTACTTTATAATCTAAATGTTCACCTTTAAAAAAGTGGTTTTTTGAGAGTTTTGATATAACTTAGGCATGTAGCCTGGCAGGCCTCAAATATACAATCCTCTTGACTCAGACTCCCCAGAACTGGGACTATAGGCATGTGCCATTACACTCAATTTAGTGAGTTCACATTAAGATAGACAGAGAGAGAGAGAGAGAGAGAGAGAGAGAGAGAGAGAGAGAGAGAGAGAGAGAGAGAGAGAGAGCGCGATCGATCCATCAGTCGGACAGTAGGTCATTATGGAAGTATGTCTAAAAGAGTTCCAAGCTACTGTTTCTAAACAAGAAAAGTTAATACCTTAGAATAGTCACATTTAAGTGAAAACATTCATGAGGTCATACCTATTGTTAGCGGTCAAATCACACTGAAATCCAGAGGCTTGATGGGAGAATCTCACAAGTGGGCATCGCGCATTTAATATTTTCTGAACACCCACACAGCCAGGGCCAAAATTGTCAAGGCACTCTCCTATTACAGACAGGATCTTCTGAGTTGCAATCCTTTCTGAAGGAACATTTTTCACTTGAAATTCCATCGAAAAATTCCCTGCATCCTGAATATAAAAATATTGGTAATCATGAGGGGATTTATAGAAAAAGGATTTTTTTAAACTTTGGGGAAAGAATGACTTAGAACTTAAGAGTCTAAATAACTTCTGGCAAAACAAATCAACACAGAGATACATGCAATCACAGCAAAACAGACTCCAGGGTGCTTGATAGCCTTTGAGTTCTGTAAAACACGGGGCACTAACTTGACAGCCTGTGAGTTCTGTAAAACACGGGGCACTAACTTGACAGCCTGTGAGTTCTGTAAAACACGGGGCACTAACTTGACAGCCTGTGAGTTCTGTAAAACACGGGGCACTAACTTGACAGCCTGTGAGTTCTGTAAAACACGGGGCACTAACTTGACAGCCTGTGAGTTCTGTAAACACGAGGCACTGACTTGACAGCCTGTGAGTTCTGTAAAACACGGGGCACTAACTTGATAGCCTGTGAGTTCTGTAAAACACGAGGCACTAACTTGACAGCCTGTGAGTTCTGTAAAACACAAGGCACTAACTTGACAGCCTGTGAGTTCTGTAAACACGAGGCACTAACTTGCAAACACTGATTTTCCATAATTAACATATGCACCACAGTTGTGTGTGTACATAAAGTACTAATGCACACAGAGTCACTTACTACATACATTCTCTGAACATACACATGCCCTTTCCACATAGCTTTGCACCTTGATGGACCTATGAACTCACAATGTAGGGAGAATACAGGCAAAAGAAGAAAGAGCAGATCAACAAGAGAAAATAAGACAGAGGTTTTCTTCTACAGAGGTCAATGGAAAAGTAAACAAAAATAATATATCTCCATCAAAAAAAAAATGACAATACATTTGAAATCAACTCATCCCAGGATGGTTTTTTTTTTTTTTTTTTTTTTTTTGGTTTTTTTTTTTTTTGAGACAGGGTTTCTCTGTGTAGCTTTGCGCCTTTTCCTGGAACTCACTTGGTAGCCCAGGCTGGCCTCGAACTCACAGAGATCCGCCTGGCTCTGCCTCCCGAGTGCTGGGATTAAAGGCGTGTGCCACCACCGCCCGGCTCCCAGGATGGTTTTAAAAAAAAGGTCACCATACTAGATACAAAGCAAAGAACAATCAGACCTCAACCCACAGAACCAGGGAGGCTATATGGCAGGGGTGGACCCTAGGATGAATATGGCTTATAATAAGTTTTGGTTTTACTCAATTACTGGGCAAGCCTCAATGAAAAATTTCACTATTAGGATAAGAATTTATTCTGTATCAAGCTGATAATAGAAAAATAAATAAATAAATAAATAAATAAATAAATAAATAAATAAATAAGTAAATACGGGGGAAAAAGATGTATGATGTTAAAAAATTAACCTCCAAAAAAAAAAAAAAAAAAAAGTCACCAACTGGCAGACCAGAATCAGAGCAGGTAGTACAAGAGTGAGGCTGGATGTTCTCATACGCAAAGGAAGTGGAAGACGTACAAATGACACTACAAAAAACAAAAACAAAACAACAAAACAGTTCTGAGCAGTGGACTTGGAGGGAGAGAACTGGCGCTGTGAGGAATGGCCAGGCCAGGGACAGATAGTGCCGCTGCTCCACTCATGTGTGTAGGGTGCCGCCCTCAGGGGTGTGCTCTGTGTGTAAGCAGTGGCTTCCCAGATCATTTTCAGGTAGAACCAGAGATCCACAGAGGGCCACATCTCAATTCTCTACAGTTTGTCACTGCTTTCAATGACACAAAGAACACGGGCAGAGACGAGTGACAGCCAGCCTGGCTGCTGGGAAGAGTGATGACGAGATGTTGGCCCCGGATTCAGCCTCAGCGAGAGACAGACAGCTGATGGGAAAACCCACTGAGATCCGGGAGACTGTCTGTTACCAAAGCCTGAGGGAGCTTAGATGAACAACATAAAAAGCAAGAGAACATGTAGGCCAACGAGATCAATAGACCCTGCACAGAAATAAAACAATGTAATTACAGAAGGTGCAGATGATGAAAAACACATCAACAGTGGGCAAAGATGAGAGACTCTAAAAACTACTTTTATCCATCAAATAAACAAAACTGAGACAAAGTGGGGCTAGGGGAACAGCTCCCTTGGTAGTCAAGGGTCCACATACAACCAGTGCTTGCTGACCAGCTTAACTAGCCAATCAGTGAGTGCTGAATTCAGTAAGACATGCTGTCTCAAGACAGGGAGAGACATAGGAAGTCACCCCATGTTGAACTCTGGCCTCCACAGACAAGCACACACATGTGCATGCACAGCCCATGTGCATACATACATTACATACTCAGAAAAAACTGCAGAAACAGCTAACTCCATGAGTGCTTCTCATATAGCACTACATTGTGCAAGAAAATCTACTGAAGAAAAAACGGGAACTAAGCATACAGCTCAAATCAGACAACAGGAAAACACTACTCGGGACATAGTTACTAATCTTCACTTGTACTGCCTAAATCCTGCAACATATGACTTCCTACCAGGAAAAGCAAAACTAGAGAAAACCAAAGGCAGACGTAAACTTACTATTTCATTCTAAGGGGTCTTCTGTGTTAAGGTCACTGGTGCATTTCATACACAAATTTAGAAACATTGAAACTTATTATTTCAATAAGTAAATGACTCTTCTTTTATTCCTCAGTAAACAACCTTTTAGTACCTGTCCATCACTGGGCATCATACATAGTAGAGAAGTAGAAAAAGGGTCAGCACACAATTTCTTAACTCCCTCAACCTAGGCTAAAGAATAAAACCACCAGACAGAGAATTCTAAAACAAGGTGGAGTGCCGAGAAGTCAGAACTGGACAACTGCATCAATAACATTTTAGGAACTGGGAAAATTGAAAAGTACTTCAATTGTCACTGAATAATTATTCATTTTTCTACTGGCAAATCTCTAATAATCTTAAATGAGGATATATTCTTAAGCCCATAATCTATAAAAATCTTAAACAAGCATGTATGTTTATAACACTTTCATGAGTTAAATCTATATACAAATGATGTCAAATTACTTCATCACAATGGAGAAAAGCCTTCTAACATTAACTTTTTCTAAATATTACCACAATACTTCAGAAACTTAAACAGTTAACTAAAATCCATCAACAAACTTCTGCCTCCAACAGAGAAAAAGTATTTCCCCTTATAAAAAGGTAACGTAATAATCTTTCTGGGGATGGAGAGCACTTGTGTCCAATCACTCAGGTTTCCCATTAGTTAGTTTAGTCAATCTCAACTCCTGAGTGAGTTGGGAAATTTCAGTTGGGAAATTTGAGACATGGCAAACCATTTACCCAAGACCACCCTGCTAGTAAGCAGAATTCTGAATCTTCAGCTGGCTCCAAAGCCCAATCCAACACCTATGATGGTGCTTTTTGGTGTGATAAAAAGAGTCTAAATTTCATTTTTCTGATGGTTATATCACTCTACAAATACAAAAATAATAGCACCAATACAAAATTGTATACTTTAAATGGCTGAGTCACATATTCTGTGAAATATGTCTAATAAATAAATAAAAACAGAAGTGTCACATAATTTAGGTGCCCACGCCAGGAATTTAACTCAATTTCCAAAGCATGTTAGTCTTACTAAATCTGGCCCATTTAAATCTGCTGTCCGTCCTACTCCTTGCTAATTTCAGTTCATGAACATACACAGCTTTGCGGACGCCGTGACTAGAACTGTAATGGAAGTAAATCACAGACACACACCTGCCCTGCTCAGCTTATGACACAGAGGGAGACAGTCACTTCGGCCACTGCCTAACGTGACAGGAAGCAACCCTAAAGACAGAAACACCAGTGAGGTACGAAAAAGACAGTGGGGGTGATTAATTTTAAGCAGGGTGGAGAAAAAAGAGAGGCTGACTTCAAGAAGGCTGAGGTAGAAGTCGGCTTAAAACTAAGAGACAAATCTTCTCAAGGCTGTGCTAACAAGAACCATTCAAGAATGGGAAAACAATCTAAGATTGTGAGAAAACCAAACTCCACTCTAAGATAACTCCTGGACAGGCCCACAGTCACAATACTAAGTGGCACACAGAAAGAAGTAGAAAACAGGGTATTTCAAAGTCTATTTGAAAGTACATAAGGGACCGTGTGTGTGACTATCAACACAGCAGGTAAATTAAAACAAGTAAAAGGCGGCAGCTGACAAAATTAAAATGGTACTAATATAGGAAACACACCTCTGTGTACAGACATGAACGTCAGCGCTTCAAACCCCGAGGAAGAGAGCTTGACTGCACATGTCAGACAACATGAAGGAATACTTTACAACTCCAAATAATCCAGACAGACTTCATTTTCAGTCATCTTTACTGAGTTAGAAATCAACAGCTATAATTTTATTATGTCCAAAGATTTCCTAAATTTTCTAATTTCTTATAGTGGTGCAAAGAAATAATTATTACCTTGTGAACATCGAGTTTTCCAACTTCATCTAGATCTAAAAACATGTCTAAATCACATCCTAACTTGCCAAATGTGTTCACTGAGGAGCCAAAGGGCCGAACAACACAGCCGGGAAAATACGCAGCAGCTATGTCCTCAATGAGGGAGCAGGTGAGATGGCGGAGCCTGACATTCTCCTCTGTGAGCTGGAAGGCCTTCAGGAGCGTGTTCAGCTGATCGTCCATCTAGCTGGCCAAAGAAAGCAACAGAACACACAGAGGTCTGTAAAATAATGTCATCTGCATGGCTTTGGAGATTTACCTTAAAAATACAATTATTTTCTTCTTCAGTCTTAAAAGTAGATTTAAAAAAATGTATTTGCATGTATGCACTCACACATGTGTACATGTGTATGTGGTATGTTAGTGTGCACAGGTGTTTTCACCTCTTCATTCACGAGGAGATTAAAGGTCAACACTGGGTGCATTTACAGAACACGATGTAGACAATTATTACACTAAAAAGAGGAAACATCTGAATTGTCCAAAAGGGCCACAAACGTGGGCAATCCGTGGTTTATCAATAAGGCTCACAACGGCATGGAGAGTTGCAAGGTGCAGAGGGGAGACTTTTATTTTCCATTCAACAAATTCTGTGGTGTAGATTTCTTTTAATTACATGACACATGTATGTCAGAGAGAGAGAGAGAGAGAGAGAGAGAGAAAGAGAGAGCGCACCCTGGAGTTAGAGTTACAGGTGGTTTTGAGTACCTGACTTGGGTGCTGGGAGCCCGACTTGTCCTCTGTAAAAGCAGCAAGTGCTCAGAACCTCTGAGCCATCTTTCCAGCCCCCAGGTGGAAAGAATTTCTTAAAGCAATTCCACTCATTAATAAAATTAAGAGTTGTAAAAAAAATTAGCC
Source organism: Peromyscus californicus insignis (assembly GCF_007827085.1). Taxonomy (NCBI): domain Eukaryota; kingdom Metazoa; phylum Chordata; class Mammalia; order Rodentia; family Cricetidae; genus Peromyscus; species Peromyscus californicus. The sequence goes on along the minus strand of NW_026294606.1, from coordinate 76,724,726 downwards.
AAGCAAATACATGTTTTAAAGTACATCTTGACCAAATAGATAAAGTCTATGAATACAAGAACGGCTTGTAGTGAGGACATTTAAGACTGCAATTCATTGCTCTGAAAGAAATCAGGAGGAAAAACATACGAGAATTTTGAGATCCCTTGGCAGTTATCAAGATAACCTCAAAGACTAAACTCAACAGCTATCTGACAGGCTGCATCTACAACTCCTAGCAGAAAGCTGTCCTTGATAAAGCTATGCATCGATCCTCATCATTCACCTCCATCTCCTTTCACCTCCTAAAACTAAACCCTGTACCTACTAAACATAATGGAGCTGAGTATCAGAACTTTTCTAATGCACGAATATACACTTAATAAGTCTCAAGTATACATGTAAACTTACGCTTTCTGCGTAACTCAGTAATTCAAAGAGTTTCTTGCTTGAAGGAGGTGACTGGTTGTTTGTTTGTGCATATGACTGTTCAGATATCTGGTTAGATGGATTCTTCAGCTTTAAGTTCAAGAAACGTGACTTAAATGGAATCGCAGGCTCTGTTCTCTGGTTTGGAGTATGTGTTCCATTCTGCAATGAGTTTACACTGTCTTTTTGGCAAAATTCTACAACAGCATAGAGACCCTGTATGAAAGGCATAAGAAAAAGAAAAAAGAACATGTTTCACAATGTTATATTCAACACATTAACACAGCATTCCCAAAACAATTATATTATCACAAAATACTACATTTCAAATTTTATAAATGATATACTTCTAAGACAACTCATTACAAGTAAATTAGGAAAAGGAACATTATAATACCCTGAAAAGAACATTGTAACAGGAGAGCACAGAGCAAAGCTTAGATCCCTTTGTCCATATCTACAGTACTAGACTCCAGGGCAGCTGCTCGCAAATCATGGGTCGATCAGATATCCTGTATATCAGATATTTACGTTATGATTCATAATAGCAGCAAAAATTACAGTTATGAAACAGCAACAAAATAATTCTAAGGTTGGGGGTCACTACAACATGAGGAACTGTACTAAAGGACTGAAGCATTAGGAAGGTTGAGAACCTCTGCACTAAGGTCTTCAGATTATGGAATCACTCCATTAAAAGTTACTAACAACTCGGGCTTGCTTTGCTGCTGTTGTTTTTGGTTTCGAAATGCTGGGGACTGAACCCAGGGTCTCCAGTATGCCAAACAAATGCTTAATTACTGAGCTACATCCCAGGAACAACTCTAAAACACTGCAATAGGGTTTCTTTTCTCATACACAAAAAGGAAAAGCCTCATTAAAGAAATCAAGGAACAGGTAGAATATCAAGAGATCTTTGTCCACACACTACAAATAGCAACAAAAACTACCTTCAAAAGCATAACCACCAAGTTAGACAGGTATTAGATACATACAAAGCTCTCATAGAAGAAATGATTGTTAATTGGTCCATGCTGGGATAAATACTTGAGAAACTTTTTCTCATTGATATTATTTGGGCAATGTATCAAAACAGTCCGCTGGGCCTGTTCTCTTCTCTCCTTCTGCACCTCAGAGAATCTCTTTTTGAGGGTCTTGTCTTCAGAGCCTACAAATGAGACAAAAACATTTCTACTAATACACATACAATTTAAAGCATATATTGACTTAAGTATATGAAGATTATACATGCCATTAAAACCATTTTATCCTAATCATATACCTAAAATTTATTCGTTTACTGTGTGTGCACATATGTGCCTATGCATTGGCATACATGTGGAGGTCCGAGGACAACTTTGGGGATAAGTTCTCTTCTTCCACTATGTGGCTTCTGGGGCCCAAACCCAGGTGATCAAACCTGGCGGCCATGAGCCCCTTGTTAGCCTAGCTGCATGTTTTATCCTCTCTTCTTTTTAAGGTTTATTACGACAGATTGATTTCAATATTCATCTAATGATTTTTTTTTTTTAAAGACACTCTGTAGCCCTGATTGGTCTGGAACTCACTATGTAAACAAGACTGGCCTTAAGCTCAGAGATCCTCCTGCCTCTGCCTCTCAAGTGCTGGGATTAAAGGTGTGTGTCACTACATTTGGCTTATTTTACTGTTCTCTGTGACTATCACTAAAATTGTGATTTGGAATACTTGAGATATATTGCTGAAAACAGCTCTTCAAGACCCTAAAAGCAGAAATAAGAAAGTAAACCATTCATTTAACATTTCCACAAACACATACATACAAAACCTGTACAATCTATAATATTGAAAAGCCTAAAGAAAATTAATACAAGTCTAAGTGTAATCAAACAATGATCTTAAGGCATTTAACATACTGTAATAAGTTACTATAAAGATTTTCTCCATCTAAAATCTTGATCTGACTCAAAACAATTAATACCTCGTTTCCATTGATTAGGCACTCTATCACAGGGAAATTAAAACATTAAAATCTAAGGCTGGAGATGTTACTTCAGTTAGTACAGTACTTGCCTAGCATGCACAAGGCCCTGGGTCCAATCCTCACTACAACATAAACTGGGTCTGAAAAGCACATTTTCATAGAAAAGAGGGAGATTGGGGTTAATGACAGTACAAGGATCTGCTGGATCCAAAACTGTCCTCATCAGAGCCAGTTCAAAGCCAAGTCTCGTACGGCAGAGAATGCTGGCCTTGACCTGCTCATCATTTTTAATGAGGGACCAGACAAGTAGAACTTATTCTTCTCCTCCTGTACTAGACGCCGAAGACACATTCTCTCATATGTGCCCTCCTCTCCACTCCACACCATTCTAACACTCATCTCAGGCCTGTGCCCTCACAACAGCCTGACACCAAAACTGGTCTCAGGCACTCTGTTTTGTCCCTTGATCAATGTTCCACACTCTTGCCAACAGGACCTCTTTTACCTGTAAACTGAAGTCTAAACACCACAGCCCAAGGTGCCTCCTCTCCTCAATGTCAGTATCTTCCACCTCTGCTCTCACACATGGCACTGGACACACAATACCATCACATGCTAACAACTTTCTGCCTTTCATCCCCTGCTGGAATGCCCACCTGCTCACTTTCTGTCTGGCCAACCTCCATTCGGCCTTCAAATTTTGCTCAGGTGTGTGAAGACTTCTGACACTCCACAGTAGACTGTCTTCCACCTCTGTATTCCCCCACTTCAGTATCTATGAAGGAGTGCAATTCATAGGTCATTATGTAATATTTATTTAACAGTCTGCAAGACCATCTTCCTCCATGTTAAGGCCAGAGACTACTCTACTTGCTGTCAATTTGAGCTTCCTGTTCTTCTTCAGTCCTCATTCTCATCTCTTTTCAGGCAGTAGCCTCTGCCTGGACCACCTCGACACTTTTTTGGTTGTAATTACCTTAGACATTCTTGCTTCTCATCTTCACTCTGAGTCTAAACTGGTGTTCAACTGTTTGCTATAAAGGTAAGGTCGACAGTGTAAGATGTACAAACTGGAAGCATCAATCTCTTCTTGACCTCTTACTTTAATAACAGCTAAGATACACTTACTTCTCTCTTGAGCCATTTGGTTACCTGCTATGCCCCTCAAGAGTCCCTGCATACTTATTCAGTTGCGTTATCCTAATGATGCAAATGTGCAACACAATCTATAGTAAAGGAAGAGGACAGCCTCAAAGTCAGGAGAGTTTGATTGCTGTTTTTGCCACTGTATGGATGGGAAAACTTGAACTTGAAAGTCAGACTTGCTTTTGTTTTTCTTCTCATCTATAAAATGGAGTCATAGGGCTGAGGAGATGGCTCAGTGGTGTAAGTGATTGCCACAGAAGTTTGAAGACCGTAATTCAGATCCCCAGAACCCAAGTAAATGCCAGCCAGGCATGCAGGCCCACCTGTAAGAGACAGAGGGTTCCCAGAGCAACTACTGACTCAAGTCACTTTTTCAGGCTCTGGGGTTTGATTGAGAGATACTGCCTCAATGAACAAGGCGGAAGGGCAGTACTGATGGTTCTCCACATCAATCACACACTCGGACCCACGTGTGCTTCTACTCACACACGTGCCCACACATAAGCTACCTTGAACACACATATGCACCACACACACAGAAAATGAAAACAGAAAAAACGGAAGTATTACTAATTCCCTTTGTTCTACTCTACAGGTTTGCCTTGTGTTCTCAAACTTAAACTTAAGCCACCACACAAGAGACTTGGGCAGAATCCTTATTTGAATTTTCAGGGTTACTTAAAAACTTTCAACCGAAGCGGCTTCTCTTAAACCCAATCCAATCACTATTTCAACATGCAGCAAACTTCTTGCAAGGCTGTTCTAAAAATTCTGAAAACAAGTTCTTGGGACACAGGAAAGGTTCAATGAGACTGGGATCTCAATAGACAAGGTGTATACATTTAGAAGGTCCCTGTTAAAACAGCGGACGAAAATCTGTTACCAAACAGGTTGTACTGAAATGCCAAAAAGAACAGATATTTTCATAGGCAGAGGGTTCTGGGAGCCAGGAAAACTGGCTGCTCAGTAGGCTTTGGTGTATTCAGCCTCTAGCGACATCTTATGGGCATCGCACTGGCTAGTTTTCCGTCAACTTGACACAAACTAGAGTTATCTGAGCCGAGGAAACCTCAATTGAGAAAATGCCTCTATCAGGACTGGGCTACAGGCAAGCCCGTGGAGCATTTTCTTAATTAGTGATAGATGTCAAAGGGACCAGTCCGTTGTGGGCGGTACCACCCTGGGCTGGTGGTCCTAGGTGCTATTAGAAAGTGGACTGAGCAAGCCAGTAAGCGCATTCCTCCATGGCCTCTGCATCAGCTCATGCTCCAGATTCCCGACCAGTCTGAGTTTCTCCCTTGGCTTCCCTCAGCGAACTGTGAGTGGAAATTTCTAAGTCAAATAAACCCTTTTGGTCATGGTCTTTCATCACAACATTAGCAACCCTAAGACAGATTATCAAAATCAGATACACTCGGGTCAGGGATGAAGCAATATTGATTATTACTAGTACCACCGCACACGGTTTTTTGTGAACTATAAAGCACTCGCCAACTGTGTTCCTGGCCTAAACAATTTCACTGCTGTGCACGGGAGTCGTCCTCAACAGTGACGAAACGTCCACCTGGGTTTCCACCAGGTCAGCGATGCGGCCCCGGGGCCCGTGCCGCTCGCCCTCCGCCCACCTCGGCCGACCCCGTCACCTGTCTCCGCACCCCCCGAAGGCTGCTCTTCGCTCCCGAAGTTGGCGGCTACAGTCCCGGGACAACTGAGATGCCTGGAAATAGAACGCTGGACTCGGCTCCTTCTCTGGGAATGCAGGGGCAAACGGGTCAAAAGCCCCACGCCGCGAGCCGCCATTGTCAAGGCAGCAGGAAGTAAACGGCGAAGGTTAGCGGGCTTCTGAGCATGCGCGCCTAGAGACAGTGACGACGGGAAGCCCATTGGGTCAAACTGGGGAAAAAAAAGTTTCGCTTTGAAAGCAAAAACATGGATGCCAGAATGGAAAGCCCTGATTTGTTGTTGTTGTTTGTTTTTGTTTGGGGGTGGGAGGGTTCCGAGACAGGGTTTCTCTGTGTAGCTTTTGGTGCCTGTCCTGGATCTCGCTCTGTAGACCAGGCTGGCCTCGAACTCACAGAGATCCTCCTGCTTCTGCCTCCCGAGTGCTAGGATTAAAGGCGTGCGCCACCACCGCCCGGCAAGTTTGCATATTCTTACATGGTCTGAATTTAACTGTCTGTCTGCCTGCCTCACTGTACTCTGGTAAGGTGTACATTATACAGAGTTAAACTTGTGCTTTATTCACATTTTGTTGAGGAGGAAAGTGAATGAGCCTCAGGAATCAGACTCAGGTCAGACTTCCACTGTTATTGTTTTGACCCAAAATAAGCACTACAGTATCTTTTCTTAAAGTGTTAAGTGCTACTAATCTTACTAGGTTTGTATGAATAGTAAGTTACTTCTATAACTGACTCAAATTTTAATTGTATTCCCCCTAACTTTCTCCATTTGTTTCTAAGCAGATTTTACTAATTGACCCACATTCCTGCATTCCACCTCACAACAGGAAATTTTCAGTTTTTCTTTATTTGTAAATTATGTGTATGTGTCTGTATATGTTTGTGCATGTGAGTGCAATGCCCGAAGAGGCCACAAGAGGGCATTAGATCTCCTAGGGCTGGAGTTACCCTGAACTGTGATCCACTTCACGTGGGTGCTAGGAACCAAACTCTGGTCCTCTGCAAAAGCAATGTGTGCTCTTAACTCCTGAGCTATCTTCCAGACCCTCGATAAATTTTTTTATACATGTCAATTAGTTGTAAAAATAAAAAAAAGTGAATTATCAAAATAAATATAATGCCTAATATTTAAAATGTATCGAATATGGTATACTTAAAATTACTACAAGAAAAGCTGGATACAAGTCAGCCCTGTAATCTTACAGCACTTGGAGATGGAGTTAGGAGGATCAGAAATTGAAGGTCTAGGTTCATAGACAATTCAAGGCAGGGTAGGCTACATCAAACCATGTCTCAAATAAATAAAAGATTATTCCAAGGAAAAGATAACTTCAAAGGTTTTATCATATGTATATGTATATATTCTGTGCAAATACCTTATCTTTGACACTCCAATACATATTGTAGTAAGATATTTGTACTGGGATAAACAACAAAGCAGTTTTCATTTTTATTTTCAGACATTGTTCTAATCTGTATTTACTCTTTTAGTCTTTACAACCCCATGAGGTGAAAACTATTACCTCCATCCATTGCCTATGGAGGAAGTAACACTCCTGAAGTCACATGTTGCACGAATTCTAAATGGTCTTATAATAAAAACTGGAGCCAGATATCAGTTGAAAGATCAGAGAAGCAAAGCAAGCCACAGCCACCACCTCTTACCTCACCAACTCCTCAGCCTGGAGGATGTGAGTGAGTTCCTGTCTCCTCCTGCCTTATATTCCTTTCTCTGTCCAGCCATATCACTTCCTGTCTCAACCTTCCTAGTGCTGGGATTAAAGGTGTGTAATCCCAAGTGCTGGAATTAAAGGTGTGTGCCACCACTGCCTGGCTTCGTTTCTCTCTTAGATTGGATTAATCTCGTGTAGCCCAGTGTGGCCTTGAACTCACGGAGATCCAGACCGATCTCTGCCTCTGCCTCCTGAGTGCTAGAATTAACGGTGTGTGCCACCCTTGCCTGGCCTTTATGTTTAATCTAGCGGCTTGTTCTGTCCTCTGATCTTCAGGGAAATTTTATTTGTTCATAGTATCACCCAGACAGGAGCTAAATCCGAGTGACCCACAGAATTGTTTCTTTGTTTTTATTATGTAGAGTCACAGTTTTGTAACAATCTCCCTGATAGTGTTTATAACATTTTAAATCATTTTATCTAAGCCCTTTGGCTCTCTTACCCATTCTGTCCCACCACAACCTTATGCACTGACTTTCTTTCTCTGCAGAATGGCTGATTTGGACTATTTTGTTTAACTTAAATCATACAGCATGCGAACTCTCACAAAGAGACTCTTTCATACAGACGATGTTTTCAGTCTTGCTCCCTTGCTGCAACATCAGCCCTCTTCATAGACAGATGGCATCCCATAGTGTCTGTCTCAGTCAGGGTTTCTACTGCTGCAACAAAACACCATGACAAAAAGCAAGTTGGGGAGGGAAGGGTTTATTTGACTTACACTTTCACATTGCTTCATCACTGAAGGAAGTCAAGACAGGTTCTCAAAGGATCCTGGAGGCAGGAGCTGGTGCAGAGGCCATGGAGGGGTGCTACTTATTGGCTTGCTTCCCCTGGTTTGCTCAGGAACCCAGGGTCATCAACCATGGATGGCACTACCCACAATGTGCTGCCTCCACGCCCCCTTGATCACTCATTGAGAAAATGCCTTACAGCTGGTCTCATGGACACTAGCTTGTGTCAAATTGACACACAGACTCGGCCAATACAATGTTGATGTGCCAAATGTACTCCATGTATCAGTTTGTGGGGCTGGGTGGATTGTTCCTACCTTTTGACTGTTATAATTAATGAAGCTAAGAATATTCAGGTACGATTTGTATGTGTGAGTGTGTGAATCTGAAGGTCAGAGGTCAACATCAGGTGTCTTCCTCTATTGCTCTCTATCTTATTTTTTGATAGCGTGTCCCTCATGGACCTGGAGCTCATAGTTTTGTCTGGAGCCTCTGAGATCCTCCTATCTCTGTTTTCCTTCACCTGGAGCAACTGAACTAGACCTGGATCCTCTGCAAGAACAGTATGTATTCTTAACTGTTTGGCCATCAACCCAGCCCCTGTTTTAACACTAAAAATGTAATATTTATTTTGCTATTATTTATGCATATATGTGTGACAGAGAATGTATATGCACACCTATATGGATGCCCGCAGAGGCCAGAGAGGGCATAGGATCTCCTGGAGCTGAAATTACAAGCAATTGTGAGCCACTCAATGTGGATACTGGCAACTGAACTAGGGTCCTCTGCAAGAACAACAAGTCTCTCCAGCTCCTGCTTTAACCTTTGAAGGAACTCCTAGGCTGTAGTAAGTTTTTTTGTTGGCCACCAGCTCACAAATAATGACACGGAGACTTCTTATTAATTACGAAAGCTTGGCCATTAGCTTAGGCTTGTTCCACTAGCTCTTATAACTTAAATTAACCTGCTTTTCTTAATCTACATGCTATCACCTGGCTCGGTTATCTCTACTCTGTGCTGTATGTCTGACCTCTTCAGTGTCTCCCTGGCGTCTCCTGCATGCCTAGATTCTTCTCCCCTCTCAGTTCCTCTCTTTCCCTGGAAGTCCCACCTAGTCTCTCCTGCCTAGCTATTGGCCGTTTAGCTCTTTATTAAACCAATCAGAAGGCACCTTAGGCAGAGAAACATCTTTACAGTGTAAACAAATATTCTGCAACAGTAGGGTTTGTCCTAAAGGGACTGTACCCTTTCCATTGCCACCAGCAACACACAAGGTTTTGAAGTTTCACACATTCTTGACAATATTTGTTAATTTTTGGTTTGTGATATTAGTGACTTTTCTGTTGCTGTGATAAAACACCATGACCAAAGTAACTTATAGAAGAGTTATTTTGGCTTACAGCTGCAGATAGTTAGAGCCCGTAATGGCAGGGTGGAGCAGATAGGCATGGTGACTGGAGCAGGATGCTGAGAGCACACATCTTGAACTTCAAGCACAAAGCAGAGAAAAAGCACTGGAAATAACTCAAGTCTTTAGAAACCCTCAGTGACACACTTCCTCCTGCAAGGCCACACCCCCTAAACCTACTACCAACTGGGACGTATTCAAACATCTGAGCCCATGGGTAACATTACCAATCAAACCACTGCAAATCATGCATCCTAGTGGATTTGAGGTGATGCTTAGATTTTTGATTTGCATTTATTTCCCTGATGGAGGCTGAGCATCTTTTAAAGTAATTCTTGGTCATTGTGTATTCTCTCTGGAGAAAAGCCTATTTCCATGCTTTGCTTTAAAAATAAAAACAAAATACACAAACAAAAAGCTTGAACTGTCATTCATTACAGATCTGGAAGAGGGTTTTCGTGGGGGAGTAGGGGTTGGTTGGCCCTGTGTATTTAAGAGTTGTAATATTTTCCTGTGAAGGTCAGGAATCCAAGATTTTGTACCTTTATGCAAGTGCTCTACACTGAACTGTACTTTCAGCTCCTGAGGTGTTCTTTATCTATTCCTGAGAAAAGACTTAGTTTGGTTATGAGACTTTTGTATTTGATTTGTAAATATTTAATTCCGTTCTGTGGTTGTTTTTCACTTTAAAAACAATTCATCATATGTGGTGGTGGTGGGGGCGGGTACATGTGGAGTTGAGAAGACAGTTTGCAAGAGTTGATTCTCTTCTTCCACCTTGTGGGTTCCGGGATTGAACTCAGGTCATCAGGCTGGGCAGCAATGCCTTTACCCACAAAGGACTCCTGCCTGCCTCCTGTTATCACTTTCTTTAATTTATTTGTTTGTTTTGTTGTTGTTGTTGTTTTGGAGTCTGTCTCACCATGCCTCATTATGCAGCTCTGACTATCTTGGAAGAATGTAGACCAGGTTGGCCTCGAACTCACAGAGATCCGCCTGCCTCTGCGTCCCAGGTGCTGGGATTAAAGGCGTGTGCCACCACACCTAGCTTCTCTTTTTGCTTTCTTAATGACCAGATAGCTATAACACTACAACATCACATCCCCATTAAAAAGCCTCTGAAAGGGATCCAGGCATTTCCACTCTTCCTGGGAGAAAGTCTACAATCGCATCCCTGATATTCAGGGAACCAGAAGCATGGGTAGCCCCTAAACAGCTGCATCATCACAAAGTCTCGCCCATCATGGATGATGATTTTATGGAAGATGGATAGATAGATAGATAGATAGATAGATAGATAGATAGATAGATACATACATACATACATACATACATACATACATATAGATGTTAGATAGATAGATAGATAGATAGATAGATAGATAGATAGATAGATAGATAGATAGGCAGGCAGACAGACTCATTATTATGGGCTTTTCCAGGGGACATGAGAAGAGACATCTATTCCTGTCAGACAGGGAACCAGATAGATAGATAGATAGATAGACAGACAGACAGACAGACAGACAGACAGACAGACTCAATATCATGGGCTTTTCCCATGAGAGACATCTATTCCTGTCAGACAGGGAACCAACAACAGACCAAAGTCTGGCTCAGTGAACCAGTGAGTTTATTATGACTTACAGAGATGGGGGGATCATTACAGGAGCACAGGTGACCCCAAAGCAATCACATCACCCAAGAGCCCCATGCTAGCATGGATGATGACTTCTCCATAGTCCCCTTCAGTCACTCTCCACACAGTATGCTCTCTAGTACCTCCTAAGACCCGAGGCCACATGCAACACAGGCAGACTTCTAGGTGTAGGGAGGAGTGGCTGGAATCTCAGGTGAGTTTTAGTAATACTTCCAAACCCAGGCCTCTGTGAGGGATGTCAACAACCCCAGTCTTGGGGTCTCTTGTGAATAGTCCCAGCTGATCTGATGAGATGATCAGCTCAAAAGATGGTGTTCTAATGCACACACACACACACACACACACACACACACACACACACACACACACGTTTCTCTAAACACTGTATATTTTCCACATAGCTTTCTCTGTGTGTTGTAGTAGGTTTGTGTAGGCTTATGTGTGCCATAGCACCCATGTGGAAGTCAGAGGACAATTTGGGGTGTTGGCCTCATCTTCCACCTTGTTTGAGACGGGGTCTCTCATCATGCATCACTACACACACCGGGCTACCTGCTCCATGAGGTTCAGAAAATTCTTCAGCCTTTGCTTTCCATCTTCCCACAGGAGCACAGAGATTATACATGTGTGCACTTTCAGTTGTTACATAGTTCTAGGCCTGGGAAACCATGTCATCAGGCTTGGCGTATAACTCTGCGATAGATCAAATGCTTATCATGTGTGATAACGCTGGGTTCAGTCTCACACTAAGTAAGCAAATGAACAAATGAATAAATAATGTGCTCAAACTGCATTTTAAAACCATGAAAGCCTATAATTACGTATTTAAGTTGTATTGTTATTCTAACTGTACAGTTACAGGTTTTCTCCTGAATTTTTAAACGGCCACATGAACCTATTAGCTCTAGATATCCATCTGAATTATGAAATATTCTATATATGAAACTTTTCTGACCTCTAGTGTGATACCACAAGTGGGGAGTTCCACATCTGACCTCATGGAATGAGTCACAGTCAAGATGCAGGGACACGAAAAATATCGTATAAATTGACTTTCAGACGCTTTGCCTGAAATGTTGACGAAACAGAAATGAATTTTATGTTAGGTTTGGGTCTCCTCCTCAAATATCTCATATATGCAAATTCTCCAAATATGAAAAAAATTCAAACCAGTAATGGTCTTTCATTCCAGGCAAGGCACCCAAACTGTACTTTAGAGGCTTAAAATTTTTAAAAATCAAATTTTCTTGCTCTTATTGGGTGAAATAGAGAAACTGAAATTGTTTAAGATGGATATGGTGTGCTACGAAATAAAATTTACGAACTATGTCTGTTTCTCAGCCGGCAAGCCACTTCCTTCGTGTGTTCGAAGTGTGCACCGTCTGTGGTACTGCCGGCTGCATGTTCGAAGTGTGCACCATCTGTGGTACTGCCGGCTGCATGTTCGAAGTGTGCACCATCTGTGGTACTGCCGGCTGCATGTTCGAAGTGTGCACCGTCTGTGGTACTGCCGGCTGCATGTTCGAAGTGTGCACCGTCTGTGGTACTGCCGGCTGCATGTTCGAAGTGTGCACCGTCTGTGGTACTGCCGGCTGCACCGCTACAACCCGGGGCCTCCTGACTCCGGCAGCAGCTCACGCCACAAGACCTTCCTGGAGTGACATCTTGGGTTTTGCTATGTCAGTTCCAACCACACACTAAAATTTAGCGAGGGAGATTAGCAGGTAAAAAGAAAACTGCCCAAGTGACTTTCCGTGGCTGTGTTTGCAAATACCAGACTCTGGGTCATCATCTCAGGAAAACGGAGCTGTCCTATCAGCTTTCCAGACGCACGCCCACCTGCAGGGGGAGCATGGTCCTCACATGGCTTGGACCTCCTTATGCAAGTTTTGAGGCCAGTTTTCCATTTCTTGAGGTTTGGGTATGTCAGATTATTTGTGGATCTCAGGCACAGCTTCTGCCATCTAATGGACAATATCTTAAACCAACAAGATGAGAAGTTTGATCTCTTTTACTAACCCATGCCTGTATCTGGTAGGGCCACACGGGGTCGCTGTTGACATGGTGGTTTTATTTGGACCATGTGCTCCCATCCAAAGCTGGGAGGGAGCTCAGCAGGGCTGTCCTGATAAAGATTACTTACTTTTCCCTTGAACTGAGTGTCGCCAGTACCGTATTGTGTCTCACTGCCTGCAGATGTTATTATGCACCCCATTTTATGGAAGCAAAGATGGAAAAAGATTAGGTAAAATGTCCAAGGTTAAAGGGAGGGTTCTAAACCAGGTTTGACTGAATTTCTCAGAACTATGCCTGAAGAATGGTCACGATACAGTAATTCCACCTTTGAAAACCTACCCAAGTAGAGATGCATTCACTCAAGGATTTTAAATGCTAGCCATAATAGTAGAAAGCAGTTTATCCACAAATCAGAATATAGATTACACTTAGTAAGTAACTAATAATACTAGTCGATCATAGATCATCGTTCACTTAGCAGTCCCCCAAACAGAATCACATTCCATCTATCTAGGATATCAATAGTATTTGACACTTTTTCTTTTTCTGAACCACTAAGGAAGTGCTGGAGCGTAGTTCAGATGGACCACTTGCTCAGCATGCACAAGGTGTCAGGTTCAATTCCCAGTATGGTAGGTATCTGAGAAAACAAAATGTGTTGCTGATTAAGAAACAGTGTGGGAGCTGGACAGTGGTGGCACACCGCTTTAATCCCAGCACTTTGGAGGCAGAGGCAGGTGGATCTCTGTGAGTTCGAGGCCAGGCTAGCCTATAGAGTGAGTTCCAGGACAGCCAAGGCTACACAAAGAAACCCTCTCTCAAAAAAACAAAACAAAACAAAACGAAACACACAAACAAAAAAACTGTGTGGGGCTGAAGTGATGGCTCAGTGGTAAAGAATACTTGATGCGGCCGGGTAGTGGTGGCACACACCTTTAATCCCAGCACTTGGGAGGCAGAGCCAGGAGGATCTCTGTAAGTTCCAGGCCAGCCTGGTCTACAGAGTGAGACAGAGGCACCAAAACTACACAGAGAATCCCTGTCTCAAAAAACAAACAAACAAACAAAAGAACTTGATGCTCTTGTAGAGGATGGGCATTTGGTTCCTATCACCCACAAAAGTGCTTAGACCCATGTAAAACCCCAGTTATAGGGGTCCGGAAGCCATCTTCTGGCCTTCAAGGGCACCTGCACGCAGGTGGTGCACACACCAACAAGCAGGCTGTATTAGTTACTTTTTGTTACTGTGATAAAACACTCCGAGCAAAAACAACTTAAGAAGGAAAGTTTATTTTGACTGACAGTTAAGAGGCTGGATAGCCATAATGGTGGGTAAGCATGGTGGCAGGAACAGGAAGCTGAGAGATCACATTTCAGCCACACACAGGAAACAGAGAGAGCAAACTGGAAGTGAGGTGAGGCTATACCCTGAGAGTCTCTGCCATCAATGGACTTCCTTCAGAAGGCTGCCATCAGAGAAGTCCCATAGCCTCCCCAAACAGTGCCACTAACTGGGGGCCAAACGTTTAAATACATGAACCTGTGGGGGACATTTCTCATTCAAACCACCACACAGGCACAGACAGATACACATAAAAGCTTTAAAATAAATTGCTTTAAAATTTTTTTGATAGTAAGAGACTTAGAGACATTAAAATATGAAAAAATCCCATGTCTTAAAACGGATATTATTCTCTCTGTCTCTCTCTCTGTCTCTCTCTCTGTCTCTCTCTGTCTCTCTGTCTCTCTGTCTCTGTCTCTGTCTCTCTCTGTCTCTCTCTCTCTCTCTCTCTCTCTCTCTCTCTCTCTCTCTCTCTCTCTCTCTCTCTCTCTGTGTTGTATACATTGACTGATGAATGTCTGCATATGGAAGCCAGAGGACGAAATTCTCCCTCATTCCCTTGAAATGGAGTTGGTTGTCTCACTGACTCTGAGGCTTATGTTTCAGCTAGGCTGCTAAGCTCCAGGGGTCTGCCTGTCTCTGCCATTCACCCCCCAGCTCTGGAGTTACCGGCACACGTGGCCTCATTTTTACCTGGGTGTTGGGAATTCAAACTCAGGTCTTGATGTTTGCTCAGCAAGTGCTCTTACCCACCGAGCTCTCTCTGTAGCTTGGTAATTGTTGCTATAAAAATGTAATATCTGAAATTATAAAAATAGTCACAGTATCAATCATTCTCCGGGCGAGAAGAGTTGAAGTACTCCAAAGGAAAAGCTGTTGAACGGAGCTTTTGAGCCGCACTCAGATCCCGAGAACTCTTCTCCACGGACCAGGAGAAACCTCTGGTCCCAGACCAGAGCCCTGGCAGAAGAGGCTGGCTCCTTGTCTCTCCTGCACCTTCTCCGACCCTCTGAGGATCAGGCTTCGTGCTGACAATCAGGGTTTTACCGTTGGAGGCACTGGGGATGAAACCCAGGTCCATGCTAGGCAAGTGCTCACTTTTAAGGGGAAGCCAGCTGATAATAACGAGTGCTTGGACTTGGGCCACGTCCATGAACTGGACGCCCAGCCAGCAGTAAGGAATTACTTACTCATCACGTTCTTGCCACATTGATATCTTGTTGTGTCTTTTCTCTTATAAAAGGTATTACTTGAAGTTTGAGTGCAGAGCACTGAGTTGCGTCACAGCATTTTCCTCATACTTGAGTCTCATTCCTTCCCCTCCCCGACTGCTCTCCCCTTCGCATCCTCCCCCACAGCCTGTCTGTTCCCTTTCCTTCCCCAGTTAGTCCCCTGCTTGCTCATCACAGGCATTCCATTTCACCCCCTGTTTCTCTCTTCCCTCAAGTTCTCCTTCTCTCCAACCACGATCCCCTTTCTACTTTTGTGACCTTTACACACTCATGGAAACACAAACACACACAATGTTAATTGACCTGGGGAACTAGGTTTTACTATGTAGCCCTGGCTGGCCTCGAACTAGAGATTCTCATGTCTCATCCTGCCAAGTACTAAGATTATAGGTGTGCAACACCACACCTGGCCAAGAGAAAAGAGCCTCGGAGGACAGAACTGAGGGCTGGAATCCCAGTGCTAAGCCCCTCTCCTCTGCAGCTCTGAGCCCCTGGCAATGGGACTGGCTCCCTTCGGAAATGCTATGGCCAGCAAGCTGCAGTGAATGCAGGCCTCTCAGTGGTGACAGCCATCTGGGAGCAGTCTCAGTCCACTTCTAGGGTTGGAGTCCATGACTCTGTGTGTGTGTACATTTGTGCATGTTTGTGTGTATGCATATGTGTATGCATGTGTATGTGCACACAGAGGTCAGAGATCAGTGTTGGTTGTCTTCCTGATCATGTCACTCTCCACCTTATTTCTCTATTTATAAAGGGAGGGGCACCAGCCACGGTGTGCGTGTGACTGTCAGAGGACAACTTGGTGGAGTCAGGTCTTTTCCTTCCACCTTTCCGTGCATTCTGGGATAAGGCTCAGGTCCCCTGACTAGTAATCGCTTTACTTGCTAAGCTATCTCGACAGAGTCTTTTACTGAAGCTAATTCTCAGGGATTGGCTAGCGTGGCTGGGTATCAAGTGCCAAGGACCCTCTTGTCTCTCCATTCCTAGAACCGGGGTGTTTAGTGCACAGCCTTTTATGTGGGTACTGGGGATCAAACTCTGGTCCTCATACTTGTACCACAAGCACTTGACTGCCTGAGCCACCTCCCCAGCCCCTAGCCACAGTTTTAAAATAGCTATTTTAAGTAGAGCTATTTTAAGTTCAGCTACTTCCAATTGCTGTACGGTGTCCTAGCAGGGTTAGGACAAGAGAAGTCTGCTTAAGAAGTCTCATGGACAGGCCCAAAGATATTAAAAGTCTGCTTTTATTATTTTTTTTCTTAGCTGTTCCTGGTCTAAAACAGCAATCTCTCACTGGAGGTCCCTGAGCCACAGAAAAACGTGGTCTTCAAACTGACCTTTTACAACGTCCCCAACATCATTAACTATGTCAAACACTGAACACTTTCTTAGTTGGGTATTTCCTTTAAAATGTCCTGCTGCTTATCAATCTCACATATTTTCCCAAGAACTCAAGGGAGATTTGCAGTGGGATAATCCAGTTCACATGCTAAAAATGAAACCCCCAAAGACCTCGTGATGTAATAAAGAGAATGTAGTAAAAGAGGCTCTGAAGGGAACCGGAAGATCAGGTATCTTAAAGAGAAAAACCACACTGATACAGCTTTGGCCTGCTGAATTGCTGACCAGGTTTCTCCACGCACAGAGCTGGGGTTTCTGTTAGTAACTGTAGCCCTGATGTGTTGAAAGGAAAACCACCCACCATCAACTGCTGTGTTCCTGCATGGGAGAGGTTAAATGTCTTCTCAATGTGATGTTTTAAAACTATAATCTTCCACATTTTTATATTTAACCTTGAAATAGCAAACCTGTCTCCATAGTGTCCTGTGTCCTACATAAGGAATCTAGAGCCCAGAAGGAGAAAATGCTTTCCCAAAGCACACAGCTTGTGAAAGGCAAGCAGACATCCCTGTGGGATTCACACTGGAAAGTGTGTTTTTCAGACTTTCCACGGCACAGAGACGGGGTGTGTGTGTGTGTGTGTGTGTGTGTGTGTGTGTAAAGCTAGGTGGTTGACTACACTCTATCCCAGCATGTTAGTGGGAATTCCACAGAGTAACATCTCGTCCCACCACTCCATTACCACACGCACATACTGGCCAACAGCTGACATCAGGCATCTTCTTTTATGGCTCTCCACTGTACTCTATGAGACAGAGTTCAACAGTGAACCTGGAGTTTGCCATTTTGTCAAGACTGGCTGGTCAGCAAGCCCCCATGACCCACCCATGCTCTCCCTAGCCCTAGGGTTACAGGCACCCACCACCTCCTGCAGATTTTGTGTTCTGGGAATCCGAACTCAGGTTCTCATGCACAGCAAGCACATGACCCATTGGGCCATGACTCCAGACCCCAGTTCTGTTGTTTGCTAGTACTGGGAGTCTGGCTGTTTCCCGCTTGGCCTCAGGTTAATCATGTGTAAAGTAAAGTTACTGAATTAAATCACCTCTGGGACCTTTGATGACTGTGGGTTCTCACCACATCAACCAGTAAGTAATAGAGCAGACACAGACCTTGTCACCCAGTGACTTTTGACCAGGCTTTTGTCATCTCCAAACATTGTCTCCGTGTAAGGGCATCTTCTCAGAAGACCCCTGTGACCTTAGGAAGGTCGAGAGAATTGGTCTCCAGCCCTTTACTTTCTTCTCTTTGTCCACGTCTTCCAGGGCACTTGTCTCAAGCTACGGTCTTACACGCAGCTGTCTGTCTGTCAGTCTCTGTCCCTGACCCAGCTGTAGACCACTGGGTTTTGTGCACTGCTATCCCCAGCACTGGGCGCGGTGACAAGCTCACAGTTCATTCTCAACTCTTCATCTCATAACTGAGCAAGCTGCTTTAAAATGGCACAGTGGGAGCTGGGCTCGGGGGTTCACACCTGTAGTTTTTGCATTTGAGAGACAGAGAGATAGGATCAGGGGTTTGAGGCCAGTCTGATCTCCATATTGAACTCTAGGCAAGCCAGAGCTACATGCTGAGAACCATCCTCTCTGTCTGTCTGTCTCTGTCTCTCTTTTTTAAATGTATGCAGGTACTTTGCTTTTGTGTGTATTTGTGCACCCCATTTGTGCCTGGTACCTACAGAGGCTAGATGAGGGTGTCGGTTCCTCTAGGGCTAGAGTCATGGCCAGCTATGAGCAACCCTGTGGTTTCAGGAATTGAACTCAAGTCCTCTGGAAGAGCAGCCAGTGCTCTTAACCACTGAGTCATCTCTCCAGCCCAAGACACTGTCTGAAAAGTAAGACAAAAATAAATAAATAAATAAAATAGCACAGTGGAAATTCTTACTTGCAAAGTTGATTTTATTTATTTTAATACTTTTAGTGTGTGTGTGGGGGGGGGTACAGAACCCTTCTCAAGAAAAACTTAGAGAATTCTGTTCTCTCCTACCATGTGGGTCCCAGGGATTGAACGGGGGTCTTCAGGCATGGTGGCAAGTGCCTTTACCTGCTGAGCCATCTTGCCAGCCCAACAAAGTTAATTTTAGAAGCTATAACCTGTATTGTAGATAATAAAATGCTCATGTTTGTGCATAGTAAAAAAATCAGAATAAAATTGCTTAAAACATTAAGAGCATTTTTTTTTTTTTTTTTTGCTGGCCACAGGGTAATGGCTGGGAGTAAGTTAGCATCATCATTTTGGTTTTCCAGAACATCTTTATAACCACAAACTGTTTTGTAATCAGATTTACATTTCCAAGAAAAAAAGAGCATGAACTTTCAATGAGCTACCTAACTTGATGCACCCTCCCCCCTTTTCAGCATTTATAAAGTGAGTGTGCTAAAACACCTCGAAGACCTTTGCTTATGCTGAAGTCCTGTCCACATCAACTAATAACAAAACTTAACTTTGGATAGAAATGATGAGTCACATCTGGGAAGGGACCTTAGAAACTTCCCCACTTTTAATTGGCTGGAGCCCTGTCCAGACATCTGTACCCCATGACTATGATCAGGAAATCTTGGCTAAGAGGGTGATGCTGGGAAGCTCAGACCAACAGCTACTTTAACCAGTGTGGGTTCAAGGGGAGGGGAGGGAGGATGGCCTGGTCTAACTGACAGCAAGGCTTTGGACAGAAGTCGGAAGGAAGGAAGACCAAGGACTGCTTCCTGGTCTGCAGCAGGTGTGGGTGATGTGGTACTCCTTCCCCAGCAGGCATGGGTGATGTGGTACTCCCTCTGCAGCAGGCATGGGTGATGTGGTGCTCCCTCCCCAGCAGGCATGGGTGATGTGATGCTCCTTCCCCAGCAGGCATGGGTGATGTGGTGCTCCCTCCACAGCAGGCATGGGTGATGTGGTGCTCCCTCTGCAGCAGGCATGGGTGATGTGGTACTCCCTCCGCAGCAGGCATGGGTGATATGTTACTCCCTCCGCCGCAGGCATGGGTGATGTGGTACTCCCTCCGCCGCAGGCATGGGTGATGTGGTATTCCCTCTGCAGCAGGCATGGGTGATGTGGTACTCCCTCTGCAGCAGGCATGGGTGATGTGGTGCTCCCTCCTCAGCAGGCATGGGTGATGTGGTACTCCCTCTGCAGCAGGCATGGGTGATGTGGTGCTCCCTCCCCAGCAGGCATGGGTGATGTGGTACTCCCTCCGCAGCAGGCATGGGTGATGTGGTGCTCCCTCTGCAGCAGGCATAGGTGATGTGATGCTCCCTCTGCCGCAGGCATGGGTGATGTGATGCTCCCTCCACAGCAGGCATGGGTGATGTGGTGCTCCCTCCGCAGCAGGCATGGGTGATGTGGTACTCCCTCCGCAGCAGGCATGGGTGATGTGATGCTCCCTCTGCCGCAGGCATGGGTGATGTGGTGCTCCCTCCACAGTAGGCATGGGTGATGTGGTGCTCCCTCTGCAGCAGGCATGGGTGATGTGATGCTCCCTCTGCCGCAGGCATGGGTGATGTGGTGCTCCCTCCACAGTAGGCATGGGTGATGTGGTGCTCCCTCTGCAGCAGGCATGGGTGATGTGATGCTCCCTCTGCCGCAGGCATGGGTGATGTGGTGCTCCCTCCACAGCAGGCATGGGTGATATGGTGCTCCCTCCGCAGCAGGCATGGGTGATGTGGTACTCCCTCCACAGCAGGCATGGGTGATGTGATGCTCCCTCTGCCGCAGGCATGGGTGATGTGGTGCTCCCTCCACAGTAGGCATGGGTGATGTGGTGCTCCCTCCACAGCAGGCATGGGTGATGTGGTGCTCCCTCCGCAGCAGGCATGGGTGATGTGGAACTCCCTCCACAGCAGGCATGGGTGATGTGATGCTCCCTCTGCCGCAGGCATGGGTGATGTGGTGCTCCCTCCACAGTAGGCATGGGTGATGTGGTGCTCCCTCTGCAGCAGGCATGGGTGATGTGGTGCTCCCTCTGCCGCAGGCATGGGTGACTTGGTACTCCTTTGCAATGATGTAGAGTCCTAGGGACTAGTACCTACGAGGTGCTAGTGGCTACATAATTTTGAGGTCAATAAATGTGGGTTAGAATTTTGGCTTTGTGTGTTATCTGAGTATTCTCAGACACTTCCAAATTCACACTACTCAAAGATAAAACAGGGTTAGCATATTATTATGATAACTAACAAGTAAGTGAAAGTATTGTACTTTTCAAAAGCTCCATAGGATCGTGTACAGAGTGAATTCTGAATTCCTTCCTGCTGTTAGAGCTGTAGATAGTAGAAAAGGAAAAAAGAAAACAAAATCATGTTTTCCCCCTTTATGGAAACAAAGAAACCAAGGTTTGGTAAGATTGAATGATTTGCCCAGATCATATGGTCAGGAAAGAGGGGAGCAGTGATGTGTGAATTTGAAAGAGTTTTTTTCTCTTGGCTAAAAGTTTCTAGTTCCAGGCCCCTCACACTCTGTAAAATTTCTGTTTCACGATCGCATGCCTACACCTTGCTGAATGAAATTTCCTAGGTGATAATTACTGTCAAATTCCCAGACCGGATACTGCTCAAGTTTGGTCCATGTGCAGGCTCTCTGTCTCCATTCTCAGTCATTAATTCTGGGATCCCGGATGCTCGGGATAGACAGGCACTCCCTGGAGTTTGTCCGTGAGTCCATCAACAGACTCCCCAGACTCCGGAGGCTGTTGGTTGTGACATGTCCCCTCCCTCCACATATCTCCCCAGTCATATCATGGGTACACCTCAAGTAGATGTGTCCCACCTCCTCACAGCCTCAGAATCACATACTCCTTCCCCAGGATTCTTCACTTGCCTAGAAGCCTGGGAATCAGAGACACCATGGCCGGGTTCCTGAGATGAAGCCCACCTCTTTCCTCTGAGACCTATAAGAAAAGAACACCAGACTCTGACTCCTGGGCCTGAACTCTCATCAGAGTCCCCGATGTGCTTCTGTCTGTCTGTCTGTCTGTCTATGCTCTTTCTAGTCCTTCTAATAGACATCTTATCCCAAAGGACAATCTGTCTCAGTGTGCCTCCCCGCTGGCACCCCAAACTCAGGGCAATTCCATTAGGAAGCAAGCCATAAGCATGGAGTGGAGTCCTGAGTGAATGTGTTTTGATTCATCACTTTCTTGTTGTAACAAAATATCTGCAGAGCAAATTAAGAGCGAGGTGGTTTATTTTGGTAGAGTCTATCACAGCCATGGAGACTGGAACAGTTTGGTTGATGATGGCAGGCGCTTGTGGCACAACTCCTTCACATCTTGGCAGATCAGGAGCAGAGAGCATGCTGCCAGTGAGGCTAGGCTATAATCCTTAAAGGTCTGGCTCTGTGATCCAGCTGTGCCTCCCGCCCTGAAGGGTCTACAGTACCTCAGACAGTCCCTTCGGCTTCATACACGCCTTTTGAAAGTAAAGCAGGTCTCCTCCTCAAAGATAAACAGAACCAGTGTTCCTTTAGAGTATCTCAGAAGAACAAAAAGAGTGGAGTTAGGGCGCATACCTGAAATCCCAGCACTTGAGAGGTAGAGGCAAGCCAATCAGATGGGTCTTAGTAGAAAAGAGGCTCAGAGCAGCACCCTGAGGAGGAGGAGGAGGAGGAGGAGGAAGAGGAGGAGGAGGACACATCTGACCTTGGCGAGTTCCCCCAAGCTACCCAGGGCAGCCCTGTTCCCCTTCTACAGCTGCTGCAGATAAACACCAGCTGTGCACAGAAGTGCTTTGTGTCACGTGCCTGCCTGTGGACACAGGGAGTTGTTTGTTTGATTTTCAGGTCAGATGCACACAGACTCCTTTGGAGTCTTCTTGAAACTCACTTCCATCCCACAGGAAAGTGGAGAGGACAGTTCACACCCCAGAATGACTCAAAGGGGCAGAGGAGACAGACAGACATACCCCATAAAGCACCCCGGGGAGAGTGCCTGGGCCAGTCAAGTATCCAAAATGCAATTTTACTTTATTGTTGGTGGAGAAAGGGTCTTGATTTGCAGCCCAGGGGAGTTAGCATTTGCTCAGGCTGGCCCCTTACAATCCTATTTTCACCTCCAGAATGCTGGGATTATATTTGAATCTGGTTGGCATCTGTAAAGACACCTCACGACTATGAAACAGAGAAACAAACGTCTCTAGTCTAAGAAAAAAAAAATGTTCTGCTGGACATTGAAACATAAACTTAATTTGAAAAAGAAACTGGGGCTATGGTGCTCATTGGTTAAAGGGCTTGCCACCCAAGTGTGAGGATCCAAGTTTGCATCCCCCAAACCCACCTAAATGCCACGGGGACACGGTGGTCTCTAACTCCAGCTTCTGAGATCCCCAAAGCAAACTGACTAGCAGGACTAGTAAGCTCTGGGTTTGATTGAGAGACCCTGCCTCCATGAATAAGGTGAAAGAGTCATCAAAGAAAGATTCCCAGCATCCACCCCGGCACTGCTCCACAACCAGGCAAACACACCACACACGCATGCATGTACATACCCACGCGAAAATATGCATACAGACATGCACACACCACACACGCACATACGCACATGTGCTGGGACACAGAGGTAGAAGGCTAGAAGTATCTCCCTACTGTTAGCTGCAGACGGCGGAATTTGGCTGGTGCTTGCCAGGGTTTCCAGGTTCTCAGGACAACAAAACATCAGACAAGTAGAAAGTAGCAGGACAGAAACGGTTTATCAGGAAAGGATGTGTGCCGGAGCTGGGAAAGGCTAGAAACTCACTCGCAAATGCTGTGCAAAGCACCGAGATTGGTAAGTGTGTGAGAGCTAGATGGATAGACAGAGGAGTGTGCATACCTGTGGAGGCCAGAAGAGGATGTCGGGTGTTTTGCTCCGTCACCACCCCCACCCTATGCTCACACTCATCTGAGCACACACATACACACACACACACACACACACACACACACACACACACACACACACACACACACGACTCCTTTGAGACAGGGTCTTTAATGGAATCTGGAGCTGAGCTGGCAGCCAGCAAACTCCAGCAGCCTTCCCATCTCTGCCCTCACAGCTCTGTGGTCATGCCTGGGTGTTTACATGGGTGTCTTCAGGCGTGTACGGTGTGTGGTGGTTTGAATGAGAATGGTCCCCATAAGCTCATTGGCAGGACTGTTTGAGAAGGATCAGGAGGTGTGGCCTTGTTGGAGAAGGTGCATCACTAGGGGAGGGCTTTGAGGTTGTAAAACATTCCTGCCATTCCCCGTGTCTGTGTCTCTCTCTGCCTCTCGGTTGTGCCTCATTATGAGAGGTCTCAGGCACTGCTCCAGTGCCATGTCTGCTTGCCTGGGGCCATGCTCCCTGTCATGGACTCTGACACTCTAACACTGTGCCCCACATTAAACACTGTCTTTTAAAAGTTACCTTGATCACGATATTCTGTTACAGGTATAGAACAGTAATTAACACATACAGCAAATGCTCCTACCCACTAAACCATCTCCCAGCACCAGGGATTTGGGGTGTTCGTTTCCCAGTATCGCAGGCTTTGGCTCTGGCACAGCACTGTCCTTTTCTCCCATGCCCTGCTACACGGGGGCCTTGAGGGACTGGATTGCCAGTCTTCCTCTTCACTATCTGGACAGCTTGTTTCTTAATTTAGATATTATCATTATTGTGTGTACGTGTGTGTCATGGCTGAGGTTTAGAGGTCAGAGCACTCTTGAAGGAGCTGGTTCTCTCTTTCTGCCATGTATGGCCCGGGGGATTAAATTTAGCCCTTCATCTTTAGCAGTGTGTCAAGTGCCTTTACTCATCGAGCCATCTTGCTGGACCTCATCTAGTCCATCTTGCTGGACCTCATCTAATTTCTTTCGCACGCCAGTTTTAGTCTTGCTTTGTCCTGGTCACCTGCCTTGCTACCTGTGTTTGCATGAATCCCCTTGAAATGCAGGCATTTGCCAGCACGATAATGGGGCCTTTGAGAAGCGAATAGCCATGAGATTCCTCACAAGCCCGTACAGGTGGGATTCTGGTCCTTATAAAAGGTGTCACGTGGTGTTTGGCCTGCTTGCCCCTCATTCTTCAGACAGCCTTAGCTCCCTCCAGCCGTAAGCAGGCACCAAGTTCTGTTACATTTGGTTTATTTTGTGTATGCGTGTGGACCACAATGCACCTGTGGGGGTTAGAGGGCAGCTTTTGGGGACTGGTTTTCTCTTTCCACCTCGTGGGTCCCAGAGATTTGAGTCAGGTTGACAGGCTGGGTGGCAGGTGCTTTTATCTAGTGACCCAACTTACCTGCCTTCCAAAGTGCTATTTGGAAGCAGATGGCAGGCAGGCCCTCAACAGCCACGATACCTAGGTCTTGAGCCACTCAACCTCAGCAACAGTGAGAACGGAAAGTTTTGCAAACCCCCAACTCTCTGGAACTGTGAGGGAGGAACACACAATGGAGTAGGGAAGGAAAAGACAGGACTTTTTTTTTTTTTTTTTTTTAAATCACAGTCACTTGGTTGAAAGCAAAGCACCTAGGAGTGGAGAGATGGCTCCGAGGTTAAGAGCACTGGCTGTCCTTCTAGAGGACTTTGATTCCTAGGACCCACAGGGCGACTCACAACCACGTGCAACTCCAGTTCCAGGACCCAATGCCCTCTGCTGGCCTCCTCAGGTACTACACACATGATGTACAGATACAGATGCAGGCAGAACATTCCCCATCCCCACACATAAATTTTTTAAAAAGTCTTGAAAAAGAAAAGCCAAAACCCCAAAAGGCTAAGAACATCAAACTCTGAACCTGTTGAAATAATCACAAAGGTTTCTTCTCATGCTTCATGAAAAGAATGTCATTTTGATGGAGGCTTAATATGTCTTTTTTTTTTTTTTTGAAGGACAGAATAGTTTTTTTCTTCATTGACCATTTATACTTGCATGTATGGGAGAAGGATCAAGTTGTACACAGTCTTTTAACCAGTTCCTCCCGTACCCAAACAGTGCATGGACAACAGGTCCCTTGCATTGCGGACACTGCTCTATGTGTGTATCCGTTGCAGGTACTGTATACACTAGGAGCAGAGAAGGTTGTGTGGTCAGTAGGAAAAGGAGAGGTAGGAGTCAGGTAAATCCAAAAGGGGACTACTGTATAACCTGGCCCCAGGCAGCATGGGGAGATGGACATTAGGAGGATCACCGCCGATGTTTTCCTCCCCTCTGAAAATGTGACTAAATAAAGCTGATGTGGAGTCCGAGGGCAGAGCCGTCCACAGCCCTGGGGAGCACCCTGTGCCCTGTGGTCATTTTAGAAGGTCTTGACTAAGAACCACTGCACACGAGCTTTCCACTTGGGAGGTTGAGTGAGGAAGCCCGAAGCAATAGTCTCTGTTTTCCAAGTGTGGCTTGAGGAGCTCAGATCTGGGGAAGTCTCGACACTCAACAAGGAAAATTAAAACGAAAGCCTACGTGTCAGCTTTCTGCAGCTAACAGGTGGTCTCTGCTCACACACAGGCCCAGTTCACATGCAGCATTCATAGCCAGGCAGCAGCCACTAAGCACATTCAGGGAAACCCCTTCGATTCCTATGGCTACCCCTCAGGACTCCCTCTAACCTCAAGAATCCATCTCTGATGAAGCCCGAGTCCCCGTTTCAGTGGCTCTTCCAACTCTGCACACTGATGTCAAGAGCTGATGAGTTCACAGAGGAAAAGGCAAAAGAAGGAGGGTGAGATTTTATTTGTGCTTTAATAAATAAAGCTTGCCTGGAGATCAGAGGGAAAAGCCAGCCATCATAAGTAAACACAAAAGTCATGCAATGTTACCACATGCCTTTAATCCTATCACTTGGGAGGCAGGGATCTGTCTGGATCTCTGTAAGTTCAAAGCCACACTGGGAACAGAGCCAGGCATGGTGGCACATGCCTTAAATTCCAACACTAGTTAACCACGGAGGTCTGGAGGTCTGTACAGACAGACAGGAAGTGACAGAGCTGGGCAGGAAGAGGAAGTGATGTAGCTGGACAGAGAGCGCAAATCAGATGGCAGAGCAGCAAGGCATGCAGGCGTGGTAGCAGTATAGACAGGAAGTAGCTCACTTTTGGAAGCTGTGGAGTTGGTGAGGTGAGGTTAGCATGTGGCTGTTCCTATTCCTCTGATCTCTCTCAGGTTTTCACCCCTATATCTGGCTCCATGTTTTCTATTAATATGACCGTTTAGAAATTCGTCTACAGGAGGGGGCTATTCTTTCCATCCTTGTCTGCTCTCCTCTGCTACAGCCAGTCCCAGGGCACATCTGAAGGAGATGAGGCCAATGCCTCACAGGCTTCTGAACTACGACTGTTCCCATGTAGACTCCCTCTTTCATCCCCAAGGTAGGCAGGGGAGGGCTGAGCTCCAGGGTCTGTCCCCTTTCCAGTAGCATCTGAAAAGTCTTAGCGAACTTCAGGGGCAGAGCAGAATCTAGTGATGTACTCTGTGGTCCCCATGAGTCTGATGAGCATCCTTGATCCACCCTAAGGTGCAGAGTGTGACTGAACAGATGCTTCATTAACTAGCAGCTGCACTTATGGTGATGGACAGGGAGACAGTGTGTGCTAGAGAAAGAAGTTAATATTTTGGGTGCCAGAGGAAAATGGCTAAAAGCGAGAGGTGGGGTACAGAGTGGAAAGCCTTGACTCTTAGCTGGTACCTAGAGGATATTCCACCCTTGGGGTTGCTGTGCCTTTTAGGGGTATCCTAGCTAACTACTCTGACAAAACATATGTGTTCTGCTTGAAAGAGTTTTATTATGTTGAAACACTAAGGATGAAAAAGTTCAATCGTAGCTAAATCCACACATGGTTATAAGAAATTTAATGTTAATGAAAGAAAAAGAAAGACCAATAGATTTTTAAAATCCAGGTCCAACTGTTTAAACCATTTTAACAAGATAGCGGTTTTATATTTATTACCTGCAAGCGTGCATAGTTACTGATGGTTCCTGTCAGAGTGTGAGTGTGAAGATGTCATTACTGGAACACCCTAGTAACAGATGTAACTGCTTCAACATAGAACAACATAGAAAAAAAAGTTAGACTCACAAATTAAAATCAACTTCCTCTTAATCTAAAATATATTGTATTTAAAGCTTTCTTAAAATGGAACATTTAGTTTTGTTTCCTCAATGCCTTGTGTTTTTGTTATAGTCTTAAAGAGAATACTGAACCATTACTTTGACTAGGTTGAATATAATCTTTCAATTTATTTTAGTTTATTTTGTTCACAAAAGTCTATATTTTATTTTATTTTTGCCCTCTTTTTTTGTTTGTTTGTTTTTTTTCAAGACAGGGTTTCTCCGTGTAGTTTTGGTGCCTGTCCTGGATCTCACTCTGTAGACCAGGCTGGCCTCGAACTCACAGAGCTCTGCCTGGCTCTGCCTCCCTAGTGCTGGGATTAAAGGTGTGTGCCACTGCTGCCTGGCTATTTTTGCCCTCTTGAGACAGGATCTTGCTATATAACCCAGGATGATATTGAGCTTTTAAAAACTATTTTTTAATTTTAATTATATGTTTGTGTGTTGGTCTCTCTGAGTGTGTGTGTGTGTGTGTGTGTGTGTGTACAGTTGCAATGTCTACAGAGGCCAGGAGAGGGCGTTGGATATCCTGCAAATGGTTCAGATGGCAGAGTTTGGAAAGTGGTGCCTCATAATGAATATACTAAGACACAGGCATATTTCCAATTGCATGGGCTAGTGGACTGTCAGGTTATTTGTTAATAATTTTCTTTCCTAAATGAGTAAGTAGGCAAAAACAAATTCAGATTTTCTAACTACAGATTCTAAACTCATTGTTGATCCAACCTGGGGGGGAAAAAGCTCTAGGTAAACTGCCACTGGTTGCAACCCAATTTGTAAGTGCATTTGGTCACTATAGAAACCTTCGCCAGAGCTGGATTCCCAGTATTCAGGAGGTGAAGACAGAAGTAGCCCATGGGAATTCAGTGCCAGCCTGAGCTGCAATAGTGAATTACAGGCTAGCCTGGGCTACAATACATACATGCATATGCACATACATGCATAAAATAAAGCAGATTCCTCCAAGCCGCAGTCAGTTGGTTCTCTATACTCTGTCTTCTCATCTCGAAAGTTTAGCCCTGTATGGTGGTACACACCTATAGTCCCAGATACTTGTGGGCCCAGCACGCACGCACGCACGTACGCACGCACGCACGCACGCACGCATGCACGCACGCACGTGTTTTGCTAGCATGCACCTGAAAAGAAATCTAATAAAACTGAGCAAACTTCTTTCTTTGCGGTTGCATTCTCTTTTCAGTCTGTTCGGGGACGCTAAGTTCAATGCTGTGTTAGACTTTAAAAAATGTCTGAAAGTAACGGGGGCATAGAGATGTATGCCTTTAACCGTAGCACTCAGGAGGCAGAGACGGGTGGGTCTCTGAGTTCCAGGCTATCTTAAGCTACAAAGTGATTTCCCAGACATCCAGGGCTACACAGAAAAATCCTGTCTCGAAAAGAACAAAAAATAAAATGCTGGAAAATAAGTTTTCTAAATCACCCCACAACATAAAACCAGCTACTGCTTAAGGCATTAAAGCACAGCTGTATTGGGGAGACTTCTGTAGGGAAATCCGGGGCTTAGTTCCCAGATTACACGTGGTGTAATGAGCTCACTTAAGGGGGCGGGGCGGGGCGTGGTTCCACGGTTCTATTTTTAAAGTGTTTATAAGCCCATCCTTTATTGCCAAAGACAGCAGGCAAGGGAGAGACGACTCTCACGCAGCAGGTAGAGGCAACCTCTGTACTAAACTGGGTTTCAGCAGAAAAACTAAAGGGTAGCAGTACTTCTGTTTCAACCGAGCCCCTCGTGATCGGCTCTCTCACCAGTGATAAAATCCACGGAGTAAGGCCGCAGGACATCCGAGTGCAGGCTGCTTGGCTGGTGCGGACTATACTCGCTCCCTCTCTGTGAGAACAGAAAGGCCAAGTCATCCAGAAGCCTAGCTATAGAAAGGTTCCTGTAACCACCAAAGTGATGCCCAGCCTCACTCAAGTCACAGCACTCACATAGCGCTCTCACATTTGAAGAAATTGCAGGTAGCCAGTCGGCTTTCCTCTCCATGTAAATTTAGTCTTGCGTGTATGAACTTTAAGGCTCTATAACGCGGGCGCTATTCCTCACCCCAGCTTTCTGTTTCTTAGGACGTCCTTGAAAGCGCAATTCACTGTCCACAGAGGAATTGTGGAGAGATCAATTTAAGGGATGTTTTGAACTTGGTGAGGGCGGATGGGCCTGGGGACCGCAAAGAACAGAACGTGCAACACAGTCATAGGGGCTCTGACTTCGTAGCTCAGCCTGGGACCCCCAAGTCCCATCCGTGGAATGGAGATGATGTCAACGTGACCTTTCCTCTTGTTCTCTGGGATCTTGCAAATTACTCAGCTCCTGGTAGGTTGTTGATGCTCGGGGCATTTGGAGGGAGGAGCAGGATAAGCGGTGGTGGACTGGAGTTACTGGTGGCGCTCTTCTCCTAGAACTGTCTTTGGACCTCACCTTCAGTAAATTTTCTAAGGAGCAAACCCCTAGGTTATTACCCGGAGCTAAGGGCCAGAGGGATCATAGCAGGCAATTCTCACAGTGGAGCGGTGTCGCCAAACAATCGGTTCCATTAAACTAAAGATCAAAACTAGTTGTGCTGGCAGGGAAGAGCGCAGGCGACTTTCGCCAAAACTTTAAAGCACTGCGGGGAGTCAGAGTTTGCGGACTTGGACTCAGCGCCTCGTACAGTGCAACTGAACCGAATCTGGGCGAGACCTGTCCTGGCTACTTGCAATCAGATTGATAGCCCGTAAGCCTCCCGCAGCTACTGTGAGAGCGCCTCTGGGCGGGTCTTGGGGAGGGTCTGGAACCGCAGGCTCAGGCAGGGAAGATGGGATCTGGCCGCAGGTTGGGCGCAGAAGTCCCGAGAGGGGTGGGTCCTCAGGGGCGCTCCGCCCGGTCCCGCCTCCATCTCCACCCCGCGCCCGGGGGCCCAAGGGTGGGAGGACGGAATTTCCCAGCGCGGGGGCTCCCGTGTCCCCGGCCAGCCAGCAGGCCCTTTCTGTTTACCGAGAGAAAGGGGAAATGGAAAAGGCGGGGAGGAGGCTGGCGTTTGCTACGCCGCCCCGGGGCCGGTTCAGACGCCGAGAGTCAGGGGCCAGCAGCGCACCGTGCTCCCGCAGCGCACGGGTCCTCCCGCGGCCGATTGCCGGCTCTCCAGCGTCTGCCACCCGCCCTCGGGACCCCAGCACTCCTGGCTCCCGCAGGCAAGCCACCCACTGCCTACCTAGCCCGAGCTCTGTTTGGGCACTTGGAACACTCAGGTAACGGGGTTTGGGGTGCCTTGGGTGTGTTTCCGGGGCGCACCTCCTAAGTGTCCGGGAGTTCCCACTCCGAAACGGAGCGTGCCTCCCACCACGGGAGCCTCGGGTGGCCTGCTGCACGCAGGTACAGCTGGAAAGCACCTTGCGCAAGGAGGCGGGAGGTGGACTCACGGCTCCTCCCCCTTCCTCCTTCTTCCCGGATTCCGGGTGACCAGTCAGTGTCGGCCTGGGCTGTGGCTGGGGAAGTGAGGACCCGCGCTCTCCGCGTCTCCCGCGGGAGACGCTGCTGCTTCGACAGCTGCGCCCTGGTTGCTGAGCCTGGGTGAGTGCAACTAGGAGGCTGTAAGACCTCACTACCTTCGCTCTGTCGCTGGGCACTTTTACAATATGCAAGCTCCTTTAGGCTCGGTTATCTTAAGAGGCCAGGTGGACCAGGAGGGAGTGTGGAAAAACATATTTGGATCTCGAAGGGGTGAGGTGGGGGGCATCGTTTTTTGATAAAAACTGAGGCGGGGGGAGCCAGTATACTTGTTTAACATTATAAGGCTTCCTGCTGAGGCGCCCAACTCTGATGGATTGAGGCTAGTGTGCTCTGGTTCTTAAAGAGTATCCTATTAAGAGAATAGGGACAGAATAGTTGAGGTGTTTGGAATTTTTGAAGTGGATTTGGTTCTGCAGGGCTGAAAAGCATCTTTCTGGGACTTTTTCAAAAGAAAAATATATTAAGAAATGTGTCCTGAGGAGTAATGGGTTGTTTCAGTGGGGGAAAATCCTTTTAAAAATGGGAAGTAACACAAGGTATCATTCCCCCATTGCCGGGCAGAATATCAAGACTGTGTAGTCTGCATTCACTTGCTGGGAAGGTTTGTTTGTGTGGATGGAAGCAGCTGAGAGCCTTATGCTCCTGTTTTTGATTTTTATAGCTGCTTCCTGAAATAATTCTGTTAATTTCTAGTTAATGTTTTGAAGTTTAATTACAAAAACTAGTCCCTTACTGCATTTGGAGCAGTCTGTAAAACTGGCCTAACTCCATTCTGCTAGGAGGTATGGAGTTTATGATGAAGATTTTTATCACGAGTCCTGGAGCAGTCATTTTAAGCTGAGCGTGGTTGTCACTAAACTGGAATGCCTTCACCGTCCACGGACAGAAAGGGGCTCTGGCCTTGTGTAGCTCAGACATCGTTAGTATGTGGTCTGTTCAGTTGAGGCAGGAGGGTGCAGGGCCTTTTCATGTTCTAGAGGCTGTTGGGGCATCTGGGTTGCTGGGCAGCAGATCTCTGAGACAGGAGCCTCTCAGGAATTGAGCAAGAACCACAAAAAGTCTCAGAGTTAAACATTCCTCCATCTCCCTGCCCTCTCACCTCTCTCTGTCTCTCTCTGTCTCTGTATCTGTCTCTCTCTGTCTCTGTCTGTCTGTGTGTGTGTGTGTGTGTGTGTGTGTGTGTGTGTGTATGTGTGTCCCTGCCCATTTGGTGTACGTGTGTGTGTGTGTGTGTGTGTGTGTATGTGTGTCCCTGCCCATTTGGTGTACGTGTGTGTGTGTGTGTGTGTGTGTGTGTGTGTGTGTGTGTGTGTGATTTCTTAGGCTTTAAGTGAAGCCTATAAGAGGAGCACACATTTTGCTTGAGATTTTCTGCAGGATTAAAACCTCAACCTGGTCTTCCTTTCTGAACAGTACAGTGACTTGGAACTATTTGGATTTCCCCCCTTTCTTGAGTCATGAACTTTATTTTCTGTTAGGTCACTTATTTTGATAATTCAGTTTGGGAGCCGTGAGTCCTTCCTTTACTCAAGGGGGCCCTAAAGTCAACCACTTTTAACTTCTGTTTTCCTAGTAAATTCTACAATTGTAGAAACTGCAACCAATAGCTCTGTGAAACTGAGGCCAAAAGTTCTCCTATTGGTTCACAAAGCTCCTTGTATAACTTGACAAGCTGGGGACTTGAATCACAATCTTTCTCAAAGATGTGTAAGATGTCTGAGAAGGCACTGTCTGGACCATTGTCTAGATTTAAGTGTGGTGATAACAGACATCAGCACACTTCACGGGTTCGGGCCCCCCTCCCACCTTTGTTTCAGCATGGACACAGTCTTTAAAAGCTTACCAAGGAGTAGTCTGGGGACAAGGCAGCAAGTCCCACTTTCAGATGAGAAAGGAGGCTGGCGTGGCATCTGCTGAGCAAGGGCCACATCTCAGTACTTGGCATAGCTTTACTTACTCCATCCCAGATAAAGGTTCCATGTGCACAGGAGCTTCTTTAACTGGATGGTAGCGGCTGTTATTATCTCCACCTGGGGGAAATCAAGGTACAGAGAGCTCATGGTACTTGCCCGACATCTCATAGGCACTGAGGTTGGTGGTGAAATTTGGCCATAAGGAGAGGAATATTTAATGTGGCCTGGACGTTAGATACTTTCCTCAGAGTAGTTTGTACATCAGAGGCACATGACTTGGTCATGTGTGCAGGTGGCCCCAGGTGGAAGTTTCCAGGATCTTTGAACTGAAGCTCCAAGTTGATACAGGTGCGTGGCTTTGGCGGAGTAATACCTTGTTACCTTGTGTGTGTATATTGGTGCAATATATGTACATGTACATGTTTGTGTATATATTTCATGCAGGTGGACATGCATGGTGCACATATGTGCTGGTGCATGTGAAGGTTAAAAGTCAAAATTGGGTGTCTTCCTCACCTTACTTTCTCACTAAACCTAGAGCTTATGGGTTCAGCTGGGATTGCTAGCTAGTGAGCTCTAGGCACCCGCCTGCCTCCATACCCCAGCGCTGTGATCCGTGCCAAGCGCCTGTGCTTTTAAGAACCCGAAGTACCTTCCAGAGAGGCTATGCTTTCTTTCTAGAGCAAGGTGGTTTAAGTCAGACAGGCTTTGAAATTCTCTTAGATCTCCAAGCTGCTCTTGTCTTTTCTCCTTTGTAGTGGAGCCGAGTTATCTTAAGACCCGGGGCACCAGTGTCACTTTTTATTACTGTGTTTGCCTTCTTTTGTCACCTACATTTCCTGAGTGTGGCACCTAATTGTGTGGGACTGAAATGTCACCTTGGCTAGTGAAGTCAATTGATCTTCACCTGAGCCTTGGTTATAACAAATTTGGCTTCCCTGGCCTCTTTCTACTGCTAAAGCTTCTCCAGGCCAGTTGGTCGAAGTACTAACTTCGCTTTCTGGGACCCTCGAGATGTGTGTGCTTTGTGCTATTAAAAAATTTCAGGTGTCCAGAGGGAACTGTGGCTCACAGGTCAATGAGTCAGTTACCTTTGTCATCTTGTTTATCTTGGGCACAACTTAGATCCCGGGCCCCTGTTCCCTTCTAAAGAGCCGTTTGATTTATTCACACTAGATTTTCCCCCACAAACTTAACTTCTCACTACCCCACTTGCTCCAATCAAACTCTGTTTTGCATTCCTTCTTCTCTCTTGGGACTTAGCTTATTGGCCAGGTTGGTTCCTGAATTTTAGTCAAGTAGTTCTTTTTCTTTCAAGCCATGGGCGATCTTTTTGGGGGAACAATGACGTTGTGCAAGGTCCGTGGCTTTAAAAAACAGGAGCCTTCGTCTTCAGAGAACCCTGGACTGCTCTTTCCTGTGTTTGTGTTTAGTGAAAGTTTGTTTTCAGTAGCTAGAGCTGATGCCACAGTGAGTAAGTCCCGAGCACTCTGCATCTCAGGTTTCCCCCTGCAAAGTGAGCTGGGCTAAAGATTATCTAAGGTCCCTTTGAACGTGGCAGTGCCCACATGAATTCACACGTGTGAGTAAAGAAGAATCCTCGTTATGAATAGAGGCACGGAGGCCCCTTGGTCTCCGATTCAAACACATTGTAGTGAAGGAAGTGTTTGTGTTTCTTCATAGACTCCCCAGCAGGCACCACAGTGATGGAGTTCATGAGCACGGGAAGTGACGAGAAGGAAGAGATTGATTTATTAATCAAGCATTTAAACGTGTCGGAAGTCATCGACATAATGGAAAACCTTTACACAAGTGAAGAGCAAGCAGTATATGAGCCCAGTCTGATGACCACGTGTCCAGACAGTAATCAGAACAAGGACCGTTCGGAGCCACTGCTTCGGAGTAGCCAGGAGGTGCCCTGGCTGTCATCTGTCAGATACGGGACCGTGGAGGATCTACTTGCATTTGCAAACCATATATCTAATACCGCAAAGCATTTTTATGGACGTCGGCCGCAAGAATCTGGAATTTTATTAAATATGGTATGTTTCTTCTGATCAGTTGAGTGCTGTGTGTGCAGCTTTACTGGTATGGCGTCAATGAATGCAGAGTGGCATTGAACGTGGCTTAGGATGGCTGCCAGATACGAGTTTTAAAGAATGTAGTTATTGGTAAGGATCACCTCTGTGTTAACCATGAAAAGGAAATCTTCACACAAGCTCCGTTGCAGAGGCCTGTAATTTAGTAGTAATTCTATGAAGAAGCGATTATGAATATACTTTGTGTTTTCAGGGATAGGGCGTGCTAGGTAAGCACTGCACCCCTGAACTACACCCCCAGCCCTTACAGATGTATTTTAACACATCCCTTAAAGGCACATTCACTATATACACAAAAGAGAGGGTCTTAATGGGAGTCCACCAGCCAAGAGACGAATAAATGCTGTCTTAATAGTGTTGAAAACTGTATTATTTTCTCCTCTTATCACATTTGGCTAAATTTGGTTCCTGCAGAAATGCAGCTTGTAGGTAGCAAATAGCTATCCACAGATTCACTCTCTTTAAGTGGCGATGACCCACAGTGATGGAGTTGTGGAGTCATCCCAAGTATGTAGATAGTCCCCAAAATATTGTGACAACTCTTTGTTGCCACAATCGTTGGTCAGGTGGAGTGTTTAGGTGTGCCTGGCATTCTGTCAGGTCCTTGGTGTGTTAGAGGTGAACACGTGGGCGGTGATTAAAAGGTGACTTAATTTTGTAAAAAGGACAGCTTGCAAAAGAGTAGGTGGTAAGTCACAAACATGCCTGTTGATAGAGGCAGCTCTCTTTCCCTTGGTGTGTACAAATGGCAGCATGGCCTGTGCTGGGGGCAGCTGTTGCTGAAAAGCCTGAATTGGGACAAAGGAAATAATAATAATAATAATAATAATAATAATAATAATAATAATAATTTTTTAATTGTCCCACATTCATTTAATGAAAAACAGCACAGTAATTTAGGTCAGCTATGTAGTGAGTTGTTTTGTTGCCAGTCAATTGTGTTTGGCTCAGAAAGAAGCAAGTTCACATTCGGCATCAGGGCGTGACTTCCTTTGGTGTGGATCTACCACGCTGCATTTAACAGTGAACTAAAGGCTCTGTCTTTAGAGTATGACTTCATTTTATCAACGGGAATTCATCATTTGAAGCAGGAGCCATACCTGGTTTCCTAAGCCAGAGTAAAACTAGGGGAGGATGCTTCAAAATAATACACATGTGGTCAGTGGCAAATACGGTGCTGATGTAGTTCTTTCGGTTTTCCACATATTTGACAAATAAAGACAAGCAGAACGAACTAATTGTCTTTGCTTGTAAATGTAGAGAAACAGAGGTTTCTCTATACTTTTCCCTTCGCCGTTTCTTGTGTTTGCCCTCACCGAGGAGAGATGCATCATGGTCCGTGTACACATGGGAATGCTAGGAAAATTTTAAAGGATACCAAAAAGTAGCTTCTTGCTTCTTTTTTTTTTTTTGGTTTTTCGAGACAGGGTTTCTCTGTGTAGCTTTGCGCCTCTCCTGGAACTCACTTGGTAGCCCAGGCTGGCCTCGAACTCACAGAGATCCGCCTGGCTCTGCCTCCCGAGTGCTGGGATTAAAGGCGTGCGCCACCACCGCCCGGCCCTTCTTCTTGCTTCTTTTTAGGAGTAGAACCAGAAGAGCTCATGCAGAAAGGACCAGAAACCCCAGTCATTAGAAAGAAGTGAAAACGTGGCCAGCAAAGGCTCAAGTGTGGAGGCTCTGTCTTTCATTCCTTGCCAGAGAGCCCATGCTCGATAAATGAGCAACTCCAACTAAAAAGAAAATGTGAGAATCAAAGATACCATCAAGGCATGGGTCTTAAGAATCTTAAAAAGCACTTGTATTTTTTTTAATGCTGGTGAATATAAAATATAAAGCAAGGTGACCAAAATGAATGAAATGATGGGGAGCAGAATGAAATTATAGCCCACAGGCCTGTGGATCTGGCCCCATTAGGCCTGGGGACTGTGCCTCTGGGGACTGTGTTTGAATTTCCTGTCGCTGGCATTAAAAATGAAACTGCTCTCTAAGGCTAGTAGTAATCTGTCACAGCTCTGTGCTTTATAACTGATTGCCTGTGCATTGGTCTTCGGTCAGAGCCAGCCTGACACACGGCTAGCTTTTAATATCATTGATTCTGGCATGATGCCTTCTGTGGAGCCGTCCATCCTGTAGTCAAGATCTTTCTTTTCTCATCCTTCATCTACGGACTTGGCAAAGCTGTGTACTTTGGGCTAGCTTTGCTTAGAGAATTAGCTGCCACCTAGACTGGGTCCTTAGTAAAGTGTATCCATAAAAGCATCCTACACAGGGATAGAAGCCTTTATTCAAATATCTATTTTTTCATTTGCTGGACATAGCGGGGACAGCCACAGTGTATCAGGCTGTTCCAGGTGCTGGATAGAGTTCTGAGTAGTTTGTGTCACAGGGAGCTGTGTGCCTGCTGTGTGCAGGATGCAAGTGAACAGGTAACACAGCACTGTGTGCCCAGCCACAATCTGTGTACACCCTGAGAGCCTTTGGGATGCTTAGACAAGATTCTCACACCCATGAGTGTGAGGAAGGGAAGGGGAAAGGAAGATGTCGGCACAGGCTTCCATGAGGAATTGGTACCCATGCCAGGGTGTAAACATCAAGCTGGAGTTGGGTAAATGAAGTGAAGATTGTTTCAGGGGGAGAGACAGCGTGTGCAAAAGTCAGAGGCAGAGAGACCTGCTGTGCTCAGGCAGCCAACACCCACAGTGCTGCCAAGTTAATTAGACAGGATGAGGACTGCAGATTAAAACAATACCCCAAAGCATGGGCATGTTGGAGGAGTTCTCCCCGGGTGTGGATTTATGTGTGCCATTTCCCTTAAAATAATATACATTAAAGATTGCACTAGCGTCCAACAAAATCCAAGGAAAGAACACCAAGAGACCAACCCAGGAACTGCTCTATGTCAGTGCAAAGTTATTTATTTATAACCAGTTCATACATGATCTGGAGAGAGTTTTAAAAGAGTCCCCAAGCACTCAATTCTGGGGGTTGTATGTGGATCTGAACACCCCCACCCACACCCTGGATTCTACTATTTATTTACTACAAATAGTGGCATTTGGAGTGATGATCCTCAGGGCTTAGTCAAGGAGTCAGAGCTTCTCAGATTGAAGAGTCCAGGCTTCTACCCGATGTTTGAACCAGGCAGTCCATAATACTGGGTAGAATGTTCTGGTTTGTTCCTCCAGACCCATTAGGAAGAGCCATCACACATGGCATCCAGTGCCTCATTTGTCAAGTCCTGACCATAAGAAAGTTTCCTCTTGTAGTCAACCAAATCCATCTCTGACTGGCCCTTGCCTTAGAGCCGACCCTCTGCCCCGCTCCTATCCCCAGTAAGTGCATATGATGAGTAGCGGTGATAGCCGAGAGTTAAGACCCTGGTATGTCCTTTGCCATTGGAATGGAAACCCTTTCTACCTGCCTTACTAACCGGAACTGAACATGGGGGTCCACTCATGTCACCAGGAAGGTAGGAGAGACATAGCTTTGCCTTTGTTTTTTAGATAATCTGTTTCCATGGATGTAGCTGAAGACCACTTCTACTTCGTAGGAACCAGGTCACACAGCTCACGCAATAAAATACCTAAGAAATTTCCCAGACACTGCCCCCTGTGTCGTTTAGTATAGATAACAGCAATTTGGATGAGGGACTAGAACGCTTATGTCTAGTGTCTGCCCTTGACAGTGACTTCGGTGAGTTGGAGAATTGGCAGAAATGAACAGCACAGGCTTCTGCAAGATTGTTTAGAGGGGACCCTAGGAAGGAGGAGATTAAAGCTAGAAATGCACATCAGTCTCAAGAAGGAAGACCTGGTGTTAGGGAAAGAGCTAGGACTCTGAATTGCACACTGGCTGGGACTTGGGCCTCACCGGGTGAGTTTGGGAGGCTTTGAAGGACTGACTCTGCACCCTAGCATGGCTTTAATTACAGCCTTCTGGAACTCCAAAGGCTCTTACACAAAGAGTGGGAGTTCTGGCTTGGGGGTTGGGCAGACCTGAGTGCGAATCCTAATTCTGGCCCTGATTAGAGAGTTGCTTCACCTCTGGAAGCCAGCCTCAGCCACGAAATGGAAATAAAAATAGACCCGAGCTCAGGATGGCTGTAGACTTTAATGAGCTAATGCAAGACAGCGGCGCTGCACCTGGCCCCTAATTAGCTCTCGGTGTGGTGGCTGTTTCTTCCCTCTGTCGGCTTGCATAGAATAAGGGGGTGGAGCTGGGTCATCACACTTAGTTCGGTCAAAAGCCAAACTTTCATGAGCATGGGTCAAACCCTGAGGTGGTTATCTAGAGTTGTTCTGTGAATAACAAGAAGGGGACCCCCCCAGCAAGTGCTGCAGGGCCCTCGCTCTGTCTAAATGTGGGAGACACCACCATCAACATCCTCAGCACACTGCAAATGAGGCCTGCAGTGACAAGAAGTGACACTTATTCGGAGAGGCGATCATCATATTTTAAATGAGACAGATCATGGTTTCTATTTACTTCCTGGAAGGACCTGTATGGGGTCCCCCCTCAGCAAAAGCACCCTGTAAATACTTAAGTTTTAGATTTAGTGATTTCTGTGTTTCCAAGCATTGGGTTATTCTTCACTTGATTTCCTGAGGAACAGTGAGCACATGTTTGTGGACTGGAGAGCTCATTAGCCGTGATGGAGGTTGAGTGAACAGCCCTTATGAGGTCCATGCCCATAATGATGAGCAGAAGCCTGGATGCACCTGCGGTAGGATCGGATGCCTGTTCTTCTATGGGATAGGCTTAGGGGTTCCACATTCTCTTCAACTCTTGAGGTAGCTCAATACTATTTCAATCAGAAGTCCTGGATTGATATCGCAGGCCATAATATCACTAGTCACACTGAGGAAACAGCTGCATTTGGGGAGACTATCCCTTAGAACACTTTAGACA
Source organism: Peromyscus californicus insignis (assembly GCF_007827085.1). Classification (NCBI taxonomy): domain Eukaryota; kingdom Metazoa; phylum Chordata; class Mammalia; order Rodentia; family Cricetidae; genus Peromyscus; species Peromyscus californicus. The sequence goes on along the minus strand of NW_026294606.1, from coordinate 76,684,522 downwards.
TTTTTTAAAGCATGTGTTCCAGGCCATGTTTCCCATGGACTACCATTTTATTTCAATTGTGATATTCACTTTGCATTGATCTATTTATTGTTTTGGAGACAGGCTTGGCATGTAGCCCTGACTGGCCTGGCCCTCACCATTCTTTTGCCCCAGCCTTCCCAGTGCTGGTACTTCTGTAGTATCGCACCATAGTGGGCATCCTCTGATCCCACATTGCTCTCAGGGTATAGCTCTTGACGTTTTAGCTGACTGGTTTTGTTTTTGTTTTTGTTCTTTGTGCGGAAGCATGTTTTGTTTGTTGTTTATGTATGCCGTGCTGGACATCAACCCCAGGACCTTGTACACACTAGGCATGTGCTCTACCACTGAGCTATCCTCCCATCCCTGAGTCCACTCATTCTGAAAGACCTGATGCTAAAGGTTTTCTTGCCCATGAGCCCTTAGAAGTCTGGACCTGCCCATCTCTGCTTATGGCTGCCGCCTTGGCACCAAACCCATTCCAGGGCACATAATAGGCACACTGTAAAATTCAGCGAGGAAGCCAAAGAGAAACAACTCTGCCCTTCCTTATTTATGAAGCATTGTCAACTCATGACTCTGGCATCACACACTAGTTCCACAGTCCTCCCCGAGCCTCAGTTAATTTCCACGCTCGCTTGCTCTCTCTCTCTCTCTCTCTCTCTCTCTCTCTCTCTCTCTCTCTCTGTGCATCATGTGTGAGTAATAGCTATGCAGACGAACAGGTTAGTGCATTTTAATAGAAACAAGTCAATCTCCAGGCACGAATGCATCCTTTATTTTCAGTCTTTGGGTCACAGTTGTCAGACTCCCTAGATAAATAATTTCTCAGCTTCTCTTTGGCAGCTAACTACTCACAAGCATTTGGAAATATGAGCAGGTTGGACCAGGAACTTGTGTCTGTTACAAGCTTTCTCTGTCTTGCTCAAGGTCTAAATATAGCCTGTAATGTCAGAATGACTCGTAGTACCACTGCATTGAATGTTTCTAAAATAGCCTCTATGGACTGGACTTCACCTCAGCATCCATATCTCCTCACAGGTAATCAGTCCCCAGAACGGACGCTACCAAATCGACTCAGATGTTCTCCTCGTCCCTTGGAAGCTGACTTACAGGAACATCGGCTCTGGTTTCGTTCCTCGGGGGGCCTTTGGAAAAGTGTACTTAGCCCAAGACATGAAGACCAAGAAAAGAATGGCATGCAAACTGGTGTGTTCATCCACACCGTGTGTCTGACTTCCTGGCTGTGGGTTATTTACCATGACCCAAGGTTCTGTCCTTACACTGGGTTTTACTTAAGATTCCTGCCCCAAAGTGTCTGTCATTTCTGGAGTGGCTGGTGATCTGGAGCAATTCAGTTCCTACATCTCAGTTGTGACCTAGGACCATTCAGCCCCTATATCTCTACTTAGCTGTCTTGGAGCTTGTAATCTAATTAAAAGAATGGTTTGGTGTGTTTAGCTTGGATAATACCATCTCCCTTAGATGGGAGTGGGGGAGCTTGCCTGAGAGAGAGGAGTAGATCTGTGTGTAGCTCCTGTCCACTGGGGAGAGGTCCATGGCAGGCAACAGAGATTAGGAAAACAGGATGTTCCTCAAGACTGCAGATTCATAGGGTTGAATTCAAGTGTACCAATTGCTGAAAGGACCCCATCTCTTACTAAGCAATGACTGCTTAAAATTAATGTATTGCTACTTCAGAAGACTGCTGGGCAGACTCTGGCAGCTGAGAATGTACACATCCGGAGTGACCCAATAACTCCATTGCTTAGTTACGCCTAGCAGAGAGGTGTGTCCATATGCGTGACTATTTTGGGCTGTTCATTTCAGCACTGTTTGCTGAAGCCTTCTGGGAACTTCCCAGGTACCAATAGGTGGATATTTATGCTCTGGAACACTAGACCACAAAGAGAATGAATGGTTTACAGCTAAAGCAGTGTGGATGCATCTCAGAACCCTTAAGTTCAGACAGCTAGACACAAAGTAAGATCTATTGTATGAGATCCCATTCATAGTAAGTACAGAAACAGGACCGCAAATCCCTCTGCCCGATGCTGTGATCACGGGGCACCCTTGCAACGTAGTGACTGAAAAGGGTCAGGGGGATTCCTGGTGGAGCCTGGCGCTTTTATTTCAGTTGGGAATCACAGTTGTAAGCCCAGTGGATGATTCCTTGGGCTTAACACCACACCATTTTAAAGTGTGAAGAAGTTAAGTACCATTTTCTACTCTTTTGCGGCACTTGGAAACAAACCCAGAACCTCACCTAGCCCTAGTGTAGTGTTTACTCTTGATTTAGCAAAGAAGTAAAATAAAAAATAGTTGCCAGATCCCGTGTGTCCGTCTCTCGTACTAACCTCAAGACCAACAGTATCTTTAATTTGTTCTTTCGTTATGCTTCACTAGAAAAGTCTTTAATCCCAGCACTTGGGAGGCAGATCCAGGACAATCTGGTCTATATAGTGAGTTCCCTGCCAGCCAAGGCTACATAGTGAGACACCCCCCATCCCAATCTAAAAAAAGATTGACTGGATCATCTATATTAAAGGGAAAATAAGACTTATAGTAAGCTTTTTGAAGCTTCTATCTAGAGTGACCCTTCTAAACTGTAAACTATCTAGAGACCTTTTATAAAAAAATTTTAAAAAATGTTTATAAACTTTTATAAAAGTTTTTTTTTAATTTTTAAATTTCAAAATCCTATTTTTAAATTTTAATACAAAAGCATGGGAAAATGGCTTTGTGGGTTAGTTGTCCTTTTGGTGTTTGTTATATTTAAACATTTGAGGAGAGTATTTTTCTTAAGAAAATTAATTATGCAATTAAAAATCTCAGACAGGCTCAAAAGGATGGAGGCTTGTGGGTGGGGTCCCCTTCCTTAATATGACCACTGCTGGGAACTTCTTATCTTTCCAGATGTGTGCATATCATCATTTTAGAATAATATCTGAACTCCTACAATTTGCCTTTTTCCCCTGGCACAATGTTTGGAGACATTTTAAGAGTCTCTGCTGTATGAACACTACCTCTTATCACAGTTCTTATTGATGGAGGACTGAGTTTTCATGGGATGTAGGGATGGGTGGGCACTTATTCTCAAGCCATAGCTTGAGTATGAACTAAGGAACTAATGGCTTCATATTATCACACAATAAGGTGAAATACTGAAAAAACACGGTATTCTGGGGGCCATGGAGAGGAGGATGTGTATTGGTCATAAGACATTCTCTTAGCTCATTCATTTTAAACTTTGTTTGGATTTCTAAATTCTAAATGAAATGAGTGTTTCCCCTACCTTGTTTTTTATGTTTAAAACATTTATATCTAAAGATGACGTAATGTGGGAGCAGGTCTGTGGTAAATAAATTTTGACACCACAGGGCCCTGTCATACACCTGTACATGTTCTTGTGTTAATTTGGCTTCTGGTTTGTGGGTTGATCTGTACTGTCTGGTTTTTGTTTGTTTTATCATCTTGAGGTTGTTTAGACTCTTACCCATGTTTTGTAGATTCCGGTGGATCAGTTTAAGCCATCGGATGTGGAAATCCAGGCCTGCTTCCGGCATGAGAACATTGCTGAATTATATGGTGCCATCCTATGGGGTGATACTGTCCATCTCTTCATGGAAGCAGGCGAGGGAGGGTCTGTTCTGGAGAAGCTGGAGAGCTGTGGGCCCATGAGAGAATTTGAAATTATTTGGGTGACGAAGCACGTTCTCAAGGGACTTGATTTCCTGCACTCCAAGAAAGTGATCCACCATGATATTAAACGTGAGTAGTGAGGTCTACCTTGTTGTGGTTTAGTGGGACTCACTAGATTGGAGACAAATGAGATGTTTTAACACTATCAGTGGCAGGCAGTACAGCTCCCTGCAAACACAGCTCATCTTCCTTTTCTCTGCCCCCGAAAGAACTCACAGAATGAAGCCCAGTCACTAAGAATGGTAGCAGTCAGAAGGGAGGGCGAGGACTGAACAATGGACCAGGACCAGGAGCACATGTCTGTTGGGTGTGCTGCCTCTGTCCTTGTATAGTGCTTTGAAAACAATAATGCAACGCTGAGGGTGTGGCTCAGTGGTAGAATTCCTGCTTGGCCCAAACAAGGCCCTGGGTTTGATCCCCATCACATACACACACACACACACACACACACACACACACACACACACATACCACACACCACACACACACACACACACACACACACACACCACACACACAACACACACCACACACACATACCACACACCACACACACCTCACACACACACCACACCACACACACACTCAAACACACACACACCATACACACCATACCACACACACACACCACATACACACACACACCACACCATACACATCACACACACACCATACACACCACACACACATACACATACCACACACACACACACCACACACACACACACCACACCACACACATCACACACACACTCACACACATACCACACACACCATACACACACACACACCACACACACACACACACCACACACACACACCACACCACACACATCACACACACACTCACACACCACACACACACACCACATACCACACACTTACACACACATACACACCACACACATACACATGTACCACACTGGGGTAGGGAGGATGGGAGGGAGATTACTTAATGCAAACACACAGGCATATATTTTTAAGGAACAAATATCTTCTTAATTTTGAGCCATAATTTGGCAAGAATTCATTAAACAATCTCTTTAAAAAACAAATTGCTAAAACTCAGCTATGATAAAGAAATAGAACAGACTCACTATAAATCTTTAATACCTAGTGACAAGCACAACTTTAACCAGAAAAACAACTTTACTTTTTTCTTTGTTAACAACAGTTGCTTGATAGTGGATGCTTATGTCTTAGAATTTGAAGCCCAAGCCCTGAGCTGTACTGATGGCTGCGCTCACATATGTCACACTGGGTGGGCTCTTGACAGGCCTCAGGTGGTTCTCCTGACCTCTCACCAACACTCTCTCCTGGGTGTGATCCACCTGTGTCATCATCGGAAGCATTTCATTCCACTCTGACTGGGACGCGCTGCTCTAGACGATGTCTTCATGTTGTGTGAGGATGTATTGACTCACATTACAAATCCTTCTCGTTGCAGCTAGCAATATTGTCTTCATGTCTACAAAAGCTGTTTTGGTCGATTTTGGCCTAAGTGTTCAAATGACTGAAGATGTCTATCTGCCCAAGGATCTCCGAGGAACAGAGGTAATTGTATTGGTGTGAAAATTGTTACTTTCGCATTAAGAATAGAAATGATAGTCTAGAAATGCTGTGGCAAGGGACAAAGAAGGGTAAAATGACAACATTAAGTCATCATTGTCGCCAGAACAAACTCATTTTACTTCTCACCTTTGTTCTGCTATTTATATAAGACTTTAAATATGTATGATCATATTTATAGACATTATCTATTTCTATGTTTATATATACAACACAAAGCACTTACCAACAGTCCAGTGCTGAAATAGAGGACCAGTTGAGCATCCCTAATCCAAAAGTCTAGAGAATGATGCAGGAGCTGGAGAGAGTTCTAAGATGCTTGCTGCACACACCTGAGCACCTGAGTTTATATCCTGAGAACCCACATAAAGCCAAGTGTGGTAATTCCGTGCAACTGTGGTTAGGTGAGAGGCAGACAAGAGTTTTCCCCAAAGCTCGAAAGTGACCTGGAATACACAGCTGTAAATAAGAGATCCTGGCCCAAGGTAGAAAGTGTCCAATATGCAACAGTCTCTCCCTCCCTCCCTCTCTCTCTCTCTCTCTCTCTCTCTCTCTCTCTCTCTCTCTCTCTCTTACACACACACACACACACACACACACACACACACACACACACACGCAGAAATGCACACATCAGACAGATGAAAGATACACAAAAGATTAAAAAAACCCACGTATGTATGCAAATACCCCAAAATATGAATTCCCAAATCTGAGAGGTTTTTGGTTCCAAGCTTCTCGGACATGGGAAACTCAACTTGTAGATTCAGAATTCATCTCTTAAAACTGTTACAGAATGGCAGTCAAAATAGTTCGCTTAGTACTTTAAATGAATTATTTCTTCCTTAAAATAACTTCATTGTTGGTGAATAGTGTTATTATAGCAGAGAGGCGATTGCTGTTATTCTATTTTATAATAAAGTCATAAACATGGAAAGATTATAACACAATGCCTGAAGTTACACAGTTACACAGATCCTGAGCTTGAATTCTTAGAGAATAAAGATTTAGTTTCTTATTTTCTTAGTTCTTACTTTCTAAGGATTTGAGCTCTAAATTCTGCGTAACTTTTTAGCATAACTAACATGTTAGATATCAAAGTACTATGATGACTACTCCATCTCTTGGTTCAGTTTGTCTTAAGTGTCCTGGCTGTTACGGTTTACTGAGGACTGACCACCAAGGCCTGTCTGTCTTTCATCCAGGGATAGTTTTAAGCCTGGAGTCATGAGCACAACACACCTTGTTTGAAGCTATAGTAATAAAATTTAACTAATCTGTGAATTGAAAACAAAACTCAACCTGGAAAGCTCTTCCTGGGTCTAAATGAGCTTCTGGAATTACTTTATTTTTATTTCTGTGAGATAGGTCCTCACTCTGCAGCCCAGGCTGACCTGGAATGCATAGTCCTCCTGCCTCAGCCTCCCCAGTGCTGAGGTCATACTGGTTCTGTAGACCTTTTTTTTTTTTTAATTAAAGAATGATTATTCCTCACTTCTTAAGAGTGCTTTGCCACAGCAGAAAGTCTGATCAGCCTTAATGCTTAGGCCATTGTCTTTGGAAGACATTTCAGCACTTTTTGGCATTAGTCAGGAGTTCAGATCTGGGACATTCCACCCTTTTCCCTGGAACCAGTTTGAGAAACAAACTATTAATGGTATTAGAGAAAAAAAAATACCTTTTGCTTCCTGGCAGTGCAGTCAAGTTGAAAATTATGCAATGTTGGAGGAAAACTTGTATTTCTGGGATTCTCTACCAGGATGGCTGGGTGGAGTCACATAGCTCAGTCCTCAATAGGGTTTCTTTTCATTTGAGTTTGCGGTAGCTCAGGCTGGCCTCAAATGCATTGGATAGTCTAGGCTGTCTTGTACTCAGTGTCCTCTTGCCCTGCCTCCTGTGTTCTAGAATTATGGGGCGTATAGCACCCATCTAGCTCCTGAGTAGTATTTAGATGAAGTCTTTTCAGCTAGTGTTGATTTCTATGTACTTGGTATAAAATGGATCTTCGTGTCTGTTCTTATAAACCCCACCCTGCCCATTGTCTCTCTTCTACTGTGTGCTCACAAACTGAAGCTTGATTGTGACCAGTGTGAAAATGATTATGAAGTCCTGATGCAAATTTTCTGCAAGCCTGCTTTTACTCCTCATACTAAAGAGCAAATTAGATATCACTAGCCAGGCAAGCAGGCAGATTTGCTTTCCATTAGAATGCAATTACTCAGCTGTTGGGAAGCCAATGACTATTTCAGAACTCTGCAGTATAGCTCACATACACAAACTTCACCTCTGGTTCTCTCTCTCTCTCTCTCTCTCTCTCTCTCTCTCTCTCTCTCTCTCTCTCTCTCTCTTCTTATTCAGAGTGTTATACCATATCATGTCATATATACTCAAGTTTAATCTGACATATATTTATTTGTTTTTAGTTACATGGTTCAGAGGAAAAAAATAGGAACAACATTCTAGAATTATTTTGCTGTGGTTTTTGTTCTTTATTTTTACAGTTGTTACTTTCTTCTGACTCTGGTATTAACTTCTATAACTTAACATAGAATGAAGACGTGCACATGGGTTCATGCAGACATATCCATGATAGTCTCTTTTCGTTGCTATAAAACACTAAGGCCTGGACTCCGGCTTCAGGTCCAGGTTCCCCTGCACTGTCCTCATTCCTGGGCATGGGGCAGACATCGCTGGAGCAAGTACTGTCAGTTCTGAGCCAGACCTTCCAGGCGGCCTGTCCAAAGACACACCATTCTGAGCTGTCTGCTCTGCTTCTTCCGGGAGCTTGAGGAGGAAGAAACATTGAGCTGGAAGCTCCTGGCTGTGTGCCAGAGGGCCTGCACCCAGGCCACCATGCCAGACTGATACTGCCAGCTTCAAACGTAGGCTGGGTGTGCAGGCATATAGAACTGTGACACCACCCAAGCATACGGTCTGCTTTGTCCCTACTCTGTATGAGAGAGAGAGAGAGAGAGAGACTGAATACTGATACTGACAGCGGGCACGTCTCATTTCTTTCTTAACTGTGTTTGATTATGGTAAGAAGTTTCAACAGGAAGTCCATTCTCTTGGCAAGTTGTAGATGTGTAACTCCTTGTTGACCAGAGGGTATAAAGTTGACTATTTAATTTTTTAACCCTGTGATTGAGATTGGATTTATTTTTTTTTTTTTTTAAAAGTCGAGAGGCACATGCTGTTCATTGCAGGGCAAGTGGGTAGACACAGAGCTCAGTGGTGCCTCCTGGCTGAGGGCAAAAGGAAGCCGGCAAGGAAGTGTGTTTTAGGAAGGACTTCAGCAGGCTGAGATGGGGAAACCGGGCAATTTCCCCAGTTTTTGTAAGCGAATTTTCTACTTATTTACTCAGAAATGAATTCTGAGAATGCTAACCCTTTCCTCATGTTCACATGACAGCGTAAAAACTTTTTAACACTGAAGCAGGATAAGTACCGTACCTGAAGAGCTGGGGGTCAGGAGTGTTTCATACTCCCCTCTCCCTCCCCTCCCCCTCCTCTTCCTTTCCTTCCCCTTCCTTCTTTATTTCCTGTTTTCTTTTCTTTCTCCCCTCTCCTGTTCCTTCACTTATTCTTTTTTTTTTCTTCCATTTGCTCTTGGAACATTTGTGTGTTGTTGTTGCTAGGAGATAATCCTGAGGATGGGACCCAAGTAGAAACAGAGGGTTCATTAGCCTGAAAGACAGCTAGCAGGGTATTCTCTTTAACTGTGGCCCGTCACATGAGGTCATATGTGGATTTTTCCACTGGTGGCATCAGCCTGCTCCAAAGCTTCCAGTTTTGAAGGCCTCTGTACCTTTAAATTAGAGCTATTCACCCTGCGTTGTTAATTAGGATGCTAACACTGGGTGTCGGTGCCAACCCTAACTACAGATTCTTGGTGGCTAGGGCTTTCTTTTTTTCCTCTTCCATCTTATATTTAGAAAAATAAAATTTAGAGAATTGCCCCACTTACTCAACATTGGCTTGTGAAATCAAATGCAAATTATGCTGTATTTTGTTTATTAATTTTTTTGTTGTTGTTTGCTTGTTTTTAAAGACAAGGTCTCAGTCTGTAGCCCAGGCTATCCTTGAGCTTATGGTAATCCTCTTGTTTTAGCCTTGTTGCTGCAGTGGGCATTTGCTGCTTAGTCACTGGGATACCTGTCAGGTATAAATGACTCATTAGGGTCATTTTCCCAGCTTTACCCTTAATTTTTGCAGGCTCTTCCTTTCTAAGCCATTGATGCAAATGCCCTGCAGGATTCTGCCACATTTTGACAATTAAATGATAAACAGGAGAAGTATATGTGTAGTTTCATTTAAGTCTGAGAAGAATTGGTGTTTTAGTGGACAGTTGTATATAACTGATGAATGTCTACAGATCAGTGGGACTTAGTAGGTTCAAAAATCTAGGCTCTTTGAAGTCAGATCTGCTGTGTGGGAAAGATGTTCTAGAGGACATCTCGGGATCCTCCTTGGCTTGAGGGGCACAGCAGTAGAGTTCCATCTGAAAGACAGAGCATGCAGCAAATATCACAGAGGCAGAGGAGCCGGCTTCTAGAACTGGGCGGGCAGAAGGAAGCCAGATGAATGATGCTTCCCTTGTCTCTTTCAGATATACATGAGCCCTGAGGTGATTCTGTGCAGGGGCCATTCCACCAAAGCCGACATCTACAGCCTTGGAGCCACACTCATACACATGCAGACAGGCACCCCACCCTGGGTGAAGCGCTACCCTCGATCGGCCTATCCCTCTTACCTCTACATAGTAAGTGAGAGTCAGCTGGGCTGGGGTGCAGTGAGCCCCACCATCTCCTAGCACACCAAAGAGATGAGGTGATGGTAGAATTGTGACCCACGAGATGTGGTTGCAATTCCATTATTTAAAAGGGAGTCTATTTTTAATGGAAACTGACCAAAATGAGAAGTTGACATAATTTGTATGCTATCCCATTATACTTTATGTGTGATAAAACACACTTAGAGGCACCAGGGTCCTACAACTCCGTCAGCCAAGGAAGGTGTATATGTTCTTTAAAATGTCTTTTTTAAAAAGAAAATGTAATGTTACTGCTTTCTGCTCCCTCAAACTCCCTCCCTTCTGCTGACAGCGTGTCCTAGAGTAGGGTGTGGGAAGGAGGCAGAGGCAGGCATTTCTCCATTAACTGCAGCCACCTCTGGACCCCCCACGAGAAGCTGTCATTGCTAATTCAAACCCAGCATGTACTTTGTGCCACATTAAACCAAAGCTGGTTTAACTGCTGCTAGGAAGTTGAAAGGTCTTTGCTAAGGGTCGTGCAGTGGGATGTAGGTTGCTCCTCACTGTTTGAGCGTCTGTCTCTACGCCATCCATGCTGACAGAGCTGCTTTGTTGGCAGATCCACAAGCAGGCACCTCCCCTGGAAGACATTGCGGGTGACTGCAGTCCAGGCATGAGGGAGCTGATAGAAGCTGCCCTGGAGAGAAACCCCAACCACCGTCCTAGAGCGGCAGACCTACTGAAACACGAAGCCCTGAATCCCCCTCCAGAGGACCAGCCACGATGTCAGAGTCTGGACTCTGCCCTCTTTGAACGGAAGAGGCTGCTGAGTAGGAAGGAGCTGGAACTTCCTGAGAACATTGCTGGTAGGTCACCCTGCTGTGTGCACGTGGGTGTGTGCCTGTGTGCCCGTGGAGCCACTGGCCTCCCTCCTCCTGTCCACAGAAACCTTGGCTGTGGGTCACGAAAACACTTGGCTGTGGGGTGGGGATTGGAGTGGGGGATGAAGGCCAGGCATGGTGGCACAGGCCTGTAATCCTAGTACTTGGATAGGGCAGTTAGAAGTTCAAGGTCAGCCTCGGCTCCTTGAGACCCTGTCTCAAAAGAAAAAGATGGGCCTGATGGCACAGGCAGGAAGACCACAAGGTCAAGGCCTGCCTGGGTTACAGAGTGAGCTCGAGGCTACCCTAGGCAGCTTAGTGAGACTGTCTTGAGATAAAATGTAAAACAGATGTTGGGGTTGTAACTTAGAGGCAGAACACTTGCCTGGCATGCACAAGGCCTGAGTTCCATCACCTGCAGCACACACACATGCACACACACGCGCGCGCGCGCACACACACACACACACACACACACACACACACACACACACACACACACACACACACCAGGCACGCCTTGGGAGGTTAAGACAGGAAGATTGCACAGACAGTAGCACAACATAGTGACACCTTCCCTCAGACTGAAACAGAGAGGGGACTTGGAGTGTCGGTATTTGAGAACCCAAGTGGAAGCCTTAGGAGAACACTTTTCATCGGCTCGCCGATCACTCGTTGGATGTCGTCTCTGACTCGCTTTATTTGGAAGAGAGGCTCTCATTTGACTTTGGAAACCAGTGGAGAGTGACGGCCCCGCAGTTGGGAATGTGTGGGTTTCTGGATAATTCGGTTTGGGCTGGAAGTGCAGAGAAAGCACCTGGAGGAGGCACCTTTTAATTCACTCCTGTAGAGCCAAACTCAGAGGTCAAGCCTGGAGTGCCTGTTTTACTTCATTCTTGTCTCATTGCTCTGTATCTAGTGGGGAAAGATGAGGTACTGAAAATCATGTCAGAGTTTCTACCTCGTTCCTGGTCTTCGTTGGCCATTGGAACGTTGGCCGTGATCTATGAGCTATTCCATAGGTAGCTCATGGTGTTCTTAAGGCTACCAGTGACAGAGCCAGAGCTGGGCCATGGTCTCTTGAGTCCCACGGGGTTGTTTCTTAGCAGAAGGGACATGTAGCTGTTACTTGCGGGTCCCCCCTATCATTTTTTTGTCATGGGTTTTTCTCATTGTTTCCCTGTTCCCTCTGCAGACTCTTCATGCACGGGCAGCACTGAGGAGTCTGAGGTGCTCCGGAGACAGCGTTCCCTCTACATAGACCTCGGAGCTCTGGCCGGCTACTTCAATATTGTTCGGGGGCCACCAACCCTGGAATATGGCTGATGGATGGCTTTGTCGGCCACAAACTAGGATGGACATTTCTCTCCTGGATGTTGGCTTTGCAGACCCTGCACAGCAGCTCTGGAGAGGGAATTTTACCCATTTTTTAGTGAGGGTCAGTGAGGCCTCTAATGACACATGAATGTCACTGCAATGCCCCCCTTTGTGAAGCTACTCTGGCATGTCCCAGGGCCCAAGGTTCTCATTTCTCAGGTGGTGGGACTGGACAGGAGGGAGCAGAGAGCTCAGGGAAGGATCGTTTCTGACGACAATTCCATTCACTGTACACTCTGCTGGACATGTTAAAAATATCCCTCATAAGATATTAACCTAAAATTCCTATTCTTGGTTCTTATTTAAGCATGGGATCTTCACTGGACTCAGAAGACCTATTCTGTGTATATATTGGTGTGTATTATATGGTAATTCTTTGAGCCATGGTGGGTAGGCTCCAGTATAAGTTTAATTCATTGTATTTTGGGTGAATAGAACAACTTTAATATCACAGCAATATACTGGACTAGTGTCTTACAAATGGCCGGTTCACTCAGAGCCACCTGACAGTCAGTCACTAGAGACAGTTTCTGTTATGTTCCTATGGAAACACTGTGTACTGTACATGCTATGCTTAAAACATTTAAAACACAATGTTTTTAAATGTGGATAGAACTATGCAAGCCACATAATTTCTGTACATCCCAAAGGATGAGAAGTGTGACCTTCAAGAAAGTGGAAGCTTTTGTAAATTCTTGGTGATGCTACATTTGTAATTAATGAGACTATTTTCTTTAAAGTGTTTCTATATATTTTTTTTGTTTGTTTGTTTGTTTGGGTTTTTCGAGACAGGGTTTCTCTGTGTAGCTTTGCGCCTTTTCTGGAACTCACTTGGTAGCCCAGGCTGGCCTCGAACTCACAGAGATCCGCCTGCCTCTGCCTCCCGAGTGCTGGGATTAAAGGCGTGCGCCACCACCGCCCGGCAAGTGTTTCTATATTAAAATAGCATACTATGTATGTTTTATTCCAAATTCCTTCATGAATCTTTCATATACATATATGTATATATATTTTAACATTGTAAAGTATGAGCATTCTTATTTAAAGTATATTTTTACATTATGCAAATGAAACTCAACAGTTTAGTCCAATGCAACTGGTCAAATAAATTGGATGAACTGAGTATTTTGTCTTCATTTTTGAAGAACATGTGCCTCTCGGCTGAGTCATGGGGTTGGGGTATATGTTGGAATGATGTGTCTCAGACACCAAGGGCTTTGTCACTTGCTGGCTCCTCTGCTGCTGCCATGGACCGCCTTCCTGGGGACTTGGTAAGTGCTCTTTCCTTGGGTACACTGAGGCAGACAGGCAAGCGTGAGCCACTGATGTGGGACAAATGGAATTCCACTCTTGTGTCTTGTGTTTATACAGTTAAACCACCTTGAAAGCAGGCTTGCGAGCTATTTACTCATGAATGCTAACGCTAATCCCTAACTTGCTTTTGTATAAGGCCAGTCACAGTCACCAAATACCAGAGACTTCATTCCCTAAGTAGAGAGGCTGCAACTTCCCACATGTGTTGGATACAGTGCACCTTGTCAGGGTGCATTAGTCGGCATCCCAGCACTGTGAAATGGTGCCAGACAAGAGATGCCCGGCTTTCAGGAAGGGGCTTATGGTTCAAGGTTTCAGAAGTTTCTCTCCATGGCTGCTTGACTCTGTTGCCTTTGGGTCTATGGTGAGGCAGTATTTCACAGCAAGGGTGTGCAGTGGAGAAAGCTTCCAGGAGAGAGATGGAGAGAGAGAAGAGAGAAACTGAAGCCCAATATTCCCTTCAAGAATACTGGCCCAGACGTCTGTCTAGTTCCCTAGGCTGCTCCCTCCCTCTAGCGCCACGACCTGGGAATACACCAGAGCCTTACCATGGTGTCTTGTAACACACACATAAGACATATGCTCTTCTTAGGGAACCTGAAGCATTTTGAGGTTCGTTGGTTGTTTTTCTCAAGAGCACAGAGCAGCTAAGAGGTGAGAATGGTGTTTGAGACTAGACCTTTCTGAATCCAAACTCAGGCCCACTTTCAGTCTGATGCTCAGGGAGTGATCACCTGCAAGTGAGGGACAGTCTCTGGGGAGACTCGGCACACACTGTGGGATGCAGTGTCCTAAGTGAGAGCAGGGGCGTAGATACCAAGGACATGAGAGAACTTCAGCCTCAGAACTCTCCACTTGCATGACCCCTCCGTGACCCCAAATGAGGCCTGAAAAGACTTGGATCTGCCCTTGATTTAGAGATTTCTATTGAACTGGGAGGTCCCCTGCGACCTCCTGGCATTGTCCTCTGCCTGAAAAACGCAGTAACTTGGTCTTCGGTTGATGATGCAGTTATGTGCTATAAATCTTCAAGGCGAAAGCTGGACTGTGTTTGCTGGATGGCCTGAGGAAATATGCTGTAGGTCTGAAGCCAGGCAGTGGTGGCCTTTAATCCCAGCACTGGGGAGGCAGAGGCAGGTGGATCTCTGTGAGTTCGAGGCCAGCCTGGGCTACAGAGCTAGTTCCAGGACAGCACTACACAGAGAAACCCTGTCTTGAAAACAAAACAAAACAAAACAAAAAACAAAACGAGAGAGAGAGAGAGAGAGAGAGAGAGAGAGCAGATTGCTGCATGCCAGGTTCTACTGGCAGCCGGGTAGGATGTACCCAGTTAGCTGTCAGTTCTGTTAATGGAGAATTGAAGACTGATGGAGCCACTATGAGCAAAGTACTGTGCTGGGTCCTGCAGGGCACACAAGGAATAAAAAAGGCCCTGGCACCTCAACTGTCTAATCCCAGTAGAAAGGAAGCACACTCCATTTTGGAATTGTTAGAGGATTCTCTGCTGCAATTTATATTATCTATCTCAAAAAAGATGTTTCTGGTCAAGTAGTTAACTGACATTTTAACTTTTGCCTAAGAGCTAATTTTTATTATTTATTTTGGTGCGAGGGACGGAATGTAGGGTCTCATATGCCCTAAGCAAGTGCTCAACACTGAGCCACACACTCAACTCTACAAAGCGGCTTTTAAAAGCGGGTTTCATCTGTGATGCTTGAGAACATGACCATAGGCAGTAACATAGTCAGGCACCTACGTCGGCCTCTCACAGCTCTCTTTGGGCCAGAGAGGACCAACATGAAGTCCATCCATCTGACAGGCATTTGTCAGTGCATCCATCTGACAAGCAGGGCTTGCGCCTGCCACTGGAGAGAGAAGGCTGGGTAGATCAGAACGAGAAGGGAGCATGGTGCTCCTACTCTATAGTACACCACCCAGAGCAACAGCTGCCTCTTCACCAGCTGGCTCGTGAGCTACAGATTCCTACTTCCCAGGTAGGAAGTAAGCTGGGTGACTTATTTCCTGGAATAAGGGCCACTCGTTGGTATTTCCTGGAAGAAGAAAGTGTGTCCTTCGCTTATTTTCCAGGCTAGGATCATCTCTGATGCCTTGGCCAAAGTAGAGACATCTGCTCCTCCACAGCTGGAGAACCAGAGGTGTACACAGGGGGTGACCTGGTTACCCCGAAAGCAGTGACTGACTTTAGAAGATGGCTGTCTGGAAATGTAAACTGATGTTCAATTGGCCGTGAGCAGAGCAATCTCTCAGTACAACTGTGCACAGAGATGTCCTGGGTTGACTTTGTAATTGGACCATTCTGGGAAAAAACCCAAGATTATGAGAGTAAAGAATTGATACTATCATCTTTAATTCATTAATTCTAGCCATTGAATGAAACTTCATCTTCCCATATGAATGCAAAATTTCTTTTTGGTGTGGTGTGGTGTGTGTGTGTGTGTGTGTGTGTGTGTGTGTGTGTGTGTGTGTGCATGTGTGTGATATGTATGTGTGCACATTTATGCATATGAACAGTGAATATTGGCACATATGCATATGTGAATTTCATGCACATGAAGGCTAGAGGTAGACAATGGGTGTCTTCCTCTATAGTACTCCACCTTATTTTTGAGGCAGAGTCTGTCCCTGAACCTGGCACTCACTGATTTGGCTACACTGGCTGGCCAGTGAGATCTAGGAATCTGCTTGTCTTTACACCCTCAGTACTGTGGTTATAGGCATGCCTTTGTCTCTCTCTGTGAGTGCTGGCAATCTGAACTTAGGACCTCACGCTTAGCACAGTAAGCACTTATGGACTGAGTTACCACCTCAATCCCATGAAGGTAGAATTTCACAGAGCATTTTATTTGAATGTGTCTCTGTAGCAGGTCATGTATAAACTCAAATACTCCTGGCATTTTTTTTTGCCTAATTAACATACTTCTGAGACAACAAGGGAGATGAAAAGGAAGAGTATTTTCAGCACAAGGAAGGTTTTAATGGGCAGCACTGAAGCCTTAAAGCTGGGAGTAGAGGGCACTTGTGGTCCATCTGCTTTCCTCAGCCTTCTCTGAGCCCTTAAGAGTGAGGGCAGCAAAGGTGACCTTCAAATCTTCTGGACGGTTTGGGTTTGAATGAAAAGGAAATGGCACACGGTACATGCCCCGCCCCCCAAACACACTCACACATGCACACGGGTACGTGTGTATTCACATGTCCCCTCCTCTCTCTGACTAGGTGTTTCTTCTTTGGTCTTGCCAAAGTTTTTATGCCAATAGGACAGTCTAAAGAGTGATATAGGGCTCTAGAGAGGCTTAAGGCATCTTCTTTCAGCTTCTTTATATAGACTTACCTGTGATTGCTTGCCTGGGAAAGCCAGAAAGAGAGAGAGAGAAATAAATAAATAAATAAATAAATAAATAAATAAATAAATAAACAAACAAACAAACAAACAAATAAATAAATAAATAAATAAATCCAGTTTTCTTACTGGCACCCAAGAAGTACCTTCGTTAGGTCTGGCCAGCAAGCAGGAGAGAGCAGAATGTTTGGCACTTGCCTATCCAGCTTCTACCCACTATTGTTATACCCCCAAACCTTATCCAGTAGTATGCTCCCCTGGAAGTAACTGTAGGTTTTTCTAGGAATATACAAACCAGTGATTCTACAACAGCAAACACACACACAGTAGCATCATTTATACACATTTATGTGTCCTTTTGATAAAACAGTCCCCAACTATTACAGAAAAAAGCATTTTACTGAGAGCAGCCCTTGGCATGAGTCTACCCTTGGAGGCAAAGCTATCCCCGATCATTCCTTGCACGCAGTAGGAGGCTCTGGTTTGACTGTCCTTGTGCATTTTGTATTTCTTCAAAAAGTTGAGGAGTAGAGTTGCATCTGACCATTGACTCATTTCTTAGGAAACAAAATTGAATGGCAAACAACTTATCAACTGCCTCCGGTCCAGTCTTACTTGTTCAGAGAGCAGGCTTGGAGACCAGAGCCATTGAGTTCTAACCTCAGGATTTGACTAGCAGAACATACTGTTGATTTCTGCTTACTGCTTCTTCTGGTGTCCTTTGCCTGGGAAATCCCAGAGCAGAAGCAAATAAAGCACCACACTGTACTTGTGTTAACTTTGGGGTGTGGGGAGTTGATAGGAGCTATCTGGCTAGACTGACCAAGGTTCTCTTGTAATGACAATGAAGGACTAGACCTGCTGCACTTGGTGCCACCAATAGTAATTCAGAGTTGGCCAAAGCGTGGAGGTAGGAAGAGAGGCCAAATCCAAATGATACTAGAGAAGTGAGAGTGTTTGGGGACAGAAAACTGAGTCATGGCCTCCTCACTGGTCTTCGTGGGAGAGGATGTTAAACCATGTACACCCAGGAGTCGCGGATACTGTGTGTGGAGCTCCCTGGTCACACTCCGTGAACTGACTCGGTGGTACTCAAGGACCTTGTTTTAGTTAGGGTCACCATTGCTGTGATGAAACAGCATGACTAAAGCAGCTTGGGGAGAAAAAGGGTTCATTTGGCTTACTCTCCAACGTCACTGTTCATCATTGAAAGAAATCAGGACAGGAACTTAAGCAGGGCAGGAACCTGGAGGCAGGAGCTGATGCAGAGGCCATGGAGGGGTGCCGCTTCCCGGCTTGTTCTTCATGGTGCACTCAGCCTGCTTTCTTACAGAACCAGGACCACCAGCCCAGGGTTGGCCCCGCCCACAATGGGCAGGGCCCTCCCCCATCACCCACTAATTAAGAAAATGCCCTACAGGCTTGCCTGCAGCTCGATGTTATGAAGGCATTTTCTCAATTAAGGGTCCCTCCTTTTAGGTAACTCTAGTTGGTGTGTCAAGTTGACATAAGACTAGCCAGCACAGACAGATCTTTTTGTGTTAGCCATACTGGGGTGGTGTTCTTGCTCTACTTAGGATAAAAAGAATCTCAGAACTCTATGAATTTGGCAATCTGAGGTCCTAATAGTCTCAAAAGAAAGCTCTTCCAAACTTGCCTAGCGCTGGAGTTAGCAGGTGTGTACTAAATTGTACTGCTTTGTGAAATTGCTGGAGGAAAAGGGAGAAAGAAATTCTTTACCAAAGCTTATTAAAGTAGGAAGCCAAGCTGAGCAAAGGTGGCTTGGCCCGTAATCCCAGCGCTTGTGAGGTTAAAGCAGGAAGATTATGAATTCAAGACCCGCCTGGGCTACCTAGTGAGACTGCCTCCAAAGCAATCCAATAAAAATAAGTAAATAAAAAAACAAACAAGAGAGGAATCCAAGTATGGTGACATGTTAATTCAGTTTTTAGGAGTGATGTTATTACATTGCTGTAACATATTAAAACAAAATAACTGTAGAATGTGCTTTTCATTCATAAAGCGTGTATCATTTCATCAGGCAGTGATATCGAGAACCACAAGAATGGCAAGAGTAGGTCACGTGACACAGTTAAGCATGGACATGAGTGGTGTGGGCCGCGTGTGCGTCTATGTGGAATGTGACGTGGACGTGCTATGGGCTGTAGAAACTCACAGGACAGGAAAGAACCCCCTCCATAAGCGTTGTTCTGAGGCTGGCCTTCCCGGAAGACAGAGCATGAAGTGGAGCTTAAGTGCATGCGTTCCATAGGCGATACAGTTCCAGGGAGTAGGGAATCATAGCCCAAGACAAGGCAGATAGACACCAGCTGTAGGAGAGATCAGTGAACACTGAACACTCCATGGAAGGGAAAGGGGAAAGAGTTTGTTCTTTCCCTGTCTACTCTCTCATAGGTCAAGCATTTCCCAGGAGCATTAATTCTCTTACGCTTTGGGTTTTTTGTCTCCAAATACCTCTGGGAAGTTTCTTGAAAAACCAGTTTCCATGACCGTTGTTTATCACTTCATCTAAATCTTTTTATGAGAACCTCCTGAGTCTAGTCAGCTCTAGGCAATGGAGCTTCTGCGGCTCCTAGTGAGATGGTGGTAATGGTCACTGTGTTGAGATCTGCCTGCCTGTGGTGCTTGATGAGGTAGTGGACCCTTCAGGAGGTAGGACCTTGTAGGAGGAGTTAAAACACTAAGCCCTGCACCACCACAGACTCAGGACACCAAGGCTAGGGAACCATGGACCCTGAAACCACCGGCCGAAATAGACCTTTAATCCCTAAAAGCTGACTATCTCGGGTTATTTGTTCCAGCAACAGAACTATCAGGCAGTGTGAGCACAGTATGGCTGGCTGGCCAGAGAAGAAGAGTGGAGAAATGATCAGCAACAGGAAAGAGCAGAGTTTGTGGAACACTAAAAGGGGCTGCCTTTTCACAGAAGAGAAAGATTGTGGGAAATACTGGCGTTTGGGGTTGTATTTTGAAAGCTTTGAAAATAAAGTAGGCTACCTTCCCTTTGGTTGCTATTAAACTTAGAGATGAAAGCAACATACAATAACATTTGTCTTGGGCCGAACCAGTCCTTTAGGAAAGAGGGAAGCCATGTCCCAGGAGTCTACCTGAGGACTTGCTAAGGAAATGCAGAAATGCACCTGGGCACTGGTGGCAGCCTAGGTGCTGACAGCGTGGAGCCAATAGTCCTGTTTTCCAAAGGGAAAAAGTGGGAAGAGATGCGCGTTGACAAATACAGGGGTCTTGCTGCCTGAACCAACAGCAGTGACTGCAGAAAGAGAGCTGCAGGTCATTCCCAGCAGTGCTGTGGGTGGAGGTGATGTAGGTTTCAGTGGGAACATTCTGAGAGGGAGGAGAGCCACTGTTCAAACTCCTCCAATCTTGCTGTGTGCTCCGTGTTCTCTGTAAAAGGAGAGAGCAGTCTTGTACCAAGGGTAGTCAGTGGGGGTGGGCTTTCAAAGAGCAGGTCAGAAGGGAGTGCACATTTGTCCTTTTTTTTTTTAAAGTATGCTTAGCATGCACAAAGCCCTAGGTTTAATTTGCAGGCCCAATTAAACCAATTAAAATTAAAATGTCAGGAAGGAAGGGAGAAGGAGGGAGGGAGGGAGGGTGGGGAAACGGGAAACTTTATCATCCGTTTGAGAATCTGGTAAAAACTAAGTCTTCAGTTTCCCAAACATGAGATTGCCAAATTAAATCTCCCTTGATAAGAAAATGGAAACACTTCGGGGCGATGTTGGCACACGACTTTAATCCCAGCACTCGGGAGGCAGAGGCAGGTGGATCTCTGTGAGTTTGAGGCCAGCCTGGTCTACAGAGCGAGCTCCAGGACAGACTCCAAAGCTACACAGAGAAACCCTGTCTCGAAAAAACAAACAAAAAACAAAAACAAAAGCAGGAAGAAAGAGAGGAGAGAAAGAAAGGAGGAAAGAAATGAAAGGAAGAAAGATGTGAACATCTGGCAATGGGACAGAAGGTCCTAAAAGCTGCTGATAAAATCCATCAAGTAAAATCATGACCAATGCTGAGAATGTTTATGGCATCTTTGGTACCTACTTGTATTTTTAGCTAGACTGAACCTCGCTACTCCCTTTCAGTTCTGGTGGAAGTGTGTCAAATTGCAAGCCGGATTTTGTTTACTTCTTGCTTGTTTTGTTTTATTGCTATGGGGGATTGGACCCTGGGTCCCTACATCTCAATCTAGTGCTGATCATTGAAATCATTAAAATCAGAATTCAGAGAAATTGAATCAAGTTATAAATAGTAGTAAAAACAAGGCACACTGACATACTTTTGATAGACAGCAAACAGTTCAGTGGTTGTTAAATCCTTGAGTGGGTGATGATGTCAGTTCTGCCACTGTGTCCACACTGATGTTCAAGTTCATTTTGAGGCATCTTTCCTATTTGTAGAAGGTAAATATCTAATGTACCCACTGTCCACTGGAGCCACTGAATGTGGGTCAGCTGAGCATGAACCTTTGTGTGTCCATCAGAATGGGAAGACCCCATTAATGTAAAGTATAATTTAGCAGAGACCAAGGAAACTGGAGGCATCATCAGAGCCTTCTGCACATGACTGCCTGCATCTTTTCGGAGTTTACAGCTATTGGCTGTGATACGCAGTCCAGTAAGAAGGCGCAGCAGGTAAAGTTGATTGCCACTAAGCCTTAGCGATCTGAGTTTGATCTCCAGGACCCATATGATGGAGAGTAGCAACTCCTACAAGTGTCTTCTGACTTCCACACATGTGCTGCGGCATGCACGTGCTCAAGCATGCACATACAAATAAATAAACGGAACACAAAATATTAAAAACAAATCAACTTTTGAAGCAAGAGGGAAAAAATGTAATGAAAATTAAAATTAATATGGAATAGCCTCAGCTAACTGCTAGTAAAGATGGACAAAGCTATCATAGATGAATATGATAAGACTGACTTCTCAAAGCCATTGACAAGTTTGTAGGAATCAGAGTTAGGAAACAGAAATGAATTTATGGTTCTTTACTTCACAGACAAATATATGCAGACAGTTTTTCCTCTCAAAAATATATTCATGCAATTGAAATTAATCACGTGTCTTTGCTTGTTTGTACTGCAATGTTTATTTAATTTATTTTGGTTTTTACTGGCCTTAGAATTTATTTTAAAGTCAATAGAAGAAAGTTTTCACTGTCTGTTCTTCATTTCTGGCTGGAATTGTAACCTACTTCATTCTGTGACTATGACCACCACAGATAATTTTGTCAAAGAAAGCAAAGAGGTGTTAAAATGATTTGCCCTATGGATGAATTATGTGAGGCATGCCTCTGTGCAGGGAGGCCTTGTTTGGAGAGGTACTCAAGTCATTGGATGACTTCTTAATTGTAGATCACAGTTTGAGTCTTGGACTCGAACTCTGCTCCTATTTAATTTTACCCAGACTCAGGTAGATTGGAGCATGACTCACAAAATTGTCAAGTATTGGAATCTATGGTCCACATGCCTCAAATAAGCAAGTGCATGAAGAACTCTATTCCGTGGAAGTCCTCCGTGTACATAAAGGAACGTGCGATTCCTAATAGGACTTAGAGGGTTTGAAGACACACTAAAAAGAGACTGAAGACAAGTTTGTTTATTAGTGTCATATTTCTGGAAGAGTTGTAACATTTGACATGGGGGTTTTGGTGTTTTGGTTGTACACAGCCTGGTTCTTAAGAAACTATAAACCGTGAAAACAGGCTGTTTCCTCAATGAACAAAACACATTTAATATAAGAGGAAGAAGCATATGGTCAGGAAAGATGACAGCGAAATGGAGGGTACTACTTTCCCCAGACATCACTGAGAATCCCACACATTGGCTCTTTGAAGCCAAAGCTAAGAGGTGAGTTTTGGTGATTACAACATTGACCAGCTCCATGGAACCTCAGCACCAAGCTTCTTTTGCAGATCCAGCAGCACATCTGACCAAGAACAGCTGGGCCACTCAAGAAGAAGGACTGTTTGCTTCCTTCCTCTTCTTATACTCTCACTGATGGTAATTAAGAACTGAGCAGGAGCCGGGCGGTGGTGGCGCACGCCTTTAATCCCAGCACTCGGGAGGCAGAGGCAGGCGGATCTCTGTGAGTTCGAGGCCAGCCTGGTCTCCAAAGCGAGTTCCAGGAAAGGCGCAAAGCTACACAGAGAAACCCTGTCTCGAAAAACCAAAAAAAAAAAAAAAAAAAAAAAAAAAGAACTGAGCAGGAATAACTTTGAAAAGGCCCCAGAGAAAGAAGAAGTGCTTAAAAAAGAGTGATGTGAGCTCTCAGGAGACCAAGGGCTTATGGATGTCTCCCTGTGCTTGCTCCTGACTGCGGAAGGCTGTGGGTACACTCAGTGGGTCTCTCTCTGGTGTGAAATGCAGTGCTTGGATATTCCTCACAGTTTCTGGAGGGCCCCCTGGAAGTTCTGTAGTAGATATAGGTGGATAAACACCAGTGGTCATGTGCAGATATTTGGATATTAGCTTTTCCTTTGAAAAAATGTTTCGTTTAATTTTTGATACATACTGGCCATATGTATGACTCATGCATACTTAAGTGTCACTTCTGCGCTTTCGTCCATGCGTACATTGCATGATCAAACCTGGGTAATTACTGAATCCATTGCCTCAAACTCTTCATTTCTTTGTGGTGAGAGCATTTAGAATCTCTCTTCTCATTCTTTTCCCCCTCCCATCTAACTTCAACTTTGTAGCCCATGGCCAACCTCTCCTCAACACTCTCAAGCCCAATCCAGCCTCAGATAAGCACTGCTCTAGATTCTCCTTCCATGAAACCAGTATTTAGAGATTCCGCATCTGAGTGAGGTCATGCCGAACTTGTCTTTTTATAGCTTGTTTCACTTCACACAGTGTCTTTTAGGTTCACCCGTATTGTTGCATAGGTTTTCTTTTTATGCCTCCCTTAATAAACCCTACCAAAGATACCAGTTTGTGACTTTTATTACTGACATGAAATATGAACTAGGGTTGAAACAAAGGAATGACAGAGTGAATACACAGAAGAGGCTAGGCTACTCAGATAGTGTCCTGATATTTTAGTTGGTGTGGAGAGAGCCGCACCATGTTTTCTGCGGTATTGCCTGTTGTCGTGAAGGGGTTGGTAACAACAGAAACATACTGGTGTCACTTACAAAACACACACATATGTATGGATTTTATGTTACCAACATAAAAATCCTGTCATGAAGGATAATCATAAAATGGGCTTGTTCATGCTCTGTTAGAGCTGCCTGAATAGCCAATCTGAGAGTGCTTAAAGGGAAATCTCCCTTGCTGTTCTGACAGAACATAAACTCAGTGCCTGGCTTTCTGCCCTTTACAGCCCCTCTGATTCAGCCTTTGAAGCCTCCCTCCCCCTTCCCCCCCCCCCCCAGGCTTCACTCAGCTCTCTGTCTGCCTTGACTGTCCTTCTCGACTGCACAGGAGAACCCTGGAAATCTTCAGACTTTGCTTGAACCTTCTCTTAGCACCCCCACAAGACCAATTTGGGGAGCAAGAGCTCTGGCTTCTTCACAGTGTCACAACTCCCCTGTTTCTGTGATGGGACAGGAGGAGACACTGGTCAGGAGTGTTGTATTTCCAGGGCCTGACTGAGTCCTTCACACATGCAAATGCCTGGTTAAGTACTTAATTAATGACTTTTAATCTGGAATGAAAATGCAAGATCAGCAACCACCACAGGATTACATTTTTTATTACATTTTTAAAATAAGAGCACACTTTGAACAACAGACAGATAAGACAAAAATGTTAGTATTTTCATTGCAACACTTCTATTGTGGCTAAGTCTTTTTTCTTTTCTTTTCTTTTGTATTCTTATTTTTTATTTTTTATTTTTTATTTGTGTGTGACCAAAAGAGGAACGATCTGAATTCAGCCTTGCAGTTAGGAACTGCTTCAAGCATAGTGCCTGTAAGCATGCTTTGAGAAAAAAAAAAAAAAAAGGCTAGAGAAGTTTTGGGGGAAGGGAAGTTAGTTCTATAAACTATCCAGCTGCAGGCCAAGCATTGATAGGCTTTCACACTGAGTGGGGAAATGAAACAGATTGCTGTCAATGGCAGGCAGGGCCCACCCTGGGAAAGAAAGCAAAGCTTGCAGGAAATGTTGTGGGTAAGGAGGAGGTTACAGGGAGAGAAGCAGGATCTTTGGGTAAGGAAGAACTAGAGGAAAGGCCTAGGAGGCTGAGAAAGTAGCCAAGGATGTCCCGAGTGTGGGTGTAGGTGGGAGCAATGGTTAGCTTGCAGCAGATAACATGCAGTGGGGGGAGGATGGGCTTCCTAGTGTTATGAATTTGCACGTGTGGGGATCCCCAGCTGGCCGGGCCAGGGTATCCCATGCGTGCAAGGAACCATGCTGGCATGCTGGGCAAATGCAGCAGCGGGCGACCCACGCCATGAGGGCATGCCAGCAGGGCGGCAGTGGATAGTTATTCATGACCCATAGGCTGCATCCGTGCGGAAATGTTTTATTATAATAGAGAGACCAAGAGAAAGATAAGAAAGAGGGAGAGAAGAGGAAGGAAGAGAGAGAGAGAGAGAGAGAGAGAGAGAGAGAGAGAGAGAGAGAGAGAGAGAGAGAGAGAGAGCCTTGTGGGAGGAAAAATGGAAGAGAGAGAAGGAGAAGAGTTTTTCCTTAAAATGAGGTTTTCGTGTGAGGACGCAGGGCGGCGCCCAGGGGCGGGTCAGAATATTAACACCTAGGCTTAGCTGGATGTGGTGAGCATGGGAGCAGGTTAGAGTTTCTGTGGAAATCAGATGGCAGCAATTGTGCTGTTTGCATGGGGACAAGTATGGCTCCCAGGGTGTGCAGGGGACACGGTCCTGGAGGAAGATTCCAGGGAAGCTCAGAGAAGGATGCCAGAGGGAATGCCAGTTTGTGTGCCCGAGAGCTGAGGGCGTCAGAAGGGAATGGTGTCAGAGGTGAAGGACATGCGGGGGCAGAGGGAAGATGAGGAAATGGACTCACGTGGTGAAACTCAGCTGAAAGTTGACATGCCCGTGACTAACCCAGTGAGCAAGAGACACAGCAGCCTGACCCCAGGAAGAACTGGAGAAACGGGCGGTGAGCAGGCGGAAGTGAGAAGTTGTTTGTTGTGCTAGAAGGAGCTGGGCGGAGGTGCATGTGAGGGACAGCTGGCTTGTCTAGGAGGCCGGGACAATAAGGGAGGGACACATTATCAGGACCTTCTCAAAGGAACAGTAGCAGCAGCGAGGGAGCTAAAGGGAGCTGCACCCTTAGAATGCTACAGGCAGGCAAGGCAGGCAGGAACATGAGGGTGGCTGCCCTGAAGCACAGGGAGCCCTGGGTGGGTTCCCCTGGCTTTGATGGGCAGTGCCAGGCTCCAGGAGCTCACAGCCCTGCAACTCCATTCCCCTATAATCTAGTCCCTCCTCCTGCTGGCTTTGACCAATCAGCTTCAGCAGGTATCAGGAGACAGACCAAGCCTGTTTCGGCCAAGAGTTTTGGACCTTATGTTTTTTTTAAGACCCACTATGCTGAAATCAGTTATCTCCATCAAATGCATTGTTGTGCCAGACAATAATCACATGCCTCGGTGGAATAAAATGAGCATCCTCCTTCAGGCAGGGCTCCCATTGCTGACTGAAGACCTCAGCAGAGACTGTGGCAGGGACTGGGGCTCCTATTCTCACCCCAAGCCCTGTTTCTAGCAGATGCAGTGATAACAGCATACTTGGGAGACTTTGGTCCAAGCAGGGTGTCTCAAGGGATCCAGACAAAGATGTTGCCAAGAGCCGATGGGTCCTCCCAGCCAAGGGTGACTTCAGGGCCACTGGGGTTTCATGTTCCAAGTTCACACATAAGCAACGATGAACTATGAGTCATACACACACACAGTGTGTGTGTATGTGTGTGTGTGTATGTGTGTGTGTGTGTGTGTGTGTGTGTGTGTGTGTGTGTGTGTGTGTGTGTGTGACTTTGGCCCTTACTTGCAGTCTTAGTTTCCCTGTATTCCAAAAGAAATCAGGAAACAAAACTTAGTAAAGGGAGTGAGGCCTAGTTCCCTCTCCTCACACACTGTGGCCGTCTTCAAATTCATAGATAATCATGAAACAGAGGCCAGAGATGAGTCAATTTAGTTGAGACTGGTTAGTTGGTCCTTTTCCTGGGGTGGAGGTGACTCAGGCCCAGGTTGCCTCCAATGTTCTTTTTCTATGTCAGAGACACTTTTGTTGTTGTTATTATTGTTGTTTTGATTGTGCTGCTGTTGTTTCAAATTCAAGTTCTGGCTTGGGGAAAATGGGATAGGTGTTAGGTCTTAGAAAGCTCCTATTTTTGAAGAGGAAGAAGTCTGGCTTTATGGGCTGATGGATATAAGATATAAGGTGCTTTCCCCCCAGGTCCATTTCTTTGATAGGTGCAGGTAGCAATGGGTAGTCTATTTTCTTCCAGGGTAGATGCCTTTAGTCCATTTTCTTCCAGGGCCTCTCTCAAGCTCAGTCTCCTGCATAAGTATTAAACACATTAAGTGAAAATAAAAAGACACTGCTTCTGATGGCTGGGAGGAGGGATACAGGTGTCTGTCTCTCATAGCAATGTTTTGTCTCCTGTCCAGAGGTGGGATCATGGTTATGGTAAGGCTACCATTAGGACCTCAGGAACCGTGTCCTTTGCCCTATAGGAAGGCTGCTTATCTAGGGCACAAGCGTGGGGGCTTGGTAGCACTCAGATCTCTAGCTGTGCCTTTTCTAAGCTCAGCCACATCCCCAGCCCTCTCATTTTCATGAATTTTCTGGGATGTTTGGACTCTCCTCTTGAACTAGCCTAGTTTGAGTTGGAATCGGTCTCTTGTCATCACGTCACATTAGTACACACAGGCCAGGAAATCACAGTGCCAGCCTTTGCCAAGCAGAGCACAATTCTGGTGGTGAGTTGCTGCAGAGACAGATGGTGGGCTATGGGTAATTTATGACCCAAGAGCTCTCACCTGGCTTTGAGACAGGTCTGGTGAGTATTTTAGGAGCTGGCAGCAGGAGTTCTGGGGTAGGATGTTGAGGGAAAGGTGGAAGGTTGTGGCAGTTGGGGAGGGGCAGATCGAAGACACCAGGGCAGCACTATGGCTGTGAGGAGGGTAGCTGTGTATGAGTGCAACCCCAGTGGCCCTGGCTGTGAAGGGCATCCCAGGCTTAACCACTCATCCTGGGAGCTTGTCCTTTAAAGCACGACTTTAGCTGGTCTAGAATACTGGATGTCCAACTCACAGTGCATCGTTCCTGAGGTGAATCTCTGTCTGTGACACAGGGAAATTGTGTCTAGGCAGCCAATGACCTTGTGTTTCTTATTTCCAGTGTATGTTTTTAGACCTGTCTCCCCGCAACAGTGGTGGTTAGAAAATCCTAAGTTAAGCCGAATTTCTCTGCCAGGCCTCACAGGCTGCCAGCCCCATTCCCCTTAGCTAGTTTCCAAAAGGAGTCCTTGCTGAGGGGCTTTTGCAAAGTGATCTTTACTCCAGGCAGCTCCCCCCAGCAACGCCCCCCCCCCCCCAGGAAAGCGGAGAACCCAAATCTAGATCCACCTCACTGCCTACACACACAGCTGCTAGCTCCCCTTGGTCTCCATTGCTTTGCCCAAGTGAAGGGGTTGATCTAAGATGTTCATGTGTTCAGTAACCCATGTCTGTCCCAGAAATCAGCATTGACCAGTGAGCTCAGATTTCTCAGATGTCAAAGCATAGGTCAGTCACAGGCCTTCAGAGTGACAGCTTCCTCCAAGGGCTTGCTGGCAGCCTTCTGTGCATTGACCCAGGCTTTAGTGATCCAAACTCTTGTGTCATCCTCTGCAGGGCCCTAGAGTCAGGCTGTGACACATGTTAATCCAATTGCCTGTAGGGACTTACTCAGGCCCTGGTTACACCCAATCCAGTTCGACGGCCATGACTCACTTGGTCTGTGACACCTCAGAATCCTCCAAGGTCACCCCCCTGCCTCCGCGCCCCCCCCCCCCCACCCCCCGGAGCTCACACGCTCTGCCAGGAACACGTGGCCCTGTGGCTCTGAGCTCACTAGACCTGACAGTGGATGCACAGTTCTGTTCTCAGCAGCTTTTCTGATTTCACCTTCCTGTTTTATAAATCCCTGATGACTCTCTTTTCTGTCCTTCCAGCATGGACAGAGCTTTCTTTTTCTCTCATTCCAAAGCCACCACATCCATCTCTCTGTGCTCTGTGGGCAGCAGTTACCAATCTGCTTCCACGTGGGCACCTTGAACCCAAGGCTCCCTTCGGTTACGATGTATCTTCTTGTCTGTTCACTAGGGGACAATAGATTTTTACCTTTCAAATTGGGATATTTTGAGAGTGAAAGTAAGGGCTGCTGGCACTTATACTAAAATAGCAGATGTAAACCAAGCTGGTCCCAAGGGGAACTTAGAGTGGCCCCCCTGTGGCAGACCTGTGGCCAGCCTCCTGAAATGCCACAGTTCTCCTTTGTGAGCTCCGATTGCATCCGAGTCTCGCCAGAATGAAGAAGTCATTTGGCCTGCATGCATGCTACATTCATGTCTTTTGGGTCATGTGTACTGCAAGTCTCTGCCTGTCCCCTAGACCAGCTAAAGTCGTGCTTTAAAGGACAAGCTCCCAGGATGAGTGGTTAAGCCTGGGGATGGCTTCACAGCCAGGGCCACTGGGGTTGCACTCATACACAGCTACCCTCCTCACAGCCATAGTGCTGCCCTGGTGTCTTCGATCTGCCCCTCCCCAACTGCCACAACCTTCCACCTTCTTCCCCTCAACATCCTACCCCAGAACTCCTGCTGCCAGCTCCTAAAATACTCACCAGACCTGTCTCAAAGCCAGGGTGAGAGCTCTTGGGTCATAAATACCCATAGCCCACCATCTGTCTCTGCAGCAACTCACCACCAAAATTGTGCTCTGCTTGGCAAAGGCTGGCACTGTGATTTCCTGGCCTGTGTGTACTAATGTGACGTGATGACGAGAGACCGATTCCAACTCAAACTAGGCTAGTTCAAGAGGAGAGTCCAAACATCCCAGAAAATTCATGAAAATGAGAGGGCTGGGGATGTGGCTGAGCTTAGAAAAGGTACAGCTAGAGATCTGAGTGCTACCAAGCCCCCACGCTTGTGCCCTAGATAAGCAGCCTTCCTATAGGGCAAAGGACACGGTTCCTGAGGTCCTAATGGTAGCCTTACCATAACCATGATCCCACTCTGGACAGGAGACAAAACATTGCTATGAGAGACAGACACCTGTATCCCTCCTCCCAGCCATCAGAAGTAGTGTCTTTTTATTTTCACTTAATGTGTTTAATACTTATGCAGGAGACTGAGCTTGAGAGAGGCCCTGGAAGAAAATGGACTAAAGGCATCTACCCTGGAAGAAAATAGACTACCCATTGCTACCTGCACCTATCAAAGGAATGGACCTGGGGGAAAGCACCCTTATAGGTTTGTGTGCTGGGTGGTGGGCTGCACACTTTTAATCCCAGCACTCTGGAGGCAGAGGCAGGCAGATCTCTGTGAGTCTGAGGCCAGCCTGGTCTACAGAGTGAGTTCCAGGAGAGCCAGGGCTGTTACACAGAGAAACTCTGTTTTGAAAAAGAAAAGAAAAGAAAAGAAAAGAAAAGAAAAGAAAAGAAAAGAAAAGAAAAGAAAAGAAAAGAAAAGAAAAGAAAACAATGTCCATGTACTTTGTGTCTTTTGGGGTGAAATGGTCTACAGGCTGTGGGATCTACATGTTTCTCTCCACGTCCCTTCTCCAGTCTGCCACCTGCTTGCTAAGCAGGCTAACCTATATGCACCACATTAGGACCTTGTGACCTCCCTGGCAGGAAAAGAGATTTCCTAAAGTGAAGCCCTTGTGACCCTTTCCTCAGACTACTGAAACAATGGACTCCACAGAACTATAGTCTTCCAGGAATTCCCTGCTGGGAAGGGAAAGGCTGAGTTCCCAATGCCAGCCAGAGGACAATTGACAAACTTTCACACAACTCTGACAACATGTCAGACTCCCTTGTAGGGTGGTTGGAGCCTCAGCAAGAATGGACCTGAGATGGTCAGAACCACACTTTGATCAGGGTTTTCTTAATTATGTAATTCTCTCTCTCTCTCTCTCTCTCTCTCTCTCTCTCTCCCCTCCCTCCCTGCCTCCCCTTTTCCTTGCCTGCCTCCCCCCCCCCTCTCTCTCTCTCTCAAATACATGTATATATATTCAGGACACTTAATCTTCTGTAGGTTTCCCTTCACCCTGTGCTCTGTGAGTAAGCCCCGAAAGCCATGAGTTTGTCAAGCTGGACTTCGTTGGAATCCTGTTTTGGCTTGCCATTGGTGCCCTGTCTGGGAAGAGGAGGTAGACAGAAGTTTATTCCAATCACCTGTAGTAGTTTGAATGTGAATGGCCCACATAGGCTCATGTACTTAAATGCTTGGTATCTAGTTGGTGAAATTGTCTGGGAAGGACTAAGGGGCGTGGTCTTATTGGAGGATGTATGTCAGTGGGAGTGGGCTTTGAGGTTCCAAAAGCTCCCACTATTCCCCGTTAGCTTGCTCTCTCTTCACACAACAGACACCCACTGTCCTTAGCCCCAGTTCTACACTGCACACACCTGTGGCTCCCTACACCTGCCTGCACATTTGTAAGCAGGCTCTTTGTTAAAGTCTTCACGATTTGTGTCTGCTGCTGGGACTTGTGCTTCTGGGACCTTGTGATGCATACCTCATTGTTGAATACAATTGTGAATTCATTCATTCATTCATTCATTCATCAGCAAGTATTGATGGAGTGCCTGCAGTGTGCAGGCACAGTGCTATGGACAGGGATCCAAAAATGAGCAAGAATTGACAGGAAGTAAAGTATGGGAATAAATCGGGCCTCTCCCAATGTCAGGAGGGAAGGAAGTACAGTACTGCCATTGAGCAAGGATGGCATCGCATAGTCAGGCCCTGGAAAACTTTCAAAGCAACATGGAAAAAGAATGATGGCAAGGATGCTGGTTTGATGGGATCAGTGAAGACAGCATGTTTATTCCACCTGAATGAAATAACATAAAAGCCAAAAAGGAAGCAGGAAAAAAATCAACATCCATTGTGGTGCATGCAGCCATGTATAGGCAAGAAGTTCTTCCACTGTGCTATTGGGACAGTATTGCACAGTTAGAGAATCCACACACCCTACACTGCAGACGCATTTGTGATAGTAACCCAGACGGATGAGAAATGGCAGGGTGTGGCCCAATGGTAAAGCCCTTGTCTTGCATGCACAGGGCCCTGGGTTCCAGTCTCCTCACTGCTAGGAAATAAATAACATAACCTTTCTTGTGGGGCTGTGAGCTCTGCTCCTGTGCTTTCGCCATCACACAAATATCTGTGAAGCTCACTATTCTTCTGGCTTTTGTGAACTCTCACATGCCAGTTAAACCCAATAAGCAGCCATTAACAGAGAATGTGATGTGATGAACAGGTCCTGCCTAATGTCCATGGCAGTGGCTTCTTATGACCTCCATTTGGAAGTGCTGGTCATTTCAGACATGAAAACTGCATTTTTAAGGGGATACTATGCAACAGGGCAAATCAATGTAGTAGAAACATCAAAGCCACAAAGAAAGAAGAGATATTTCTTTATTGAGCTTCTGCAAAGTGACAGGCTCCCTGGGGTGACTTATGTAATTTTCTCATTGGTTTTTCTCTGATTTGTGGTTTGTTTCTTCTTTCTTTTTTATGTCTAGGTCATCTTGGGAAGATGTTGTCATGATTTATTGACAAGAAACCCCACTTGTGGCCACATTGTTTGACTTTTGGTTTGAATAGAGCACATGTGGTAGGGGTCAGGAGATCTACTGGAGGACAAGGTCTTTCCCCTGCTGATGTAACATTCCACCCAACTGGTCCCGTTTCTTGGGATCCTTAGATAAAACTCACAGTAGAGTACCAGGAAAAAAGTGTGGTATGGGCTGTTCAGTGTTGAATTAAATGGGGATCAAGTTGGCAAAGCTTGATGGAAGGAACCAACCTGCATGGTGAGCTTTTTGTACAGGAGACTGTGTGTTCCATCCATCTGTAAATGTGGGCCAAAATGAGAAAGCTGTTTCTCTCTCTCTCTCTCTCTCTCTCTTTCTCTCTCTCTCTCTCTCTCTCTCTCTGTGTGTGTGTGTGTGTATGTGTGTTTCCTGTTTCAGACTGTCACCATGATGGGTTGGTAAAAACAGCTACCAGGTCCCCAGAGAATGGCTGTGCTGCCACCTGGTCTAGCCTCTGGCTGCTCTATGCTGCTGCCCAGGCACCTCCTGATTTCCTTTTCTTCATGGTCCTTACTGGTCCATCCTCTCAAATTACCTTAAGCATAAAATAGTGGATTTCACTTGTTCAAAACAAAATGTTTATGTCTCCATCAAGACCATCTGCTGAAGCCAAGTCCCTAGAACACTGGAATTAGGAGGCAGGTCTTCAGGAGCTGTTTACATCCTGGCCAATGGGATTCATTCACTTTTACACAAAACGGACCCCCCACAGAGTTTCCTTGTTTCTTCCTTCACACCCTCACGGGATAGTAAGAAGAGAGCTGGCCATTGAACTGGGCCTACCTGACACCAAGTGTGCCAGTATCTTGATCTTCGATTTCTCAGCATCAAGCACTATGAGAAACACATTTCTTTTATAAGTAATAAGCTGCCCAGTCTGTGACATTCTTGAGAGCAGCACAGGCAGACTAAGAAAAGGTTGTGCCTTGGAGGAGAGTTTTGCTACCAGCTGAGGAACACAACAACATATATGAGAGACTGAACCCTGACCTCTGAGTGGAGAATGGTGTGCCAGGCTGTGTGATGCCAAAAATGCAACCCCGGGGGTGCACTATCAAGTGAGAAGACTCCTTGTTTGCAATTTTGAAAACTGGAAGTTGATACGCAGAGAAGTCTGTAGATTGTGCCAAACTTTGTTCAGTGTTTTCCTGCTGGAAAAGCTAAACTCCATTGGGAACAGAGAGAAGAAAAAGTGGGCCTAATCGTTGCCACCTCTGCGGTCACCTGATACAAGTGCTCTGGGCATCAGAGACCACAGCATAGGGCAAGCACCTTGGGAAGGGGCATTCGGGGAATCACTGTGGCGTGCAACTCTATCAACAAGGCTCGAGAGGGAACTTTCCCAGGTCCTGCAGTGACCACGGTTCATCTGGTTGGATAGATAACAAACACAGTGCCCTAACCACTTCCCTCCCACACCTTCCCTGCCAATCTCAAAATCTTATGTTAACACCCAAGCCTTCACACTAACACCTGATCTAAAAGGTATACTACACCGCCCATCGCCAGCCTCAATAACCATGCAGGACTGACTCCAACAGTGTAGCTTTTTTTTTCTGCTTTGATCTGGTGACTATAACGTTCTGAATAGTGAACTGAGGATATGCTAGAAGGTGGAAGCATCACTGGGTTTGAAATCAGAAGGAAACTGGAGAAAGGACTTAGCAGGTGCTAAGACAATTTTCTAAGACAGGGAGTTAGGGATCTAATGGTCCGGGTCTACCAGAGGTCAGAACCAGGACTTCAGGTTCTTGGGACTGCCAGTCTAGTCTTGGATCTACTATAACAAGGGTCAAAAGAAAGAGAACTGTACATCACAGTTAGAGTGAGGGGTGAAGATGGGTGGCTATTAATGACAGGTTTTTTTTGTTTTTTGTTTTTTGTTTTTTTATTGGAAATGAGATGTGAAAAGCTTATCCTGGGTGGCTTCTTTGTAAAACCTAGTAAGATTTGAATGGAAACCCATTTGGTCAGAGACTGCAAGACTAACACAGTCGTCTAGAGAACTTAGGTATAGTACCAACCGTCAGGTGTCCACAGAGCTGTAGGCCAAAGAAGTTCCTGTCTGGGATGCTCTAGCAGCCTCTCCAGGATTTATGAAAGACAATATACTGGGAGGTGTGGACAGGGTGAGGCAGGCAATATTCTACAGTTGGGAGAGCCGCAGGCTTCATCACCAGAAAGGTGTTAACCCAAATCATATAGTGCCGTGGAGGAATTCTCACCTAGGGAGTGGGGTGAAGCGTGTTCGCCCCTGGCTGGGGACCTGGCACAGTGGCAGAATGCTTGCCTGATAAGTGCAACCTCTTAACTCTGATGCCCACCACCGCAAACGAACAACAAGCTGTTGCAACCAGTGATTAAATCGTGAGCGTGGGGGTAAAAAATGGGAGACCAGGGCCTGGGGAGACAGCCTAGCCGGTGAGGTTCCATCGTGAGCGTGGGGGTAAAAAAATGGGAGACCAGGGCCTGGGGAGATATCCTAGCCGGTGAGGTTCCTGTCACACAATCATGAGGGTCTGAGTTTGGATCCCCAGCATCCACGTGAAAATTGAGGTGCTGTGGTACTCACCACACACTCAGGAGGTAGAGACAGGGGGAACCCTGGGGGCCCCTGGCAAACCATTCTACTCAAATCAGTGAGTTCCAGGTTTGGGGAGAAACCTTGTCTAAAAAATCATGCTAGAGGATTAACTTAGGAAGACTGCCAACCTCCAGCACCCACACTGGTGCACGAACACACTTGTTTAAGCACACACACCTACCCCGCTAAACCTCTACCCCACACAAACATGTACACAAAATGGGTTAGCATAGATAGAAGTGATTGGCACACACTAGAGGAGGTCTTTAACTTCTTCCTGTTTTAAGGTGGAGACGTCAGAGGAGAGGCTGAAAGAAAGGAAAGAAAAACTCATTCTTACCTGGAGCGTGAGCCAGCGAAGGCACTGGGATACGAGACAAGGAAAACAGACCTGCCCATAAGGGAAAAAAGACCACCCCCCCACCCCCCGGGCACTCTGCCCTGATCCTCAGCCCCCAGGAACACACTTACATCCACCAAAGGGTTGACAACTTCAGTGGCTTTCAAGTCAAACGACAATTAATTCAAAATATGCAATTGGAGAACAGAATAAAACGCCTTGCACACAGGCCTGCTAGGCACAATGGCCCAGGTTGTAGACACTGTACACTTTGGGGATATTCAGCCTATGTACCTGTCACCCCTAACTTTTTCCTTTGCAGCTTCCTTTCTCATGTTGTGGAATGCCCATGTGTATGGTCTTCCTGACAGTAGGGCCCTGTCCTAGTCTCTGGAAGCCAAAATGGGGAAAGTGTTCAGTTATCAGTTTCTCTGGAGTCAAGAGTGTGACCATTGACCAAATCTAGGCTGACTGGATGTTCTCATCAAGAACTGCCTGTCTTGAGGGGTGAAGGAGGAGAAACTTGGGGCAGTTAGAGATGCAGGATAGTATCAATCAGCAGACACCAGGTAGTCAGAACAGGGAGCTGAGCGCTAACTGCTAACACAGATCAGCTAGTGGCGGCTTCCTCTCGGGTACCACCTGTGCTCTGTCTGGCTGCCCAGCCTCCTTTGGCCAAAGCTTTGTGATGCTCTGAGTCATTCAGTATATTTCTAACGAGTTGATTATTTGCATTCATTTTCTGGAATTAGTTGTTTATTAGTTGGTTTATTCTCTTAGGTAGACGAACACATTTGGGATTTACCCCTTTTCTTTTCCTAAATTCTCAAGCCGTCAAAATATAATGAATGACGCAGAGAAATGAAAAAACAAAACGAAACGTGTATGTTGTTGTTTTCAAACACATTGTTGAACTAATTGTCTTGGGGACAGGAACTAGAAAAGCAGTGGGTGGCCGTATCAACATTGCCTGTGCAGTCAAAACCACCGCTCTGATTTTTCTGATGCCCTACTTTTTCTTCTCTGAGTTAGCACACATGAAAGGCCGGCAGTTTTCTTTTGAGTTGATCTCAAGTTCTTCAGCCTCAATAGCAATCAAAGCAACAGGCAGAATATGCCCTCCAAATCTTCCCAAAGATTCACAACCTGCACACGGTTTCATTGCCCCCTCCTTTTTTACCAAGGTATATGAGCATTAACACAGGCCCCAGTTTGGGTGTTGTTTGACTATGACAGATTGTAAAGCGGCCCAGCAGGCGGGAAGAACATCTTAATTAAGCAACTCTGGTCAGATTTGCTAGGACTTCAATCAGCTCCTCTTTCCCGGGGTGGGGGTGGGGGGGGGTCTTGTGTGTACAGTGTGATTCACCTGAGGAGAAAACCAGCTCATTTCTCGTACTTAGGAAGTGGTTTTGATGTGGGAAAGACCTCAGTGACAGGCAGTCAGTCCCTGCACAGTGGCTGCTGTAAGGCTTGTAGGGCCTCCCACTGACAGGATGGGCCACCAACAATAGCACGTCACGGTGGCGGCGCAGGTGAGCCCATGGGAACATTGTACCACCGTGCCCGAACATATGACGCATGACTGCAGAGCAAAGAAGCCCCGAGTTCCGGCTTCACATCAGTTTCTTCCAAAGCCATGGGTGAGAATGGTTGTCTAGGCTTGCAGTTTAGCTCATTTCTTTCTTGTCCCCACGCCATGAAAACTTTGCATTTTCTCTTTGTACTTCTCTGGATCGTTTGAGGACTTTCCTAATATCCTCTTCTTCCTTGCCTATGTGACTTATGTCACCCTAGGCTGCCTAGTTCCTGAGAGGGACTGTTAATCTGCCACTACCTTTAGTGACCATTGCTGTCTTATGGCCCACTCCCACCCCAGCATTTCACACCCGTCTGCTCTGGAGGCTCTCCTTGCTGTATGATTGAACTCTGGTCCCACAGAGCATCTGTGATGTTCACCGAGCCTCCCACCCCTTGCCGTCTACCCTCTCCCACCACACTCCTGTCTTCTCTCTCTCTCGGCACTCCTTCTTTCTTCTGTCTCTTCCAGTTGCTTCTAGGAATGTTCCACAGGGCACGCCCCAAGGTTTTCTTCCTCTCTAGGCTCTTCCCAAGTCCGAGTCTTACCTGCTTCTCTGAGGGAACCTTCTGAGATCTTTGGTCCATGTGCCGATAGCTCTTACATGTGCTTGGAGACCAGATCTTTCTAGTTAGGCCACACTCACCTAGCAACTCTGACTGCTCACATGACATCCTACCCTAGATGACCTTCTCAGGGAGATCACATCCTCGGGGACACTGAGCATCTTCCTTTCCTTTATCTTCAAATCTCTTGTTTGACTGCAAAACACGTCACATATGTGTAACTGTCCTAGATGACCTTCTCAGGGAGATCACATCCTCGGGGACACTGAGCATCTTCCTTTCCTTTATTTTCAAATCTCTTGTTTGACTGTAAGACACGTCACATATGTGTAACTGTCATTCCCAGGTAGACCAGCACAGGAAGCATCCTGTTCCACACCCATGTTGCCATCTCCCCAACACATTAGCCTTCAGATACTGACTCATGGAAAGTTCTCAAAGTGTTCCGAGGGACTTTAAAAATCAAGTCTAAGACACATGGCATCCTAGACTTTTATGCCTCACCCACTTGCCCAGAGTTGCCTTGCACGCTTGCCCTCATGGCTCATCTTGTTTGAGACATTGATCTTGTATCAGTTGCTCAAGTGTTCCAAAGCTGAAGAATTCCATCGTTCTTTCTCTTTGTCTTTTTCAAACAAAACCCAGAAATTCCATAAACCATTCCCTCCTCAAGTTTCTCAGTGGCCAGGTGACAGATTTCGACAGCTTTAAATGATTCTCTGGGCAGTATCCACCCATCACGGCAGCACCTCGCTTCTTATTTGTTATTCCACTATTGATTTCTGAACTGGAAAGACGGTGACTTTTTTTCTTTTGCAGCTAGCCCCTCTACACCCATGGGTACTTCCAACATAACTACAGTTCAGTTAGGTGACAGCTTATGTTGACATTGTTATTATGCTCCTTAGAGCTGAGTCACACAGCAAGCTAGGCTCTTGCCTTTCAGAATTGAGCACTGGTGTGCTATGTGTGTGTGTGTTTGTGTTTGCGTGTGTCTACATCTACGTGTATCTATATTGGTATGTGTTTGTGTGTGTGAGTCTGTGTCTATGTGTGTCTGTATCTGTGTGTGTGTGTGACTGTATGTGTTTGTGTGTGTGCGTCTATGTCTATGTGTGTCTGTATTTGTATCTGTGTGTGGGGGGGGGCTGCTGGAAACAGAACACAGGACCTTGTATGGGTGAGGCAGGCGCTCTGTTCTACCATGACTTAGCTACAGCCTTTTCCTGAGGGCTCTTCCCATGGCTGACCACACCTCTGTTTCACCAGTGTCAACACTGTTGGTAGGACTCCACACCCAGCTCCACCGCCCTCTTTAGCACCGCCCAGAGGCCCAATGTTGAGATAAAAGGAGGAGGATCTTGTGAGCCATTGCAGGAGTGCAGGGCGTGGGGCATGGTCTAATGCCTGCTCATTTCTTTGCAATAGCAAAATTGTGCTGAAGACTGAACGGCAGGGGAACCATGAGGTGCATGCTTTCCCTGTCTACAGGAAATGGAATTTTACAACCTGTATCTTGTGGTTGTTGTTTCTGTGTCACTGTGACACAATCTCTGACACCTTCAGGGAAGAAAGACCAGTTTGGGCTCCAGGCATGAGAGGGTTTTCAGCCTACCGACTTAGCATGGCTGCTTAATTGGAAATTTACTTTTAAAAGTCAATCGAGTTTGCTGAAGAAGTGTGTATGTACCTCATGGGATTTACTTCAAAATCACCTGGGGAGAATGCAGTGAGGTATGACCTCATGAGGCAGTCCCTGAACGTCAGAGCTGCTAAAGATGAATTATTCTCTTCGCTTCCTACCCATGTATGAACACATGCATGTGTGTGTACGTCTGTGTTCGTACATGTCACACATTTTCTTTGTTGTTAGTGGTGTTGTTGGAGATGCATGCAGAGTAAGTGTTCCACCACTGGTCTGTATCCTCAGTCCTTAATTCTCTATATGTTTGAAATTCCGTTTAAAAGCGGTAAGGAATCTATTCCAAGCAATTCCGCTTACGACACTGGAAATCAGCCCTAGAAACCTCGTTTGACACCACAGGCAAACTGGTGCCGTTTTCTTGCTGCTGTTGTTGTTTATCACACAAAGAAAAAGCTGTTAGTGGGAGGAGAAACCAGCCCAGACATTCTTCAGGGTGATGGCATCTGACTCACTGCCCAACCCCCACGGCAAGGCTTGTCTCTAGTGGACAGGGTATTCCCCCTGTGCCATCCTGGGCTTCGGTGAATCATTCCTGAAATCAGAATTTCACATCTAACTATTGTGAGTGTTTACCGTCAAAGATGGAACTCCAGGGCTGGCTTGAAGAGATGAGAGGCTACTGAATGCCCCCTCCCCTTTAAAGGTCAAAACTTTCCTCTAGAAAATACTCATCTCCGCCTGGGAGCATCTGCATGATGTCACCCCAGCTATGAACTTCAAAGAGGACGTTTCCTAAAGATACCATCTAATCTGTGTGACAATCATTGGAGGGATGAGGGTAGCTCCAGCCAAGAGCAGACACTTCAGTGTTTACTAAAGAAGGTGCCAGAAGTTCAGGAGTCTACCTCGGGCTGTCTCAGCTTGCCTCTGTGCCATAGGAATGGTGAACAGGACATAGATCGCCACCCTTGCTCCCAGCATGCCACCAAGACCCTCACAGTCTTCCCAGGTCAGGCATCCCTGCCACTGTTGTGCGACCTAGTTGCTGGCCCGTGACTGGAGGCTTTTGCTCATGCCTGGATCCTTCCTCTTGCTTAGCAAGCTGAGGAAACGGAGGCTCAGGGAGATGGAACAACTCTTCCACAGTCATACCTGCCATGGCTGGGCTGACGTGGAGATCCCCTTCTTGCTGCACCCCGGGTATCAAGAAATTCTATCTTCTACGTGGAATTCAAAGCAAATGTCTCGAAGACCAGAAGCCTTGGAGAGGAATGCGGTAAAGAGAAGGAAGCAGACCAGGATAATGGCTCCTTAAGTAAAGTCCCTTGCCATCGAGCCTGGTGACCTAAGTTCCATCCCCAGTTCAAGTTGCCCTCCGACCTTCACATGTGTGCTGTAAAGCCCCCTTGTTCCTCACCCCCAAACACACACACACACACACACACACACACACACACACACACACACACACACACTAAACAATATAATGTTTTAAAACGAGAGCTAAGAGGGGAAGAGCAGTTGCCTATGTTTTCCATACTGTGAAATGACTCTGTGGGCAGGGGTGAGCAGCTGAGGTGTCTCCACTTTTCCCAGGAGGAGAATGTGGTCCAAGATCCCAGGAGAAGGAGGAGGGGGTCCAAGATGGCAGAATCATTGACTGGCAGAGCTGCAAATCCAAGCTGCTTGGCTCTGAGCTTCAAAGCTGGAGAAATGTGTCAGGGTTGCCCCAAGGGCTTGCTCCAAGCCAGGAGAAGACCTAGAAATGTAACTGAGCCCTGTCTCGCTCATTTCCCATCACCCTCTGCACAGCGCCTCCTTCCACTCTGGTTTTGCTCAGCATCCCCTCGTTCTTGGGAGAAGACTTCCTCTATTCTCTGTCCTCACTTCTTGGACTTCTTCTTGGGCCTTCCCTGGTCTTCCACACTATAATTGGTTCTTTTTTCCCTATTGCAATTCGCACCATGCATTTTGTATTCTAGCTCATCGTTTTAATGTCTGATTTACCACATTAGATTGCACCCAGCTCGAGATGAGGTCTAATCATTTGTGCTTTTGTTTAAAACGATGAATTGTGAGGTGTGTAGAAAAGTCTCCTGGCGTATTATTAATGAGTTTGGTATCATTCAGCCCTCTGTACAGTTCCTCCTGGAGTTCACTGAACTGTGAACTAGTTGTTTTCCTGCTCTCCCTGGAGCTTTTGAGTCTTTATGAATTCCCAAGTGTATTAGTAAGCTTTCTGTAACTGTAAGAAATGTCCGAGGTGATCACCTTATAAAGAAGAAAGGTGTGGCAGTTTCAGTCCATGCTTGTTTGGTGCTCTGTCTGGGGGACTGTGGCAAGGCAGTACCATGGAGCAGAAACATACTGTGGAGTATAGCAGCTCTCATCATGGCCAGGGTGTGAAGAACAATAAAAGGAAGAGACCAGGGCTCCACAGTTCCCTCCAAGGGCATAGTCCCAAAGACCTAAAAACTCTCGCTAAACCCCACCTCCTAAGGTTTCCACCACCTCTCTAGGGCAGTGCTGGAAACTAAGCCTGTAACATGCAGAGCCTGTGGAACATTTTGGATC
Source organism: Peromyscus californicus insignis (assembly GCF_007827085.1). Lineage (NCBI taxonomy): Eukaryota > Metazoa > Chordata > Mammalia > Rodentia > Cricetidae > Peromyscus > Peromyscus californicus. The sequence goes on along the minus strand of NW_026294606.1, from coordinate 76,642,449 downwards.
CAAGGTATAGTGCTAAGGATTGTTACTTGACTTCAAACTTTATAGAGATGATGCTATGTCATAAGTGTTCTTCAGCACTTCATTTCATATTAACATGTGTGGCTATGGTTAGCGTATTGCTGTTGCTAATTTGGTGATGTATAGTATCCCATGAGAGACTATTGTGATTTACTTACCCCATCACTCCAAACTCCAGCGAAGTATATGTACACTCTACCACTGAGCTACATTCACAACCCAGCAAATTTTGTTTATCTTGCCACATAAAATGAAAAGCAGGCGACTGTGTTGAGTAAATTATAATACCTTTAGAGCAGAGACAGGGTACATTGTAATGGTTATTTCAATGGACAGCACGCAGAGTCTCGTGCATGCTAGGCAAGTATGCTACAGCTGAGCTGCCGAGCTGATTGTTAACGCTCTTTTTGTTGTTCAGGGTTGCCATGGGTCCCACAGCTCCGGCAGTTCTCAGCTCCATGTCCAGCTTCACCTCAAAAAGCTGATCCCGGTTGGTATGCAGATGCGTTTGGCTCATCCAAAAGGAATTGTGGTTTGGGATCATGACTTTTAAATAATCATCTCTAGGTTCAAACACAACTTTGTTCATCAAAACATCAACCATTTCAGTCAATATATTTATATATATATATATATATATTTTTTTTTTTGCTGAGAAATAAATTTATTTATTCCTGTAGTATAAAAATCAGTGCTTTGGGATTGGATGAACTCTTGGACAACATTTTCGGCATCTTTCTAGCTATGGATTCTTCCAGTGAAATGTTGTCTAGATGCCTGAAAAAGTGGTAGTTGGTTGGTGAAAGTTCAGATGGATACAGCAGAGGTAAAGCTTCATAACCAAATCTGACCGACTTTTGAGGTGGTGGTTGTGGGATGCTGGGTGAGGTACTGTCCTGGAGAAGAACTAGGCCCTCTCTGTTGCCCAGAGCTGTTTGCAGGGCGTACGCATGCGCGTGCGTGTGCAGTTTTCGTTGCATTTCACTGGTTTGCTGGCATACTTCCCAGATGTGATGCGGTTTTGCAAAGCTGCAGATAATCAGATCTGCAGCCGATCACTGAGTCGTGACTGTGGCCATTTTTGAGGCAAATGTCACTGTGGGAAATGCTTTGGAGTTTTGTCTCCATCTACGCACCAAGCTGGGCGTCTCTAGTCTTTCCAGATGTCAACACTGCTCATCATACTTCACTATCCAGTTGAGAGAGGACAACAATTCAGAGTGACAAATTCTTGAATGTTTTGGTCAGCTCATGAGGCACCCACTTACTGAGTCTTTTCACCCCTTCATTCTGCTTCACGTGAAGAACTACTGTGGCATGACCAACTTCTTTTGTAAGGATGTAGAACAATTGCTCTGGACTGGTCACTGTCACCTTCCTGTAATCTTCAAGGCTCTCATCTTTGTAAAGCTTCTTTCAAAAAGATTTATTTTACAACTTTTATGTGTTTGAGTGCTCTGCCCATGCAAAGCTTCTCGAACCTCCCTGCCCTGTACATTCGTTAGCAGTACCTGGGCCCAGTGTATTGATGACATAGAGCATTGTTCCCACTGCTTTAGGACCAAGTTTGAACTGGAATAGAAAATTTGCTCCAATTTGTTTTGTCTAATACTAGTTACATAGTATAAAATCAGTATAACAAAAATAGAGGGGCTAGAGAGACGGTTCAGTGTTTAGAAGCATTTGCTGCTCTTTTGGAGGACCTGGGCTTGGTTCCCACATCCACATGGTGGCTCACAAACTATCTGTAACTTCAGTTCCTGGGGAACCATCTTCTGATTTATTTGATACTGCACACACGTGGTATACATGCATATATGCAGGCAAAGCACACACATAAAATAATGTAAATAAACTAAAATATTTTAAAATAAGCAAATAGAAAGAACTAAGTCATGGGAAAAAACATAAAGTGAGAAGTGTGCATTAAAGTGATACATGTGTAACACAACCATATCCATGAAGAATGTAGTCCGGTATCAAATAACTGATCTATACCATGCAAAAACCATAAATGCTTTTGCCTCCCCCAGTAGGAATGAGTATAGATAGATGATACTTACTAAAAAACCACTGAGATTTTCTGCGGTGGTGTGTTTCTCAGAAATAGCAAACAAAGCAATTTAAAGTATATTTGTTCACCACATGTGAGCGTGACAGGCACACTCATGCAACAAATACATTGAGAAGTAAGACTGGTTCTTTCCTTCTACCAAGTGGGACCTGGGGCTTGAACTCGGCCTGCCAGCCTTGGAAGCAAGGGCCTTCACCCTCTAAGCATCCTGCTAGCCTTCAGACAAATTGAAGTATAAACACACTTCAAATTTAAAATAACTAGGACAGCACATTGCCCTAACTTTTCACATTTCTGTCCAAGCATATGAGCCTGATTTTGTTAGTCACTTGTTTTGCCTTAAGAAAAAATAATTTTACCAACATTTTATGTATCTCTACATGGTTAATGTATGGCTGTGGGATAATGCTCTTGTACACTGTAAAGATTTGTCACTCCTATTGGTCTAATAAAACGCTGATTGGCCAGTAGCCAGGCAGGAAGTGTAGGCAGGGTGACCAGACTAGGAGAATTCAGGGAAAAGGAGAGGCAGAGATGGAGTCGCCAGCCAGATGCAGAGGAAGTAAGATGAGAATGTTGGATTGAGGAAAGGTACCAAGCCACATGGCTAAACATAGACAAGAATTATGGGTTAATTTAAACATACTAGCTAGTTAGTAATAAGCCTGAGCAAAAGGCCAAACAGTTTTATAATTAATATAAGCCTCTGTGTGTTTATTTGGGACTGAACAGCTGTGGGACTGGGCAGGACAGAAATTTCCACCTACAATGTATTACTTAGTTCTGCTCATTGGTAAACCCCACTGTACTGTGTGAACTTGCTTCCTGTCTTCTATCAGCTGCCCTAGGTTTCTCAGGCATACTTTACAAATCTGGTTGATAATGTCATTCTCTTCTCAAATGAAAAGAACCATGAGATGTTTTCACGCCAGCGCCCACTCATGCTCCACAGGCTGTGCTGATGTCCAGTAGCTCTGACTTCACACAGGGCTGTTATCTCGGTCCTCCTGGCTCGAATTTGTTCCTTCACCCCGGTGTTTCCCACTCTAGCTCACACCTTCTGTTGATCATTTCCTTTCTTTCTGAAAGACGTTAGAATTTGGGGCATTCACTTAGGGGCAATCACCTCAGCTTCCCCCTGAAAATGCCTCCAGTTTATGCTCTTTTCTTGAAAGTTGGCTTCTCTGGGTAGGCAAGTCCAGGTTAATGGTCACCATACTGTAGCCTCCAGAGTACAGAGATTCATTTACAGTTCTCCAGTTTCCACTTTTGATATTGAGAAGTCAACTGTTCACTTTAATTTCATTTACTTGTCAAGGTCTTTTCTCTCTAGTCACTTTTAAAGTTTTCAATATTTTGAAAATTATTTTAAAGCTTACAAAGAAATGCATTTAAGATTACGCTGCTTGAGTTTGCCAGACTTGCTGAATAAATTGTGTCAATCTCCAGATCCCCAGGCTTATTTTCCAGTATTGCTTCTCCCCTACCTTCTTTGTTACTGCTCTTCTGACCCCTGACTCACGCTGCACACTAGATCTGCCCTGCTATGTGTCAAGTTGTGTGTGTGTGTGTGTGTGTGTGTGTGTGTGTGTGTGTGTGCGCGCGTGCGCACACACGCTCACACGCCACGGTGTCCTTCTTAAATTTTGTGCTTCTGTGATATATTTTAGGTAATTTATTCACGAGTGTCCTCCATTTTACTGATGAGCTCTTTAACAGTGTCTAATTTTCTGTGTACTCTTAGGTCTTTATGTAGCAATTATATTTTATTAGATTATTACAGCTAATGAAGTACTTTAACTTTTTTTTTTTTTTTTACATTTATATGTGTGTGGGTGTGAGCATGCCACAGTGCACAAGTGGAGGTCAGAGGACAACTTGTGGGAGTTGGTTCTTTCCTTACACTATGTAGTTCCAGGGATCAGACCCAGGTTGTCAGGTCTGTCAACACATGCCTTTACCGGCTGAGCCTACCTTGCCCACCCTAGTTGAAGCACTTTTAGATAAGATTCCTACATTTTCTCTTTCAACTCACACTTCCTCGTGGCGTCATATTTCCTGAGGTGCTGTCTAAGTTTTGACTGTGAGTTCATGCTTTGGGGAACTCTATTATAGAGACTGTTTAAGGCCCCATTAGTTTGAGCAGACTTATTTCCAGATTGTATTTGGGTTGCTCCTGTCTGGCAGTGAGAACAGGATCAAAGCAACCAATCTTTGGACTAAAATGCTCTTCCTGTATGCTCCTGTCCTGTTCACCATGCCCACCTGGAGATTGTTCAGTGGCTGCCAGCGCTCATGGAGATGCTTTTCCATTTCTGCCTAAAAATTGCACATAGGCACAGCACCTGCAGAGCAGTGTGATTTAAAATAGAATTTTATCACATTAATTTAATTCAATTGTATGTGTGCCTGTGCATGCCTGAGTGTGGGCAAGTATGCCACAGTGTACTTGTGGAGGTCAGAGAACATTCTGCAGGAATTAGTTCCCCACTTCTGCCCTGTGGGCCCAGAGGATCACATTCAGGACGGCAGGCACTCCATTCACTGAGCCATCTTGTCAACCCCAGTGTGATGTTCTGACACAGGTTGAATACATATGCAATGACCAAGGCAGGCCGAACCCATCTATCTTCTCAAGAATTTTCCACTTCGTGTGTGTGTGTGTGTGTGTGTGTGTGTGTGTAAGCTTTCAGAGTGCTTTCTTCAGGCTTTGCTGAAATACACAGAGCATTGTCTGCTGTCATACACCTGTGCCTTAGCTCTCCACAGCTTCTCACACTAATCTACCTGTCCCACAGCACCCACTCACGGACCACTCTCCCTGCCCTCTCACCCAGCTTCTCCCCAGCCTCTGGCAGCCATCATTCTGCTCTCGGATGCTGAGATGAGGTCTTTGGTTTTTTTGTTTTGTTTTGTTTTTCCAGGTCTCAGAGGCATGAGATAATGGAGTAGTTGATTTGCCGTACCTGGCTTATATCATGGATCTCTCCCGTGATAAGCAGCCTCGTTGCCTCGGTGGTTAGGGAATGTATTCAGGGTAAAGTTGGTGATGCAGTAATTAAGCTTTATTCCCGATGCTTCTTGGTTGTTGAATGTATCCTGGTATAAATGGTGCATTTAGGGAGGACTGGGGCAGTCGGCTAGGGGAACAGATATTCTGGCTGAAGTTCTGTGTGTTACCGGCATGTCCTGGGCCTGGCGTTTCAGGAAAGCTGGGCAGAGAATGCCAGCTGCTGCTGCTGCTGCTCTGTGGTCAGTCCTTTCCGAGAGCTATGTCCAGGTTCCAGGAAATGCACATGAAATTTGGCACGGCTCAGAAGGCTGCCGCTCACCACAGTAACTTCCTGCTTTCCAGCCCAGGACGGCTCATTTCTAGGGCCTGGTCGAGGCTGGGTCTGCCTGGCCCCTAAGTCCTAGGCTCAAGATAAAGAGGAAGCCTGAAGGCAGAGCCTGTTTTTCATATTCATTGACCCCTGTGGCTGGAGTTCCTGAGTGTTCACCAGTGAGTTGTGATATCTGGGCCAGCCTTGGCTATCAGATGTACAAACAGTTCTGTAAAAATAAAGCAAGTGAGACTTCAGTGAATAAAAAGATTGCTGTTTACCTTTCGCCTGTCCAATCAGATAACCTATTGACCCACAGGCAAGAACTGACCCAGCTGTTCTCAAGTGCTCAGCTTTGAACTTGATTCTGAGAAGAATGAGGAAAAAGATTCAGATTTGGCTTTGTGGAGATAAACAAACTTCTGGAAAGCTGTTCATACATGTTGAATGTCAACTATCCGACAGGCCAGAGTAAGACCTGTGCCCAGTGCAGCCTTCGTTTGAAGTATCTATGAAATCAGGCTTTTAAATGCCCCCCCAGGGGAGTATTTCTTAGGGATGCTTGACTATGAATTCCTCTGTAAAAAGCAAAGTTAAATTGAGAACATCAAGAAAGGACAGTTCTCAGGGGTTTCCCGTGTCAGAAGGCTCATGCTTGGCTCCTTCTGGTGGTGGAGAATCAGATGGCTGAGAACCAAGAGACAAGGTGGCCAGGGCCAGACAGTGGGCAACCCAATGTTCTGTGTGTTACTGGCATGTGTTCTGGTGTGTGTTCTGCTGTCTCACAGACCTCCCTCACAAAACACAAAAGCAAATATCCTATTAGAAAGGCTCTTAAGAACTAAACCCCAAGTTCTGGAACCTTCTGACCGTGTATCCCTGTGTGGCTGCTTGGGTGGTTCACCTCTGAAGCCGGCTGGTTACTGCACAGAGTATTGCATTAACTACATTGTAGAGGGCTGGTGGCTCTCTTCGTGACTCACAGATGCATCTGAGCTCCAAATGAGGGAGGAGAGAAAAAGATACTTAGAGAGTGCAGGGTAGAGAGGCATGTTGAAGAGGCAGGCCATCTCTGCAGCTGGGTGTCATGTTTCTCACATCATGTTGGCTCACCCATGCGTGTGTAAGGGTCAATGGGTGTAACCGTGCACATTCGATTCTCCAACTTTCTCATGCACCCACAGGTTCTTTTATCACGGGGCTGGAGAAAAAGGTACTAGTGTAATTCCAGATCATCCTTGTCCACTGGCCTCTGGAACTCTGTTGTGTTATAGTGAAACTGCCCAGGGAGGCTTAAGAGAACTTTTTACTTTAGGAACTCTTGGCCCTGGGGAGTAGCACATGCAGTGGTTCTGAGTCTGGCTGTATTGCTCAAAGCTGTGGGACCTTGGGCAAGATCACTAAATAAGCTTTTTTCCATCAACCATCAAATGAGTATGATTTTTTTTTTTCATGGTAGCAAGACGGAACTCGGAGCCTTGAGCGTGCATGAGTGCTTTGCTGAGCTACACCCTCAGCTTTGGTTGCTTGGTTTGATTTTTGGTAGTTTCCTTCTGTAGCCCAGAGTGGTCTCCTCTCACAGTCCTTGCTTCCTGACTTCCTGGGTGCTGGGATCACAGGGGTGGCCACACCTGGCAAGGACGTGGTCCGACTATACTTTCTCCTGAGGTTCTGCAGGATGGACTGCAGACCTCTCATTGTCGGACAGACATCAGCTGCTGAGGAAATGTCAGCCGTCTCTCTTCACAGCCCGGTGGATGAGCAAAGTTCATGCTGAAGCCCCGAGTATCTGAACCTGGCCTGGTGGCTTATTTGCTGAGTTTCATTCTCAGCCTCGGAAGTTCATGAAAGAGGCCAAGTCTGGCTGGCTGCTAAAGATTCACTTCTTTGTGTTCCGTGCTCTGAGATTCTGTACTCAGGAAACGTCTGTGGGTAAAAGGAGAGAAAGCACAAACGATCGGGCGCCCTACTCGAAACTTTAGCTTTCGATTGTCACAGAAAGGCAGACTCGGCACCAGATGTTTCACAGATCCTGGCCACCGTGTGTACTGCCCCCAGCACACTTTTGTTCTTTTGCTTATGGAAACCTTTCTGCTGTTGGCCTGTGATGTCTGCCCATGAAAGCGAATGGCATGGAAATGCACTCACAATAGCCTGGGGAACAGCTCTGGGTCTGGTTAACCAGGTGGTGGTGTTGTCATGCTTCTGTTCAAGTGTCTGTTTCGGGATTAAATGTTGCTTTTCTAGAATCACCTTTGAGAAAAACAGTCACACCAGGACAGTATCCACTAGGGAAAATACTTTGTCAGACACTCTAATGGTGGGTCCAGTGAGGTGACTCAGGAAGTGAAGGCACTTGCCTACAAAGCTGACAGCCTGAGTTCCAGCCCTGAGGTCCACAGGAAGGAGGTAACTGACAGCAGAAAGTTGTCCTCTGACTTCCTTCCATGCTAGTGCGTGCAATGCTACATGTGCACCAACACACACACACACACACACACACACACACACACACACACACACACACACACACAAAATGAGTAGACAAAAAACTTTTTTAATGTTAACCTCCAAATTCCTTAAAAAAAAAAAAAATCCACATGTTTCATTAGAGTTGAGCTAAGAAAACGGAACTGTTTCTGTCTTGGCAAATGCATGATGCCATCTAGTGGTGAGCTTTCAAAATGCAGCCACATCTCTGCACGGCCCACATCTCTCCACTCAGGACAGGAGAGGAGCCCCACAGAACCTCACAGAGTCCCAGGAAGCTGGACGGAGTTTTATGCCTTCACCTTTGTAGGAAGACGGCAATAGCTTTGCTGCAACGTCTTGGTTTGTTTTGCATTTCCTTTGGTCCATACATTGTGCCTGTGGGTTAAAGGTGCGGTCACTGCATTACTTCCTTTTCTCATGGCTGTGATAGAAAGGAATTGAGGGAGGGAAGGTTTATCTTGGCTCTCAGTTCTGGAGGAGAGAGTCCATGGTGATAGAGAAGGCAGCTGGAGAGGCCTGGACTGTGGTGGTGGGAGCTTGTGGCTGGTCACAGAATGGAGCAGGTAGGAAACACAGACAGGCTGGAGGCAGGGCCAGGTTATACCCAAGGCCCCATGTCTGCTAGCTAGGCTGGTCATCCCAAAGGCTCTACAATCCTCCTGAGGGTTCTGGTGTTGAGCCTGAGCCTTTCCAGCTAGGAATCAAGTGTTCAAACCCACGAGTCTGTCAGGACATTTCACACTCGAGCCTTAATACGAACCTTGGACACCCTAATTGAAAAATGGTAAGCTAAAGTCAACTTCTGCTCATTATTAATATTAACGTTAGTAGTATTTGGTGCTAGGGATTGATCTCAGTTCCCCCCCAACACAAGCCAATGAACTCTATCCCTCATCTAGATGACATTAAAAAAATTATGTTTAAACATAAAAAAGACTCAGCCTCCAAAGCACAGGTCTGTTCCACAGAGTAGGAAAATTTTACCTTCTTGGTGGCTTTTGAGTTTCCAGTGACCGGGAAGTTTCTGTTCTCACTTGTTTTACTCATTAATTCAACCTGGGGACACCCCTAACACAGGGCATATGTGGGATAATAGGAGGGGCACGGTCCTTGCTCCCTGAACAGCTTTTATTAAAGCGTGGGCTGTGACATAGTGTCACAGTGTGACGGGAATCAAGACAAAATGAGCTAGAACAGATCACACAACAGGGTCTTGACAGAGATATGGGGACTAGCCAGAGTATGAGGCTCTAACCCAGGGAGCTGTGACCAATGGGAAGCTACAGCAAAGGGCTTTCTTTTGCAAAAAAGAATGCGTTGGGGGGGGAGGGGATACCGTCTTGAGTCACTCATGAAGGCTGGAGGTCAGGTGAGCAGAGGCAGGTCCAGCAAAGAGGGGCTGTGTGATCGTCCACAGAGATGTTGGGGTTCAGAAAATGCTATCCCAAAATCTGACTGGAGGAGACAAGATCATGATACCCTGAAACAAACTGCATGGAATATTAGACCCTGTTGTTCCCACTGCAGACAGGGGTATGGCTCTGAAAAGCTGTCTGTCTGTGAAGGGAAACTGTGCTCATGAAGGAAATCTATGGCAGAAGGAGGAGGAGAGAGAGAGAGAGAGAGAGAGAGAGAGAGAGAGAGAGAGAGAGAGAGAGAGAGAGAGAGAGAATTGCTACAGTAACTTGTATTACTTACAACTCTATCTACATGACTGCCTTCACACTCCAGAACCTTCCTCCTCTCCCCTAACAAGTTTCTCTACCCCACAGAAATCCCAAACCCTCCTCCTTTCTCTCCTTTCTCTAGCACAGGACGCTCCATAAGCTTCCCTCCTCTGACCCTTCCTCCCGTCTTTTGTTTTATGGGATTCCGGTGTATATGCACCTAATCAGCAGGGGTTCTCTCTTGTTAGCTTATCTTTTGTCAGTTCAGCTTGTACCCAGCCTCCAGCCTTAGGAGGGCCAAGGGAAGCCATTTTTCCCCTCTGTGTACAGAGACCTGGATGTGAAAGCAGGGTAAACCCTGTAGTTTTTATTTCTGTTTTTTTTAAAACCAGGCAAGACTCCCTGGTTTGGAGTGAAGGTGGTACAGAGGCGCCTTGGTCTAGTCCTTTGTCTTACAACGTGTTAGAACTTGAATTGGAAACATCCCACAGGCTCATGTTTTCAACACTAGGTTCCAGCTCCTGGCGCCCCTTTGAAGGCTGTGGAGCTTTAAGAGGCGGGGCCAGCCTGGCAGAGGTGGGGAATTCAGGGCTGACCTCTGAAGATTCAGGCTTGCCTTCTCTTCTTTCTGTTGCTCTCAAGTGAACACGCCTCTGTAGCCTGTCCACTGCCACGCCGTCCCCAACACCAAAAGCTCCCCAGAAACTGTGAACTCTAACCAGCGCTTTCTCCCTTAAGTCCATCAGGCATTTATGTTGTCCACGGATGTAACAGTAACTAAGACAGTAGTTCCTACTGTTTCAGCTGTCCATGGTCAGCTGTGGCTCCAAAACATTAAGTGGGGAGTTTCGTAAAGGAAAAATTTGCGAGTTTTAAATTATGTTTAGTAGGGCATGTTATTATAATTGTTCTATCTTACTGTGCTATTAATTTCTCACAGTGTATAACATATATTAAACTTTATCATGGGTATGCATATATATTATAGGAAAAATATAGTGGATGCCAGCATTAGTATTTTCCATGGCTTCAGACATCCAGGGGAGGTATTGAAGTATGTCACCATGGACAAGGGGACTACTGTATGCAACATGCTCTGGGAAACCAATACTCTTCAACGTTTGGCTTCTCTGTGTTTTCTAAAATATGCTTATATCCATTCTATTTATTTCTATGTGTGTCAAGCCGAGGCTCATGCCTTGCCTCCTCTTTCTGATCTTTGGACTGTGGGATTCTCCCTTTCCCCAATAAACTGATTCTTTCTCCTCCACCATGTGACAGGAGAACTTCCTCCCGGCTGGTGTGATGCCTTGCTTGCCGTAGTGTATATGACGAACCACTCATCACTAACGGACTCTGAGGCTCCCTTCTTCCAAGTAGGGCTGGCACTGCGGTTGCTTTTGGCCTTGATGCCCCAGTTAGAGCCAGGGACAAAGCAGGTACTCGGCACAGGCTATGAGAGAAGGCTTAATGAAAAGGCACACGGCCGCCACCTGAGGGACTGGAGTGGGACATCCCCATTTAGGCCTTTTCTTGACTGGGTAACCTTCAAACAATAAGTAATATTTCTTTATCTTAATTCCCTTATCTGTAAAAACAAAAGCAATAAAAGCCTTAAAGCCTGCTGGGAAGACTGGGAATGAGAAGTGCCCGGGACATCCTGGGACATCCCCAGATGTTGAGTGAGATTTCTCTGAAAGCTTGGCAAACGCGTTGTTCACCATCCATTGGGGATAATGATGGAGGTCCTAAAAAATGGAAACTAAGCTTTTTCCAAGGTAATAAAGAGCCTCCCTTTTCTTAGGGGCATTTTATTTATTAATTTTAGACTTTATTCTTTGAGAATGTCATTCATGTATATAATGAAATATGATCATATCCTTTTACCCCCTCCAACTGATATCTATGTCCCCTCAAATACATCTCCCTCCCAACTCTCTGCCCCCCCGTCTCCTTTTTAAAAATAATCTACTAAGTCCAGTTGGTACTGCTGTATGTCCGTCCATGAGAGTGGAGTGGAGTCATCCACAGGATCGTGGGCGCTGCCAAGGCTCAGGAAACACCTCAGAAGAGGAAGGGGAAAGAATGTAAGAGCGGAAGGCTGGGGAGGGAGGCTGTGAAATCTGCCTTCTGGACATGGCATGGCCATTGTGCTTGTGAACGTAAAAGGTACAGATTTTAAACCACAGGACTGTGAGGTAGCTGTCTGCGCTGGGTCCCTCAGTGAGTGGTCTTGGTTGTCATCCCAGCATCCACAAGGCAAAGTCATTTGACTCCGAAACAACTGCGGCAGTTGAGGTTGTAAAGACCTTCCATCTTGCAACTGCCTCTCCTCAGAACCTTCCTCTCAATACATGTGGTATCGGAAATCTCTTGTTTCTGCAAAGAACACCTGCCTCACCACAGGCCTGAAAGCCATGGTGGGCTACGCAGGCTATGAGTCAGAGTGACCTTTTTTTTTTTTTCCCTAAGCTGATCCTTTCAGGAATCTGTGACGGAGATACACAGCCAGGCTGGGGTTCACAAATGGATGGCATAGCTTCAGAACCATGCTGCTGCCAACACCTCCATGGCCCAACCAAATGGAAGCTGAGCTCTGACTTGAAGGGGCACAGATCATCAACAGACAGGAGCCGGTGGCCCCTAAGTATGATTGAGAGAGCAAATGCGTCACAATGCCTGCCTGTCAGCACAGCGCCATGCTGCTGGCCTCCACTGTGTGCTGGGTTCTCCTTTATGGGAGTCACGAAGCCCTGGGTGTCTCTTCCAGATGAGTAACTGAAACTCATAGAGGTTAGGATCTGTGGCCACGGGCCTGCAGCTGGTGAGTGGTGAATCTGGGTCGCAAACTCAGCTGATTCCCACTGGGCTCTTTCTGTGGCGATGGCCGTTTGTTCAAGGGTGATGACAGAGGTGGATAACCCAAGGACTTCCCTGGAGAGTTCCCCTTCCCCCTTCCAGAGACTATCAGAACATCAGTCGTCAAGAGAGCACTTGAAATTCCTAGAATTTCTATCTTGAGTACGAAGACTTTTGCCCGATACTTACATGTTGCTTAATGTTTGGTATCTGTGGGGTCTGCCTGCTTTTGTGGTGTTTTGGCTACCTACCCAGGCCAAGCTTTTCATTGTTTGCTGGGTGGCAGGCTGGCCCAGGGTTGTTGTGTTAGGTGCTTTACTTCAGGCATTCCTGCCATCTCCTGCTGGTCTGAGTTGTCCGTGATGGATAGTGGAGACATAGCACAGACCTTCCAGGTCAAGACTGCGAGAAAAGACAGTTTGCCTCCGGAGAGTCCTTGATACGAGAGGGGAAATAAAGCAAATACAGACTGAAAAATGTAAATTGTTGCCATCATTGTTGGAACAGAAGGGAGTTCTTCATTTAGTGTGATGGCTGGTGTGTGTGTGTGTGTGTGTGTGTGTGTGTGTGTGTGTGTGTGTGTCTGTCTGTCTGTCTGTCTGTCTGTCTGTCTGTCTGTCTGTCTGTGGGGAGTCATTGAGTCTAGAACCAAAGCAGCCAGAGTATGAATGTAAGCAAGTAAATACAGCGCTAGGAAGATCAGTGAAGTCTGAGCTTGAGTTTGAGCTGCAAAATTTCACCCACTAAGTGGGAGAGCAAGGCCTCCTAGCCCTGCTGGGAGGAGTCTGTGTGGCCTTAGTCAAATGTCAGCATCAAGGAAGGCTGGAGAATTCCAAGACCTGTTTTCATCTAGGGTAAAGGGCTCCTTGGCTTGCCAGTCATTATACAGGCATTAGTCTTACTAAAACATAGCTATCAGCAGAAAACATCTGCTCCTCTAGAGGCAATGTCCATTTAGGAAAGGTCTGTGAGTCAGTCGACTTTATGTTACTGTAACAAATGCCTGGGACGCATGATCGGCTTATGAGGTGAAAAGGTTTGTTTGGGTTCCCAGGTTTAGAGGTTTCATTCGTTATCATTTGTCCCCATTGATTTGGGCTTGCAGCAGGCTGCCTGTTATGTTGGGAAGTACGCAGCAGAATAATTGTGCCCCTCATGGCACGGAGCCAGAGAGAAAAAGAGAAGAGACAGAGTCCTATAATCCCATTCAAGGGCACGATGCTAATGACCCAAAGGCCTCCCACCAGGTTCCATCTTGTGAAGCTTCCACGATCTTCCAATAGTGTGTTCTGGGGACCAAGACTTCAATGGGAGGGTCTTTGGGTAATTAAGGTCCACACCATAGGAGACCAACTCACTAGAAAATTCAGAGAGAAAACCATCTTCCTTTTTCATTCCGTATTGATCTGTCTTCTCTGTGGAGGACAGTGTAAGGAGGGCTTTCCACGGAGACACTTTCCAAATATGTGAGATACTCAAATATTCTCCTGTTCTTTCTGCCTCTTTTTTCTTCTGGACTAAACACTGTCACAGCCTTCAGTGGTTGCTGATGTGGCACTTTGAGATGTATTTATTTCCCTTTGGACACAGAGTCAAGTTCTGGATGTAAGGAGACAAGTTCTATCCCAACCCACAAAGCGGCCATCTTCTGGTGGGAAGGAGGGGTGAGTTTGCCACGCCAGACTCTGTGAATCACCTTGTACAGCATCTCTGCCATCTGGATGCTCTCACTTGATTGGGATTCCATCTGCCCATGATGTCCATCATCCTATGTGCCTGTGGCCGAGTGGTCGGACAGCCTCAGACAGAAGCAAAGCTCAGCGGTCTGGTATTTACCCGTCTCATTCAGTGTCACACTGGGTACCATGACTCCCAGGTGTCGCCTGATGAGTAAGGGACAGCTCTGTTGACTGAAGCAAAGCCCGTGCCCATCTGAGCACCCGATGAGTCGCTCGCTGCCTTCACTGTGCTAAGCATTAATGCTCGCTTATCGTAGCTTTCGGTGCACCTTGCCCTTTGCCCCAGATTGTAAGCATGACTGACATTTTCCTTGGGCAGTCTTTTCACAATCTTTAGATTTCAACATTTGAGAGATCAGAACACCAACAGTCATCCCTAGTGTATTCCCACTTCTCAGAGCTCCAGCAACTTCCCCCTTTTAAAGCTCTCTCTGCCCTGTGGCCTTTCGACATTACAGACTAGAGATAACAGACAAGTTTCACTGCAGTCTGCTTTTTCTCCAGCTCAAAAAGCTCCCGGGAGTTTCATACATGGCCCCACTGCGTTTGTGCCGAGCTGCCTGGAGAGCGAAGTCTCGTCATTCGGCTGGGAACTGAGCTTATCTGCCATGGCTGGGCTTGGGAAAATGCCTCTGTCCTAAAAGTTCCAATTGAGAGTTTGGACAAAATCACCCAGTTTTGTGGGTGCTCCACCAGCTCGTGGTCTTCTCCTAGTTTGTGTTCCACTTGGCATGGGCAGGAATGGAGTATACTGGCAGCTGAACAGAGCTAATGACCCTGGAAGGAAATGATTTTGCCATTGCTTGGAAGCACACCTATCTCTTTACTATTTCTCCCCTTGAAGGAATTCCTACAAATGTTTGTTCTCTTCCCAGACCCATGGCAGGAAAGGCAGCAAGACTTGGAGTAGTCACACTTCTGGGGTAGGAAGGGGCAGTGGGAAGGGGCCTGGAAGTTAAGAAGGACCGAGAGAATTGGCATCTGCTCTTCCTGGCTTGAGCAACCCTGCCTCACGTGTCCCTGAACTTTGGGTGGGACTAAGACTCCGTGACAAGCAATGCAATACCTGTGAGTGTGAGTCAGCCCAGGGACTTGAGTTGGTAAGGCACATGCAGCTCTGGGGAGTCCAGGGTGGAGGCTGCGAGCTTCATCCTGGAACCAAGAACTGGCCCTGGAAAAACACTGGGACATTCCCAAAGTTTTGGTGGCTTAAACATATATATGCTTTTGTTTTCCTTACTATAAAAGCCACACATCTTCTAAAAAAAATTGGGCAATTTCTGAAAAGAAAAAGAAGAAAAATGATAACTAGTCCATATCAATTTTTTTTTTATTTGTTTGTTTTGAGACAAGGTCTCACTATGTAGCCCTGGCTGACCTAGAACACACTACGTAGATCAGGTTAGCCTGGGATTTTGGCAGTATTCCAGGTCCAACTTTTCAAGTGCTAGAGTTACACGTGGCTACATATGAAAGTTTTGTTTTTGAGACGGGGTCTTGTTCCATACCCCAGTCCTCCTGACTGCCTCCTGAGTGCTGAGGTAAAGGAGGGTCCCACCACAGCTACTCAGACCAGAAACGAACTACTGGTACTCTAACAACTCTTTCTAGCACTTCTTGTACCTAGGTATGGCATTAAAATAAATAGCTATGATAATAATGTATATATTGCTTCACTGATTAGACAAATGTGCATATACTATAACATGCTTATTATAGGGACTGTAGGAGCAAAATTTATGTGGAGTCCTCTCTTATCATCTTCTTGATTTTAATCTTATAAATCTAAGACTATTTTCAGATGTGAAGTCAGTATTTAAAATGTACAAAGGTATACAGGTAGAATATAATTATTATGTAGCCTAGTCTGTTAGATGTTGAATATTAGAAGACTTATCACCTTAACTTATGGTCATTGATCCTCTAAATCATTACATACTCATGTTATATTTTATTCATTCTGTTTATGTGTTGTAGAATAAATGCATATTTTAATATATGCACTAATAAATAAATGAATGTCATTTATCAAAATATACTCACTGAGTACAGACTGGCAAGAGGAGTGTAGGTCTTCTCCTGGGGAAATTAAAGGCTTAAATAGGGAATCCAGATGTGGTGATATTTTATTTGTGCACCCCAATAAAGCTTATCTGAGGATCAGAGGAAAAAGCTAGCTGCTATATTAAACATAGAGGTTAGGCAGTGGTAGCACACGCCTTTAATCCTAGCATTCAGGAGGCAGAGATTCATCCAGATCTCTGTGAGTTCAAGACCACACTGGGAACAGAGCCAGGTATGGTGGCACACACCTTTAAATTCCAATACTAGTTAACCATAGAGATCTGGAGGTCTGTATAGACAGACAGGAAATGATAGAGCTGCACAGAAAGAGAAAAGTGATGTAGCTGGGTGGAGAGAGGAAGTGAGAGGGCAGGGACAGAAAGGATATAGGCATGGGTGGGTATACAGGAAGTAGGTCTCCCTTCGGCTGAGGATTTCCAAGTGGTAAGAATGTGGCTGGCAGCCGGGCAGGGGTGGCGCACGCCTTTAATCCCAGCACTCGGGAGGCAGAGCCAGGCGGATCTCTGTGAGTTCGAGGCCAGCCTGGACTACCAAGTGAGTCCCAGGAAAGGCGCAAAGCTACACAGAGAAACCCTGTCTCGAAAAACCAAAAAAAAAAAAAAAAAAAAAGAATGTGGCTGACTTCTTTCTGCTTCCCTGATCTCTCAGTTTTTACCCCAGTGGGTGGCTCTGTTTTTTTTTGTTGTGTTTTTTTCTTATTATTATTATTAGTAAGACCGTTGAGCACTTCGTCTTACATCCAGGTGACCAATAGACAAGTATAATAATCACAAAACACCATAGTACCACAGAAGTAAGAGCAGAGGCGACTGTTTGTGCAGGTGGTGGGGGACAAGGGTTCCTTGGAGAAGGCACAGAATCCTGGGGGCAAATGCACAGGCATCTGAAGCATCTCCATTAAAGCTGAAGGAAGAAAGCAACTCCAGCTGAGATGTCACGCCACAAGGACTCCTCGCCTGGCACCAGCTGGGACAGGCTGGACACCAGTGTGATGGATAGAGACAGCATGTAGAAACGTTTGATCTGTAACCTGCTGAGGATCATAGTAACAGGGAAAAGCCAAACCTTCATTAACCACTGCTGGGAGATGTTAGGGAACTAAATCCTTTGAAAATCGGTAAGTGACGGGAAATGTTAAACACTTGTCTTGTGCCTCTGGCTAACCAATTAGCTAGCAAAGGGAAATATCTTTGCGCAGAAGGATTCTAGGAGGGAAGACCTGATTAGAACAGCCCTCCTGCAAACACTTTCTGAATCAATGGATCTAGGCAATATGGCCAACGTCTGTCATCCTCACAAAGTAGAGACCTCCAGTCAGTGTGCTCCATTGTGTGGGAGGATGTATGAACTTTGTGGTGTTTTCAAAACATGAACTTGACTCCCCCCAGAATCTCATGAACACTCCTACATACCTGTTCATAGGAAATACACAAGATGGACAAATATGTTAAAGAGCACTGGGAGGATGCAGATGGAGTAAGGGAAATTCAGATTGCCAGGGGAAAATGACTCTCGTTAGCGCTATCTAGAGGACTAAATTAGTGAATACATGTAACCTAAAACAATACCTGACACCCTACAAACCTTAGCTCCTGGGACCATCACCAGCATCAGTGTTATTAAAACAGCAAGAAGTGTTTCCTTGTACCTCCTGGCTATGAGGAAGCCACACAGCTAATATGACCCTCTCTGAGTGGTCACATCCCCAGTTTTTATTCTGGAGGAAGTGAAAATCAGGAAGGAAAAGATATCTTTATGGTTACTGGATGGGTGCTCGAAGCCACTGAATTTGAATGCTAAACAATCTTGGACCTTAATCTGAAGCCCATGTGTTAGGATGCATAATAATTCTCTTTCATCCTGTATATTTTATACATTTTTAGAAGAGATTTTATTTTTTAGAACAATTTTTGATTTATAGAAAAACCAAAGTGGTAGAACAGAGATCTCGCAACACTGCACCTCCTCCTGGCCTACTGGGATCTTACACCTGTGTGGCACATCTGTTACAACCAACGAGTCAGTCTTAAACACACTGGAGTTTCCTAAGGTCTGTACTTTATTCAGATTGCCTTAGCTTTTACCTCAAGTTTGTCTTCAGTTCCACGATCCCACCAATTCCATGTCTATTCAAGCTCTTATGGGCTGTGACAGTACCAGGACTTCATTATTTTTAATGACCTTGGCAATTTTGAGGCCTACTGGTCAGGCATTTTGTATAATATCTCTCCGTTGGGATTTGTCTAATGTTTTGTTTATTGTGGTTAGTCTAGAGCTATGTGTTTGATGGAGAAAGACCACATCGCGTCATACTGTGTCAAGATCACACCTTATCAACCTAGTGTGCCACTGCTAATGTTGACTAGCCGTTTGGTGAGGGGGTCTGCCAAGTTTTTCATCTGGAAGCCGAATCTCACCTCTTCCATTTTAGTTACTTGCACTTAACGAGGTCACTGTGTGCAGCCCACACTGTGGGAACAGAAAAATGATGCTTCTCCTCCTTGGGAAGAGGGTCTTTGCACAGATTATTTAGAGTCTGCCTCTTATAATTATTTATTTATTCAATCATTCATTTATGTAAGTATGTGAATCGGCTGATGCATTAGAGATAGCCTGAGAGAGGGCATCAAAATATGCTGACGTCCCACTAAGAGATGAAAACAAAGCAGCTTCTTTTTTAATTAATTTAACCAAGAGAGAGCCCAAATTTGAATTCTCCATTTCACTCCTTGTGCGTTCTGTCTGTTTATAGTTTGTGGTTACTGTCTGTGATCTGGGGTGTGTGTGTGTGTGTGTGTGTGTGTGTGTGTGTGTGTGTGTGTGTCTGATGCCTATGATTTGTGCCTGTCCCTAACAAAGGACTTTGATCCATACTTATTGAACAGAACAGACAACAAGGCATAGGAAAGAAATGAGGAACTCTTCGCAGAAATCTAGCCTGGAGTTTTACTAGGGAAGAATTTACTTTACTGACCCCCACTGACCTTGACTAGCACTCAGCATTGAAAACAGGTGATATCAAGTTATATCCCCATTTTGATTTCAGCATTTGTGGTGAATATGTGCTTTGTTTAAGCTTCCCACCCCTTTGTTGCTTCCAGCAAATGACTACAACACACACACACACACACACACACACACACACACACACACACACACACACACACTATTCTAGATCAGGTGTATAGAGAGCATGTAATTTAAGATTAAATCTATGTATTTAGCTTACCTTGTAAAAGCTGATTTCATGTGAGATCTAAGGCATAGTAAGGTTGGTTACACTGTCTTCAAGGTGAGCTCAATTTAAACAGGCTGAGCACTCAGTGGGACAGCAGGCTAAGTACATAGTCTTAAGTGATCTCAAGGTATATTATTAACCTGACTGCAAAGCCCAGCAAAAGTTTGGTCTTTTTGGAGTCAAGAGAAATTTTTATAGAAATGTATCCACAAGTATGGACTTGATTTGTTTTATGCGTTCTTTGACTTTTTAAATGTAACAACAACAACCCCCCCCAACAAACCCTGTTTTTAAAATAATACATTTAGTTGTTCATTTTTTGCCATACTGTAAAATACTATTATCATGCACATGTGTGTGACTGTGTGTGTATGTGTGTGTACACTCACCAGTGTGTGTGCTTGTGGAGACTAGTGGTAGACATTGAGTGTCTTTCCTCTATTAATTTCCACCTTTTGAAGCAGGGGGAAATTGTGAAAAAGTTTGAATGCTATACCAAGGATTTTCAGCTTAGTAATTAATTCCACATTAGGGGCCCATGAGACCAACTTTAAACAGATCAGTGTCATGAGAAAGCAGGCGACACCTTCTCATGCAGGAACATCTTGGTGTGCACACTCTCTGCTTCTCTTGGCTTCCAAGGGGTTACTCCAGCATCTACAGTCCATGAAGAGAGTACTACCAGCCCTCAGCATTTACAGAACCCTCAGAACTAAATCAGAAGGCACTGGGAATCAACTGTAAATGGCCACACATTCCTCTTCTTTCTCTGTGAAGGCACCAGTGCAGCTTGACTTTTCTATGTCCCTTGAAACAGGGGCATGGCCCCATTGCTTTGGCTAACGAGGCAGTAGTAAACTCTAAAGATTCCAAAAGCATGTCTGTGTTAGAGTTTCATCTCTCTGCTGTTCTCCAAAGAAAGAAGTCTAGGCAGACCTCCTTAAGAACGAAAGAACACACATTCTCATTGTGAGACAAAAGAGGCTGTGTTGGATCAGCCACCCTGGACAGTCCATCAGATAACCTTGACCTCAGGAGGGATCCCAAGTGAGACCAGCAGAAGACCTGCTTAGCTAGCCCATGCAGGTGACCCATGTCAGAGACATAAACAGGAGTTTAGGATCTTTTGTTACGCTGTAACGTGGCTGATACAACTATTGAGACAGCTCATTGCACTGTCCCTAGCCTGTGCCAGTATAGAGTAAGTCCTGGGGAGGAAGAGAAAAGGGCCCCACCCACTGAAAACCCAGAAAGCTATGCTCACACCATGACCTAATCTTTACAACCAAATGACAACGATTTTGTGTTGTTACTTTATATTTCTGACATTGCTTCTCTTGTCTCCTCTCTTCCTCTTCGTTTCTTTTACCCCAAATTCTCCTTTGGGGTTACTTTAACTCTACATGTATCCTCTCTGCTTGGGGAAATACCAGAATGTTGACATTCCCTCTACCCTGTGGACACTCCGGCAGCAATTCAGAGGCAGGCCCAATGCTTCTGCTTTTCGATTTCTTAAAGGGATCCCTTCATTAGGAAAGAACCATCTTCAGATTTCTTAATATTTTCTTTAGTTTTCTCCTGCGTTTCATACACAGTCCCTATTATAATAATTCCATGAAACTATAGAAATCACTCATAGGCATCTCTAGTCACGTCTGTCTTCCATATAATAGGGATTGGCATTGTGGAAAAAGAGATCGGAATGCCCTGACATGGCACCTGCTCACCAAGCCACCTGTTCACTGGTTAGCTCTTAAATGGCACCTCTAAAGTGTGTCTTCATTCAGGATCTATCTATGTGATTTCATTTTAGTTATAGGGATTGAATTCTGGGAAGCCTCATTCATGTCAAGCACATGATCTGCCTCTGAGCTACACTTGCAACCCCTCAAAAATGTGACTTCTAGACAAGCTTTCATGGTGTGCAGTATTTGTGCCCGTAGTGACTGAGAGTTTTTCTACCTTCAGCTCTGCGCCGGTCTCTGAGGATACACAATCTGCCTTCAAAAGAGTAATGTAAGAAACAGAAAAATAATATTAAGTCAATACATTAACCATGATATAGAGATACATATTAGACATTGTAGGAGCAAGACTCCCATGTGTGTGCGAAGAAGAGATGCGTGGGTTAAGAGGTATGTTATAAGTCAGAGCTATCTGTGAGAAGTGTGTGTGGGGTGTGAATAGGAAGCTGGAGTCTGGGGCATGGTAAACTGAGGCAGTGATATACTGGTTCTCTTTTCATGGAGCCACATAGAGCCAGGTGAGGAAGAGCACTGACTGGAAGCTTCCTGTGGGCTGCCTTCTTCACATCTGGAGGCAGCATGCTCACACTGGGACAGAGGAGGTCACAAATGGTCTGCTCACATGAATAATCAGCTGTTCAGCTCCTGCCCGAGAGCAGGTGGGTGGGGATGGCTGTAGATCTTCTGGCATGGTGAACTGATGTGTGGAGCATGCAGGATCAGAAGGGAGCAGGGTCAAGGTAGATTCTTCCATTCTATTCTATTTTGAGGTCCATTTGGAGAGAGGAAAGATGCCTAGCTGGGCCAAGAAAATGGGATCAAGAGAGGATGAGCAGGGAGGGGAGGAAACTCGAAGGACTTTGGAGCCTAGGATGGACTTAGTATGTCTGATATACTCCGAATACCTGGGAGTCTTCAAAAATCTTTTAAAAATCATCTGTTGGGGCTGTAGAGATAGCCCAGTGGTTTGGCGCACTGGTTGTTCTTCCAGAGGACCCAGGTTCAATTCCCAGCACCCACAAGGCCACTTACAAGGGTCTGTAACTCCAGTTCCAAGGGGTCCCTCACACAGATACAACAATGCACGGAAAAAATAAAAATAAATACATCATTTAAACTTGTTTGCGGGGGCTGGAGAGATGGCTCAGAGGTTAAGAGCACTGACTGCTCTTCCAGAGGTCCTGAGTTCAATTCCCAGTAACCACATGGTGGCTCACAACCACCTCTAATGAGATCTGGTGCCCTCTTCTGGCCTTCTGTCATACACGCTGTATACATAATAAAAAAATAAATTAATTAATTTAAAACAAAACAAAAAAACTTGTTTACTGATGCTTTTGAGGGAAGTGGATTCCTGTCCTTTGCACAGTGGATTCCTCGACCACTGCGGGTTCGTTATCTGAGTCCCTGCCCCTGCCACCTCGTCTAAACAAGCTTGCGCTAGCCATAAAGTTCACCAGTGAACTCATCACTCACAAGATCGGTTAGTCTAAGTCAGGCTTTGTCTGTCTCACTTTAATCTTCGATTTTAGGTCATGAATTATGTTAGTCTTTCCTGTGCCTAAAAATGAAGAAACAGCATTGATCCCACCCACTGTTTTATTGGTGGCTCTCTCCACCTTATCTGCTGGACCAGGCAGTCAGGCGGCCCTACCCAATACAGTCCCCATTACTTCAGTGTGAAATTCAAATCTTGCAAAAGCAGTGGGGTTTTGTGAACGTGTTGAAAGTGGCCTTGGAGGACGGCTTGAGGCATCTGCCAGGTCGCTGGCAAATGAGGATCTGGCAGAGTTGGGGCAAGCTTACAACAGAAAGAGAAAACTCGGCAGGGATGACAAGGGATGACATCATCTGTTGTTCCAAAGAAGCTGGTTTTACTCTCAAAGCATGACAGGAAGTCTCCAGGGAAACCAGCATTTTCTCTGAGCCGTTTTACAGGTCCACTGTGAAACTGGACGTGTGGCCAGGACAGTGTGATCTTGCCATTTGCTTGGCTCATTTAAGGGTTAGCTCTGGGCGGGTCTAGAACCTCTCCAGTCTCACATGTCAGGTGCACTTCCTTCCCTGCTTGGTTTTTCAAGGAAAGCTCCAGGCGAGCCTCATCTTCCCACTGTTTATTACTTAATCTAAAAATTGTATGGTTGGAAATACAAAGCACAACCAAGCATATAGAAATTATATATTAAATCCTAATTTACCATGACCCAGATGAAAACATTATTGCCTAGATAAAATTTTATTTTTTTTGTGTGTGGTATAGACATGTAAATATGTTCATGCAGCATGTGTACATGTGTCTTATACATGTAAATATGTTCATGTGTGATGTGTGCACTTGTCTCACTTCTCCATTGAAAGCCAGAATAAATGGTTGATGCCATATAAGTACAAATCTGGTAAAAAAAAAAATTACGCTTCTTATAAGGAGTCCTGGGCCATGTCTTCTCTTATGTCGACTTGCCTCTTCATTATATGTGGGAGGGACAGATGTCCTTGTACTGAACTACCTCTGTTTCCCCCAGAGCATTAATTACTCTGCTGGCATGGTAGTCTCAGGGATCCCGGCACTGTAGTCATTATATCTACATATTTCCATCCCCAAATATTTTCATGTCAGTTGTTTACAGAGCTAAGGAAAACCAGTCTTCCCCTCTTATGCCAGATAATTTTGGAAACTGAAACTTACTTTTGGAATCTTGATTATCAAATCGCTATGAAAACAAACACAGGACCAGCAACAGCGCAAGTCATGTGACCTTTCACAGGCGTGGAATTCTGGCAGTACCTGTGTAATAATCTCTCAAAGAGTCTCAAGGACTGAAGAGCAGGCCCATGATAAGCATCTTTAGATGCCGCCTGCATGCTTGGCTCTAGGGTCTCCGAAATAAATAATGAGTAAAATGAATTCATCAATTTTTTAATAACAGTATCTAATGAGAGTCAAAGGCCCCTGTCTTACACGCTGTGACCCATGTAGAACTAAATAAGTGCTAAATAAAGAGACAGGCAGAGCTGACAAAAAGCACAGGAGCAGATGGAAGTATTTTAAGGAGGGAGGTTGGGGAAGACTTCCCGGAAGAGGTGAACTCAGGAGAACTGGGCTTCTGCGTGCCCAGGAAAAGCAGGACATCTGCAGCCCAGCCAGAAGCACAAGGCGTGGCTTCCTTGTCATCCTGTGTTGTTGGGCTTTGAGCTGCTGTGGAGGAGGGTGTGCTCAAGCCATTTTACAGGCTAGGGCATAGCACAAGGCCCACCCACAGCAGGAGCTCAGTGATTGGTTATGGTAGGAAGGCGGTCAGGAGGAAAATGAAGAAAGCAAGCCCTGATGGGTAAGGGCAGATAGGTAGATGCCGCTATGCTATGGTCAGCTAAAACCCACAAGGGCCCTCTGTCCTTCTTCCCAATCAGAAAAGAAAGTATGAGATTCGTGTGCACGTGTGTGTGTGTGTGTGTGTGTATGATGTGTGTGTGTGTAAAGGTCTTATATGTTTTTTATTAGATTTACCTGGGCATTTACTTTTCTCTAGTGCTAATATTAGAAGTATTATGTTTTTAATCTTAAACTCCTCTTGTTCATTGTTAACATGTGGGAAAACTATTGATTTTCTTCTCTCTCTTTTTTTTAACATTGACATTGCACTCTACAACCTTGTAGTAACTGCTAATTAGTTCTGGGAACTTCTTTTGTTGTTGTTGTTTTTGAGACAGGGTTTCTCTGTGTAGCTTTGGAGGCTGTCCTGGATCTCACTCTGTAGACCAGGCTGGCCTCGAACTCACAGAGATCCACCTGGCTCTGCCTCCCAAGTGCTGTGATTAAAGGCGTGCGCCCCCACTGTCCGGCTCCTGTTGTTGTTCTTTTACATTTTCTGAATAACTGTGTTCTTTGTGCATAAAGACAGTGTTACTTCTTGGTGCATCTGCACATTTTCTGTTACCCTTTCTTATCTTATTCCATTAACTAGAATCTCCAGTTACACTGTTCAAATGAGGTGGCAAGAAGGAACACACTTGCTTTGCTCCTGGTAGAGTTTTAAAATTTTATTTTTGGTCTATAGGAATGCAGTTTATAACACACATACACACACACACACACACACATATATTACATATGTTGTTCATTCAATTTTTACATGTAGTATTCATAGTTATCATTTTGTGGTTTTATATGATTCCATCAAGTAATATCCAAGACTCACCTGATTTTTCCCAGTTGTTTCATTTATACATTGTTTACTATTCTTCATGATTGTACAGACTTCTACTGGGAACAGTTCTGTATGTTCAACTACTTTTTATTGCAATATTTGCTTTAGACTAAATTTATAAGTTTGGGTCAAAGGAACTAAACATTCTGTGTGGCCCTACTATTTTTATTTTTGAATTGTTCTTCACAGTGCATGTTGGTATATAAAACTCGAGACTGATGCACATACTTATTGACTACACTTAGTAACTTAGGCACGTACTTATTAACTACAACTTATCCACTGTTACATCAGTGTACTGTAGTGAAGTTGCATTTTAAGATAAACAAAATAGGAGATGTTGAAAGCAGTGGGTAGGAATTGTACAGAATTGCATGCTCTTTTGTGATTGGTCATTGCTATAGTATGAGTATTTTTTAAAGGTGTGTGTGTGTGTGTGTGTGTGTGTGTGTGTTATGTGCATATGCCTGCAGGTGATCACAGGTGCGAGAAGAGGGCATCAGATCCCCCAGAGCTGGAGTTACAGATGGTTGTGAGGCACCGGATGTGAGTGCTGGGAACTGAATCCAGGTCTTAAAAGCAATCACCCACTCTTAAGCATTGAGCCATGTCTCCGGCCCCTGTTATAAATACTTGTGTAGCCTCCAACACCATATGTTGAAATTTTAACCTTTAAAGTGGTGGGATGGCACTAAGAGATGTGTGCTTTAGTCATGAGATTGAGTACCACGTATGGGATTAGTGCCCTTGAATAAGTCTGAATTCTGTTTATCTTTTTTTCTCCAGTTTTTATTTGTTTGTTTCTGAGAGAGACTCTCAGGTTTGAACACTGTGTACAGCCGAGGATCACCTTGAATGCCTTGATCCTCCTGAGACATACGCTTTGATTTCTCTAACTACTGCTGCAAATTCCCTTATGTTCATGAATGAGGATTGCTTCTTAGAGAAAGGAGCACACACTGAGAACTACCATCACTCCAGACACTTCTGAGAGCCATGCTTCACTCAGGCATGTGAAGCAAATCTTCATCCTTGACTGCAACCGCACAGACAATGCTTCCTGGACAATCACTACCCAGAGTGCTATGCTGTGTCCTTGCCAGGCAGCTCTTCATTACCGTAACAGATCCGTGAAGCACCCAGCTTATAAGGAGCAAAGCGCACTGGGGTGCAGTTTTGAAGGCTTCAGCCCGTGATCAATTGGCCTGACTGCTTCTGGGCCTGGAGCACCTTGTAGCTGCAACTACTCCCCTTATGGCTGCATAGCATAAACAGGGGGAGTTCGATGTTCCACAAGCACCTTCAAGGGCATGCTCCTGGACCCAGAGTTCCTACATGCTCCACCTCTTCAGGGTTCCACCACCTCCCAACAAAGCAAGTGGGAGCAAGTCTAGTGCATGGGCATTTGGGGACCCAAGCTAGAAAACACATCCATCTTCAACATCCTCCTTAGCCCTTACAACTCTGTGAGGCATGTAATATTGCTGTCTGTTTCATAGATGGCCCAGGGGGGTCTTCAAAAAGTTAAACAAGCTTATCAGGGCTCTCAAGTAGTAGATCTCAGAGCCAAGAGCCAGAGGCAGGCTTGCATGATCAGTACCCATGCGCTGACACACTGTGACATGCGTGAGGAACTGAAGGGCTGCGGTTTGCTGATGGGACAGTTCTATGAGGATATCTGTGTGGTGAAAACCCTTTCCTTCACTGAAATGTGGCCATGCAAAAATCACAGTGCTGTAATGAGATGATCTGGCACCGGATAAGCTGCTGCAGACCAGTGGGTAAGGTCATCCACTGCCTAAGCAAGGTTCAGGGAGCTTTCAGGGTCTGTGAGGATGGTCCTCCCTGACTTGGTTGATCAGGTGACTGTTTGTCATAGTCCTTCCCTTAGCATTCATTTTCCTCATGCCCTCATCCTACACAGATTAGGAAGTGTGGCTTTCCAAACTTCCTTCTTCTGATTTCAGATTGAGGTCATGTGGCCTTATGCAAATAGCACTTGCCCGTGTAGAAATGCATCTAAAAATGGGTTTCTGCACAATTGAGTGCTATAGTCTTGTGGAAGCTGCCGGAAGAGGATACAGGAACCATGCTGACCAAGGTGCCTTCCATAAATGTGAAAACGAAGGATATAAGCCAGCTACTCGGTTTGGCCTCAGTGGGAGGAGACTCTACTCCATCTCTCTCTCTCCCCCTACTCCTTCTCTCTCTGCTCCTCTTTTGTCTCTCTCATAAACCTTTTCTACATTCCTTTGATCCAGTTCTTGACACTTGGAAGTCCAAAAAAACTGATGGTCCTCAGTCAAAAAGGCACAGATCCTAAAAGTCCCCAAGGTGGACCAAAGAGAGCAGCCCAGAGACCTGACCTGGACACGTGGACCTGCTTTACTGAACCTGATACCCTGCAGGCCCAGGTCATGGGGGAGATTCATAAAGCCAGGCAGGAAGAGGCAGCTTCAGGGGACCACCAGCATTGCTGAGATGCTCAGTAGGACTGTTGGCTGTGGCTAGAAATGGTGCAGATTGCTGCTACTAAAAGTGGCTCTCCAACAGTGACAGGGATAAAAGGACCTCGGAGCAGCAGAGGGCAGCGTCAGCCATTCACCATCAGACGCAAGTACTGCCAGAAAATATACCTACAACAGTCCTGTGCATAGTCCTGCCTGTTGTTATTGTCATTCATCCAACAGATCTTTCCTTATGTTGGAAAGAAATACAAGAATTAAATCCCAGCCAGAGGGTTCCGGAACTACAAAGAATGTGTTCAATCCCCCCACCCCTAAAAACCCCAAACTCCATGCAAGCGGTGGAGAACAAACTTAATCAGTAGTATACAAGCAGGTAAATATGCTGTACATGTATTGTACATAATTTCACCTGAAAGTTTCCATTTACAGGGGAGGAAGATGAGCTTAGGTGAAGAACAAGCAAAGAACGTCTGTTTGGTCTGTACTGATGTTACTTTATGTTTTTAGGAAAAAGTATAGATGAAAAGAAGCAACATTACAAGGCATGGGTTCAACCCCCAGTGCTGGACAGAAAGGAAAAAGAATGAAAATGGGGGAGGGAAGGGGAGGGAAGGAGAAGGGAGGGGAGGGGAAGAGCATGAAGAGAAAAAAAATGAAGGAAGTGGTGGGGGTGGGGGAGAAGGGAGGAAGGGAAGGAGGAGAGGGAAGAGGGAGGAAGGGAAAGTCATAACAATTGGACCGGTAATGTGTTCCGGTGGTAAGCACAGAGATATTTATGTAAAACTCTTTAGCCTTTAATGGTGATTTCTAAATTTTAAGAAATCATGGTGTTTAAGGAAATAAACTAAGGCATGACTCCAGAAAACAAATGATTAATAGTCAGTGATGGAAATAGATGATCAACCAACTTACGGCAGGCCAGTCCTAACAGAAAGCAGTGAGGCCCCCACAGACACCAGAGGCGAGACAGAGCAAGTGCTCTCTACTCGAGAGTTTGGCCAGTGTGGTTTTCCCAGACAGAAGCGTGACCCGGAAGGTTTCGACTCTCACAGTTGACTTGATTTGGAAGGAGAGTTTGGCAGATATTTCCAACCCAGGAACATTGATGTGGGAAAGTAAATGGCAATCAGGAATTTGAAAGCCTTTTCTAGTTTTTTCTTAAAATATTAGTAAGTCAGCTTGCCTCTGGTTTGCTTGATTGGAACAACTCAGTATTTTTTTTGGGGGGGGGGCAGGATTCCGTTAATGTGATTTCTCGTTCTGATACTGTGTGTGTTTCACACTTCCAGACAGCCTTGAAGGGGGCAGGGCGTCCTGGATTAAGTGTATCATTGAAGTGGGATTTTTTAAAAATGTTACCCTCTCCTCCCGTTCACAGAATCACGGGATTTCCAAAGGGCAGGGATCCTGTAGGTGAGCACAGGAGGCAGGGCATGCAGGCGGTTTGCTGGCTGTGGGATGGCTGCGCTGTTAGTAGCACACTATCCAGGCCTGGCTCCGTCGTGTGACTTGAGATGAGTGACTTACTCCCTGGCCTTCATGTACCCATATATAATATCAGCCATGATTTACCCGAGTCACAGAATTGCTCTGAGAAATGGTCAGATGGGTTTGAGGACGAGTTCAGGATTAAGAGCTGCCCAAAGGCCAACTGATTTTCTTCCACGCCTCTCCATTTTCACCTGCTGGCATGCCTGTGTTTCCTTCAGCTTTGGTTTAATTAAAGCCCTTATTCATACAACCTCTTGTCAGTTCTTAAGCTTCACCTGGTCTGTGTGTATTCACGCTCCAAAAATGACAGACACCCTATTAAAAGAAGGGTCTAGGCCTGGCATTTCTTCTAGAAGTTACTGTGTTTTCCTTTATAATTAAAAAGCAATTCACGAAATGGGCATGGTGATGCCACCTGTAAGGCAGAGACTGGGGGTGGGGCGGAGGTAGGCCGATTAGGAATTTGAGATCAGTCTAGGCTTCCGTCTCAAAAAATAAAATAAAAGGTCACTTGTGGAGTGACAGACTTATCTTCTTCCATCACATCCCTGCTCTCTGACTTGAGACTATTACATTTGGGACTCACTTGTGCCTCCCATATTCACTGGTTGGCACTGGGCTGCAGGAAGAGCCTTTCCCACCCTGCATCAATCGACTCATTCATTTCTTCACTGATATCAGCATGAGCTCAGGGATTCTTACTCGACACAGTGGGTGACAGTTTATTGCTACCATGGCCTTATCATCTCTGTGTGGGTAACAGGAGCCCTAGGTCAGTTCCTGCGGCCTCCTGATATACCTCCATTACTCTCGTTTTCGTTTCCTTCGGGCTTAAACCGTTTGCCCTTCTTGTTTTGCGGTATCAGCCATTTTGTCTGGTATACGGGCTTAGAATTCCACGTAGGGACCAACTGGTGAAGGGGAGTTTGGGTCAGAAATGACGGACACTGTCTCAGAGTAAGATGATAACTGGGCACCTCTTTTCTGGCTGTTTGATGGACTGATGGAGAAACATGAAAGGAAGGAGAGAAGTAGGAAGAGACAGAGGGAAGGGCGAAGAGAGAAGATGAGTGGAGAGAGAGATGGCAGAGAGAGAAGAGGAGAGGAGAAGATCCACGGGGCGGGGGGAGAGGGGAGAGAGAGAGAGAGAGACAGAGAGAGAAATTCAGGCAATTTCTTTGCAGTGTGAGATAGTCTGCCTTTCTTTTTAACTCCGTGGACACCGCATGTTAATCCCCCGCTTGCTTTCTCCCTGTGACCTCTCTCGCCCCTTGCTTGCTCTGCTCTGACCTCTCTGAACACGTACACAAGAGTCTTGCTCCATCCTTTGAGGCCCAGGCTGGCCTTGAGTTGTAGCTGAAGATGACCTTTACCCTTGATTCTCCTGACTCCACCTTCCAAGGGCTGAGTACAGGTGTGTGCCACCATACCTGGCCTATGCGGCACTGAGGAGGGAACCCAGGACCTTGTACATCAGCTTTTCACTTACCTGCATAATGGAAACTACGTTTCTTCTTGAAAATCAACTCTGACCTTGGGAAGAAAGCCGGAGAAATATTATCAGAATCCCTTCACGTGAAAGAATGAGGCCAATGTGACAGAAAGACATACTTATTTGACATGTGTTAACTGTATGCTGACTATGGGGTGTGGCTGGTGCCGTCTCTTGTGGGAGACAGGGAAGGCTGTCCAGGAAATTGGCCTTCATGGGTCAACGATTTGAAGGAGAGATCCTGGGTTACCTGGGAGATGGATCATCTAGCGGGAGCCACACCCTTCAGCTGGAGCAAAAGGCAGGCGTCCAGGGTGGACAGATGAGAGTGAGCAAGAGGCGCTTCAGGGTGCTGATGGGAGAGAGCCAGCAGCAGAAGAGTGTGCTGGGCCACAGAGTTGAAAAGGAAGGACAGATTGTCCCACACTGCAAGCCACAGCCAAGTACTTCAGGGGCACTTACAGTTGCGGTGTTAGTCAGCTCCTTTGTTAGGGGAGGCAGGGAGTAGAGACAGGATCTCATACAGCCTGTGCTGGCCTCAAATTCCCTATGGATGTGAAGATGACCTTGACTTTTTTTATTCTCCCGTCTCCATCTTCCAAGCAGTGAATATAGGTGTTTGCCACTGTGCCTGGTTTGTGAGTTATCGGGGACTATGGGGGTCCAGCCCCTGATAGTCCCCTCCCAGGGTCCGGGAAGAATCTACAACCAGCTGATAATTAATCTTTGATGAGAAGAAATGAATCTATGTACACGAAACTCCTTAGTTCATACACTTTATTATTCTGTGATAGTTCTCTCTCTACACAGCTTCTATTCTGCTCTCGTGTCTAGCTCCTCTCTTGCCTGATTTCTCTATATTTATCTACTGTCCCCTCAAGGTTCTATCTTAATTCCTTCATCTAGTTCTGACCCTTCTAGGTTCTCATCCATCTAGTTCTTTCCCCTATCAGCTCCTCTCCCATCTCCTTCTCTCTCATCTGGCTCTTCCTCATCTTGTTCTTCCCCATCTGGCTCTTCCTCATCTTCCATCTCGTTCCTCTAGTCCTCTCCTCTAGCCCTTCAATCTAATTCTTCCCCATCTCAGTTTGTTCCTCTCAAGTTCTTACCCGTCTAGTTCTTCCATTCTCTTTTTTCTTCTCCGTCCCCCGTGCCCTGGAAGTCCTGGTATATAAAGCCAGGCTTCCAGGGTCAAATGGAGGGGTGATAAGAATCACATAGAGAGGCAATAACCGTTAATTATCATTTGCAACCCCAAAGGGAAGTGACCAATGGGGAAATGAATTAACTAAAGGCTAAATTCGGGTAATATCTAAGAAGAGGACTCTTATGTGCTCAACTATAATCTTAAATGTGATTGGTAGAAAATGTTAAGAATCTATAAGTTGCTAGGTCAATGGGAGAAAATAAAACTGTCTTCTTTTTCCTGTGGCTCCTATCTGTCCAAGCTATCTGCCGTTTTTCTGCAGGGTGGGGGAAAGTGTGCTCAGTCGCTAGGCAACCTGTGCACAGCTAGATGCCTCTGGAACTGGAGGTAAGGTTTGGGAAAGGAGGAAGTAAGGCTTAATTGGCACATCCGCCAGGCCTTCTCAAACAGGTAGCCTGGATGGTTAAGTCTGTTCTTAGAGAATACAGAGGTATCTCTGATAAAGTTTTCTCCTCTATCTGGGGATGGACCTGGCCGGATGCTGCTAATGATGATAATTACAGGGAGGCTTGAACTGGGGTTCTGGCTGAGCATAGATGTCAGCGCAGAAGGTTATCTAAATATTCCTAGAAGTGGTTAGATAAGGAGTTAGCGGTCTATAAAGTTAGTAAGGCTGTAAGAAAGGAGGGTTCGAGCTGAATTGTGTAAAGCTATTACTTAACATTCACCTGACCTAGGTGGTGTCTCCTTGTGGAATTTACCTTAAATCAGGAGACTTGCATGTGGACTGTTATTACTGCTAGTCCTTGAAAGTGGCTAAGGGAGATATCTGATTCCACAGAAAGCCTTTCCTGAGGCTGTTCTCCAAATACCTGGAATGTGTATGTCCAGAGAGTGATCAGTCCACACTGTTAGCCCTTCTTGGGGAAAAGTCAATTGGGAAAACTATGAAGGCACACATGGCTTTCATAACAGAATACAGCTGATATATAACAAGCCAAGTAACACCAAAAACTCCTTGGGATTTGGCTTCCTCTGGAGGAATTCCCTGCCTGATCCCTCCAGGTAGTGACTTTGCCATAACCAGCTGAGTTCTTATAATTTATTCCTGCGGCCCGCAGCAATGAGGTGCTGAGGATCGAACAAATCTAGGACCTTGTGCGTACTAGACAAGCTCTGCTAAACCCCTAGGCCGAGCTCAGCGCACGTTTCCTGTCTTTCTGATAAACTCAGTTTGAGCACCAACTCGAAAGAATGGGCAAACACAAAGGAGCAATTGCACAGCTCGGTCCAGCTCACACAGGCGAGGCCTGTAATTGTGATAGCTCAGGTCAGCTGCTCATTCACTTTGTCTCCAACCAAGGTACAGCTGGCTGTGAAGGCCAGCAACTGTACCTGGGCCCATGAGAAACCGCACCACTGAAGTCGCTTCAGGTCATCCAGCTCCTTAGAACTCTGGCAAGTGATTGACTTTTAGAGCTTGCCTGTTACCTGTCTCAATCTCAAGAGCTCTCTAGAAACCGTCTTGACCCACTAGAGGGTGATTGACCTGAGCCGAGGGTCCTTTTTCTTCAACCAAGTGCAGACGCCAACTTTGCCAAATTATCTTTTACCGTACCATCCTGCAAAGACTCCATCTCTCTGACATTCCCATTCCAGCCACAGCCCAGCCAGGAGCCTCAGTGTCTCCCTGCTGCGCCATCTGCTTCACACTGGCAACCCCAGAAGATGCTGGTTGCTCTGTGGCAGAGCCGTGGCTTGACTCTGAAATGTGTGGTTTATTTTTCCCATTGACACTCAGGGAAAGAGCCTGGGGGACAGCTTATACTAAATTCATTTGGTCTCTTCTCATCCAGGGGTCCCGTGAAGCTTCTGTTTTCCTTGGAATTTCACTGTCATTTGACAGATCCACCTCCTTGACCATGGCCTGCTGGCATAACTAGTATGGTTCAGTTCCCACGCTCTTGGGTCCTCGTGAGACACAGAAGAAAGCAAGAAAGAGCTACTCTCACCTTCCTCCTTCCTCGTGGAGCTGTGCAGGTCCCCAGGTCTTGTTGCCCTGTGAAGCCAGGGTAGAGGCTTGAAGGTGTGGTTGGCACTAGTCAGCTGTTAGAAATGCAAACCCCTAGGTGGACCCAGGCACTTTTTCTGGCCTCTCAGACTATGCCTGAACCCCAATTTACCTCCGTTTTTCTGGGATCCATGGATGGTGGGCCTGGGGCACCACTTACTGGAGTTGAAAGACACATCGAGACTAG
Organism: Peromyscus californicus insignis; assembly: GCF_007827085.1. Classification (NCBI taxonomy): domain Eukaryota; kingdom Metazoa; phylum Chordata; class Mammalia; order Rodentia; family Cricetidae; genus Peromyscus; species Peromyscus californicus. Next base: position 76,608,147 of record NW_026294606.1, on the reverse strand, counting down.
ATGGAGCACTCACAGGCAGGAGACTGCCAGGGTTGTCTAGGGAGTGTCAAAAGGAAGGTCTAGGGGTAGTGGAGCCCGGTGTTGGGGAGCAGGGCTTTGTGAGGCCTCCAGGAGGCCAGAGAAGACAGCTTCCAACAGCGCCCTGCCCGCCCTGCTTTCACGGCCCAGGCTGTGGTGCAGGGTTGCTGGAGGAAAGCGGTTGAGCGCTTGTGTGCAGAGGCTTCTGCTGGGATGTGTGGAGAGTTTTCCTCACTTCCGGGAGTCAGTGCTCACCACTGGAACACTCGGGCTTGAGTTTCAGCTGAAGGAAATCACCTACCACTCAGAGGTAGGGCTCAGCCAAGTGTCTCCCACAGACGGCTGGATGGACACACGTCAGGAACTATGCAGTCACCATATAGTGAGACTGGGACCCAATTCTTCAGACCCACTATATCCTTTCCCTTCCCTTTCTCTTCCTCTCCCCCATCCTGTGTGTGTGCACGTGTGTGTGTGTGTGTGTGCACGTGTGTGTGTGTGTGTGTGTGTGTGTGTGTGTGTGTGTGTGTGTCTGTGTATGGAGGTCTACATAGGGTGTCTTTCTCCAGTCACTCCCCACCTTTCATGTTCTTGAGAAAAGACGTCTCACTGAACCCGAAGCATATTAATTTGACTAGACCGTCTGGCCAATGAGCTTCTGGGATCATCCTGTCTCCACTCCCATCCCCACTCCTAAGACCGGGGTTTCAGGTTCATAGCAACGTGCCCAGCTTTAACGTGGGTTCTTGGACCCCAAACTCAGGCTCACATGCTTGCACAGGACCTTCACCAACTGAGCCATCTCTCTAACCCAGATCCCGAATTCCCGGTGGGTGGAGGGTGACTGGTAGAATCTGAAGGTGTTTGGATAGTGCTGTGGTGGCACCAAATGGATGAGGAAGGGTGGGGATGCTACAGAACTGAGAAGAAATTGTCTGTGCCCGTTGAGGGATGGGTATTCAGCTCTAATGCTGAAACACACGCCAGGCTTCCAGGAATACAGTGTCCTAATTAGATACCAGAAAAATGATCACCCTGCTGAGGCCTGGCTCAAGGTAGAGAGGACCTTCACTTTCAACAGTGAAAGTCAGGGGCTGCAGTGATGACTCTGTGTGTAAAGAGAGCTCAGATCCCCAGCGTCTGTTTACAGGCCAGGCTGGCACGGGCCCCCCACCTCTAAGTCCAGCAGTCAGGAAGCAAAGGGAGGAGCAAGCTGATGAGCTGGACTAGCCAAACTCACAAGCTCTGGGCTCAATTGAGAGACCCCCATCTCAACATGTCAGGTGAAGAGTCATTGAGGAAAAAGTCCAACACAAATCTGTGGCTTACACACACACACACACACACACACACACACACACACACACACACACACACATACACACACCCTACATACACACACATATCACACATACAACACACCACACACACACACCCCACGTACACATACATACCACACATACAACACACCACACATACACACATACACACCACATATACACACATACCACGCATACAACACACACACACACACACACACACACACACACACACACACACACACGTACCCAAACATACTTGCTGGGACAAACACCATGACCAAAAGCAACTTGGAAGGAAAAGATTTATTTCAGTTTCCAGCTTGTAGTCCATTATGAAGGAAGCCAGGGCAGAAACCTGAGGCAGGAACCTGGAGGCAGGAACTGAAGCAGAGGCCATGGAGGAACACTGCTTACTGGCTTGCCCCCCATAGCTTGCTCTGTCTGCTTTCTTAGAAACCCCAGGGGTGGCTCTGCTCACAGTGAGCTGGGCCCTTCCACATCAGCCATCAATCAAGCAAATGCCCCACAGGCCATCTAATGGAGGTAATTCCTTAGCTGATTTCCCTCTCCCAAGATTACTCCAGTTTGTGTCAAATTGGTTTTTAAAAAAATCCTAAACAGCACACACATACCCCCACACATGCAAACATGCACACACACATGTATAACACATACAAATACTAAAGAAAAAGAAAAAGAGAAAGCATTACACCACATCATAAACATTGCATAAGCCTTGCACATTTGGGACACAGAAAATCTGGAATTAAAAACAGATTAGCTATTCCTAAAACCCTTGAGTTTCGCTTTCAAGGCCCTGAGATTCACTGGCAGTTCCTGCCAGCAGACAGAGGTTTCTGTGCGGGCGTGACACATCTACTCTTCCCTGGGAGACTCAAGATTTGCTCCAGGAGTTTAGAACCCACGTCCTCCCAACACTGAGCCTGTGGTCTAGCCTCTCAGACCCCACCGTCAATTCTTAGAGCCTTGGAAAGACTGTTGTTCCAAGTGGGGTGAGGCCACTGCTTCTCGGGCTCCAGCTTGCTAACCTGTGAGATGTGAGTTATCTACGCTCTTGTGATGTCGTGGTGTCCCTAAGGCCAAAAGTAGCTTTTCTCTTAGGATCCCAAGGGCTCTGTGTTATCCCATTTTCCTTACAATGAGAAGACACTGGGCATAACCAGTATAAAACAACCTGGTGTCTCCTGGACTCAGGATGTAATGTTCCTTTCCCAGAAGGTGAGGAGTCTGGGAACAGCTTGAGGACACTCGGGGCCTTGGAAATGACAAAGTCATGCCGGTCCAGCTTTTCCTTCATTGAGTTACAGGTGGAGGCAGGTGACTGTCCTTCACCAGTTCTCCTCACCAAGTCTTTACCCACAGGCCTGCCCCCATCAGGGCTGCACCAGTTGAAGGTTGCTAGAATAAATATGGAGTTCCAGTTTGACTTGATTGCCAGGGACACAGTTTTCTCTTGTCCATTTGAGGCGGGCTAGAAATACAGGGGCACTTTACGAAGAGACAGGAGCACCTCACTAGAGTCCTGTTGAAGCCTCCTGCCAGGAGAGAAGAAGGAGTCCTCGCAGGCTCAAGGCCCCTCCCACTTCCTAGGCGGCCCTGGAATTTTCTAGGAATCTCACCAGAAGCCCCACTTACAGAGAAAGCACCAGCACCAACCCTGTGCAGTCCTAGGCACCAGCTTTGACCTTATCAGATTAGAATTCCACCTTACTTATCTGGGGGGGGGAGGGAGAGAGAATGGCATTTCTTAGGTGTTTATTGGCGAATATTAAGACAATGATCTACACTTCTCCCTTGGGAGCCTGTAGTCACACTTGGGGGTGTCTTGCTTTCACCTCCTCTGTCTTGGGGAGCACAGCATGTGGGTGTCTTTCTTCTTGAATGTCCTTTTCTTTTTTTTTCTTTTTTTTTTTTTTTTGGTTTTTTGAGACAGGGTTTCTCTGTGTAGCTTTGTGCCTTTTCTGGGACTCACTTGGTAGCCCAGGCTGGCCTCGAACTCACAGAGATCCGCCTGCCTCTGCCTCCCGAGTGCTGGGATTAAAGGCGTGCGCCACCACCACCCGGCTGAATGTCCTTTTCTTAACACTCATCTTTAAGCCTATATTTAAAAACCTTTAATAAAGTCTCCAACTGTATGTTCTTCATCACAAATCTCAGGCTTTTCCTGAGATTCTCAATGTCAAAAGCACAGATTCTGGTTTGGCCTGAGTTGAGCTAACGAGCTCCTCAGGCCCTCAAGGAGTGGCAGTACCATGGAGTGTCTGGGTCTCCTCACCACCGACATTGCCAGTATAGTGTCAACATTGTGCAGGGCAGTGGAGGCAGGCCTTCAACAAGGAAATCTGGAGATTCACTCATCAAGTTGACAAGCCTGGACCGGCTAGAGCATGGAGAAGCCGGGCCTCAGCCAGGACTGCACTGCAGAGCTGGACTTCGGCCCCTGCTCTTGAAGTGTGCTTCCTGTCTCCCGGATGGGCCATGAGAAGGAAGGCTTTCCAGAGAGCCTGCAGCTGGAGGAAAGTCGGTTCAGGGGAGTGGGGAATGCCAGGTGATTCCCCCAGGGCACTGGGTGCTCAGATAGATGCACATGGGGCTCCCTGAGACTAGCCGCTTCTAACAAGGGAGGCCTGATACATACGGTGAGTGGAGCAGGGTTCCCAAGGGCAGCTGCTGGGGCTCCCCTAGTGAATGTCTGGCCTTCCAAACGACTGAATGGGGACAAAGAGGCAGAGGGGTGCCTCCCGGGTGTGGGTGACTACGAAGCCTCAGCCGTGTAGATCTGTGGCCGCCAGCCATTCAACTCTAATGCTCCTCATTTGATTATTATTTTATGGTGTGACTCTTCATGTCCTGAAATGAAAGCATAAAAATGGCCTTTTAATTTTCTTATACTCTGGGCATGTTTTGAGACGAGGTGAGTTTACCTCTTCAGGCACACTCCATCCTTATGAATTCAGGGTTTTGTGAAAGATGTTTATTTTTTAATATCAAATATTTATTTTTTGAAGTATATGTTTTGCCTATATATATGCATCATGTAAATGCCTGGTGCTCACGGTGGCCTGAAGAGGGCTTTGGATCCTTTGCAACTGGAGTCACATATGATTGTGAGCCACCATGTGGATGCTGGAAAGTGAACCTGGGTCCTCTGGACAAGCAACCAGTGCTCTTAACTGCTGAGCCATTTCTCCAACCCCAAGAGCTGCTTATTTTTTAAAATAGATTTCACTAGTAGACACGCTGGACTGTCAAGTACACTGCTTTCCCCTGAATGCCTTATGATGTGTGAAGTAGGCAAACCGCCCAGAAGAAATCCATCTGTATACACTGGACATTTGTCATTTGGCCCTGCCCTCACCAGATTCCTTTCTTGCAGTGGTGGTTGGTTGCCTTAAATTTGGCTGACCTTGGGTGTGAGGTCTGCCTTTTTGTTTTGGGAATCAGCTCCAAGAGTCCTCTGGTTTCCTAACTTGGTCCATGTATCCTGTATTTCAAGTCTGCTTGGGGAAGAGGACTTGGGTGTCCTAATCCATGTGACCACAGTCCTGTGCTTTACATTTTAGTACATCTGCATCCTCAGGTAGGGACCCATGATACTTGGTACCGCCACCGTGGTCAGCACAGACCACCCAACATAGATAGGATACCTTCCTTGTGTGGCCAACACTTCCCAGCAAAGCCACAGCCCAGTCAAGGAGACAGAGCTGCCAGCAGGGGCTCCTCTAAATGCATGTGCCTTAGTTACATTTCTCATCGCATTGACCAAGGGAAAGAGGGCTTATTTTGGCTCACAGGTAAATGAATGCAGTCAGTCCATATGGCAGGGAAGGCAGCGAGAGACTGGGTCCTCCGCATGGGCCAGGAGGCAGGGAAAGGGGAGGGCAGTGCCAGGCTGGATTTTCTTTTCCCTTAGTCCCTTTTCCCTGCAGTCTGGAATGTCAGGCACCCAATTCCTCAGTTCAGGGTGGCCTCCCCTTCTCAGTCAAACCCTTCTGGAACACTCTCACAGACAGCGGCCCTCATTCGCATCCTCAGTGGTTCTTAATCGATGAGTGATAATTAAATTAACCCTCCTGGTATTAATCCCCAAGGCTCATAACCGCTGGGCAGAGAAGAACAGCCAAAGGGACTGCTAAACCCAATCAAAAACCACCCCAGACTGCAAACACTGAATCTGCATACCACGTCACAAAAGTGAATTCAGTAAATCTTTGGAGGCTGCTGGAGGGACTTCAGAAGTCACCTAGAACAAAAGTGTTTATTGGCATGTGTAGTGTCACTATAAATGAATTATCCGAAACGTGCTGGAGTGATCTGTACATTTGAGATGGTTTTAGGAGTGCGGATTTGAATGTGATTTATCTTAAAGACTTGGCTCTGTGTTACCTGTAAGGACATTGGTCTAGTCCCCTCTGGATTTTACCTGCTAACTTTTAGGAAGTCACACCATTATTATCTAAAGATGGTTGATTTCCTGGCTTCAGCCATTGTTACTTTACTTAGACTGCCGCTAGTGAATTTTGTCTTCCTTGTCCTTGCCTGCCACCTAGTGTCATAAAGGGATAACTACAAGAGACAAAGGAATACCTTCCTTAGCATTGAGTGCAAGCTAGTTTAGGCAAGGTACTTGTGAAACAAGGTAGACTGTCCTCTAACTGAAAGTCAAGGGAGAATTCCCTGTTTACCCTCTTCTGCATGGATATGCATGTGACTATAATCAGGTGCATTATGGGAAGAAACATACTCAGTAGCAAAAAGGTTGTAAATTTAATTGTCAAAATAGGGACCCATCCAAATTAGGCCTGTTAGTAATCAGGCCCACCTTCCTCCCAACACCATAAATAAGCCACAGGCAGTAACTCAGGGTCCTTGAGTACTGTCCTGCCTGTGGCCCAGTGTCACTTTTAATGGTGTGTTTCTGGTCAGCGCTACCACTTGACTTTTGTAGAAAGTTTCTTTGCTACTTTGCAGACTGTGCACGCTTTTATGCTTTTATTTCAGTTCCTTGAACAAAATACCAAGAACCTGGAATTATAGTGTCCAGCCACCAGCCACTGGGAACAGTATCTTCTCAAGTTTGAGTTTTCTCTCGTGTGTACTTTTTTTTTTCTTTCTATTTTTGCCCCTACTTCCCTGTTGGGGAACTAACCTGGCAACACGCAGGTCACAGTGAAAACATGGGGGCAGAGGAGCTGCCTCCTCTGATGGCCCCTGTCCACCGCACGTTGTTGGATCATAAGATCTTTATTGTTCTCTTTTTGCTGAAAAAGCCTTTTAATTTTTTTGATAAAGTTAAATCAATCAGAAACTCACCGTGATCTAGGACGCTGAAATCATTTGCTGGCAGGTGGATTCCCTCACCCAGAAGTGGAGGTTCTTAGGCCAGAGAGCCTTGTTTCACAACAGAAGCAGCGCAGGCAAAGGGAGGCAAGTGTGCCAAGCAGGGATGGGGTAGTCAGTCAAAGGACAGGAGCCGCCGGTTGTGATGGCACACGCCGGTAGGATTTGCTGAAGGAGGCGGAAGCAAGAGGATCACGAGTTCGAGGCCAGCCTGGGCAAAGGATGGGAGCCAGGGGCATCTCTACTCTGTTCACCCCTGTTTTTTCTTTGTTGGGGACTCAGGGCATGGTTTTGGAGGTAAAATGCCTTCCAGAAAAGCAATTTCCTTTGGTAAAGAAACGTCACCTCTGGAAGCTACCACTGACATGAGTGTATGCAGCTGCCAAGCTGGGGTTCTAGTCTCAAGGTACCAGAGAGTAGCATAGAGTATTAGGAGGCTGTGTCTTCCCCCAGGGACAGCCAAGAGTGGCTAGATATGGTGGAATTCATTTGTAACCATGGCACAGAGGTAGGACATGGGGGTGGTAGGGATAGGTGGATTCCTAGAGTTCCCTGGCTTGGCAGTCTCCCAAATCAGTGAGCTCCAGGTTCAGTGAGAGATCCTGTCTTAAAAAACAAAACAAAACAAAACAAAACAAAACAAAACAAAACAAAACAAAACAAAAAAACCAAAAAAACTAGGGTGGAAAGAGAAACAGAGGAATACATCAAGACTGACCTCTGTCTCTACATGCACACACACAAATGCATACACTTGCACACACATGAACATACATACACACACACACACACACACACACACACACACACACACACACACACACACTGCTGAATGATGATTAGCCACTGCCAAGTCTATGCAGGTGCAGGGTTTACCTCCTTGCTTTTGCTTACTTACTCGGGAGGACGTAGCTGTTATGTCCAGAAGTCATTGGAAGAATCTGGTTGCCATGCCAGGAGGTCATTTAAATGACCCATGGAAAGAACCATGAGATAAAGAGCCAGGGACTCATGTTCATAGTCCTGTGAATGCGTTATCTTAGAAGCAGGCCTGTGAGCCCCAGCAGAGCCTTGGGTGCCTCCAGACCCAAGCCAGCATATGAGAGGTTGTCATTTGGAACCCCCTAGACTCCTAACCCTCAGCCGATATGTGTGGGAATGTACATCTACTGTTTTCCACTGCTATGTTCTGGGGGTTTATTGGGTGGTATCTGCAAAGAATAAAATGGGTGGTGGTTTGAGTGAAAATGGCCCCCATTGGCTCACAGGTTTGAGTATTTGATTCCCAGTTGGTGAAACTGTTTGGGAAGTATCAGGAGGTGTGGTCTAGTCAGAGGAGGTGTCTCACTAGGGGCAGGCTTTGAGGTTTCAAAAGACTCCTGCTATTCCCAGTCTGTCAGTCTGTCTGTCTGTCTGTCTGTCTGTCTGTCTCTCTCTCTCTCTCTCTCTCTCTCTCTCTCTCTCTCTCTCTCTCCTAGATCCTATGTGAGCTTTCAGCTGTGTAGTGCCACACCTGCCTGCCTGTTGCCATGCTTCCTTCCATGATGGCCATAGGTTCTAATGAAACCACGAGCCCCACATAAACTCTTCCTTCTATAAGTTACCTTGGCCATGGTGTCTTATCAAAGCAATAGAACAGTAACTAAGATGGGTTATATTGTTATTTGTTCTAAGAGTGTCTGATCTGAAATCCACAGCCTTCCACTTGCCTAAGTTCATGCGGGTGAGGGAAGAGCAGAGTTTCACAGGCTTAAGAGCACTGGGCCCCACACACTACTTCATTTGAGTGTGCAGTTTCACACTTTACCTCTATCTGAGGATGGGGGGGGCAGGGGGGCAACATGACTTCTAATGAGGAAATCCATAGTCTGCAGACTAGAGACTGATATGTTGAGTAACAGGACTTCCAGAACAGCTTAGAAACAAAACCACATACCTGGTTCCATCCCAATCCATATCCCAGGGATTGGAATGCCCAACTGCCCAGCTCCCTTAGATGACATCAGGCAAAAGGAACTACAAGCTGTCTACTGCAGTGAGCCCACACTTTTCCCTTGGCAGGGAAGCCAAGATCTCAGGCAGAATTTCTCTCCAGGTTTGCTGGTGTGTTTACTTGCAGTAACCAAGGATTTGGAATCTCGATGACGCAATCTTTCCTGTCGCCTATTTCTTCTACTGTTGTATGTGTCAGAGATGAAGTCATTTTGCTTCATCTTCTGACTGACTTCTCTGACCCAAATGTTTCTGCAACATTCACCCAACGGGTTAAAAAGCAACCTTACTGGAACCATCTTTGTAAGCTAATCACCTCCTTATTTGTTGTGCCTCGTGACTGTCAAAGTGACTTGTAATCAGGGGGAGAGCTGGACAGCAATTTCCCTATTCTCCCCAGTAGTCTGGGCTCAGCTGGAGGCCACTGTACCGTGGCAACTTCCATTTCAATGACATTATTTCTAATAAATGGCTACCCCGCGGTTTATGGGGTGTTTCTGGCCCTGGCTCAGCATAGCCAGCAGGAGTTGGGGGCAGGGCTATTTCCTGTCCTCTCTACCCAGTGGTTTCTGCTTCACCGTGAAAGATCACAGGAGTATTTATTTGATGTTGGTTCTTGGAACGACAATCGGTTAATTAAAATCACCAAGAGTCTGAACAAATTGAATGCAAGCCACACATCATTGGCAGCGGGCTAGAGTCAGAAAGTCAGGCCCAAAGAAGCCCTCAGCGGGGCAGGGACCAGGAAATGCCTCTTCTTAGCCAAGCTCTCCATCTTCAGTAATAACAAGTGGCAGCAGGGTGGGAGGAGATGAGGATGTAGTGGCCATTCATCTTTGCCTTCTAGCCACACATCCTTGATTCTCCTACCAGCAAAGCTCTTAACCTAAAGAGTAGTCATGGAGATGGAATCCTCCTCATTTTACATCCACTTCTCCGAGTGTGGAAATGCTGTGGGAGAGGGAGGGAAAGAGAAGAGGTCACAGGGTCTGACATCATAGCGCTTAGCAGTGGTCCTCCTGAATGGAGAAGCTCAAAGCTGGTGCCGAGGGGGTTCTCAAATGGTGTTTAGATGAAGGGACATGCTGCCATGTTTCACTTATGGAGACTCTTCTTTCAGGGGTCTTGTCCTTGGCTTGGACCTACCTCTGTAAACATCATATTTGAGGTTAGACGAGTGGAACCAGCCTGGTACTGTCTTTACGTTGTACCGTCATGACAAGTAACAGCAAACTGGAGCTTGCCCTCTGCTCACCAAGGCCACTCATGTCAAAGGTACTTCCATGACTGCAGAGCTGCCAATAGGCAGTCTTCCAGATGCAGGGAAGGTGACAGCAGCATTGTCCAGTCGTCTCTGCACTGAGGAGATGAAGTCACATCCCCTCTCCATTGCTGGGCACCAAACAAGCCTGTCAAGGGCTTTGTGGACACAAGGTTGTGGCTTCCATTAGTGAGAATGTTGAGGGACGAAGTAGTTTGTGAAGATCACGGCCTGAGCCTTGATGAAGTAATCTGAGATCATTCCTGTAAGTTACAGAATGCTTCTCGATGTGTCTATTGACTAGTTCAGTTTGAACTAGTTTGAGTATCATCACTTACATACAAATTGTTGATTGTAATTGGCCAGGGAGGCTAATTACATTTGATCTGTAAGCCCAAATGCTTACATGTATGTGGAAGAGGGCTGTGTCAGGACCACAACTCCTGCAGTTCAAGAATAAAAAGTACAGATCCATATGAAGATTCAACTTCAGCATAGCAGGTGAACCTTGAATCTTGGAGCCACTAATTTGGGGGTAGAAAGAAGACACGTGATTTTTCAAAATCAACTGCACACTCGCTGGAGACTACATCGTTTTAGATTCCATTCCCACTTACATCACATTCTTTAGTGACAGATGATCCCGAGTTCATCTTCCATCTCCTAGAAATTTATCTCAATACTCTCACCCTTCAGATAACTGAAAGATGGAACATGGCAGATTAAAAAAAAATAGTGTGGGTATGTTGGGAGGTGGATGCAAACACACACAGTGCATGTGTGGAGGTCAGAGAACATTGTCTAGTGTCTGTTCTAAGGTGCCTTCCGCCTTCGGCTTGAGCCAGGGTCTCTCGTTGGCCTGGCACTTCATCATTTAGGCCGTGTAAGCTAAGCCAGCCTGTGAGCTTCGAGTTCTCTGCCTACCTCTGCCTCCCATCTCAGCACGGATGGGATCCGAGGCTCGAGCCGGTGGACCCAGCTTTTTAATGTGGGTCCTAGGGGTTCAAACTTAGGTCATCACAGACCTGCGTGAGCGGTCTCACCGGCCCCTGAACGATGAATATGATCATTAGTTTAGAACTAGGAGAGACCGTATGTGTGGTTGACCATTTTCCTCTGTGCATGTTTACAGGGGAGGGATGGGGACAGGAAATTGTCCAGGGGCACACAGCTTGTGTGACACACAGGGAGAGAAGTGATGTCAGTCCTTGTTTACACTCCTTCTCAATCTGTCCCTCTCTGCTCTTTTCTCACCTCTTATCTGCAAATGCCAGCAAATTTCTCTTTCCCATTTCAAATATGTAAATAAGCACCCCAGACACCCTGAAACTAAGCCCGCCTTTGCCTCCGTGGCCACCTCACCTCTTCTCTCTTATCTCCATTTCTAAGAAAGCGATCTCTGCTGGGCTTACCCCTCCTGTTTTCCACTCTATCCCCAACGGTCAGGGAGCTGCTTCCTGTTCCAGGTTGCCTGCCTGTACATTTCTGTTTTCTCGGTGACACTCCAGCGCTGTCACTTTGCGCTCATGGCTCCTTTGATACCAACCTGTCTTGTTGCTGCTCCTAGTTCCCAAGTCTGCTGCCTGACCTCTGAGAGCATTGCTTCTTGCTGGCATGTCTGCGCTCTGCATCACACAGTTCTTCACATCTGTGCTGTGTCCCAGATCCATGTTTTTCAATTTATGGTTAACTACAAAGTAGGTACAAAGTCTCTATGGCAACAAAGTACATTCTGGACAGCACTGCTGAGCCTTACATCCGAATATCCAACCATTCTCTTTTGAATCTCCAAATGAAAGTATTTAAGGATCTTCCCCCAGCCCCCCAGAATGTCCAGAATGAAATTCGCTCTGAACACCAGCCTCGTGGGCCAATCTTTGTGTATCCTGTACACTGTGGACGATCAGTAAATTGTTTGTCAAGTAAGATTTACTTGGAATGCTGATGGGGAACAAGCATTTGAAATCTGTAGAGGTAAGAAAGTCTCCAAGGCATCCAAGGGCTGGAAGTTGGAATGTTGATGAGAAACTGCTTCTTCCAGCCCTGTAGTGATAACACCAGGTCCTTCCTGGTTAGGTGTTGTTCTCTATCCCCACCTAGTGGACACCCTCGGGCAGCCTGCGAGCCTCATCTTTTCATTAAAAATGGCCACCCGGTTAAAGATGTGCACGGTAATAGCTCCTACCAAATGTGCGGCATAAATAAGTCGCTCAACTTACTCTACACAGAAGGGTAGGTGCCATCCTCCTCATTTTTCACAGCAGCAAATAAAAATGAAACAAAGAATATTTAAGAAAGTTGCCTTACCACAGCTTTCCACACCTTTCCATTTTTTTTTAATTCTGTTTGTTTCATTTGGATGTTGCTGTTTCATCTCATTTATTAAAGAATATGAACAGTCCACTGATCTAAGTAAGAGACATAGTAGCAAAAGTAAATTCTACCAAAAACGTCAGTGATTCTAACCAACACAAGAAGACAGGCAACATCTAAGCCTGGCTCTGACTCTTTTCAAAGGTGAGCTCATGGAAGCCCCGCGATTACCCTCGAGGGCATGCCTCTTCCTGGTTTGCCTTCTCAGGGACACTACCTGGCCATGCTGAAGCCGGGACAACACAATACTATGTAGTCTGGCTCTGGAGGTGGGAACCTTGCCACCGTTAAAATGCTTCCTACATAAAAACCACTAAAGGGAAAAATGTGTCTTGAGGTGTGTTTATTCATTGGATTTCCAAGATGGCATCTAACCCTCTACTTTTCGTATATCAGAATTTCAATCAACACTTAATTGAGTCTTACTGAGATTAAAATGGATACTGATAGATTAATATGTGTATCACAATTATTTACCCTCCGTTAAAAACTTTCTGGAAGCAAAACTGCCTTCATCCAAACACATAGCTTGAGGTGGCAATGGGCTGGGGGAAAGCACTCCAGAATTTGGGGGTATCCTCTTACCCGCTGCAGTGGCCCATGGCTAATCAGATGCAGATGCAAACCCCACTCCTTGACCTCAGTTCTGCCACAGCCCCTGAACTCCCTGGTGGGTTACCTGTGGATTCATCCTTCCGCTGAACTCTTTGGTGGGCGATTCACTAGCTCTGATTTACATCCATATCACACCGGTTTTGTGAAAAGAGCTCTCCTACCTCCCAAGAGCTCCCGGTCCTCATCAGACAGGGCTTTGGCAGTCCTTCAGCATGCTGCTTAGCTTTGTTTTATTGTTGACTTTGCTTGTTGGTTTTTGTTTTTGTTACCTTGACACAAGCTATACTCATCTGGTAAGGTAAACTCAACTGAGAAAATGCCTCCGTCAAACTGGCCTGTGGGGAGGTCTGTAGGGGCATGTTCTTGATTAATGATTGATATGGGCCATGCCACCTCTGGACAGGTGGTCTCGGATTGTATCAAAAAACAAAAACGAAGCCAGGCAGTGGTGGCACATTCCTGTAATCCCAGCACTCAGGAGGCAGAGCCAGGCAGATCTCTGTGAGTTTGAGGCCAGCCTGGTCTAAAGAGCAAGTTCCAGGACAGGCTCCAAAGCTACAGAGAAACTCTGTCTTGAAAAACCAAATAAATAAAACATAAAAAAAATCCAAAACCAAAACAACAAGAAGAAAAACCTGAGCAAGCTGTGAAACGCAAGTCGGTAAGCAGAGATCTTCCATGGTCTGCTTTAGTTCTCACCTCCAGCTTCCTGCCTGGCCTTCCCTCAGTGTCGGGCTGTGATCTGGAAGTGTAAGCCACCATGCCTCTCCCCAAGCTGCTTTCTATCTTGCTTTACTGCAGCAGCCGAGAAAGGGCATTTGCTGAGGCTGTTCGCCCTGCTCAGACTGACTCTGCACCTCCTTGTCAGCCCGGCAGTTTCGACAGGCTTTCTATTTCTCCAAGATTCCTGTGGAAGGAGACTGAAAAAAGGGCATCTCTGGTAGTTTTTCTCCCTAACAGGACTATTTATGAACAATCTTCAGTAACGGAACATTTCCACATGGTTGTGTTTTGTTTTCCACATGTGATCCAATGAAACAAAATTTGGGGAACGAAACTTAACATTTTGGACTAAAAGTATTTTGAAAACACCAGTTTCAGTGTTTTCATTAGCTACTCTATAAGTTAGCTCAGCTTGCCCAATCCCAATTTAAACAGGATTGTATCGTTGTGTGACTTTTCCTGGGGCATATGAAGAAATGTCTACTCACCCAAGAGAGGGGCTCCACCAGTCGCACAAGGAAGCAACTTTAGGGCCTGGGGAGATGACTCAGTGGCTGTGAACGCTTGCTGCTCTTCCAGAGGACCCATGTTCAGTTCCCAGCACCTCGCCAGGAGCCTCACAACCATACTCCAGCGCTAGGGGATCTGACTTCTCTGGGCTCCACAGGCACCTGCACTCATGTGCTCCTATCCCACATGCACACTCACACGCTACACATAATTAAAAAAAAATAATAATCTTAAGAAGCAATTTCACTAAAGTCCAACTTGGAGAACTGATGAGTTTATTGGGGTTACTTACAGGAGTATGGACTACTCAGAGGCAGCAACATCACTAAAAAGCCCACCCCACCTGGATGATAACCCGCAAAAACTGAATCTGAGAGTTCACTGCATGACATGTAGGCAGCGAGATGGGTCAGAGAGTCTTCTTTCCCCCAGCAGTCCTTCTTGCTTATATAACCTTGGGGAAGAGTGTGAATCTTTAAGTTTCAGGGACTTCCTGAGAGTTGTGTGTTAATTCTTGAATCTTAACGAGTCTCCCTTTAGGCTGTACATGTTTCCATTTGGAAGGTATTGCTACATAGCAATGTCATATATTTTGAATTTTATGGGTTTCCCTCTATTTGCCCTTTCCCATGTGAGTTCCACGGCAAACAGTTAAACTGCATTTAAATTTCTCTACCTTGATTTCATTTCTAAATGAAATGAAGTTACCTTCTTACATCCCTCTCCTGCTCTAGCAGCCATAAGATTCTCTAGGCTCCAAATGGCAATAGTGTCCTTGAAATTGATGGGTTCAGATGTAAATAGGTTCACATAGGATGTAAACCTATGGAAAATGTGTCCTTTCCTGGTGTTTAAATTGGAAACAACAGTTGGAATATATAAAAAAAATTTGATCTTTTTTACTAAATGGAGACTTGGCTGTGTCAATCTCTTTAAAAGGGGCATGGATGGCCGGGCGGTGGTGGCACACGCCTTTAATCCTAGCACTCAGGAGGCAGAGGCAGGCAGATCTCCGTGAGTTTGAGGCCAGCCTGGGCTACAGAGTGAGTTCCAGGAAAAAGCACCAAAGCTACACAGAGAAACCCTGTCTCGAAAAAAACCAAAAAAAAAAAAAAAAAAAAAACCCAAACAAACAAACAAATAAATAAAAATAAATAAATAAATAATAAAAAATAATAAAATAAAAAGGGGGGTGTTGGGGATTTATCTCAGTGGTAGAGCGTTTGTCTAGCAAGCGTAAGGCCCTGGTTTCAGTCCTCAGCTCTGAAAAACAAAAGGGGGGCCATGGATGGATGGGAAAGATAGAAAGATGTAATTCACAGTCCTTCGTCAATGAGAATGTTCCTGTGTGAATACATCAGAGCTGTTTCTCTGGTTCTTACTCCAAGATCTTTTCTTCTGAGATCAGTTAAAAAGGATTTTCCAACTCTCCTTTCTTGGACTCAAAATTTAAATGGATAGTTACGTTTGAATGTGAACCCTCTCCAATAGGCTGTGTTAGGTGATTGGTCCCCAACTCTTGATGCTAGATTCTGGAAAGTTTAGGTTATAGGGCTGAGTTGTATTGAGTCAACAGGGGTATGTTCTTGGGGGCTGTAGTTTGTCCCTCAAACCTTTTATCCCTTTATCTTTTCCTATCGCTTTTCCTTAGTGTGTGGATATGCCTATGTACATGTTTATATGTGTGTGAGGGTGCATGTACATATGTGCACTTGTCTGCAAGGATGGGCAGTCAATGTCACGTCTCTCTCTCTCTCTCTCTCTCTCTCTCTCTCTCTCTCTCTCTCTCTCTCTCTCTCTCTTTCTCTCTCTCTTTGGTTTTTCAAGACAGGGTTTCTCTGTGTAGCTTTGCAACTTTCCTGGAACTCACTCTGTAGCCCAGGCTGGCCTCGAACTCACAGAGATCCTCCTGCCTCTGCCTCCCGAGTGCTGGGATTAAAGGTGTGCACCACCACCGCCCGGCCAACGTGTCTTTCTCAATCACTGTATTTTTTGAGACAAGATCTCTCATTGAACCTGGAGCTCATCAGTTCAGCAGACTAGCTGGCCAGCAGGCCCGCGGGAGCCTTGGTCCTCTGCCTTCCCAGTGTTCAGATTAGAGGTACATGCCATGGCACTTAGCTTTTTATGTGGGCAATGAGGGATCCGAACTCAGATTCTCATGCTTGGGTGTCAAGTGCCTATGACTGAACTATCTCCACAGACATCTCTTTCTTCTTTTCTCTTCCCTCCCTATCTCTTCCTGTCCCCCATGAGGTGAGCTGCTTTGTTCTACTGATGCTCTCTGCCGTGATATTCTTCCTCACCATAGCCCACAGCAAGGAAGCCAGCTGACCGTGAACTGTAACCATGAGCTTGAATAAATCATCCCTTTCCAGAACTGTCTCTCTCGGGGATTCATCACAGTTAAGAAGTGTCTAACATATGGATATAAATCATACCCCAAGACACGAAATCAGGTGCCGTTTCTCAAGAGCCATCTTATTGGTTCTTTATCCTTCTTTGTATGTTGCAAGCACAGAGATGTGTTCACACGCTCAACAAGTTGTCTACGTAACAGCTGAATGCAAAGTTGACTGAATACTGTTCCTGCCTCCCTCCTGCCTTGGGTCATTTAATATCAGGGAAGAGAAGGGAAGTGTGGAATCCCCTTTGCTCGGAACATTCAGTGTTCCCTGCCGCATCAGAAGACTCTCCAAGTTCCCTAGCCACAAACACATCTTCTTTCAGAAACCCAGTGTGCGTTTCTGGGTTTTATCATAAATCTCAACATCAGATTACACACTCACAACATTGGCAGGATCTCTGGGTGAAGTCATGTGGTTGTTAACCCCTAACTATAGCCAACAAGGCGTTCAAAAGGGACGGAGGCCCGAGGGGTTAGGGACTCTTCTCATCGCCATGATAAAATGCCAGATGGAAGCAGCTTACAGGAAGAAAGGTTTGTGTGGGCTTGCCTTTCTGAGGGCTCGGTTCATTGTTGGGTAGCCCTAGGGACTCAGTCAAGTTTGGTGGTAGGGCTGTGTGGCCCTGCTGTAGCTGGTGGAAGGAAGGGGTGGGTGCAGAGAGCATGCATACGAAGCTGTGACCAGGCATCCAACCTTGAAAGGCACCTTCTTAGTCATTTCCTTCTTCCAACTAGACCATACCTCCTAAAGTCCCCAGAACCTCACTAAATAGCTCCATCAGCTGGGGACCAAGCGTTTAACACAAGAGCCTGGGGAAGACGTTTACTGTTAAGCAAATCACAAGATACTCTGATGACTGGTAAAAAACAAACAACAAAACCCAAAAACCTCCTCTGCTCCCCATGCTGACGGTCACCCTCTGCCAAACAGGACAACGCGACACTCTGCTAATTCCACTGCATTTGTGTCTGTTTCATGGGCATTTCTCTGTGTTTTCAGTTTGCAGGTTGCTTGAAAGCTTTCCCCTGGTGGCAATCCGTCACCATTAGTAATAAGAACCTGTAATGTGTCGTGGAAGGGTGACGGACGCCATCAGAGCAGGGGTGCGAGAGGCAGACTTCTCAAGGATCTGTGAGTTCTGAGACAAGCACAGAGTGTGAATGCATAACTATTTCTAGAATAAATACATCCCGGGGCCTCCAGGGTGCACAGCGGGTCAACGGCCTTATTTTATTGGAATGTCAATCTATTTCATTTTTTTTTTTTTTTTATCACACTTGGCGTTTCTCTGAGCTCATTTCCGCCGTGAAGTGTGGAGCTGTTGTGATTTGTGTGGACAGAGGGCCCCTAAACTTCAGGGTGCACAGCCTGCACAGCTGCTCTGGAAGCCGCCTGGCCTGCCCGGGCTTAGCATGTTAGGTTTGGCACGGAAGTTACAAACATTCATATGACGTGGAAAGCAAATGTTTTCATTCTTCCAGGAGAGGCATAAATCCTCAGTCTGACCTGGTTTCACTGGGAAATGTCTCTTTGGCTCAGTTTTCTGGTCCCGTCTCTCCATGTCTGAGCCAGTTAGTTTCATGGCAGTGGCTGCAGACAGACGTTATGATTTAAAAGGCACTTTCTGAAAAGTAAATCGATGGGCTTCAAGGGTAACTCATGCCGGCCCATAGGAAGAGGGGCACTCACATTGCTCACTTCCCCATCATGCTTCAGGCAAAGGCAAAGGAGATCTCTCCCATTTCCACATGGTCCATCCAGGGAAGATTTTCCCTCAAATACCTGCATTCTACCTTTTTATCCTTTTAATTATCATGTTTCTTTTTTTAAAATTTATGTATGGGTGGAGCACTGCCATTTGATGTGTGGCAAAATACAATGACCAAATCAAGGCAGGTGGCATTTCTATATAATCACATATCTTTTCCAAGCGTTGGGAATCACCTCCTTTTCTTCGTTAGTTATTGTGAAATGTATAATCCATTTCCATAGATTGTGGTTGCCCTACTGTGTTACAGAATGCCAGAACCATTTCCCCTGCTAACTAGGGTTAGGTTTAGGTGTTCCAGTCTCTCACTTCCTCCACTTTCTCCTCTTCCTGATCTCAAGGGACTTCTGTTCTGTTCTCTGCTTCTAGATGACTAACTTTGACATCTTCCCTATGACAGTCACAGATGTGCATACTGCACCTTCCAGCAGGTCCTGCCTCGTTTGAACTGTAGAGGCAAGATGGAGAGTCAACCTAGGAGCAAATGGAAGGATGAATGGATGGAAGAAATGTGGTGGGTATTACCACGGCATGGGATTCAGCCACACAGAAGAATGAAATCCCATCGCCGACAGCAAAATGCACGGAATTGAAGGATATGATGTCGAGTGAAATAAGCCAGGCACAGAAAGGCAGGCCCTACACGCTCTCTCTCTCTTTCTCTGAGGTAGAAGCTACAAACCGTCACCTGAAAACAGGGTGTTAGTCATGGGATTGGGTGGCTAAGGGCATTGGGGTGAGAAAAGGGTGATCTGGTTTAATCAGTGCACACTGTGTACATACGTGGTAACACCACACCGAAAGCCGTTAGTATATGCAATCAGTATGGATTAATAGTTTTAAAAAATGAGGGTCTCCTGTGTGTGTATTTCACAGTGCTCTGGGTAAAAATTTCACGTGAAAATGAAGCCAGACACAAAAACTCCAGATAAAATGTTTTGAATGTCATACTGTAGAGTTCTTGGTCTCTGGCCTCACTAGTAACTGAAGGACAAACATCTGAACACCTGATCAAAGGTCAAGTGGAAAGTTTGCCTTGCCCTCCAGCTCGGCCTCATCACCCAGCATCATCCTCACACTGAGTGGTCCTCTAGCTCTGGTTCACCAAGCCGGACCTGCAAGTTTGAGGTCACATGGCTGCTGGAGAGAACAACTTCCTAGTCATGGAGGACAGGTTACAGTAGGAAAATCCCCATTTAGATCAGTATTCTTGTGCCATATTCCTCTGCTACTTCATTCTCATCATTTTGCTTAATACCCACACCAGGGTCAGTGCTTACAAGACCCTTCTTTAGCAGGTCAACTCAGGAGGCTGTTGGGGAAAGGAGAGGTACACGGTTGGGACCACTTTCTTTCTGGAGTCTCCTCTGGTACCTGACTTGGCCAAGTAAGGAATGTGGTTGGGCAGCACACTCAAACCCTGCCACCATCTGTACGTACAATGATTGAGTTACCAAAGTCATCACAAGGTGAAGAAGAGACGTGTGTCTCCCACCCGCAGCCCACTTGCTGGGTAGAGCCCAAGGCGGGATACGTGGCTAAGACTGAGGTTCCATACCACATCACTTCCCTTCCTGGGCAACTTCAGTTCCAGGGGATCTGACACCGTCTTCCGGCCTCAGTGGATACCAAGCACACAAGTGATGCATATACATACGTGCAAGCAAGAACACTTATACACATTAAAGCAAAAATAAATCTTAAAAAAATTAGTACGGTTTTATACAGGACTGTACTACATTAAAGCGTCAGAGACATGCATCCCTAGCCATATCAGACTGATGCAGGGAAGCGCTCCCTTTCATACCCCATGTTTCTGCATTCCCTTACTATAGACACTAAGTAGGCACTGAGATTGTGGGAGTGCCCTGGATCACCAAGTCATATCATGGAAGACAGTTGCCTTGCCAACTGGCTGGGACATGTACCATATTTTGTGTAGAAGAGATAGGTTCTGGTGAAACCAAGTTTGTTAGAGCCAGGGAGTACTTGGTATCGCAGCAGAGATGAGTCTGTAGCTGAGGAGTGTGTTGCTGGATGACATTATGAAGACAGAATGAACTTCTCCCTGGAAAGAGCAGGTCAGGGAGATCCAGGAGCACACAGGAAGTGAAATCCCCCGTGGTCCCTGCCGAGAACAGAGCTCCACCATCTCCCCTTGGCAGCTTCGGAGGCAGCCCCGCACAGACCTGGCCACTCGGTCTCCTCACTCTCTTTGGTTGGCATGGTGCCTTGCCTGTTTTACGGTTTGTTTTACTGGCATTACAGATTTAAGGGTCCTGTTTTCTCATAGGTTTGTGATTTCCTGGAAGATATAAATTATGTTTTGCTATTTAGGTTGCGCCCTCCACATTTGGCAAGAAGCCTGTCACGCTGTAAGCTAAAAGAAATAGCTTTCTCTGGTCCCTAGCATCCAAGCAGTGAGGCGTTCGTCATTCTCTATTTTCCTTTATTTCCATTTCCGCTCCTCTTCACACACTCACAATTCTATTATGTGTCAGGCACCGGTTTAATCTCAGAAGAGAGGAAGCCACAAACACCACGTCTGCCCTTCAGAAGCTCAAAGTCTAGCAGGGAAGACAGACAAGAAACGAAACGATTAAAATATGATATGGCCTGGCTGAGCGTGTGGGGCATGCCTACACTCCCAGCATTCACAAGCTGAGCCAGGAAAATTTTAAGTTTAAAGACACCCTGGGTCACATGGCAAAACACACACGCACGCGCACGCGCACGCGCGCGAACGAGGGAGCTGGATTCCTGAAGGCCCCTGGTAAGCAACAGAAGTTGGGAGAAGCCCACAAGCAAAGAACTCTGCCCCCTCCCCGACCCAGTTTCTTTTTTCTATGCTGGGAAGGAAAGCCAAAGCTCTGTGCAAGCTGGTCAAGCACACCACCACCACATTGCATCCTTTGTTTTCCAAATCAGAGTTTTGATCTGGAGCCCATGCTGACCTGGAACTTATGACCGTCCTGCCTCAGCCTCCCGAGGGCAGAGGGTCCAGGTGTTCA
Organism: Peromyscus californicus insignis; assembly: GCF_007827085.1. Lineage (NCBI taxonomy): Eukaryota > Metazoa > Chordata > Mammalia > Rodentia > Cricetidae > Peromyscus > Peromyscus californicus. The sequence continues at coordinate 76,586,785 of NW_026294606.1, read as the reverse complement.
CCGCACTACCTAGTTTAGCATCCCAATGTGGCCTAGAGTCTGCTCTGCTCCCACGGTGCCTCATGGAATAGGCAGTTCTGATGGTATTTCCTAAGTACCACATTTCTAAAACTCCTTATAGAAATCTTGTGTGACTAATGAATTGTTAAGTAAATTATCTTTTTTTTTTTTTCTAAATTCAAAAGCAGGAGAAAAGAAAATGATGCTGTGGTTGCTGCATGTTTTACAGCTGGTGGTTTCCAATATCCTTGCAAAACTCAACTATTGTGGAAAAATCTTTTCTCTTCCAGACAGGGAGAATTAAAAGCCTGAGTCTGGGCTCCAGCTCTGCTCACCAACCATCTCAACCTCAATTGTAGTTCTCAAGAACAGGATTATAAATGTTAGAGTTAGTATCAAGCTTCCATAATAGAAAGAGCCCTAGTGTGAATTTTTGCGTAAGCGAATAACCACTCCACTTACTGGTTTCTAGGACTGGGTTTTGGTATGGGGCTGAGGCTTGAAAACCATTTTTTTTTTTTTGTTCTGCAAGAAAAGGAATATAACGAATTCAGAGCATCCAGGAGGAACCTGATTCTTTGTGTCTATGAGGGATCATCTGACTGTGTATACCCTGTCCCCTGATAGCAGAAAGCTTTAGTAACTTGTCATCACTCTCCAGAGGCTTCAGGCCAGGTTCTTAGTTTCCCTCCATCCTTCCCTGCGCCCTCCCTGCCCATGTGTGTGTGTGTGTGTGTGTGTGTGTGTGTGTCTGTGTGCGCAGGTTAGAGGACAGCTCTGGAAGTCAAGTCAGTTCTCTCCTTCCACCCTGTCAGAGTCTCTTACTGTTTCTGCCTCTGTGCTGTGCTGTGCTGTGCTGTATAGACAGGCTAGCTGTCCCAAGAGCTTCCAGCCAAACTGTCTCTGTCTCCATCTCACTGGCAGGAGTGCCAGAGTGGCAGGTGTGCGCCACTGCATCTGACCTTTCCTGTCTCTGTCTCACCCGCAGGAGTGCCAGGGTGGCAGATGTGCACCACTGCATCTGGCTTTCCTGTCTCCCTCTCACCCGCAGGAGTGCCAGGGTGGCAGATGTGCACCACTGCATCTGGCTTTCCTGTCTCTGTCTCACCCGCAGGAGTGCCAGGGTGGCAGATGTGCGCCACTGCATCTGGCTTTCCTGTCTCTGTCTCACCCGCAGAAGTGCCAGGGTGGCAGATGTGCACCACTGCATCTGGCTTTCCATGGGTTCTGGGAAACAGAGCTGTTAGACTCTGGTGGCCAGCACCTTTCCTGCTGAGCCATCTCCAGGCCGTTCACTCACTCGCTGTACAACGTCTCTTTCCTTCCCTCCTCTTCCCATCTACTAATCAATTTCCTTTTTTAAAAGTCAGAGCCTTCAGGCTTTGTGCTCCACGCCCCCTATACTCTTCAAGTTGACATCTGAAATCGGTCACTGTAAAAACAAGAAGTTACAAAGTGTCAGTTTCTAGTCTGCTATAAATATTTTCTCTTTACATTCAGTTCTAAAATATAGCACTAACTACCACTTTATGCTACCTAGAATTACTCATTAAACACAGAAATTCCTTAAAAGCTAGAGCTTTTTATTTTTAATAACTGTATTTTATTCTATTTTCTTACCTGAATGTCATCCCAGTGCATTTTTCCCCTGAAAAGTTTTAAAATTGGTAACTCACCCAATCATGTTTCTCTATAATACACATAGACATAAAATAAACATTGTAAATGCCTTTTTCTTTCTTCAGTCCTTATAAACATAATCAGTATGCAGTCTAGGGCCTTTATAACTGGTTATTAAATGTGAAAATAAAAGTTTATTGGAATCCCATTGTTTTAGTGAGATGGCTTGGGAAGAAGTGATTCATCAGGGCATCCTCCACCTGACATTTCAAATGCTCTGCCTGCTTCTGCAACTCTGAAATGCATTGTTGCTGTGGTTTGAAGTGGGAGACACAGGGTCTGCTTCGGTACACCAGGGGCAGAGTGACTCCAAAGGGGCTGGGGAATGGAGGATCAGACACCCAGGGAGGTTTAGAAAGAGTCATGTGGAGGCTAAGAACACACTGCGGATTTCTTATTTTTTAAATTACATTATTTATTTGCTGTGGGATGGTCTTTATGTCAAATTGCTCTGATTGGTCAATAAATAAAACACTGATTGGCCAGTGGCCAGGCAGGAAGTATAGGTGGGACTAACAGAGAGGAGAATTGAGAGAACAGGAAGGTGAGGGAGTCATGCCAGCCGCCGCCATGACAAACAGCATGTGAAGATGCCGGTAAGCCACAAGCCCTGTGGCAAGGTATAGATTTATAGAAATGGATTAATTTAAGATATAAGAACAGTTAGCAAGAAGCCTGCCATGGCCATACAGTTTGTAACCAATATAAGTCTCTGTGTTTACTTGGTTGGGTCTGAGCGGCTGTGGGACTGGCAGGTGAGAGAGATTTGTCCTGACTGTGGGCCAGGCAGGAAAACTCTAGCTACATTTATTTATTTGTCTACTTATGTATTGTGTGTGTGTGTGTGTGTGTGTGTGTGTGTGTGTGTGTGTGTGTCTGTGTGTGTGTGTGTGTGTGTGTTTGTGTGTGTGTATGTGTGTGTGTGTGTGTGTGTGTGTATGTGTGTATGTGTGTGTGTGTGTGTATGTGTGTATGTGTGTGTGTGTGTGTATGTGTGTGTGTGTGTGTATGTGTGTGTGTGTGTGTGTATGTGTGTGTGTGTGTGTATGTGTGTGTGTGTGTGTGTGTATGTGTGTGTGTGTGTGTGTGTGTGTGTGTGTGTGTGTGTGTGTGTGTGTGTGTGTAGGGGTAATTTAGTGCCACCACAGAGGTGCAGAAGTCAGAAGAGAACTTACAGGAGTTGATTTTCTTCTTCTACTATGTATACTCTAGAAATAGAACTCAGGTCATCAGGCTTGGTGGCAAGCCTCTGCCCACTGAGCCATCTCGCCGAACCCTGAACACGGATTTCTTTCAAGGGTCCTCCGGTCTCCTGTACCATCCATCCCTGAGCTTCTTCCCTAGGTGCTGCTGGGCTCCATCAGCAGATGGCTTCTCTCTCTTCCAGTCCTCCAGGGGAACAGTTACTTGAAAGGTGTAATTTCAAATGAATTGGTAGAAGCAATATTTAGGCTTGATGGGCACAGGAAGTTGTCTTACCCAAGATTGTGCCCTCCATCACACACCTGTTGTCATCATGGGCACAAAGACTCTCAATGGCCGTCAGTGGGAGCAGCACGTATTTCACACCTGGTACCCCCGCTGTGTTTTTATTCCGTCTTAGGACAGATACTTGGTCTGTGACTCTGTGAGAAGTCTGTCCGTCAGTCCCATTTCAGTGAAGACAATTATCAGATGATCGACCCAACCTGGACAGTTGTGTGAGCACGGCCTTGTTGGCTTCATATAATTACGAGATAATTTATGATAACCTGCCACCTTTTCATCTCAAAAGATTAAAGGCAAAATGATAGATGGGAAGTTATTAACAAAACAGTGACATAGGCGTTATTCTGAGACTGCTTGCTCATAGCTGAATAATGATTTTGAATACAGTTTCTTCTGAGTCACAGAAACCATCATGTAAATACTGTGTAGCATTTAGTTTAGTAACAGCTTTAAGAATCTAAAACTAGGACTGGAGAGATGACTTAGTGGTTAAGAACACTGGCTGTTCTTCCAAAGGACCTGGGTTCAATTCTCAGCATCCTCATGGCAGCTCACAGCTGTCTGTAACTCCAACACCCTTACACAAACATACATGTAGGCAAAACACCAATGCACATACAAAATAAAAAGTAAAAAAAGAAAGAATCTAAAACTCTGAGCTGACAAGATGGTTTAGCAGGGTGAAGGCACTCACAGTCAAGCCTGGTGACCTAAGTTTAACCCCTTGACCTACGAAGTAGAACATAGAGTCAACACCTTCACATGTGTGCCTTGGCACAGGCAACCCCCCCCCACACACACCTATACACACTAAGTAAAAACACGTTTAAAATAAATTTATTTATTTGCTTGTTTGTTTGTTTTGAGACAGGGTCTCAATTATAGCCCTGGCTGGCCTGGAATTTTCTATGTAGATCAAGATGGCTTTGAACTCAGAGACTGCCCGTCCTTCCCTCCCAAGTTCTGATATTAAAGGCTTGTGCTGCTACGCCCTGAAGAAACATAATTAAAATATTTAAAAGAATCTACCCTGCTAGTTCCTTTCCAACATGTTATATTTATGAGACGGATCTTCCTTCATTTTGTTTGAAGAGACATTTATCAGTCATCTCGATGGTCTCTGGAATGATTAATATTAACTGTCAGTTAACAATGAATCTTGTACGCTGGCTACCAGGTTGCTAAAAAGCTGGTATGATTTTTATCCAGAATACACCTTTCTAACTTAGAGTCGTATATCAAGATGATATGGAATGTGTCTTGGTCCATTTAGGTTGCAAGAACGGTCAGAATACTTAAAACTAGATTTTAGAAATGAGATACTTCATTACCCACAGTCTGGATACTGAGCAGTACAGGGTCCAGAGGCTGGCAGGTTCAGTCTAGTGAGGCTTCCTCCTCCTAGAGAGCAGCATCTGTGTGCCCTTGTGTGGAGAAAAGGGCCAAGGGGCTAATGAGGCCCTGGGTCACTTTGCAGGGGTGCCAATCTCACTCAGAGGGGTGGAGTCTCAGGTCCTCATTGTCTCCCCATCCTCTCCTCTTGATAGCACTGCTGAAAATTATGTTTCAAAGTATCCAATTTTGGAGGCCATCTCCAGACCCTACCATACTGAAAGAGCAAAGTTAACTATCATTCTCACTTTCCCCCTTCTGTTTGAAAAGTATCTCTCCCACTACACAGCAGCTACCTCCATTCAAGGTCACTCCCTCGAAGTCGTAAATTAGCTGAGCTTGGCCTCAAGGTCAATCAATTCATCATCTAACTCAAAGCACCAACATCTCTCTTCTTTCTTTTCCTGATGAGACTAAGGAGCCCAGAAGGCTTCAGGAGAGACGCCGCTTACCATAGGGCTGTAAGACTGGGGCTGGGATGTGGGTGTTCTCTGCTGATGCACACATGTTGGCTGCTGTCGAATTACATTTTTCCCATCAGGGGGAAAAGTATGTTCAGGCGGAACAGCGCATGAATGATTTGCTAAGTCTGAAATGGAGTGTACCCAGTGTGTTCAGTTTCACATCAGACTCCCAAGAAACATTAAAATGGGAGTTGCCAGGCAGCCTGCCGGCCTGAGCAAAGATCCAGAGACCTAATTGGATGGGGGCATCTATCATTCTTCTTGACTATGTTTGGCTGTGGACACTAAATTAGTTTTTACCACTTGCTTTTCAGTCTTTGCATTGTGGACAGTAGCTTCTGCAGAGACTCCTGCCACTTGGCTGGCAGCCACGTCTCAAGAAAAGCAGGTATTTGTTTTGTATGTCTACAAAAACTTCCCACAGAAGGGTGTGCAATGCTGTAGAGAATCTCTGCTTAGGATTTGAAAGCCCCAGCTCCCAGGTCTGTCTCCCATAGGCTGGCTGATGTTGGCCAAGTCATTTTCTATCTCAGCTCCCTCATCTTCAAAAACGAGGGATATTAGAAGATCCCCAAGACCCCATTAACGTTAATGACTCTTGGGCAAAAGAACTAACAAAATGTTTGATTGTGGGGCTGGCAAGGTGACGCAGCACGTAAAGCCTGAGTTCAGTTCCCAGAACCCACATGTCGGAAGGAGAGAACTGACTCCAGCAAGTTATCCTCTGACCTTTATACGCACACTATGGCATGCACACGTTCACACACACACACACACACACACACACACACACACACACACACACACGTACACACACATCCCACACATGACACACAAAAACAATCAATAAAAATGTAATACAATTTAAATAAATGCATGGTTGTTTTCAGAGATACACTAAAACTTTCTAAAATTTCAGCCTCTGGGTGCTCACACCGTCAGTTAAAATTGCTAACCTGCTGGCGTCTGGCTGGAAGAAGGGCACGTCTGAGATTCACAACGGGGAATTGACATTCCTACACTCGGGCATTTGTCTGCTAAGACTGTAGCAAAGTTCTACCAGCCAAGGGGACCGAACAGCAGAAATGTGCCGTAGTCTTGAGACTGGCTGCCTGAGATCACGGCGAGATGAGGTTACAGCCCCCAGGGTGGAGAGAGAATCTGTGTCGTGCCTCTTGGTATCTTCTGGTGTTTTGTTGGCAATGACTGGTGCCCATCGGCTCAGAGAAGACTCACCTAGGTGGCATTGTGTCTTCTAGTTTCCCGCTTAATTTTTTTAATTTTTAATTATGTGTCTGTGTCTCTGTGTGTCTATCTCTGTGTGGCTTATGTACATGTGAGTGCAGTCCAGTGGCATCCAATCCCCATGGTACTGGAGTTACAGCTGGCTGTGAATCACCTGACATGGGTGCTGGGAATCAGACTCAGGTCCTCTGCAAGAGCTGCTAGTGCTCTTAGTCACCAAACTTTTCTCCAATGCTAAGTCTCCCCTTGTAGCAACACCGGCCACACTGGAGTCACAGCCCATCAACGCAAGCATGACCCCATCTGAACTGGTGCAGCCACGTAGTCCTATCTCAAAGCACACTTTCAGAAGTACTGGGCTAGGACTTCAACACGGATTTGAGAGGGATCCAGTCCAAAGCCTACAACTTGGAAACAAGACACACCGGGAAGAGTTGAGCTTCCACATGGAAGAGGATGATTGTGTTACCTGAATTTCACCTTGGGAACAATCCTGAGTGGGTTTCCAGGTTGACTCCCCTAGGCTGCTGCTTTTATCCCCACCTCCCATGACACACGTGCTTTTTCTCCTTCCCCAACCACCCCTCAGGAAGAACTGAAACAGTTGACAGTCTCAGCTTATCGGCTCACTACTCACTCACTGTCTAACCCACCCGCCTCAGTGAGGGTTCTCGGAAGGGACAGAACTGATAGGCTATGCGTTAAAGAGGGACTTCTTGGCTTCAGTGTGGTCTGAGTAGTCCAACAACGGCTGTCTTCACACCGACAGTCGCTGTCGTCACACCCAAGAGCTTGAAAACCCAGGCGTGCTCATTTCACTAGGCTGGTTGCCTCAGTCGTGCTAATGTAGCACCGGAAGGTCTGGAAGATTCACGAAGGGCCTCTAGTCTTTAGTCCATGTTGGAAGGCTGGAGAAGACGAGTCCTGGTGTCCGTGAATGATGAGGCAGGGGTGGCAGCAGCAGGGGCACCAGCAACAGCAGAGATGTGTTAACCAGAAAGAGGTGAAGGCAAGCAGGCAAAAAGCCACAGAATTCCTTTGGACTTCCTTATATCTGGCCTGTGCAGGAAGGAACCACCTACTTTCTTCCTTAGTTAATTGGTCCGGAAACACCCTTCTAGATCTGACAATCGGCATATCTCCTAGTTGATTCCTGATCCAATTACCTTAACAACCAAAATTAATCATCACACCACCACCCACTCATTGGGCCTCATCTTAGCTTCCCATTTTAATCCTGAGGCTGTCTCAGTAAAGACGCTTAACTATCAAAAATAGAACTTGTGTCCTAAGTGACTGTGGTTCGAGGACAGTGAGTAGCCTTTTGGAGTTATGTTTCTAGTCCATCTGGGGAGAAGGAATTATAGGTTCCCACATGTTTTCAAAACATTAGTAAAGAAAGCAATACTATACAGTAGAACAGCAGTTCTCATCCCATGGGTCTCGACCCCCCAACAGGGGTCACACATTAGATATCCTGCATGTCAGATATTTACATTACGATCCATAACAGCAACAGAATTACCGTTCTTAAATAGCAGTGAAAATAACTTTATGGCTGGAGGTCATCACATCACGAGGAACTGTTTTAAGTGGTCGGGGCACTAGGATAGTTGAGATCCACAGCACTAGATCTTGCAGGGCTTTGAATGTGCTCTGTCTCCGGCAAGATGCACATCGTGCCTCGATTCTCCAGGGCAGCAGTGTTCAGAGGTGGCCCCATGTGGGCATTTGGGACATGGGGAGAGAGTGTTCATGCACAGATTAATGTCCCCTGGTGAAAGCGAGTTGCTAATCACTGTCGTGAGGCTGGATTGGTTCCCACAGAGTGGATTATTGGAGTTTCCCCGCTTTTTCCTTCGGCTTTCTGTGATGAATTCAACCAGCACGAGGCCCTCATCAGAACCAGGTGGATGCCATCATTGCTTTCAAACTCTGGGGCTTTCAAACTCCAGAGCTGTGAACTAAATGAACCTTTTAAAGAAAATCTCTGAGTTTCGGGTATGTTGCTATAGTAACCAAAAGCAAATGCAGACAGATCCTTAACTAGAAATCCTACCAGACTCCCTAACTCGTGAATATGGGCATCTCAGTACAAGTTCTCTGCTGCGAAATTCCTGTTTGGAGGTTCCAGTTCTTAATTTTCCACGTTCAATGGCAATACTTGCTGTTGGCTTTCTTTGGGGCGCCACCTCCCGATTTCACACGATTAGTGTACCTGTAGTGAGAGCCATATCTACACACAGACCCAGTGCTGATATCTGTCCCTCGATGACTCACTTACAGCAGAAATCCAGCTGGTGCCACTGCTGTACAGACCTCATCCTCTTTTTTTGTTTTGTTTTGTTTTTCGAGACAGGGTTTCTCTGTGTAGCTTTGCGCCTTTCCTGGGACTCACTTGGTAGCCCAGGCTGGCCTCGAACTCACAGAGATCCGCCTGCTTCTGCCTCCCGAGTGCTGGGATTAAAGGCGTGCGCCACCACCGCCCGGCCAAGACCTCATCCTCTTAAAGTAGGGCGGAGCACCGGGGTGCCGAGAACGCTTTCCCTTTTCTGATTGGCTGGTGGTGAGACACGGCCTGCAAAGGCAGAATGGAAATCCAGGCTCTCCTGAGGCCATGTGACATAAACAGTGGGGGCCAAGGATAAAAGAAGGGAAGTGAGAGACTCTGGGAAAGACATCTTGGACAGACAGACAGACAGACAGGATGCTTCTCATTCTTTCCTCCCCAGCTCCCTCTGAGGCACTCCCTGTAGGGTTCTCAGCCTTTGTTTTGTGGAAGCAGGCTCCTCAAGTGTAAATTATTTCTGCCTGAAAAGAAGGCATGAGTGTGTCTGCGGGCAGACAAGGAAGACCCATCAATGCCCAGAGCTACCGTGCAGAGCAGGGGTGACCCATGGACCAGAACGTCTTGTGCTCCTCACTACATGGGGCCTCACACAACTGAGACTATCTCAGCCTGCACAAGGACATGGCTTTTCTCTCTTGATCTTGCCCCTGATAATCATGTGTATTCCTCTCTTGCGGGGTCACCTAAATTATCTTCTCTTTACATGTCAGTAAGTTCCCAATACCTAAGATCTGCCTAATTACTAGATTGCCAGTTCCCTGAGAGTGGAGATTATATATCTGCTATATTACACCCAGTAATTGTTACAAAGGGAATTAGTGAATAAGTGCCACTAAATAATTGTTGCGTGCCACTAAATTGTTGTGGGCCACAAACCTCTGTTCTTTCAACAGGGAAATGACAACCGACCCAAGTAACAATTCTACCAAAGTCTAATTTGACAAACCAATGAGTTTACCTGGGTTACTTCCAGGAATATGGTGAGGAGTCCCGAGAACAGGAAGGATTAAAGAAGTCTGCATCATTGAAAAGCCCACCCCGACCTGGGTGATAGCTCGTGAAACTTGAACCGTAGGACTCTCTGTACAACTTGGAGGCAGTTCAACAGGTGGGAGAACCCTCCAGGCAGTTCTGCTTGTCAGAGTATCCTCCACCTGCAGTTGTCTACTAGTCCATAACCTTGGTGAGGGGCCTGTGCATCCTGCTAGTTTCAGGAACTTCTTGAGACTTATGAGTTGTCTACCTGCCGAGACTCAGGCAACTTCTGATTCTTTTCTGGAGAGAATGTTATAACTTGACTTCTTGAGCATTAAGGGGTCTCATAGAAGGATGGAATGGTTCAACTCAGAAGAAATTGCTACATGATATAAGTAGATAGGAAGGACATGTTGTTATGAGGAAGACCCACAGAACAAAGAAAAAGTTAAAGGATAGTATTGGAGCTATTACTGAAAATGCAGTGTAACCAGAAAACCCAAAGGAAGGGTCTCATCTAGGACAAGCCCACAATGAAAGAAGAAATTCTCATGCAACTCGTTGGGCTATTGCAGCAGCTCATACCCTAGTGGGGTTATAATAGCAGGGTGGTTAGGGCAGATTGAGAAACAGAAAGTATCTTTCTCCTCGGGTCTTAACTATCTATAAAGCTGCTTAACAACTGTTTCTAAAAAGCCCCTTTGAATGCCTGTATCACAGCATTTTGGACAGAAAACGGAAAAGATATTAGTCAGTTGTAAAAAACCATTGAGGAACCAAACTGGACATCAACCAAATTGCTAGACTTCAAGAAAAGCTCATAGTTTGAACTATTCTTCCAAAAGTAAAAAATTTCTCCTTAACATTTTAACTACTAGAACAAAAGTTAATTATTAGGAAGAATACCTTTTATATGCTATTTAGAAGCAAAACATCTATGTAGTTACATTTTCTTTGGAAAATTCTTTAACTGTTTTTTTTAAGACAAAAGTTTTTCATAAACCTAATCTTAAAGGTAAAACATTTTCTTTGGAAAATTCTTTAACTGTTTTATTTTTAAGACAAAAGTTTTTCATAAACCTAATCTTAAAGATAATTCCATTCACATGCAACCAACTATACACATAGTATTACATATAACACATTTGGGTTCGATGTGTCCCCTACAGGGATCATCTGTTACAGCTTAGTTCTTAGCTGATCCTGATGGGTAAGTCTGCTGATGTGTGGTGATATATTGTTTATATATATATATATTGTTTGTAATCTAGGAAATAAAGCTTGCCTGAAGATCAGAGGACAGAGCTAGCCACAGAGTTAGTCATAGAGGTCAGGAAGTGGTGGCACGCAACTTTAATCCTAGCACTCAGGAGGCAGAGGCAGAGATCTGTCTGGATCTCTGTGAGTTCAAGGCCACACTGGTCTACATGAGGTTAATCCAGTCTAAAAGAGAAACAGAGCCAGGCAGTGCTGGCACACACCTTCAATTCCAGCACTAGGAAGGTTGAGACAGGAAGTGATATGGCTGAGCAAAGAAAGGAATGTAAAGCTAGAGGAGACAGGAACTCACGCTCTTTCAGGTTGAGGAGTTGGTGAGGTAAGAGGTGATGGCTGTGGCTTGCTCTGCTTCTCTGATCTTTCAGCTTTCACCCTGATATCTGGCTCCAGGTTTTTTTTTTTTTTTTTTTTTTTTTTGGTTTTTCGAGACAGGGTTTCTCTGTGTAGCTTTGCGCCTTTCCTGGGACTCACTTGGTAGCCCAGGCTGGCCTCGAACTCACAGAGATCCGCCTGGCTCTGCCTCCCGAGTGCTGGGATTAAAGGCGCGCGCCACCACCGCCCGGCTTGGCTCCAGGTTTTTATCGAGACCAATTAGGATTTGAGCAGTACTGATGGAGTCATCATGAAGCATTATTGGAAGATATAGCACCTGCTGGGAAGGAATTGGGCCCCCGGGCAGCTGCGAAAAGGTACACATTGCCCCAGGCTCTTGCTTCTCTCTCATCTCTTTTGGCTTCTGGTCAACATGAGATGAACAGTTTCCTCACAGCACAATGCTCTGTCTTATTACAGGCCCAGAAACACAGAACCGAGTGACTGAAACCTTTGAAACAGTGAGCTGAAAGAAATCTTTCTTTTTGATTGTCCTCTTAGGCATTTTGTCACAGCAATGAAAATATGGTTAAAATGACATTGCGCGACTATATTGTATATGTAAGAACATATATAAACACTGTTGGGATCCTGCTCCCACTCTTCCCAGGTCTAACGTCTTACTTCATCAGTGGGGACGGGTGATTGTGTATCTGCCGAGTGGTCATGCAATCCCCACCTTAAAAAAGCCAGCTGCAGACCCCCACTCCTCCTTTTCTGTGTTTCCTTTCTCTGCGCTCTGTCTCTGCGTTCCTGCTCTACTCCTGCCGTCTTTCTTTCTCTCCAGGCTTGGCTTCTTTCTAATAAAGCTCTTTCTAACTCTGGTAGCCGTGGCCCATGACTTTTCCACCGGTAACCAGTGCCACCAATGCCGTTTTAACTATCAAACACATACACAGAGATTATTATATATAGCCAGCCCTTGGTATCTGAATTGGTTCTAGGACTATTGGTTCTAGGGAATTGGTTCTAGGACTCCCATATAATCTCAGGATACCAAAATCCTGATACCAAAAACCATGCTAAATACCCCTCATATAAAACAGTAGGACTTTCATTTAATTTATGCAAAACTCCTGTACATCTTAAACTATCCCTGGGTTGCTTCCAACACCTAGTACAGTGGAAAAGTTGTCTGCTGTGGGAACCATTTGCTGTTAGTTTTCTTGTAGTTCTTTGTGAATGCTGGGCAAGCATGATGCTACTCCTGCAGCCTTGGTTTACTAAACAGTGGCCAGAAAAAAGTACCTAGTCACTAAAGACAGAGTTTGAGTTTTGACATTTTCATCCTAAGGCTGATGGAGTCAGTGGTAGAGGAACTACATATGCTCACCATCACGTCTTAATAACAAGCAGTTTCAAGGTGAGGTCTTGGTGATGCAGCCCCAGAGTGCTGTGGAATCCTTTCTAACTGAGTGTGAGAGAGATTGCCAGCAAGCACGACCCCAAGCTCCCACATCTGAGGTAGCAGACATGTGCCCATCCTAGCAGGCTAAGGCCACACCTTGCAGGTGAAAGGATTGAGGAGCCTGCAACAACAACCCACAAATCTACTTCTTTCCTAGGAAATCCTGCCGTGGGACTTCCCCCTCAGCTGAATCATAGCCCACCCTCACTCTAAGCTAAATGCTCTTTCTTTTGGAACGTGGTCATGGCGGAGAGCATACCATGTCCTAGCTGTGCTCTGGGCAGATGCGTGCAACTTAGCAGCAGGCTGAAATGGTTTGCAGCCTCCCTGCTTCCTGCGGTTATGGGAGGAGGGTGGATGTGCTGCTACGGGGTGCTTTTAGGAGCACAGACAACCACATTACATTCAAATTCAAGGCCTGGGTTTCCACCATGACATACCACTGGCAAGTTCACTGCTCCCTCCAAAGGCATCGGCCTCTGCGGAAGTCCCATCGGGAAGTGGGCATTTGCCTTCTGGAGCAGTGAGTGTGGAGTCCGGCTGAGGCTAAACTGCCCTGAGGGGATCCCTTCTGGCAATCCAGTTTTGCTGTGGAAATAAATTCTTTTTGAGTCTGAGGAACTCTCACAGTGACTCAGAGACTCTAGCCCCTTTGTGGAGCTATTTCCCATCATCCAAATGGTTCACATTGAGCCCTTCTCTCCTGGCTCTTTGAATCACTGGGCAATTCTTGCTGCCATGTTCCCAATTGGTGGTGCTCTACTCCCAGGCCGAATGTTGCCTCTAAGACATAAGCTGGCACTGTGTGCCCCCGAGGAGTAGCAGGGGCTGTCTGGCCAGCCCACCCAGGCTGAACACAGTTTCTGAATGGTGACTTGTCAGTTGATTCTGCTCATTAAAATGTTCACTCCCATGAGCTCTGCCTGAATCTGCCAAAAGTGGTTAGAATGACCACCCTACAATCTGCTTAACTCTTAGGATTAATTTCGTGGAGTCTGTTTTTGATCAGATACTAAGCATTTTAAATATTAATATGGCTTTTCCATAAGCAGGTCTCAGTGTTGGCGACTTCCTGGGCACTTAATTTTGCTGAGTAGGATTGGCCCTCCTGGGACTGGTTGCTATGCCACAGGGGACAATAGGATTCCTCACACAGTGGTGGCATGGGATTTAGTACTTATTTTCCCAGAAGGAGGGCAAACCTTGACTCTTGCATCCTGGGAGCTTCTGAAAATTAAAGTTAATCCACAGCTTGACACAATAGGACATAATTAAATTCTTTCATAGCCAGACGAGGACAAGGCTATGCTGTCTGCGTTGTGGACACACAGAAGCATTCTTACCTGACAGAGCAAAGCTCATTTCTCAGCATTGAATGTAAGTCTCTTTCCAAAATCACGCTTGTTGGGCGTATAAGTCTCTTTAGAATCAAGTTAAGCTTATTATGACATTCTTCCCGTGGGGCAGAACACAGTGTCAGTCAGATGGGCTCCATAGCTTGATGTCTGCATTTATGGAATTTTCCATCTCTTCCTGGTTTCTCTTTTTATTGGCATTTATGTATTTACTGGTTCGTAAGGACATTTTCAAACACATGTGTATGACATGATTTGGCTGTGTTTCCCAAATGCCTTATTGCCCACCTCCTTTCTCTCCCTGTTAGTACCTTCATTCTCTTTCCTACTTTAATGTCAGGTATACATACATGAGTTCATGTGTCTATATGAAATCTAGGATCCACAGTGAGAGAAAACTTATTTGCCTTTCAGAGACTGACTTAATTTGTTAATACAATAATTTTCATCTGCAGCATGCTTTTGTTCTTCTTTATGATGAAATGTAATTCCATTGTGTGTGTGTGAGTGAATGTATTCATATAAATGCATATATCTCATGTTCTTTAACCCTTCCTATGTTAATGGGTACCTAGGTTAATTCCATAACTTAACTATTGTTAAGTTAACAAAGCAACAATTAACACTGATGTGAAAGTATCTTTGTGATATGTTGACTTTAAGCCCCTTGGAGAAATACCCAGACATGGTATTATGGGGTCATATGGTTGATCTATTTTTAGTGTAGTCTTTTTTTTTAGACCTTCAATACTGGTTTCCATAGTGGCTGAGTGAATTTACATTCCCAGCAGTGTATAAATATCCCCCCGATCCCCACATCTTTGCCGGTATTTGTTATCTTAATGATTGGCATTCTGACTGTGGGTGAGATAGAATCATGCTATGTAGTCCAGGCTGGTCTTTAACTCAGATCCTCTTGCCTCAGACTACAGAGTGCTTGGATTACAGGTGTATGTCACCACAGCAGGCTTCTAATTTTTTAAAAGACAAATTAAGCTCTCTTTCTGTGTGGGCCTAGGGTTTGGGTGCCTTATACTTGACAGGGTGGTGGGCATCCCAATGCTGTTTAGCTATTCAACTTACTCAGGGAAGAATGAACTTTCGATTTCTCTTAGTGACTTTTGATTATGGGCTCCAACTTTTTAAAACATGATTCCTTTTAAAAACAATAATAAAAGTCAGCCATATCCCTTATTATAAAGTTAATAGCTTTTGGTGAAAAAATTCCCATATAACATGGATTTTAGGATATTTTGTAAAAGTTCTGCTGCTCTCTGGGTCTTTAAATTTTATTATTATTACTTCTATTGTGTGTATGTGCATGCATGCATGAGGTGTATACATGCATGCACCACAGGCACATGAGAGAGTTGCTGGGCAGTTTTGTAGAGCTGATCCTCTCCATCCACCTGCGCAGTTGGGGATTCATCTCAGATCATTCATTATTCTTGCTTAGCTGTCTGGGCAACCCCTCCTCTCTAGGTTTTTGATTAAAAAAAAAATCTGAGGCAGGAGCTTTGGAAAAGAAATGATGGAGAGAAGAGCCCAGACTGCTCTTCCAGAGGGCCCGGGTTCAGTTCCTGACACCTTACGTTTCAGGGCTCTCAAGGGCCTACAACTCCAGCTCCAGGATGCCCCCTGCTGGCCACCTCAGGCACTGTACTTACATGCACAAACCTACATATGCACACACATATAAACACGTAATTTAAAAAGTGAAATGGCTCAGAGGCCAAGAGCACTGGCTGCTCTTCCAAAAGATCTGAGTTCAATTCCCAGCACCCACATGGCAGCTCACAACTGTCTGTAACTCAAGTTCCAGGAGATCCGATACCTTCACACAGACAGATGTGCAATAAAATAAATAAATAGAATAGAATAAAGTGAAGATAAAATCTTAAAAAAAATCTGAGGCAGCGGATTAAAGGCAAGCATTTACCAGCTTAATCAATTCTGGCCTAGGTCAACAGGAGGAATATCAGAGGAAGTCAGCTGACTTCCTGGCTTGAAAAGCACATACCCTCCAAGGAGGGGTTGAGTTCAGGTCCCAAGCATGGGCAGTTTTCCTTTCACTCTCTAAAAGCCCATGGGTCCTCTGGAGCCTGTGGGTGGCATTGTTGGTGGGATGTGTGTGAGCCACAGGCAAATGATTCATCTCCGGCGTGGGTGGTCCCCAAAGACCCTCTAGAAGAGTCTCAATTGTTTTGAAGCTTCATTAATGCTGCTAAGGTTCTCCTGGGGCCCATCAAGGGGTTTGCTCTCTCAGGCACCACTGGGAGCCAAATCCTCATTACCAAGGTGAAGCCAAGGTTAGGTTGCTCTGGCTCACTTCTCAACAGCAGGGGAAATGATTGGTTTTTCAAATGCAGACCTCCCGGTGGCCTTCTGGAAGGCTATCGGTTGTCTTTGGAGCCAAGGTTACAAAGGGAAGCAGTAGCTGGTCCAACAAGGGTTCTGATCACTGACAGAGAGGTGAATGGAGAGTCCAGCGACATCTGCCTCTGTCATCTGACTACTTACCTGGGTCTTTTGGACACATGCTCCTCTAATTCCATGGTCATAAAAGCACACAACTTTTCCTTATTGTGGGGGCCACCTACATGGGGCCGGAGGCAGACTTACTCTAGAGGTCTGATTATGTTTGGAAGCCTGCCTCATAGTTACTGTAACTCTCAGGGCTCCAGAGGACCCATGCCAGATGTTAGAGGCTGGTCTTTGTTCCAGTAAGGTCAAGGGTGAGTCTGTCCAAGCTAGCAGAGACTCCAGGGCTAGAAGGGGTAGATCTTGATGGGCCTGCTTTCTGATGTCTATCCTCTAACACATAGAGAGATGTCTGCAGCTTCAAGCGTCCCTCATTATATCAAGCGCCCGCCGCCATCACTAATCCCAGCTTCCTGTTTTGAAGCTTGGACCTAATAATGGATCCTCTGTAGTCCGTTGTTTGACTAAGGAACACAATTCTGCCATGTGGCTCCCCAAGTGGAAAGATAAAATCCAAATGGTCAGGACCTGTCAGTATTTGTGTAGGGGTGTGCATCTTTCACATTGGCTTGAACAGAATTACTAAGTAAGTTCTTAGAAAAGAACCTGCCATCAAATGTGGATCCAAGAAGATGGAAACCTAGGCTAGGTAAGAAGGGAGCTTCTGGATACGTCTTGGCTGGCTGTGAGCTTGAGGACACTTTTACTTGAGGCCTTGGCTTCCGTGAGTCAACTGGGAGCCAGCTGTGGCTAAGTGGGAAATGGAGCATTTGAGAAGAAAGAATAAATTAGTCTTGGCACTACGCCTTGAGTTCTACCCAGGTATAGAAAGTCTCAGTGGATGAGCCAAAGCTTACAAAGAGTGGGACTGTGGAACATCAAACCTTGGAAATGCAGAAAGGGCCAGAGCGGCCCAAGGCCTATTATCTGTGCTTTTCTGTTTGCTGTGACCTGGAAAACGTAACTTAAGGAAAGTAGAGTTTACTTTGGGTCAAAGTTTGGGGAGATAGAGTCCATGCAGAGAGGGAAAGGCATGGCAACCAATATGTGAAGCAACTGGGCATGCTGTCTCCACCAGCAGGAAGTGGAGAAAGACTAGTGTTGGGCTCAGCCCACTTGTTCCTCTTCCAAGCCCATGAGGCAGTGGCATCCACACTCAGGGTGGAGCCTCCCACCTCAATTAAACATCTCTGGAAACTCCCCCCACGACACACCCGGTATCTCCTAGGTGATTCTGCATCCAGTCAAATTGACCATGAAGATGAACCATGACAACCACCAATCATTCCCGAGTCATTTCCTCTGTATCAGCAGTCAGAGCCTCACCTGAGTGGCATGTTTGCTCTGAATCTTCGTGGCTTAAGAAATGGCTGGAAAGAGACTCTAGGAATATTCATGGTGTTTGCAGATGATGTCAGAAGCTGTGCTAGTTGAGTGAGCAGAGAGGACTTTGAATATCACCCAGAATCTTTATCAAGCTACTATTCCTGTGTATTCAGAGACATGGAGAACACAGGGCAATATCATAGAGATTCCAGGAGTCTTCCAGTCTCTGTTTTCTGAGAAATAGTAGGTAAGATGAGCCAAGAGGGACTAAAGTTGGCCCTGGTGCTGTCTGCCGTGTTTTGGGTTCCACCAATTTCCTGTTGTTGTCAGTGAATCTGCAAGGAGATTGGGGGCCCGTGTGGGATAAAACATGAAGGATAATTTACCTACTCAAAGCTCAGAGGATGAAACTACAGAGAAACCCATTATATCTCATCTTCATTTTATGTCCTGGTTTGCCAACTTGGTATGGTATTTGGGAAGGTTTTAGAAACTGCACTGGGTAAGCCTTGCTGGAATAGGTGGTTCCCTGGGGATGTGCCTTTGATGGTTACAAATTATCTTGGTACCTTCTCTTCTTGTGCTTCCTGTCTGCCTGGAGGTAAAGAAGCTTCTCTACCACACACTCCCATTGTTACGACACACAGTCGAACTGAGGACCAAACCCTCTAAAACCGTGAGCCGACCCCCTTAAGTGGTTTCTATGGGATATTTTGTCATAGAAGTGAGGAAAGTAATTAACAAAGACTGAAACCTCCCCTCTCTTAGAACATAAGTCCATTCCAGAACTAACAGATCTAAGATTTCCATGATCAATAATCCATGGTAATCGTATTATGACACTCTCCCATGGCAAGCCATGAGCCAGCTGTTTGTTTTTCATTTTACTAACACAGACATGGTGAACCCAGAGGAGAGCTGTGCAGGGCTGCTGCTGATGTGAGCCCCAAAGGGTCAGCTCTAGAAGGGCTGGTGACACCTCAGGAACACTGCAGACCAGTCTGCAGTCCTGGCTGCTACTGTTTGTTGGAGCAGGCAGAGGAAGGCATGGGCAGATGACTGAATCTGGTATCATGAACTCGTGTTCCCAGCCAATGGCTTTCGGCATCAAAGCAGGAGGCTCTCTTCCCAATGCTCTACTCCAGGCCAGAGACTCCTTTAAATGGGACTGACCTTCCTAAATTAATCTGCACCTGTTAGCATTTCCTCTTCTGATCTGGAGTCTGCCCCAGAAACATTGTGCCCAGGTCTAATTAATTACAGTTAATTAGTCTCAAGTCTCTCTGTGACTGAAAAGACATTTCCATTGAAATATTTCTCATTTTTTTCTATTATTGTTTTTTGCTACTGAATTTTGAGATTGGGTAATGCTATGAATCCCAGATTGATTCCTTACCTCAACCTCCCAAGTATCGGGATTACAGGTGCGTGCTATAATTACACCACACCCAACTCAGCTCAATCATTTTTTGTCCAAGTTTATCCATTATTTGGAATCTGCTGAGAACTGAGGTCTCATAGTCCCAGCAAGATCTGGCCAGTTGTACTGAGACTCTTGGTCCTCTCACCAAGGTGACAGTTCAACCATTGCACCCGTTGTGCTTACTGGACCAGACCCTGCATACCCGTTCCCTCGCCAGAGGAATGCTGTCTCTACATCTCATGGTAAGTCAATCTACCGGGTTCTCTCAGTCTCTTCTGAAGGCTACGAGTCTCTTCTGCCAGGACCATCCAGCTTGTCCAGCTTCAAAGGCACTGGCATGAGACGGTTGAGGCCGGGCCTTGACAGCCCAAGCCTTCGCCGTCCTTGATGCAAGAGTGGGGAGGCGGTTTCCTTTTCACTCTCTTTGGTGATGAGTTGGCTGTGGCAAGGACTGAATGCCAAATAGATTCTCCATGGCTCATCAATGGCTAGCAACCATCATTTAAAAATAACATTTCGATTTGCACTCGTGATGTTGGTGGACAAAGTGCTTCTGTTGTTTGAGAGAGGAGCTATGAATGTCCTCTTCTCAGAAATACAGGGATTTCCTCTGAAATTAATATTACCCATTAGTGTAGAGCTAGGAAACACAATAATTAGAAAAATAGAACCAAATTTCTATACCTGTTTCCTTCCTTCCTCCCTCCCCTGGCTCCCTGAATTCTACATCTTACCCACATGTGCACTGAAGCTTGGATGTGCCATCCTTTTTTTGCTACAGGTAAGACCAGAAATGAAGGAAATACACGTTGAGTAATTTACTGGGTATGCGGTTCTACATGGCAGGCACTTTTAGTTTATTTACTAAGAGTAATGCTGTGGGGCAGGGGCGGGCACATTTGCCTTACTTTAGAGATAATGGTAGAGTTGCTACTGTAGAGAGTAAAGACACATCCATCATGCAACAGGAAGGGAGTGAACCTGGAACTTGACCGAGGTCTCTACTTCTGAAATGTGATGCTCATTCCACAAGCCTCTGGCTAACTGAGAGGAGAATGTGGGAGCTCTCCTGGTTTCATTGGAAATTTGGTAAACAGATGCAGGGGCATAGAATTGGACCTGATTGCTAATTGACAAAATGTGCACTGTGTGATGACCAGTAGGAGATGAAAAAGGGGAAGGAAGAAAGGGGGGAAATAGAGAGTCAGAGTCACACTTGCTCAGCCGAGGGAGGCCTGGGACACAGGAACGACACTGACAGAGAAAGCCTGTCCATGCAGTCTCCAGCAGCTGCTTGCTATCTTACTTCTAGTGCGAAAGTGGGAGTGTACACTGTGCCTGGGTGTTAGACTAACAATGACAAAAACAAAAACAAAAAAACAAAAAACCCAACACTGGACTGCACAATGCATTATTCTCTAGGATTTCCTTACAGCTGATGAGCAGTAGACCACTTGATTATAGAAGCCATCTAACTCTTCCTTCTTCTCCTGCAGACTTCCATTCACACACACACACACACACACACACACACACACACACACACACACACACACCCCTCAACGATCACCCAGCATGCTCATGCTCATTACTCAATTCGATTTCCTGTGAAAAGCATCAGGGACAGAACTCATAATCTTAAAGACCAAATATGTGCTTAGACCTAAAAGTAGTCACACTGTCTTTTAAGGCAGGATTATGTAAACTCTGTTCCCAGAGTATTCTTAAGCAGCATTGTTTGACTTGGGAAGGATTTATGAAGTAGAGCACCCTTGACATCTATTTCAAATAAATGTGAAAGCATCGTGTGTAAATTTAACTTCCTCTTAAGTGGTGATTACAAAGTGAGGCAAGATTGGTTCAGAATAATGGGAGCTGAAGGTTTTGCAAAATCTGACGGGGGCTGGGAGACCAAGATGTGGGTGCTTTTCGCTGTAGTGGAATTGCCAGGGAGCTGGCCCTGGGGTGGGCACTGACACGCTGACTCAGGAATGTGAGTAACCTCTCTCTAGCCATTCCGTCTGTTCCCAGATTCACTATTCACAGTGAGTAAACATCCTGTGAGGTGCAAGTCCCCAAGGTCTTAGTCCTCGCTGCTTGATAAATATTTTTTTTAGTCCCCATTCCAAGTCTCCTCTCGATACTGATGGTACAAAACAAAAAAGCCTTCTCATCACAAGGACAAGTCCCACTGGCCCTGCACCTGCTCAACAACGATTAAGAAACGTCTAGGGTGAATGTTGACATCCTATCAGATCTGTGAGGTGACACTCAGGGGAAACTGAGAGCCCCTAAAGAAAAGGGGAGGAGATAAGCTCTCTCCTCCACACCTGCCATCTAGGTACACAACAGTCTTAGCTGCAGAACAGTGTGGTTGACCGTCATGTGCACAGGCTTCCAAGGCAAAGGGTCCAAGTTCGGGTCCGGCCCCGTTCTATCTGTGAGACTTTCCCATGTGCCTTGGGGCCTGCAGCCTGAACGCCTCCTATGTTTGGGTGAGTCATCCAAGAGTTATAGATGGAAAAATGATTGAAATGTAAGCTCTTCATAAAAGGTAGTTACTATCTTTATTTAACAAACAGTTCCTCATGAGCATGACTGCCCAAGTTTGATTCCCAGGACCCACAAGGTGGAAGGAGAGAAAGAAATTCCTCATGTTGTCCTCTGACCTTCACAAGTAAGCTAGGGCATGTGCCCCCCTCCAATGAAAGTATAAAATAAACAAACAAACAAACATTTTTTAACCATGATTGATGACCACCGTGTCATTTTCTCAGGACTCAGGACCCTCAGACCTTCACGTGGCTTCAATGTCCTGACTAACAACTGCAGAAATGCTGGCTTACACCAGGCCAGTGGATAAATACCTCAGTTTCCCCAGCTGCCTTTCGAGAAGGGGAGGACGAAGGAGATTCACGGCCAATAGACTGCATACTCTATTACTAACGCAAATAAGAAAACTGTTTATGTGGCTGTGTTGGGATGGAGGTCACCAGACTGAAATTCAAGAGAGGGAAAGGAAGTGCCCTGTCCCCTCAGATGTAGCCTGGTCTGTGTTGTCTCAGTGCAGTCTTCCACGGAGAGCCCTGACAGCTTCCCAGGGGAAAATCTGAAGGACTTCTCCTTGGAAGGACACATTCAGGCTGACTGGGCTAAATCAACAGACTGAGAAATATTGATGTGTAAATCAGAGAGAAGCTATTGAGCTGTGAGGTCCATGTTTGGTTGAGGGTGCCTTTTGACTTTGAAATGAGAAAGCCCACACTGTAGGTGGTACTCCCTGTAAGCGTGGGAAACCACGGGATTCAGACAGCCAGGGACCTGCAAATATTTGGGTTAGTTTTTTTCCACACACTGATAAGTTCTAGTTTTAATTCCTTCCCAGACTTACTCCACTACATTTTTATTTTGCACTTGGTTCTGAGTGTCCATTAAATAGAACACGCACACACACACACACACACACACACACACACACACACACACACACACACACCATCCACAACAGCCTAACTGTTGCTTATGTAATTAATAGAAACCAAATGTCCCAGTAGCCCCCACTCCACACTGCTTTCCTTTTTCCCACTGATCTGAGAATCTCTCCCCATGAGCTCATTTTCTCCTCCGTCCCTTCCACCCCAGGCTGCAAATGTCTACAGTCTAAAGGTCTTTTGTCCGCCACACTTAAAGACTCCGGTTTCCTTGAAAGTGAACTTGCCTGCCTTGTTTCATTATTTGCAGGGCATTCCTCACAGACGGGGACCTTGACCTTCTGAAATTCTTGTTTAAGATTAGATACCAAACGCAGCACTCCACAGGAGAGCTAACGGACAGCTTCGGTACACACAGCAAGACCTCCGGAGGGGTCACATTATTAACTCACGGGAAAATGTGGATCTGATGGTCAGACAGGATGTAACTCACATTCTAATCCACTACTGGCACTGGGGGTCGCTGAGTCCTAAAGAAGGAGCAGCCCAGGATTTGGCTCATAGGAGGCTTTAGTTTGAAGACTTTTTTTTTTTCAAACACATGAATACCATCGAGCCCCACCGTGGGATTTTAGGAGCTGCTTCTTTCTTCCCCCATCCCTCCTGCCTTTTGCCAATGGAACATCAGGCTGTTCCAGAAGTTTAAAATATTCTGTAGCTGGTCAGTCGAACAGAGGTTAGAAGCTGTCATGTGACTTTTCCTGAGGAGACTAAAATGAATGTGTGTTCACTTTTCTGATGGGCACCGAAAGACCATAGAAATGTGCTGCCGGCTGCAGAAAATATGTGAAGTAGGAATTCAGCTGATTATGATAAAGCTAGACCTGGAAGAGTTCAGAACTCTTCCAGAGGATAAAGCTGAGGCTCAAGGAGTCTTGGTAATACTGGCTCTTGATTTTCAGCCATTTCCTGCTTTGAATTTCTCGTGTGCTACTGTAGCTTTTCCATCATTCATTGGGCACAATTTCCCCTCTACAATTAATGTATTTGTATAACTTTCTCCCACTGTGCTAACACCAGACACAGTCAAGATCCCTAATTTCAGGCCTTTCTGTAATTATCGTCATTAGCAGCATCCAGCCAGGACCATCCCCGGATGGACAAAAGTATCTTATCTGAAATACCTCACAGACTCTCTGGGACCAGACTTAAGCATCCAGACTGTCTGTTTGAGAAGGCCTGGAGGATGTACTCATTAAGCTTAACTTTCTCCTTTTCCAAACCTTAACTCTAGCTTTAGATCCATCCTTAACAATTAACTTAGAACTAAAGGGTTCCAACTTACAGATACACCAAGCTATGACTCAGGGTGCCCAGCCACCAAGTGCGCGCGCAAGCACACACACACACACACACACACACACACACACACACACACACACACACACAAACACACACACACACACACACACCACCCCTCACCTGCCAGAAAATGACAGGAGCTGAGATAGCTTGGACAGATAAGGGGACCAAAGGAAAAATAAGGCAATTTTATTTTCACCTATGACCTAGTGACTTGTAGGTTCTATAGGTTCTTAATATTTCAACTAACCACTTCTAAGAATATAGTTTGAGCACATAGACCCCTTTTGCTTAGATATTAACAGAATTTAGCCCTCAGTTGATTCATTCCACATTAGCCACTTCCCTTTTGGGCTGCAGATGATGGCTGACAATTGCTGCTCTTTCGTGTGGATCTTATTGCCCCGCCTTTTGACCTTGAGGGAATTCAAGCCTGGTGACCTTGACTTAGCCAGAGCATTACTATTGCATGGGTATATGACTCAAACTTCAGAGACTTGGGGGACTAGATTGTAAAAGGACTAGATTGGAGGGCTAGAAGAGAGTACTAGAGGAACGAAGATGAATGAGATGGAAGATGAGGAAGAGCCAGATGGAGAAGAAGATGAGGAAAAACAAGATGAGAAAGGAGATGGGAGAGGAGCTAAGATGGGAAAGAACTAGATGGATGAGAACCTAGATAGGGCAGAACTAGATGAAGGAATTAAGATAGAACTTAGAGGGGAACAGCAGATAAATGTAGAGAGAAATCTGGCGAGAAAGGAGCTAAGTAAGAGAGCAGACTAGAAGCTGTGTAGAGAGAACTGACTCAGAAGAATAAAGTGAATGGACCAAAGAGTTACATGTACTAGATTTATTAGAGAATCCCTCAGATTAATCCGTCGCTGGAGAAGGCTATCGAGGGGCTGGACCCCAATAGCTTTTGTTGGAAATGGTCCATCCCAGCCTGATTTGGAGAACCAGTGAGCTTATAGGTATTACAGGGACACCAGTGAGGGGTTACTTACAGGAGCCTGGGTGACTTAAAGCCAATTTTCCCCACTTTTTTATTATTAAGAAATTTTCTATTCATTTTACATACCAACCACAGATTCCCCCCTCCTCCCTCTTCCTGCCCCCAAAGCAAAGATTTTTTGTTTGTTTGTTTATTGTTTTGGGGTTTTTTTGCATTTTTTTTTGAGACAGGGTTTCTCTGTACCGTTTTGGTCCCTGTCCCGGATCTCTCTCTGTAGACCAGGCTGGCCTCAAACTCATAGAGATCGGCCTGCCTCTGCCTCCTGAGGGCTGGAATTAAAGGCGTGTGCCACCACCGTCTGGTGACTTAAAGCCAATTTGTGGTGGGAAAAAAAAATCTCATTCCAACATGGATTATCATTCACAAAAGTGGCACTGAAAGGTCCCCACCGCCAGGCAACCTTCTGTTTGCTCTATGCTCTAGCATGCCCCAAGACCACATGTAGCTTCAGAACTAAAGGGACCTGGTATTGGTGAAACTATTAAGGCTACTCCACGTAGTTAAAGGGAGGTTTATTTTGTGGGGTAACTTACAAGTGAAGGGACAGGTAACAGGGACTGGGAAAGGTGTAGCGCAGTCCGGCGGTGTCCTCTGGAGAACTCTGCACGGTCTAACTCCAGCGTCCAAGGTCCAGGAAGCAAGAGAGCCGCCCATCTGGATCTCAGGTTTTCAGGGACCTCTCTCCTCTCTTGTAGGTGTGACAGTTACCGAAGCCTCAATGCGGGTTGGAACTTCCAGGTCAAAGCTGGAACGGCTACCCACTACAACCTGGAATCTCAGGAGAGGGTCTGGTGACACCCCTCAGCTTAGCCACCACCAAAGACTCCAACCATCACGCGATGAAATAAGCTGTGTTTCCCGCTTATTTCACTGTGTGACTACAGGGAAAAGCCTTTCCCAGGTATTCGGAGCAACTGCTTCCTGATGGCTGATGGTCCAGTCAGACGCGGAGGAAACAGCCCCACTCCAGCAGAAGTCAGTTCCAGTTCCGTTTCTGGTGTCTGTAGGAGGTATGTTGAGTCTGCAAGTCCAGAAGTGGAGAATCCAGCCTAGAAATTCATGTCGCCCATTTGGCATGACCATTGGCTAAAACAATGTGTTGTTTTGTAATTGGATAGAGACTTTGTTTCAAACTTGGCTGGAAAAACTGAATTGTATTGAAGAGGCGTTGAGCAGCAGGCTCCTGATGTTCAGATTTCTCCACTGGTCCCTCTGTTCATCAGCATTTGGTGATTTTTGTTACTCATTCTCTGATTTGGGTTCAGAACCCTGTGTGTGGTTTGATTTCTGAAGATCCATCTAATGTCTCCCTCCCTTCATCTGTCTTTTTCTTGTCCAAAGAGCTAACAGGCCACTGGCTGGATACCCGAGTGTGTGAGTGCCTGTCTGTACTGCTGCAACAGTAAGGCCAGAAATTTGGGAAGGGCATTCTTTGTTTTTGTTTTTGTTTTCAAAATACACTTAGTGTTCATAGGAAAGACATAAAACATAAAAAATGTTAACTATCTGCACTTTCTTTTAAACATTTTAAAATTAATTTGTGGCTAGCACACAAAGGAGTGTTTCATTTTCAAACAAATATCATTATACTTGGTTCTTCTTTGTCCCCCCCCCCCCCCCCGCTGCCTTCCCGTTCTCCTCCCCTTTCCCCAGCCTCCCCTTGTCCTGTCGTGACTGTGTGTTCCACGACCTTCTCTGTGCCTCCTCCCTCTCTCCTTTCCTTTCCCATGTCCTACACACACAAGTCTAGACCCCATATACGAAAGAAAACGTGTGTGCTTGTCCTAAGTCTGGTTTATTTTGCTTAACATGGTGACCTTCAGTCCCATCCACTTCCCTGCCAACGACAGGATTTCATTCTTGGTTACAGCTGAATAAAACTCTCTTGTGAGCCGGGCGGTGGTGGCGCAAGCCTTTAATCCCAGCACTCAGGAGGCAGAGGCAGGAGGATCTCTGTGAGTTCGAGGCCAGCCTGGTCTACAAAGTGAGTTCCAGGAAAGGCGCAAAACTACAGAGAAACCCTGTCTCGAAAAGAAAACCAAAAAAAACAAACAAACAAACAAAAAAAACTCTCTTGTGTCTCAGTACCACATTGTCTTTAATTTTTGGAATTTGTTGATTTTTGAAGCTAGCGTAAAATGTTTTATTACGGCATTTTCATGCCAGTTCGCTTTGACTGATCCCCTCCCGTACGTGTAACCCCATCCTGCTGCCTTTTTATATCTCCCACCCCAAGTCATATCCTTTTTGTCTTGTGATACAGGTATCATACTTTCTTTGCTCATTCATCGGCTTGTGCGTATCTGGGCTGGTTGCGCAGCTTGACTATTTTTAATGGTACAACAGCATGGTGCCAAGTATCTTGTGTTCATTTTGTGAGTTAGACATTTCGGAGCCTGTGACTGGGCAGGAACTTCAGGAGCAGTTTGGATGTCCAGAGTGACGCCATGCTTACCTGACTTCTCAGTCCTGTCCTTGTTGTCCTCACATCCTTTCCCCTGCCCCAGAACTTAGTTGTACCCAAGAAAGTACCTGTAAACATCACACTACTTCCCAGTGCTGACCCCTGACCTCACTAGCATGGGGCTTTCCTCCAATTTTTGGTCTTAAAAAAAATTTCTGAAAGTATAGAGTTGCGGTAAGAACTTCAACTTCTTCCCAAAACTCTAGAAGTAGCTGAACTTAGGTTCTGGTGTAAAACTACCGTGTCAATAGCCACCATCATAACAAGCTGAAGTCCTTTAGGGCAGTGGAAGGTGGTATGGATGCCCGCCACTGTTGTGATGGTGACCGGGAGGCTCTCTGGGCCGAGTCAGAATAACAGTGGTAAAAGCTGATGAGTATAAGCAACGTGGAGATGTTAAGTGAGGCGCCTTAAGACTCCAACCACCCCACTAGATGACATTAATACACTGTTTAAAGATTATCAGAGATCTGAGGAGTTAAATTAGTGGCCATGCTAGGTAAGTGCGAACCGAGGGCTTCCTGGCCCGCCAGGCTGTATAGATCACTGATGGAGGAGACAGGCGGCTTCCTGAGAGTGGGAAGGACAGCCAAAGTCATGTAGCTTCTAGATTTCTCATTCTCTGCCTGGTCCTAGTCTAGCTCCGCTGTGCTAAATGCAGTCAATATTTTGGATGATTAAACTTTAAAGAGCTTATAAAGCCAGCTGCTGAGCCTTGTCCATAGCTGGAAGAGATTTAGAATGTGTCCTATGCAGCAGGTCATTGGGTAAGGTCCTCAGTGCTTCCCAGCAGCCCAACTTGTCAAGGTGGCACTGAGCCCTGGCTTCCAGACAGGCATAGGTGACTTTAAAATGCCCATATCCAGTGCAGATGAGATAAATAAGGGCCCTGAGAGTGGAACCCCGATCGCGTGTTTGGGGAGCCCCAGGAAGCTGCTGGTCAGACACATCCTGGGTTTGTACCTGAGCCAGCTTCCTAAGAATGGTCCACAGGAAGTGCTCGTGATGCCCAGGACTACATGAGGAGAATCTCAGTATCCTGAGGATGCTATATCAAATGAGGAATTTTAATTTAGAACCAACCAATGGCTTCTGTAGGGTGAGGGAGAGGCCATAGGAGCCCTTAGACCAATGGTTCTCAACCTTCCTAATGCTGGGACCCTTTAACACAGTTCTTCCTGCTGTGGTGACCTCCGGCCATAAAACTGTTTTTGTTACTACTTCATAATTATAATTTTGCTACTGTTGTGAATCATAATGTAAATATCTGTGTTTTCCCATGGTCTTAGGAGACCCCTGTGAAAGGGTCGCAACCCATAGGTTGAGAACCCCTGTCGCAGACTAAGTTAAGTACAACAAATGAGCATGCTTTTCTGTAGACCAGGGAGCATGGCTCTCTGTGGGTTCGCAAAGGTTTCTAACATACAGGTCAGGAGTTTATAAAAGCCAGTGTATTGATTACTCCAAGAGCAGCTGGAACACGGAGTTCAGAATACGAGCATTAGACAAGATGAAGGCCCATGGGCCTGGGGGTTATTAGAAGCCTTGTTGTCAGGGCCACAAGCCCCAGGTTAGACTCGGTGACCTGTGAGTCGAGCTAGGGACTCGATATGTTTGGATTTTGTTTCTGGCAGTGCTGGGGACTGAACCCAGGGCCTTGGATCTGCTTAGACAAAGGCTGTTCCCACCACTACAATCTTAGCCCTGAATTGATATTTCTTTCTTTTTTTTTTTTTTTTTTTTTTTTTTTTTTTTTTTTTTTGAGACAGGATTTCTCTATGTAGCTTTGTGCCTTTCCTGGATCTCACTCTGTAGACCAGACTGGCCTTGAACTCACAGAGATCCGCCTGCCTCTGCCTCCTGATGCTGGGATTAAAGGCGTGCACCACCACAAGAAATACTGAATTGGTATTTCTTAAAAAGCTTTCTACATGACTGTCACAAGCAGCTGTGACATGTCACTGGTCAGACATGTTCTTAGTGTTCAGGTGAGGCTGAAGCCACACAGATCGTTCTACCAGACTGCTTTGTCTCTTCCACGGCGACAGCTGTTTACTGGGTACTATTCACAGGCTTAGTTAGGGCCTGAACATCTCTCCCGCTCCTAAGTGCCCCCACCTCACCTGTCTTCTGTTTCTCAGAAGGACCCTCCCTTCACTCCTCTTTCTTCCCTCCCTTTCCCCCTCCCTCCCCTCCCCCACTTTCCTTAACTCATGGCTCAGAAAGATCTCCAACATGCTTCTCTTCCACATTATGTCACATGAGGGTCAGGGTTCGGCATTCCACTTAAGTGCGTTCTATAAACTGAGTAATTGAGATAATAGCATTTGAAATCCCTGCTTTTACCCAACACACAATTTAGTCCAAGAAAGTCTGTAATGAGCAAAATACCAGAATTTCCAAATAAAGCAGAAACCATTCACAGCACCGCGCAGACCCGCTCTGAAACCTCAGGCATAAGAAAGAAATATGATCTAGGCCATGACTTTATTTTGACATTTTGTTCCTTGTGTAATTTTTGCTTTGGTTTAGTGCATTAAACACTGCAAGGAGGAACTAGCTTATTAAAATGTGCAGGTCTTGGTGACACGGGATTCCCATGTGGCTTGTACATGTCCTTCGTCTGCTGTAAGTCGGTCCTCACATCTTGCGGCATTCACTACAGTGTAAAGGCCATGCGAGTGTTCAGTAGGCTGCAGATTCAGGAAACAATAAAACCCCAAGATTCTGAATGTGTTCAGTAACATATTTTTCCCCAAATATCTTTCCATCTGGCTGGTTGAATGTAAGGATGTAGGACATGTGGGTATGAAGGCTGCTTTATGTTTACTTTAAAAGTGGATGAGAATTTTGCTTTCTTATTAGTTACTTATAAAAATCTTTTTGTTTCTTTTGCTTTGTTTTATTTTGTTTTTTCTCTGTGTAGCTTTGGAGCCTGTCCTGGAACTCTCACTGTAGACCAGGCTGGCCTCGAACTCACAGACATTCACCTGCCTCTGCTGCCCAAGTGCTGGGATTAAAAGCATGCGCCACCACCGCCCCACCTTACAAAAATCTTTAAATCAAACTTAACTCATTTTTTTTGAGAGAGAGTGAGTTACAACCCAGGCCTTGAAATTCTTGTGAAGCCACCAAGGTTGTCTTTGAACTCTGATCCTCCTACTCATACTCCCAAGCACACCACAACACCCAACTTTTTATTCAACTCCTTAAAAAGAAGATATAACTATGAACAACCAAGATAATTAAGCAAAAACCAAATGGGCAGGTTGTTCAGTCAGAGAAAAGCCACATGAGGAAGCCTGGCCTGGGGGAGGGTCTCCTGAAGAGAGTAAGTACTGGGGCCCAAGTTGTTTGCAAGGCAGAACTCTAAACCTCCCCTGGAGGCCTCAAAGGCCAAGTCTTCTGTTGTATCATGCAAGAGAGGGGAAGGGATGCTTTTTCTGCCCACGACAACAGTAGCAAAAAAGAGTTGAAATTTCAAAACGAATCAACTGAGGCAGAGTGTGGGCCACAGCTCTGCCGTTCTCAGAAGTCACTCAGAGATTGGAGCGTTTGGATCTGGAGTGTCACCCGACCATGCCCCTGCCATGTGCACGGTGCACCACAGGCTCCAAAGCGAAGGGGAAAACCTATCATGGACTGAACTCTGCAAATCTGCGAGCCCTGGCCACAGAGACATGCAAGGAGGAAAGGTCTGTGTGAGCCTCAGCTCTCTGCCCTTGGCTGTTTGGCTCCATTGCTTTGGGGCCTGTGATATGAAGTGCGTCCCAGAAGCCCACACATGGAGGAGGCCTGTTTGCCTCATGACGAGCAGGAATCAAGAAGGGAGACTGGAAGGAGCCAGTGTCTCAGCATCCCTGCAGAGGACACACCCCCAGTAACGTAACTTCCTCCCATTAGCCCTCTCTCCTGAAAGTTCCACTGCTTCCCCCAAACTGCCATAGGCTGGTGACCAAGCCTTGGATACACCAGCCTCTGAGTGACACTCTAGAACAGTGGTTCTCAACCCTCCTGATGCTGTGACTCTTTAATACAGTTCCTCATGCTATGATGACCCCCCCAAACCATGAAATTGTTTTTGTTGATACTTCATAACTGTAAAATTGCTGCTGTTATGAATTGTAATGTAAATATCTGATATGCAGGATATCTGATATATGACCCCTGTGAAAGGGTCGTTGGCCTCCCAAAGGGGTCACAACCCACAGGTTGAGTACCACTGCTCTAGATCTAAACTAAAGCATCAGGTAAAACTTTCCTCTTTATGACATGCATATCTCAGATACTTTGTCAGAGTAGGAGAAAGCTCTCTTGCCTGAAAGGCTTTCCAGTGTTCGCTGCTTAAAGGACTGAATCTGTCTCCATCGGATCTGAAGGGCCCAGCGGCCACCGCTGGGGTGTGCTAATCCCAGCATGGCTGTCAGCGGGAGCAATGGCACCAGTCATTTCGTGACTTCTAAGTCTCGGCGTTCTTGTGCGTGTTGCTACCTCAGTATTTCTTCTTTACAATGTGGTCTCATTATTCTTTTCTCGCTATTAAGAAAAGTGATCAAGCCGGGCGGTGGTGGCGCACGCCTTTAATCCCAGCACTTGGGAGGCAGAGCCAGGCGGATCTCTGTGAGTTCGAGGCCAGCCTGGTCTACAGAGCAAGATCCAGGACAGGCACCAAAAACTACACAGAGAAACCCTGTCTCGCAAAACAGAAAAAAAGAAAAACGATCAAACACTTGGAAGTAAGACAGATAAGCAGGACGTAACTGTGCTCTTGAAATGGTTTTTCAGGTACAGAACACACTTTCTTCACTTCACTGTTTGGTGCTTTCCTAAAATGCCTACATTTAGAGAAATTATAAGCTGGAGGTTTTATTTACTAGTGATACAATTTCTGTTTATCAGAAAAAACAAACAAACTCTAAAGCATGTGGTTTATTTCCCCATATATATTAGGTTATGCTGATTCCAGGCATCTTAGCGCCCAAGTTTGGCATTCCTTTAGTAAATTGCTCATAAATACACAGTTTATCGATCTTCCAGAACGGATTTTGATATTTTTAGATTTATTTTGTGTGAGTGTTTTACCTACATGCATGCCTGGTACCTGAGGGAGACAGAGGAGGGTGTTTTACCCCTTGGAACTCGATGCTACAGATGGTTGGAAACCATCATGTGGGTGTTAGGAATTGACCCTGGGTCCTCTGTAAAGGTAGGAAATGCTCCTAACTGCCAGCCATCGCTCCCGTCTGCAGAACTGGTTCTAATACCTGCCGATTCCCTCATTTATAAATGAACTTGATATATTTTATATTCAGACGAAGAGTCATAATTGCCTTTTTGGTAACTGGAACTTGAACCTTCCCAGAGCCCATGAAGTTCAGAAGTGTGGATGTGTGTGGTATCCTGCCCGCTGAGGGACTCCAGGGCAGCAAAATCGGCCATTGGCCACATTTACAGCTCCCAAGTCTCTGTGGCTGGCACATACCGACTGAATGTTACAGTATGGTACATATGGATTCCTCTCCATCCTTCTCTGCTTTGTTGACCTGGTTTGTCTCTAGACTCCTGGGGTTGACAACTCAAAGGAATAGCTCCCTCATTGCTCGGGGCGGAGGCTGGGCCCCGGGGGAGTGCACTGGATGCACTCGTCTGAGATGCCGAGAAAGTCGGAGAGAGGAGAATGAGGTAGGGTGGTGCAGGAAGAGGGTGATGGGCTGCTGCTGGCCAGCTAGTCTGGATTAATTGGGGAGTTCAAGGTTCAACGACGAATGCTGCCTCGAAAAATAAGATGAGGAGTGGTTGAAAATACTTAACACCAACCACTGGCCTGCACATACTTGTATACACTTGCATGCTCAGATAGATGTGCACACTCATATAGATGTACACACACACACACAATGAATTGACTTGACTGAGAAAAATCCCACACCTCAAAGTCTTACCCTTAGGAAGCCCAATTGACCCAATGAACAAGGCAAGGCATCAGTGCCTTTGGAGGAGTGTCCCAGGACAGTCAGGAGCGAAGCCTGGCCAGCCGCAGTTCCACCACCGCCCCCAGTAGCCCGAGGGACTTTGTGCCTTGGCTCTTCTCCTCATCCCCCTCAACTGTGGGTAACCTGAGCTGTGTTGAAAGCATCCCCAGGGGGTTTTACTGTGAAGCACCCCAGTTAGTCGACCAGAGGAGCTCCAAGTCCACAGAACAATCCCAGGCCTAACTCTTATTATCAGCCCCTCTCCGCTCAGCACAGGGCTGCATTGTGTGAGGGTTCTTCCCCACTTCCTTTTACCCCACCCCCAGCCTTTTGAATTTTAGCTCCCAGAAGCCACTAAAATGTCTCTGGGGCAAAAACCAACTTTGAGTTGAAAATGGCAATTGTTAACCATTTCCCCAAATCTCCCTTTTCTCAAGTGTTTCTGGCAGACCTTGTCTCAGGGTGCTGATGTGCCTAGGACTCTGACCTTACTCCAGGCCCCTCTTCTTTCCCACCTCCACTGTGTCCCTTCCCCCACCAGCTCCTGCAAATTAATGTGCTGGTGCCGGTGGGTGACAGGGGAGCCAGCCTGTGCCTCTTCCCAGCTTCTCTGCCATCCCAGCCTGGCAAGTTCAAAGCAGCAAGTTATCTCAATTCCATATGTGCCTGAGCCCAAGTAAGTGGCCTGCTTGGCTTCCCCGAAGAGGTCAAAAGTGCAGCCTAGGAGCTCAGGATGGGAGCCCCGGCCTGCACTGGCCAGAGTGTGGGCAAATCACCCCGTGTCCCCTCTGATGTTTTCTCTCCACATCCCCCCCCCCCCATCAGGCTCACCCTGCAAAGATAAGGCTCTCTTCTAGCTCCCGCCTCCTTCCTCTGCTTTCCTGCCCTTTTATTCCAGACTGAGGCAGCCCTTTGTGAAGGAGTGTATGTTTTTTTTTTTTTTTTGCACAAATATTTAATCTTTTCCAATCTGCCCTTTTGCGCAGCCTGTCAGCTCCAAACTGCTCTGTTTGCTTTAGACGGTAACAGGATACTGTTTTGAGAGGCGATGCAGAAGTTGGATTACTTCTGAATCTGGCCTTTATTTTTGCATGAATGCTTTTCAAGGTAACTATAGATTTAGATTTTTCTTCCTCACCAAGAATTGTGCTGCCAGTGTGGATGTGGTCAGGAGCAGCCAGGAAAATCTAGCCGCAAGTTAGGTTGTTTTTTTTTTTTTTTTTTTTTTTTTAAATTAATTTATTTTTTCCCTATAGCTTGGAAATCATAGTTGTAGAGAGGTTTTAAAATAAACCCAACCACAGTTTCTTATGGCCTTCTTTTAGTCAGGATCTGCTCCTTTGCCTTTGGAGAGAGTCATTCATTATCTCATGCAAAATATGGTCGCTCCTGAGGAGTGTTTGCAGAGCCGGTGCGTTGTGGCATGTGCTTCTGCTATTGTGGCAATCCCCTTTTCCACACTATGTATGGCACTTACCACTCCCACTGTGCAAGAGAGATGCAGACACACGGTACCTTGTCTGTGCATACAGCTAGTCATGGAGTGACTCTGGTACTTTATTCAGAGCTCTTTGCTCTGTTTGGTAGTGGCTTTGATCTGTGTCCAGGCAGGAACAGGGAAACTGTGACTTGCCATTGCAGTACCAACCAATGATAGATGACAGGTCCTAATTATTTGAGACTGTAATCAACGTCATGCTTCTAACCTCCTTCACTCACCCCCCAAGCAGCTCTAGATGCTCTCTAGAGCCATGGGATGACAGAGACCGTAAAAGTGCATTGAGGACTTTGGGTGAAGTTTGGAGCAGAATAAACAGTGAGAGGAGAAAGGGCATTTTGCAGAATTTGGCTTAGAGTCCAAGGTCTGAAAATGCTATTGGTTAGCTCAAAGTTAGAACTGCAGAGGAAAGAGGAAATGAACTATGGGGAATTGTGAGAACTCTCACGCTCTTCCATGTGAATATTTTGGAAAAACTTTCTGTGGCAGAACTCTTGTGGTATAGTAAGCAAAAAAAAAAAAAGCAGTATACAAAATAAAATACTTTACATGGAGTAGATAAAGGAGAAGAAAAACAAAAAATGTAGTTGTCGCTATTAAATGATGAGATTTCACTTTTGTAGTTT
Organism: Peromyscus californicus insignis; assembly: GCF_007827085.1. NCBI lineage: Eukaryota > Metazoa > Chordata > Mammalia > Rodentia > Cricetidae > Peromyscus > Peromyscus californicus. The sequence continues at coordinate 76,551,180 of NW_026294606.1, read as the reverse complement.
TGGAAAAACACTTTTCTTTGTGCTTCGTGATAAATACAGATTTCTATTATAATCAGAGATTAACTAGTAAGGTGGGGAAAAGAAAGACCGGGACAATACCACAGCCTGGTATACAGCCCACTGGCAGTGAGGAGCCTAAGTGGTTAGAAGTGTCCACTCTGTGACCGTGTATGGGTAGGGAGGGTCATTCTCTCTCTGCCACCCAATGGAACAGCTAGCTTCTGAGTCAGCCAGAGTCTCACCAGTGCGACAAAACACCAGGGACAAAAGAGGATGTCTTTTGGTTCAGGGGTTCAGGGTCATGAGTCATGATCTCTATGGTGAGGCAGAGCCTTGTGATGGAGACATGATGCCGGCCAGGAAGCAGAAAGAGAGGTGGTGGTAGGGGCCACAGTGTCCCTTCAAAGGTACACCACCAATGGCATGCTTTCTCCATGAAGGCTCTACCTTCTAAAATATTTCTTAATTTCTTTTTGTGTTGCACACCTGGAATGTATGTGCAGGTAGATGTGACTATGCGCGTGTACAGAGATCGGGGAAGACATCAGATGTCCTCTCATTTTCTTCTTTATTTCCTGAGACAGGGTCTCTCACTGAACCTGGAGCTAAGTTGGTGGCCAGCAAGCCCCAGAGATCCTGCGGTCTCTTCTCCTTTGGTGCTGAGTAACAAGCACATGCAACCACATCTGGCTTGTGTTAAAAGAGATGTGTGTTCTGGGGATTTGAAGTCAGGTCCTTAAACTTGCACACAGAGTGTCCTTACCTGATGAGTTAGTCCCCAACTTCTGACCATTTCTAACACTTTCCAATAGCACTATGAGCTGGGGACGAAACTTTCAACACATGACCCTTCAAGGAACATTCCAGATCTAAAGTTTACATAATAGCTTCTTTCCTTCTCTCCATTTGATCTCACAGAAGGATAAGCTTCCATAGATGTGTGTCACACTGTGAGGGTGGAGAGATGCTTCCCCAGTTTGCACGTGAGTGACCAGCAGAAAATGAAGCATGCTTTAGCCAACACCAAGGTTATCACGAGCAACATCTTGACAATGAAAGTGTTCTAAATACAAGAGTCCATTTGTACTCCTTCAGTTGTCCCAGGTGCTCAGCAGAACCAAACAGCACCAGAGTTTTGATAATCAGCTATTACGTGGTCATGACTGCAAAGGGGATTGTGACAAACCAAGGAAGTGAAAGATAAAATCCAGGCATCAAGTTTACAGACTGGATAGGAATACCAGCCCTGGATAATACAAACTCAGAGGAAAGACCTCTGAGGGTCAGAGGAGAGGGAAGCTTCACGTGGGCTGGGCTGAGCTCTAGCGGCAGCCCAGTTTCCCAACCCAGGCAAGAACCAGTGTCAACCATATCTAGAGGGGGAACGGCAGGCTAGACGCAGGAGGTATCAAGGAAGATGGCAGACAGGACCAGAAAGTGTTAAGGGGCGCCAGAGAGCAAGCTGAGATGTAAAGGGTGGAGATCCTGGGGGAGGGGTTTCTCAAGAACCAGTCCCCAAAGGAAAAAAAAAAGTGTGCTCATAACACACCCCTAATATTAACCATCTGCTCCGTGCATCTGGTAGGCCTCCTGATACGGTGGTCATGAGGAAAATAAAGAAGAAAGTCTGCTTCCGGGTGTCATGGAAACCGCACACAGGGAAGGAATGAGGGTGGCTGCCTCACCACTCTTTTGTCCAATAAAGATAACCTAAGAATAGAAGTAATCATTTCCTCTTGCATTTCTGAGGCATTAATTATGGGAAATTATATTTTCAACCCAAATTAGTATTTATAGAAATACTGAATAAATAAAACATTTGGGGAGGAAAATAGTAAGATTGCATGCTTGGAAATTTTATGAGTTTTGCAAAAAAAAAAAAAAAAAAGATCAATCACGTAGCGCCAGCAAGCGTCCCATTATCTTGAACTTTGGGGATTGTTTTTTTTCTTTCCCCTGGCCATTGATGGCTGGCGCCAGGTCTGTGCCAACCTCACTCATTAACTTGGTGCCACTGGTTTTAATGAAGGAGGAGGCTCTGCTGAAAACGAGGCCTGCAGGACAGATGGATGACTGGGCAATTGCAGGGAAAATACATATTTATGGATTTCCATAGGCACAGGTTATTGATTTAGTGGACCTTAATGGATTCTACATTTTTTTTTTCAGTTTTCCCCAAGTCATCTTATAGAACTATTTTTCAATTCTTAAATATGTTCCGAAAGCTTTTCTCCCATGGTTTATGACGCTTGTTAAGTTGTAACAATATTGATGAATAGTCTTTGACAAGCAGTTGTTATGATATTTCAAAGATTAAGTTAAGCTAGTGGGTATGAAGTGAGCAACAGACAAGGCTGGGCAGGGGCAACAGGGGAACACTGAAGGGTTCTGTAGGTGTTAGGACGGCGTTCCTCAGTCTGGGGGACTTTGTTCTAATGGAGGCTTACTGCTTTGTAGCCGTTTCTCCAACAAACCTCAATTTAGTAAGGTCTAGATCATATGGCACTCAACAAGAGTCTATAGCTTCCACCTCAATTTTAGAGCAAGCAGGTTGAATCAAAGCTTCAACCAACTGTGGCTCAGTGGGAAAGAAAGATGTACAGGAAACTGGACATGAATCCCCCGGGCAGAGCCACCCTGCTGTGTGTGTCAGGAGAGGGAGCCATGGCCATCTCCAGCAGAGCCATCCTGGAAATATCTCCCTGGTTGATGTCCTCAGGCCACTGCAGCATGGTATAGACTCCTTTCATGTGGTCCTCAGGTCCCAGGCCAAGCTAACCCATTCTGCATGTCTTGAGATGAAACAATTTTGTCATTGTATAAAATGAGGACATGACTGCTTAAATGACAGAGTTATATAGGAATGAGAAGCTAGGGGAAGGGAAGCCCCCCCCCCCCCCCCCCCCCCCCCCCCCCCCCCCCCCCCCCCGTGAGTTAATGCTTAGGGTAAGGGGGTGCAGGGTGAGAAGAGCCGGGGACTGGGCAACAGGTATTTGCAATGCTGAGAGAGCATGGAAGCCAGCATGCACTTTGGCATGCTAATAGACACCACCGGTAACCATTTGCCTGGAGTTTCTTTGGAATCTAGCACTTGCGGTTCTCAGCCTTTGTAATGTTATGGCCCTTTAATACAGTTCCTCAAGTTGTGGTGACCCCCAATAGTAAAATGATTTCATTGTTACTTCATCAGTAATTTTGCTACATATTTGATATGGGATGCCCAAAGGGGTTGCGACCCACAAGTTCAAAACCGCTGCTCTCGATGTGTCTATTCTGCTAGAGCCGCCATCAGGATTCCACCCAGGATGCGGGAGCGTCCTCTTCAGCAGCATCGATCTGAGGAAGTGCTGAGTGTCCCCTGACTAGAAAGAATGGCCACACACTCTTGGGGATGTAGGGGGGTTGGCAAACTGGCTAGCAGCCTTCTTAAGGTTCCTTACCAAGCGCGTCTTTTGACCTTCAAAAGCCTCATTTTTGAATGAGCAGACATGTCAGGGCTACATACTTAGGAACTTTTACAGCAAAGAAGAAAAGTTTATTCTCTTAAACATTCCAGAGATGATTTTCCCAAGTCTTAACAGCATCAAGTTATTGTGACATCATTGAACTCAAGCCAGGGGAAAGTGAAGACATATAAACGGAAATATTTATTTCCTTAAAACACAGCTTGGATTCCCTCTCCAGCTCTGAGAAGGGATACTGTGCAGAGAAGGGATACATACTCATTACAAATCTGGGAAGTCATGGCAAAGCATCCTCGCACCTGCTCCAGATCAGGAGACCTCGCAGCCTTTCTTCCACTCAGACAAGTCCTTACCCTCGCAGTGTTTCTTCCAACCCTGCCTGAGGAGGAGATGGGCGTGGAGACAGCAGGAGGAGGCATGCCACCCCAAATGACCTTCGGTGTAACCTCCGGAGGGGTATTCAGTGGTTAACCTGCTTCAGACACCTAAAGCTTCCATCCCTCCTCCGTCTCACTAAAGCCTTTCTCTGTCTCTCCTCCCTCACCCCATTTCCTCCTAGTCACTATTTGCCTCACTAACAAGCAAATTGCTTTTGAAAGGATGGATCATGGAGAGCCCCAGCTCTGAGCTACCAAATGGGTACCCCAATTAGCAGGATTCATTAGAAATACAGCAATCGAGATGAAGGGAGCTTGCTCAGAAGTGATCCTGCTGGCTATCATTTACAGACTTGGGCATCTCCTCCTCACTGCTGTTTATTACCTTTCTCCACCAGATATTGTTGCAGCCTCTAAATCTCACACACATTTAGAGCAAAGTCAGGCTCCCTGCCCCCTGGTGTGGTGATAGATAGACCCCTTTCCTTCACATGACATCAAGACTTTCCCCATACTTGCCCCTTGTGCTGTGTTGCGCTGGACTCTCACTCTCTTGGGGGTGAGTGTAAACTACTCATATTCCCTTGTCTGGACTACTCTGCAGATACCGATTTCCCATGTCCACCCTAGCCACTATGAACAGACACACGGTAGGTCCCACGCAGGTCAGCTTGAGTCTCCCACGGAAACACTCACCAATAGTTCATCCCTTGTGTCTCTTTAACAATTTTCTTAGCACAGAGAATGGCATCTGTGAGGTCATCAGTGATCAAGGCTGCAAAGAAAGATGTGAGGGTTAGCTGGGGCTTTTGCTCTCTGAGGGGTCCTTATACCAGAACTTCTGTGCTCTTCTGGAAGGGGCTCAGAAGAGTTGTGATTTTCCCTACAGAGAAACATGAATTTCTTTACCAATAATACAGCTCTTGTTTTCAAGACCATCCTGACCTTGGGCTACCTGAGAATAATACAGTTCTGAAAAGTTTGGAGAATTGCATTTAAAAGATAGCGGGAAGCATAAAAAACACTTTAAAAATTATTTATGGTGTGTGTGTATGTGTGTGTGTACGCTAGTATCTGCAGAAGCCAGAACGGGGTGTCAGATCCTTTGGAGCTGGAGCTATAGGTAGTTGTGAGCTGCCTGATTTGGAGCATCAGGAGCTCTTAACTATGAAGCCATTTTTACTGTCCTGTAGAAATACACACATAAGGCAGGGCAGCATTTTTTTTTCCTGTACTCAGATCACTTTGACATCTATGCCATCTCTATCAGTAAAGGTTAAACCATCTGTTGTCATTTTCCAGTTTATACATTAAAAGAATTATCCAGGGTGTTTTTCACGTGAAGAAAATGTAGGGTTGTGAGCCAGCTGCCCCATTCTTTTTGTCAGTCAAAGTCTCTGGGAGCAAGTGCGATTCTTGACTGTCAGTGGTTTTTTCCTGCTTGCCTGGAAGTGGTTTCCAAACCTCCTTGACATAAACATGACAGAAAACGTCAAAAAAAAAAAAAACATGAAAAGTCTGACATCACTCCTCCAGCAAGGTGGGTTCTCTAGGTGCAGACCTGAGGACGGAGTGGTGGTTTCTAGAGTCTGGGAGTTGGGGAAGCAAGGAGGTATTTGGTCTCAGTACCAACTTGCAGATATAGATGCAAGGGTTCTTCTGGAGGTCCAGGGCACAGCATAATGATTATGTAGTTATTACTGTATCACACACACTATACACCACACATTATACACACCCACATACCACCTCCCCCCACCACACACACACACACACACACACACACACACACACACACACACACACAATCCAACACATATACCACATACACGTACATACCATACACACACTATGCACACACATATAACACAGATGCCATACAAGTACCATACCACATATACAACACATACCTCATACACATGCCTCACATATAATACACACTCTCTCCACATCATATATCACCCCATCCCACACACCTCCACCACATATACACCACATACACACACACCATATACACACACACCATACCCACACACGTATACATGCCACACACAAACATACACGTACCACTCCCCCATATACTGCATACATATCACACACATAACACACACACACACACACACACATACAAATACCCAGTAACTATGGATGTCTCACTAGCTGAGTATAGAAGTCACTTTACAATACATATGGATCTGAAACCATCACATTGTATACACACTTTACATAGGGTTTTTGTGAATTATACTTAAATAAAGCTGGAAAAGATAAATACAGTAAACTTAATTAACGTTAAATGCATCTAAAGCCTTAGCCTCTCTGTTGTCTAGCTCGATTTCAAGTGCATTGCCGTCTGGTGGATCTCCCATCACGTGGTACAGAAGGCCCCACCTCTACACAGTCTATTGGACAGCTTTTGAGAGACGACTATGAACTCGCTGGTGTCTTAATGAGAATTAGCTCTAAGATGTGATCGTCAGTGCTTTGAAACTGAGGTGTTTATCCTCAAACATTTTACAACAGAAATGCATTTATTCTGTCAGGAAAACAAAACAAAACAAAACAACCAGAAAGAAGAAACATTGGCTTGAAATGTCATGTTTCAATAAACTATCATAATAGGGAATTGCTTGTAAATTTGCTAGAAGTGGAACTTTTCCTTCAGTGTGCTGGTTTACTTTTAATTGTATTACTTTCCTTAGAGGATTAAGGTTGTGACTTTTCCTGTAGGCAAATTTATTCAAAATGAGGTTTATTTTTATTTTGATTTAAAACAAACTACTATTTCACAAGGAAAAAAAAAAAAGAGCCACAACAGAAAGAAAACCGGAGACAGGATTGAGGTGAGGCAGGGGCAGCTAAGGCAGTGGATAGAAACTCTCACATTTAGTTTAGGGTCACCAGGAGCAGCAGAGCTATGGCAGCTTGGGCGTCTTGTTTCTGGAGACACACATCTCTATAACAGCTATTCATTGCCATCAGATAATACAACTTTTACTGTGTTGGCATACAGTAAATATCTTCATGAAAATCCCCGTCCATCCTCAGAACATTCATTTTAGTGGATACCATCATTGTTCCTATAAACTGAGGCCCCATGCCCAGTAAATGGGCCTGTGTTTGGAAGAGGCTGGGGAGGGATCCTAGAGCAAGTGACATTGGTGTTGTCTCAAGGGGTGGGGAGGGAGCATTACATACTGTGAGGAGGAAGCTGCCATGTTCCATTGTTCTGTGACAGGAGTCTATCCCACGCATATGTGCCAGGGCAAGATTCAGTCTTGGGAAAACAGTTTGAACCCTGAATAGGATTCACTCACTCACAGCCGGGCTGTGGAACGTCGTTCTCTATGCTGTGAATTTGTGTTTCTCTGATTGGTTGATAAATAAAACGCTGACTGGCCAGTAGCCAGGCAGAAAGTATAGGTGGGATAAACAGATGAGGAGAATTCTGGGAAGAGGAAGGCTGAGTCAGGAGTCGCCAGCCAGACACAGAAGAAGCAAGATGACAAGGCAGAACTGAGAAAAGGTACCAAGCCACGTGGCTAAACAAAAATAAGAATTATGGATTAATTTAAGTGTAAGAACTAGTCAGTAATAAGCCTGAGCTAATGGCCATACGGTTTGTAAATAATATCAAGCCTCTGTGTGATTATTTTATAAAAGGCTATGGGACTGTGGGTGAGAGATTTGTCCCGACCCCAGCCGGCCAGGACACAGGAAAACTTCCAGCTACACTGCAGGATCAGGTGGTGTGGGTTAGGGAAGAGGACACCATGAGGGAAGCTGTTTGTCAGACTGGTTAGGGTGTTTCCAAAGTGCTACTCAGAGCTGAGTGGTGGTGGTGCATGACTATAACACTAGCTCTTGGACGGTAGAGGCAAGAAGGTTATGAGTTCGTGACCAGCCTCAGCTACACAGTAAGTTGGAGCCCAGCCTGGATGACAGGAAACCAATACAATAATAAGGAAAAAGTCTCTTGAAAATGGCTGGATTAACTTAGTGCTTAGGAAGCCTGGGGCGGGGAAGGAACCAGATGCAGAGTTGAGACACTGAAACAGTGAAATCACCACAGAGGGGCAGCAGAGGGGCAGAAATCGGGGAGGCAGCAGGCTTTTTAGAAGGATTCATGCCAATAATTGTTTCTGCCCAATTTACCTTAAATAGACAATTTTGTCTAGTCAAACAAGAATAGGACCAGTTCCTCAGAAACAATATACAGTGGAATAGTTTGCTCTATACTCAACAACAGAAACCAGCAACAGTTGGTACCCAGAGCAGTTCTTGCTTCCAGTTAGTGCATGTCAGAGTCCCTGTGCCTCCCCCTGAATAATTACAACCTCCATGGTCCTGCTTCACATCTCTTTTTCTTCTCTGAAGTAACGAAGGCCAACTCAGATGCCCAGCTGATGAGGAATAAGATTGATGTACATGGACTACGTTATATGGAGATATCAGCAATCACATTTTCTGTAGTCATCTCTCATTAGCAAAGCCTGTGTTTTAGAAGAAGATTGATTGCCATTATATCAGGAAATTCATAAATGGTGTGTGTGTTTATGTATGCATCATATACGTGTGTGTGTTTAATTTATATATGTGAGTATTTACCTAGTCCATCTTCTGGTGCCCTAGCAAAATATCTGGGACTAAATAATTTATAAGTAAGAGAATTTTGTTTAGTGCATGTTGCTGGGAGATCCGCTGGTGAAGGCACGTGCCAGAGGGCGTTATTGGAAGACAGGAAGCGTGTTCACTCTAGCCTCCCTACCCATCCTATAAAGTCACTAATGTCAAAATAGGGTCCCCATCCTTCCTTCGTCATCTAACCCAAACTGTTTTCTCAACTCCCCACTTCAAAATACCAGTCACAGGAATTTGGTATTATTTCTAACACATAAACTTTGGGGAACACATTTAAACCACAGCAAATACATCAAAATAAATTCTGAGTAGTTTGAAGAAGGGAAGAAACGGTTTTAGGAATACAGTTTTGAAATCAAAGAGACTGTATAATTTCTGAAGTGGCATGAAGTCTGTACTGTACATAGATGTAAGGTCATATACTGTAGACTGAATCTTAAAAAGTCTTATTAATAAGAACAAACCTGGAGCCAGGTATTGGGGTGAATGCTGGAAGATCAGAGAAGCAGAACAAGCCACAATCACCTCACCTCACCAATTCCTCAGCTGATCCTGTTTCCTCAAACTGGAAGCCTCTGTGTCCTCATCTAGAATGAATCTCAGCTGAACTGCTGCTAAAAGCCTAAAAACTTAACCAGCTAAAAGCTTCTAGTTTCTGGTCTTCATGCCTTAAATACCTTTCTGCTTTTTTCCCTCACTTCACAGAGATCCATGCCTCCAGAAGGCTAGGATTAAAGGTGTGGGTGCCACCATTTTCTAGCCTCTGTACCTAGCGGCTGTTCTGTTCTATGACCCCAGATAAGTTTATTAGGGTGCACAATATTTTGGGGAACACAATACCGCCACAATATACCTCGTGAAGGTACCTAATGCAAACTCATTTCTAGGGTTTCATAACAAATTCCTACTTCTATACAGCACGGGACAGAAGGACATTGTTTCCAATTACAGTCTTTCTGGCCCAAGGCTGAGGTCCATCGGTCACTGAAGGCTGGTTAGGGTATAAAGCCAACATCCTATTTTCTATTTTAAAGCTGTTTCTAAAAATTCCATCCTAGGGATGGAGCCCAGGGTCCTGTGTATGCCAAGCAAGCACTCAATCACTGGACCACAACCCAGCCCTCCATCTCTAGCTGAAGCGGAAACAGGTATGAATGTTATTTAGTGTTAACCATCAACCACTGACACTTTCGCTCCCTACATGAGGATCATCCTGCATTTCCCAAGACTTCCTTAACTGGAATTAAATTGGAACAGTATTAACTGAATAATGTGCGTATCGAGTCAAGCATATCTACGATAGTGAGAAGAATTTTTCTTCCTGCTGCCAACAACTGGACAAACAGGACAAAACACATGAAAAGCTTTAAGAGAGGAAACAGAGGCACAGAGCCTGTGATTGCCGCTTTTGCTCAGAGAAGAATAGGTAGGTGAAAATTGAGATAGGTCAGAAGCTCTGGAGCAGGAATTTGTGGAGACTATCTGAAAGGCAGGCAGAGTACACCTGAAATAATCCGGATGAGTCAAGTGCCTGACTCCCTGGGCCAGGCAGGAAGAAATGCTCTGGAGCTGGTCAACTGCAGGGTTCTACAGGTTGGGAGACTTACCCTCTTTTTCACTACTCAGGATGAAGAGACCTCACTGAACCTCGAGGGCAAACCCTTGCGGGGGGGGGGGGCAAACAACCCTTTCATAGGGGTTGCATATCAGACATCCTGCATGTCAGATATTTACACATTATGATTCATAACAGTGGCAAAATTACAGTTATGAAGTAGCAGTGATAATGATTTTATGGTTGGGGATCACCACCACATGAGGAGCTGTATTAAAGGGTCACAGCATTAGGAAGGTTGAGGACCATTGCTCTAGGGCATTCCAAAGATGCCAGGAGAGACATATTTTGATAGAGGATGAGCTAGCCACACCATCAACTAGTCTAGAACTCTGTCATGGTATTTAAAGATGAATTCAGCTGCTTGTCAAATTCCAGCACTCCTTCCTTATGGAAACAACAAGCCAGACACCCACAAGGCTACTTAAGCACACTAACTAGGAGCCAAGAAAACTATTACATAGAAAAAGAGGTGTTGATACATAACCCATAATAAGAACCAAATGGTCAATGCAAACAGAAAAATATGATGTAAGATGGAGTATAAAATAATTTCCTACCACTAGGTGGAAAGAAGATATTAGACTTGAGTTTGATAGATTAGACACTTCAGGGAAAAAGATCAGAGATTTTGATGACAGAATTTGAAGAATTAATGGAAAATACTGAAAAATATAACACATAAAAGGAGGAACTCATTGAGTGATGAGAGAACATTGAGCATGTTCAAGTCGGAATCTAGAAGGAGAAGCATGCCGAAGAAGGATCAAAATTTTTCCTTTCCATATAGGATTTCATGTATATATAGAAATACATATTATTTATACACATATTTTCATATTTGAGGCACTTTGTTCCTGTATGTGTACTATGCAGAAATTTATTTATTTCTTATTTATACATAAACTCTTTCAAGAATGAAAATGAAATAGAGTCACTCTCAGACAAAGAAAGCTGGGCATGCTTGTTAGGAGGCTCTACCACAAAAACAGAAACAGTTGAAGGTAATTTTTTAGGCTAAATGAGAATAAACATTCCTTAACTGCCTGCCCAAAGGACTCCACCCAAGGAATGAAGAGTTGAGCGCTGAAGATGGAGTATATGTGATGTGCAGTGAAAGCTATCTCTGTTATAAAGTGGTCTGCCAGGTAACTATTTCAAGTGAAAACAATAAATTAATACAATAAAATTTAACAATAAAATAAAATTCCTAGTGAGGTGCACCACATGCCGAAATGAAATACATGGGTGTGTCCTGAAATAGAATGCTATGAAGCAAGGATCCCATTTAAGCCACAGATAACACACATGCATGCCTATGCTGCACAAAAGGTGACATTGTGGGGGTCTTCTGTCACTTCCTATCTTATTTTTTGAGACATAGTTTCTCACTCAAACTATGGCTCACTGATTGGCTAGAGTGGTGGCCATGCAGGGCCCCATGATCCTCTTCTCTTCCCTCACCCCCATCACCGGGATTATACCCACTGAACCAGGTTTTTTATGTTGGTTGTGGGGATCCAAACTCAGATGTTCATATTTGCATTACAAGCATTTTGCCGACTATTTCCATCTCCCCCCGCCCTTGTTTTTAAATAAAGTTTTATTGGAAAACAGCCAAGCCTAGTCATTTACATATTTTTGTGGCTGTTTTCACACTACATTATGGTTTAGTAACTGCAACAGAAAACATATGGCCAGCAAAGCCTAAATAAAATATTTACTGTGTGTCCTTTTAGGAAAGCAATTCCTGACCTTGATTCAATCACTTAATACAAATACGTGATTGCCAGAATGGACGCAAATGCTAACTATGTTTTGCCTATAAAAACTCACCTTTAGTGCCCAGACATAGATGAGTTAAAAGCAAAAGAATAGAAGGAAATTGACAGTGTAGATGCTTCCCAGAAGAAGCTGCAGTTACAATCACACTATTATACAGTGTCTGTGTGAGAGATGGTACCCTGGTTAAGGGGGGGTAGGACTCTAGTGAAAGCAGGGCTAACCCACTGAGAAGACCACCATCATCAATACGCACGCATCTGATAACAGAGCTTCAGAAACTCATCTGTTAGAAAGAAGAAACAAAACTACAAGATCCACTAATTTAAGAATGTCTTTCTCACTCTTCACAGAACTAAGACAAGAGAATACATAAGAGACATTTTCTGAACATTCATCTATAACTACAGAGCACCCACGCTTTCTTCAAATACTTGTTTGCCGTGGAGACAAACCACGAGCTGGAGAGCAAAGATCAGTTTTTCAGTCTGGAAGCCATATAGATTAGCCTCCCTGGGCCATGCCCAGCATTCCCTTGGTCTTTCTCCTTCGCTGAGTTCCTGGTTACTGGATTTGTGCCCTTTGTTTTCCTGATTTGTGTCTTTCTTTTTCTTGCTTTAATTTATCCTCTTGTGAAAAGTCTCCCCCTAACGGTGCTATGAGAAAATTACATGGCAACTGTGCTAGACCCTTCCTCCATACCTGTCTTCACTGTGCTCTGTGCACTGGGAAGCAAGTCTGCAGAGAAGCCACCAATGGATTTCCATGTCCTCTGACTTCTGGAGGGGCTTAAGTCAGAGTGAACACCAGTAAGGAAGGGAGCGGGGAGGACAGTGAGTCTGGGATTATTTCCCTCCAGATTTTTCTCCATGTCACTTGACTTAGCTGTGTCCCCAAAGAGAGGTCATGTCTCCTCCTCATAGTCTTCAGTGAGAAACTGGTCACAGCCCTGTTTTCATTCTGCTTTGAGTCAGGTGATGCCAATGCCTACTGTTCCCAGTCGTCCGCTTTACCATCCTCACTGTTTCCCAAAAGAAAGATCATTCATTCGTTAATAGAGCTGTTAAAATTTTCCTGGATTGCTGGAAGGTGATATGTATGCTTCTGGAGGAGAAGAGTAATCTAAACCTCATCCTTCAAGCTTCAATAATGACCAGCCTAACAAGATATGCCCATTGGTAAAATGATGGCATGAGTGTTGTGGGAGTAACCAACCATTTTCTGATGGGATCTAAGGCCTGTTCCTTAGATGGAACCCATTCCTGGCACTGTTGGCATGACTGAAAATCTATGGCTAGATATGCCATAGGCCCTGGAGAGAACCCAATACTATTACTGTGCTAAATGGACATAGTATGAAAATGTTTCCTATTAGCTTGTTCCTATGCTCATAGATGAGAGCTTCACTCAGCCCTCATCACAGAAGCTTCCTTTTGCAGCAGATGACAATATCAAGACCCTCAACTGGTAAACATGAAGAGATGAGAAACTATAGTACTCAGCCCTCAATGGGATATCCATGTCACACCCCTCACTGCAAGTCTTAGAATCTTCACAGAAGAGGGATCAGAAAGTCTGTAAGAGCCAGAGGTGATGGATAACTTAAAGGGGACACTTGTCCAGACACAGCAAGTCACATACATATGAACTACTCACAGTGGTTGTGACAACATGCGTAACGCTGTGCAAGCTTGAGTTAGGAAAAAAAAAAATCCTATCATGGAAAGGGGGAAGGTGGAAATGAATTATCACCAGGAGCTAAGGAATTTCTGGCATTTGATATCTGTTGGAAGAGTCTGTTTTCTTTAGTGATGTGACTCCTGGCAGGTCAACCACACTCTAGACCCCACTTCTAAGACTAGTTGGGCAACAAAGACTGGACTCGGTTGAGGAAAAAAAGAGAGAAGTTGGGGGAAGAACAAGCTCCAAGTTGAGGGTGTTTGGAGGGGAAGACGGAGAGGGTGGATCTGGAGGAGTTGGGGTAAGATAGGATATTATCAAAATAAGCTATGATAGTCTCAAAGAACTAACAAAACCATTACATTTTCCCCTTAATTTTCAACTTTGAGTTTTCTGGGAAGTCAGAACACCAAGTGATATAAAAGGTGAAGTTTTTACTTTTTAGCAACTTGTCTAAAAATGTCTTCATGAAATACTCAAAATGTATTGACAATTTGACTAATAAAGGAATATCTATTGGAAATTATTCTTCTTCAGAATTTTGGACACACAGTTCCTCTTTCTTCTGCTACCAGTGTTGCAGTTGAGAAATTTTATGTTGCTCACTCCTTGCTTAATCTTTTGTATGGACCACATACATTCATTCACCTAGTGGAGTTTTGGAAGGATGTGCCTGAGTGTGGGCCTCCATTATGTGAGTCACACGGGAGGTCTTATGTGCTGGAGTCCTGTTCTTTAGTTTGGGGTTTGTTGGTGCTATGGGTAGAAATTCGAATTTCAGGAAAGGGTTCTGCATCTCTCCCTCTCTTCTGTCAGGTATCATATCCTTGTAGTTCACAATACTGTTCATTTTCTTGTCCATACTTCTGTTCTCTGTCTTTCTCCTGTGCTGCTATTAGAGATTTCCTCACGATGTTTTCCTTCTCTAATCCTTCAAGCTTTCCTTTCTGCCATCAGTTGCTAAATCACAAGAACTCTTTCTTTGTTTCGTTCTCCTTTTTCCTAAAACGTGCCTTGTTCTAGCTTTATCAGTGACTCCCAGTGGACATAATGGCGGTCCAGTAGGGGTGAGGTGTATTCGTTTTCTATTTCTGCCCCCAAAATAACCACAAACATCATGGCATTGACAGCACAAGTTGTTCTTATAGTTGTGTGAAAGGGCAACGTGGGATCGGTTGGGTTAAAATCATACGTTGGCTCCTATGTTTTCCTTTTTGAATGGTGAAGGGGAGAAATGGTTTCCTTGCTTGTTTCTGTTCTGGTAACATTCAGTCCCTCTGACTGTAGGGCTGAGGTAGATGTTTGATTGTTTGATATAAGATGGGAGCCACCTCTTGCTTCTGCAGGCCGCCCACATTGCTTGGCTCATGCCTCTCTCACCGCTCTCCAAGCCAGCAACGTTGGTTGAGTGTCTGATCTTCATCTCTCTTTCTGTATCTGCCTCCCTGTGACCTCAGATGGAGACGACTCTACCTCCATGGACTCACGTGCTTCGACTGGGTCCGATCATTCTGCCCAGTACGACCTCTCTTGCTCAAACTCAGCACTCGTAGTCACAATTTTGAAGCCTCTTTTGCTTATTGGTTTAAGGGACGGGATGGTGTATTAGATGCTTTCCTTGTTGTTATCAGGAAAAGTAAACCAAGGGAAAGGGATAAAACGGGTTTGAGGGGAAGCAGCCCATCATGGCGGGCAAGGCACGGACGGCAGTGGGAACATGGGGCAGATGGTCCTCATTGTGTCCCTAGTACAAAAGCAGAGACACATGAACGCAGCTGCTCACCCCCTCCTTCTTTCACCTCCACTTTTTTCCTTTTCTTTTTTTTTTGTTTTGTTTCATTTATTTATTTATTTGGCTGGTTGGTTGATTGGTTGGTTTTTGTTTGTTTGTTTTTGTTTTTGTTTGTTTTTTTTGCGACAGTCTCACTATTTAGCTCTGGCTATCCGGGAACTCACTATATACACCAGGCTGGCCTTGAACTCACGGAGATCCACCTGCCTCCTGAGTGCCGGGATTAAAGAAGTGCACCAGTAGGCCTGGTTCCTTTCACTCTTTTTATTCCATCCGTGGAAGGGTGCTGCCCACATTTAGGGCATGTCTTCCTTCCTCAGGTAAACTCAGCAAACATCCTTACAGACACGCCCAGAGATGTGTCTCATCAGTGCTCTAGCTGTTTCTTTTCTACACAGAGACAGGGTTTCTCTGTGTAGTTTTGCGCCTTTCCTGGAACTCACTCTGTAGCCCAGGCTGGCCTTGAACTCACCGAGATCAGCCTGGCTCTGCCTCCAGAGTGCTGAGATTAAAGGCGTGTGCCACCACTGCCTGGCTCTCTAGCTGTTTCTTAAAGCAATCAAGTTAATGATGAAGCAAAGATCAATTAAAACAGTTTATTTTCTGCTCCCAAAGAATTTGGCCCAGAGTATTTTCTGACTGACTTCAACCCTGTCCTGCATTCTGTCCGTTCATGTCTTTAATAAGTGGATATTTATTGAGCACCAACAGTGGCCGGATAATGTTTTAGGTACTGGGGACACATCAGTGAATGAACTAGGGAGAAGAACACAGCCATCTTCCCCCACCTTTCCCGCCTGCTTCATAGCTCTGCTTCCTCTTCTCCCCTCCCCCGTGAGTGCCACTGATGACTTGCCTCTCATTACAGTGATGCTTAGGTGGCATCCTTTTTGACCTACTTCATGCCCTTCTTGCAAATCAGTCCTTTGTAATCAGTGCTGCACTGACTGACTGTGATTGTCCCCCACTGCAGGCAGAAATCAAGGCCAGCTTCTTAGCCTGGCTGTCACCAGCTCCTCAACCAGAAGTTTCCAGCCTTTGCTACAATTCTTAGGTATTCTTTCCTTCCCCATAGGAAGACTGGCTCAGTACTCCCCTGCCCTTAAACCTTACTACATCCAGTTCTTTATTTTTGCTGTTTGCTTTACCTGGAACGACTCTTCTTGATTCTCAGGTCCTGTATGTCTTCCATGTCCTCAGTCAGAGTTTTCCACGAACCTTTTTTTTTTTTTTTTCCCTACTTTTGGTGGAACTGGGGATTGGCCTTAGGGTCTCCAACATGCCAGACAAACACTATATGCCACTGAGCTAGATTCCCAGGCCTGGAATTTCTTAAACTATCGTGTTCTCCTGGAGCCCACATCAGTTGATGCCCTCCTGGCCAGCCATCGAGTTAGCTTTTGTGCCACACACCCTCTCTTGTTCACTGGGTAAGGTTTGGTGAAGCAGAACTCATGACTACTGTGTGTTATTGTTTACTGCTCCCAATCCTGGGCACACATGTGTCCCTTGAGTAACAGAAGCAAAGAGCAGGAAGTGAATCCTGGTTTAATTTCTACTCTAAGAAATGGAAACCAAGCCCATTTGTCTTAATCCACACAAAGAAGTACAGAGTTCCATGCCGGAAGAACATCAGTTCTGGTATGCGCTTGGCAAGGAATGCTTCCCATTCCTGTTGAAAACTAAAATGTTTCAATCCACGAAAAGACATAGGTCACTGGTTCAACCCTGTTTTCATGGAGGGCTTACTAAAAACCACCCTAGGAGGAATAAGACATTTGTGCACATGCTACTGAGTCATCTGCCGGCCCAGGAGCAGACTTCCTTGTGTACATAAACTCTGCATCTGCTTTAAAGCATTTAAAGATGAAGAATTGGGATAACCAGAAACAGTACCTGAGCAGGCAACGTGGCAGTGATTCTTCTGTCGTATTCTATCACTTCTGCACCACGTAAAACTGTTTATCTGAAAAATGCCATAGTCAACGGTTCCATCATCCAGGAGAGTCTGGACTGAGGTGTTGTAACGGCTCTCATAGTATGCCATGCAGATCCCTATATGGGGAGAGAAAGACCTAAGGGGACCACAGTCTTTTATCTCAGCCTGTTCCATTGAGGTGAATTTCTTTATACATGCTCCCCACTGGCCTCCTCCCAGCAGACCTTTGGGCAGGATGCACACACAAGTGAGAAATAACAGCAGGACATGGGAGTGTGTACAGGAGCAGGAGTGCCAACCAGAACCTGCACAGCAGCCAGTAGCTGAGCCTTACAAGGGAAAGCCTAGCCTTCTCCACACACTGGGATGGCTGGCATCACTGTTCTCTTCCCTCCCTGTGGTCATGAACACTGGACTCCAGCCATGAGAAACCAAGGACCAGGGGGAGAAGGAGAGAAGGGTGAGCGCGAGCAGTGTGGGAGAACACGTGAAGAGCTAGCAGCCATCTCCGATGGGAGGAGAGCTTGGCCAGGCTGGAGGCCACCAGCTGGAAACATGGAGGGCCTCTGCTATACCTCCTAGCAGACACCCACACTCAAAATTAGAACGAGATGGGAGGCAGGGGAGGAGTCTCACAGTTTCCAAGGCTAAATCCCCCGTAATTGTCCAGGCCAGCCTTCACAAATATTTTGGCCAGTTTACATCGAGTGTAGAGTTTGCATTCTGCAACTATGCTGAGGCTGATGATCAGGGCCAAGACACCGGCAGTCTTCATCCCCAAGGCCCGCTGGAAGCAGAGCCTGCCAAAAGATTGGGAGAGTGATCAGACAAACTTGAGTCATCCCAAGAGCACCAGTCATCAGCATTTCAGAACATAGTAACCCCACGTTAGTTCTTCCTGATTGTGGGCGCCCCCACCCGATTCCATCCTGCCCATTTTCAGCCATTCTGAACCTCTATCGGGGGGGAAAAGGAGAAAATAACTCAGACACAAAACACAGGGCAGGAATAAGATGGGAGGCCCTCACTGCTGTGTCCTTAGAATTAAAGAGAAATGTACCTTCCCTCACTGACATCCAGGTGGAAATCATGGCCTTTCCACATTTTCACCTTAACTCTCAGTACAGACGGGGAAAGAAGAATACATGGAGGTAGGCATTCCCCACATATGCACTCAGAGATGAGACAGACAAGTGCCTGTGGGGACATCGGACTTCTGGGTCGATGAAGGGTCTATCTCTCTGCCATTCTATTTTGATGCTTTTCCAGAAGGAGGGGTCTTGCTTCAAACATGCCAGTCTCTCATCTGACACTACAAAAGGATGGGGTGTTTTCTTTGGAGGGGTTGCCCTCACTGCCACCCTCGCGGACGTCCCTACATGTTTGGCTTCTAGTGAATTAGTGTCGAGAGAGGACAATGGGTAACATGAGTGGGAAGTGTTGCGGGTGAGGACCAGGGGCAACAAGGGAACCTGGAGATGAGTTATTTAAAGGGGTGCAAAAGCGAGAGTTGCCTTTCTTGCTGATGACCGGCTTCCAACAAGATCTTTTCCCATCCAAATAACTCCTTCTTTCAGCAGCACAACTTTGCTGGGATGAGGCTGGTGTGGTGTTTCTGATAACTACTCGGGACACTAACTCAAGATTTGTACAGGTTTTTTTGGTTTATGTGTTTGTTTTTTGTCCATTGTTGTTGTTTTCTGCAACTGCCTAGAATCTTCCAAAGGTGCTAGTCATTCCAATGGAGATAGATTCCCCAATTGGGAAGTTTGAAAACACGGCTCAGTGTGCAAGCATGGACTAGCAGAGAACCACAGTGGGGCTTCCAGTTTCTAAGCAATGGGGTACCTGGATGCTGGTGAAGAACAAAGCTCAGAAAAATCAGACCTATTTTCCAAGTAAGGTTTTATTGGAACCTGGGTCTGCCTAGATGGTGATATATTGTGCTTGGCTGTTTTCACAGTGCAGTGTCAGGCCCCAGGAACCACGGCAGACTGTAGAGGCCACCAGACCTACAATACTGTCTCTTTATGGAAAGTGTGTTGGCTTGTGGCTTTACTCTGGGGACAGAGAAGCAGGCAAATGATGTGTAAGATCCAGAGCCTACATGTTAATTAAGTTTTCATCCATTGCATCAGAATCTGCTCTGAAACAGATCAAGACAATAGCCAGAGCAGTGGCAGCCCCAAGCATACTGTTTGAAACCTCTGAAGCCAAGGCTTGCCCTTGCTGGGTTGCTCAGATAACTGTGGTTCCACTCCAACTGAGAAGGCAGACTCCCAATGCCATCTGTAGACTGTTTTCCTGGGTGATGGGTGGAAGGAATCTGGTTCTACTTACTCAGTCAGTGAGCCGTAGTTCCCAGGACCTTCCCAAATCCCCTGAAGCCATTTCTGATTCTCACAAGGCACGAGTGATCCTTCACTAACTCAAGGGCCTTTTCATAGAGCTTTGGAAAAGGAAGGATTCTTATCTCCTTTGTTTCCAGCTGCCTGGAGATTCTAGAACCCCGAAGTTCTCAACAGTCTTGTTCTGCATCTTACCTGCCCTCTTTTTATTCTTCCTAGTCAAGAGCCTGGTCCATTAGCTCAGCCAGGGCCTCCCATGCAAGTGAGATCACTTTTCCAATGTGGCAGTCTCCAAACTTCATTCCAATCCCCATCACTAAGAGGGCATGAACCCAGAATTCCAATTATAGGTTCCTACACTTCCATGCTTTATCAACCATCAACATGGTATAAATTAAAAATTAAAAGATAGAGGTGAAATTAACATTTAAGACTTTAACAGCATAAAATTTATTTGCTTTAAGCAAACTGCTATTAGTAAAATATTTTTAGAAGAACGGAATTCAAGTGAAACTTAAAAGCATAATATAGGACAGGAATACAATGTTAAAGTGTAAGAACTCCCAACTCCCAATAAAATATTTGCAACATGATTAGTATTCTCACGTGATCATTGAAAATGTTGATGTGCCACTAAAGATCTGGTTTCAAGCCCATTTATCTCCAGGCCTCAATGGGACAATACACCAAAATTTTAATTGAGATATGCAGGTCTGGTTAGAAGGTTATTCCTGGTGGTGCTTAACTAATCACTGCGTTTTCTTAATTTTTTCCTGCCAATAATGCCAATGTTTTTACCAAATTTATTTTTAAGTCTGCATGATACAACACTGGTCAGTGCTAGCCTAACATACACAGTTCATCTCTGTGCACACTGGAGCTGTTTCTTTCTCCTAATAGAATCATATTGTAATTCATAATCTCACACGTAGGCTATTTTTTACTTTTCTAAGAATGTCTGTAGGACAAATTCCTGGGAACGGGATTTCTGGACTTTCATGATTTTGTAGTATGTTGTCAGATTGCCTTCCACATGGATTGACGTTAGAAGGCAGGGCTCCTTCCCCACTGCCTGCCTCGCATACGGTGTCGGCAATCACAGTAGTTCCGTCAGGACGAGACAAAGCACAGTTCTCAGGGGGCTTCGGCTTCTGTTTCCCTAGTTTCAAGCTGCCCGAGCATCTTTTCTCCTGAGGGCTGTGTTCGTGGATGTTGTGAGAAGGGTGTGTGCGGAGAAAAACATGTAGGCTCCTTCTTCAAACGTCCTTCAGCACGCGTCAGATCAGATTCTTACTATTCAGCAAGACCACAGGAACAGCTGAAGAACCTTTTTATGTTCTTCCTAAGGCACCCACTTCACATCGTTGCAAGCTACAGGAAAGATGCACAGAAGCCATTCATAGATTTCACATTTTGTATCAGTCACTTTTCTATTGAGTATGTAAATTTAAATCTCATGAGATGGGTGGAAAGTTTATGTGCTCATGATGAATCAAAGAAAACCTAAATGGATAGGAAAGACACACCAGGCTCAAGCACTTATATTAAGATTTGGCTTTCATATTTAGTAGAGTCTCAGTTCAAATTCCAGAAAGTTGCTTTGGAAATATCAGTCAGGTTATCCTAAAACATATTGGAAAGCCAAGATGACCAGGACTGTTAAAAGCATCCTGAAAAGAGGATGAAGTAGGAGGGTCCATAGTGACTAACATGTTAAAAGAACACAAAGCTGCTTCAGTCAAGGTGAGGTGTCTGATGAGAAGGTCAACCCGCGGGTCCACGGAACAGGATGCAGAGCCCATCAGAAGACAGTCAGCAGAATGGTGTTGGAGATACAGATGTCATTAGATGAGATGATGCTGTTTTTAACAATGGCTGGGACAATGACAGACAATAACAAAAGAAGTACAAGAAGGCATGGAGGAAACGTGGCTGACACCCTACACACGGTGGAACTCACAGCTGGTCAATGACCTACTTGTAAAGAGTAAACTTTTAAACCTTCAGTAAATTAACACCAAGGAACCTCTGAGTTTCATGCTTTTGTGCTAAATTTTCATTTTGAATTTTGTGCTAAAATTTCATTGCCAAACTCAAGTCATGAAATAATTAAAAATAATCGTAAACTAGACTCAACCAAATCAAAACTTTAGCTCTTTGAAAAAATGCTGTTAAGAAAATGAAAAGACTAGCCACAGTTTGTGAAAATATTTTCACATCGCATGCCCAGTGAAAAGCCCTGTGTCCAGATTGTGTACATATTGTGTATCTTAAAATTCAACCATGGGCAAACAACCCAATTAAAAAGTGAGCAGCTGTGACAAATGGAGCATCGCTATCCTATCCCTCCCAGCAAGGCTCAGGGACCGTTGTGAAAGAGGAGGCAGAGAAACTGTAAGGGAGGACTGGAGTGAAATTGGCTTCTGGACATGAGGGTACATCTGCCCTCATGAACTCAGCAGCCATGGCTGTCTGCCCAAGACCTGCACAAAATCAAGTCATCAACATCTCATCATGCAGGGAGGGGCCCTTGACACTCCGCCCCTAACTGAGGAGTCTTTGACAGTTGCCAGCTTCTGGGGGAAAGTCAGTTTTCCTTAAGGGTACGCCCCCTGGTAGGTTGACCAGTGGATGACTCCACACCTTGAGTACACAGGCAACACAAATTAGACTTGGTGGATTGTTATTACTCTTTCTTTAAAAAGGAGGACACAAAGTTGGGAGGGGCTGGGAGGGGGTTGGATCTAGGAGGAGTTAGGGAGGATGTGAGGGGTGAATGTGATCAAAATACATTATATGTATGCATGCATGTAAAATTCTCAAAGAATGAATAAAATGTATTCACATTTTTCCTGGGAAGAAATAAGCAAAACCATCTGAAAGGGGGTGTCGAAGAAGATGTGCAGGTGGATGAGTGGATGTCTCCTGTCATCTGCTGCAAAGTGATTTCTAAAACTATAATTACTTATTGCTTCAATCCAAACTGAAATTGCTGACAAGTTGGTTGTAACCCATAAAGCCAAGGAGAAGAAGGAACATTTATTCCTTGCTTGCAGAGGCGGAGCGGCTCGTACATTTGGAAAGTGGCTGGGTGAAGTTTCTTGTGTAGTTAGACACAGGCTTGGGGTAGAAATCAAACTACTCTAAAGTACTTCTTCAAGTGAATCAAAAAATTATGTTCACACAAAAGCAAGTTAAACCATGTCTATAGCACAGCTTTATCAACAACCACCAGAAACCACAGGCATCACAGATGTCCATCATCAGGCAAATGTAGACATGAACTTTTGTACGTCTTACAGTGGACAGTAGTACTGCTCAGTAGACTTGTCTTCACAACCACCCAGATGTTTCAGATGCATTTTGCTAAGTGAAAGCAGCCCAGGCCAAAGGACACATATTAAATGATACCAATGACATGATGCTGTGAAAAGACAAAACCGTGGGTGGAGAAAGCAGGCAGCTGTGATGAGTGATCAGGGTAGGGTTCGATGACAGAGGATTCGTAGAGAAATCTCAAGTCATTGGCAATATTCTCTGCAGTAGTAGGGGGGTGGACACCTGATTTCATGGATGAGTTCAAGGTCATAGAACCACACAGCACTGAGAGTGAACTTCTGTGTGCGAGAGACGAAAACTCAGCCAGATTGTGGGGCTTCCTGAGATGAACTTCAAGTGCAACAAGAAGACGTGCCTGTCACAAATGTATGATGGATCTCCCCAAGGGAGATGTAGGGAAAGCCACTGAGAGATCTGAAAAACAGTATTTCTTCTTGGCTATTTGAGCCTAAAGACAAAAGATCTGTATGGGAAATATTGCACTTTGGTTGGTTACTTTGTTTTTTAGATAGAAGGGTTATCAGGTCTATGAAACTGCTCTAAGGCCCATGGAAGGCTCAGTCAGGGTTACCAAGTCTATAAAAGCCTATCAAGGGCTAGCAAGTCTATAAAACTGCTCTAAGGACTACAGAGGTCTCAGTTAGGAAAGTGCTTGCTGCAAAGAACGAGGACCCCAGTTTGGATGCTCCACACCCATGTAGAAAGCTGGGCACTGTGGCTTGTGCCTGGAATCCTAGCACTGGGGAGATGGTTTCGGGATGATCTGGAGCTCACTAGACAATTCCGTGGGCTCCAGGTTCAATGAAAGTCTCAAAAAATTAGATAGCAACTAAGAAGAAGCCTGATGCTGACCTCTGGCCTCCCCATGCAAGTCTACAGACATACACATTCAGTGGCACATACATGCACGTGCACATACACACATGCAAAACTATGTCTATATGCCAGAGTTGAACAAATGCATCAATAGATTGTAGCTAATGGGGCGGGGGGTCAGATTTCACACAGTCAGGAGAACTATAAAGAAACAAAAGAATAAATCCTGGGATGGTGGATGAGGATGAGTGGTATCAACAACTACCTGTGTATCATCTATCCGCTATCATCTACCTGTGTACCATCTATCTCTATCTATCCATCACCTGTCATCTACCTGTGTACCATCTATCTCTATCTATCTATCCATCACCTGTCATCTGCCTGTGTACCATCTCTATCTATCTATCTATCTATCTATCTATCTATCTATCTATCACCTGTCATCTACCTGTGTACCATCTATCTCCTATCTATCCATCACCTGTCATCTACCTGTGTACCATCTATCTCTATCTATCCATCACCTGTCATCTACCTGTGTACCATCTATCTCTATCCATCACCTGTCATCTACCTGTGTACCATCTATCTCTATCTATCCATCACCTGTCATCTACCTGTGTACCATCTATCTATCTATCCATCACCTGTCATCTACCTGTGTACCATCTATCTCCTATCTATCCATCACCTGTCATCTACCTGTGTACCATCTGTCTCTATCTATCTATCTATCACCTGTCATCTACCTGTGTACCATCTATCTCTATCTATCTATCCATCACCTGTCATCTACCTGTGTACCATCTATCTCCTATCTATCCATCACCTGTCATCTACCTGTGTACCATCTATCTCCTATCTATCCATCACCTGTCATCTACCTGTGTACCATCTATCTCCTATCTATCTATCCATCACCTGTCATCTACCTGTGTACCATCTATCTCTATCTATCCATCACCTGTCATCTACCTGTGTACCCTCTGTCTTCTATCCATCACCCATCATCTCTTCTCAGGAGTAAACACAGAAATGTGTGTACATTTAGTCCACAAACATTTATTTCTTAATTAGGTTTTCTTAGAGAACCTAGACAGTGCCACTCCTGTGGCAATACATGCACTCATTACCCAGAACTGCATCTTCGTCTTATTCTCCAACCAAAGGAACCAGAACTCCTTGGAAAACTGGCTGGCTTGAGAACAAGGGCAGGAAAAAACAAAACAAAAAAACCAAGATGAGCCTGGATTATCTTGTTAGTGTAAGAAAATAAGGAAGTACTTAAAAAGAGAAGAACAGAGGGTGTGGAGCAGTTGAACATATCAAAGGGACAGTAAAGCCAGACTAAATGAACTCCTCATGGCCAGAGCTGACACAACTGAGCAACAAAATAAGCAGCGATGCCATGATATTATAATAACCAAGAAAGAAATCAATACGGCTGAGTGCGGATGAGTGAAGGACACAGTAAATGTTATAAGGAGAAGGAATACATGTTACTTTATAGAAAATCCTAAATGATCTACACGGATTATGGTTAAGCTCCAGGAAATGGAGTTTAATTCTCCTCCCTTCTGGTAGGGGCTGGGCTTAATCCCTGTTTCCAACAGACAAGGAAAAGCAACAAAGCTAACATTATGGAAGAAGCCCAGCAGACTGACGGCTTCGACCATGGGGCCTCACCAGGAACGGGTCACAAATGGTTTTATTCCCCCAAATCTATAGCCCCAACACGATCCAAAAACATTGGTGAGAATGCCAGATGGAGAACGACCCATGACGCACCTGGCCAGTACTTCTTGAACTTGTCAAGTCGTGACAAGTGACCCAGGGAAACGCTCACAGACAAGGAGAGGCAGAACTGTGATGACTAAATGCAGCTAACAGGATCCCGGAAAGCCTGGATCTTAGAGCTGGTGCTGTGAGGTTGAAGGTTGTGGTTAGGCCTCTGCACCCATGCTGTTCTCAGTTCTGACAAGTAGGCTGTGGTAATGTGAGATACTATGTGAGCGAAGCCTAGGGAAGCCACAGGGGGCCTCTGTGCCCCTGGGCATGTTTTCTGTAGGCCTAAACAGAATTGAAAACACGTTAAAGAATCTTGGGACTGGTGTGCTGCCACGATCCACCCGTCACAGAAAAGCTCAGTGAACACAGAATGTTTGACTATTATAAAAATGAGTAACCCATCCCCATATGTGACAGTCTTTTCAGTTATTTGCCAATGAGAAACCCAGAAAACAGGTGACCTAAAAGTTTTTTTAAGTTCATTCCTTAAGTTATTACAATAAGTTATTATAAAGATTCTATTATTTAAAGGCCTTGTTTCTATGAAATTGAGCACAAGAGGCGGAATCTGGTGGGATGTATAGGACCACTGGGCATGTGCCTTGAGGACTGTGGGCCTCAGTGCTTTTTTAGTGGTGTTTCTCCAAGCATGGTCTGGGAAACACCTATAAAACGTGTTTAAATGAAGTTTTATTGGTATTGGTCTACTGAATAGAGTCTATGTAAGAATCTGAACTTTGACATGCTACCTATATGGCCAGAGTGCCACCAGAGAATAAAACAGTATCCCTAAGACTTCTGTCTTCCCGTAACATGAATGGTGTGTCTGGCCACCCCCTTGGCTTTAGTTAGGCAATGTGACAAGTGAATCAATACCAGAGTACTAATCACTGAGGCTATCTCAGTAAGTGACCTCTTTCAAGAGACTTGCAATACATCTGTCCTACGTACCCACAGAGACTCGGTCATGTCTGGGCACTGACATCTTCTGTATAAAATGCTATCATAATTGCATATAACCTGTGTATATGCTTCTAAATGCTATAGATTGTCTCTGGGTTGTTTGTGGAAGCTTGTGGAATAAATACCGTGGAAATAGTTACCCTGCTTCATTGACAAGATGGTAGCGAGAAAGGAGTCCACATGGACTCAGATGTGACCCTTTCATATTTTGATGTTTTCATTCTGAGGTTGAATTCATGGGTGTGGAATCTGCAGAGATGTAGGGCTATTAACTGGAGATATTCAAAATGCTGTACCCAAGACACGCTCAGTTTTCAAGTTATGTTCTTTAGAGACTGTGGTAATTTGAATGTATTCGGCCCCCATAAGGTCATAGGGAGGGGCACTATCAGGAAGTGTGGCCTTGTTGGAGGAAGCTGGATGACACACACCTTTAATCCAGACCTTGAGGCTGGAGGGTACATTTTTAATCTGTCCCACACTTTCTGTTGGAAGTGTGTCACTGTAGGGGCGGGCTTTGAGGTCTTTTTTTCAAGCTTCACTCAGTGTGATAGACAGTCCACTTCCTGTTGCCTGCAAGATGCAGCACTCTCAGAGCCAGCACTGTGTCTGCCTACACACCGCCAAGCTCCCCACCATGATAATAATTGATTGAACCTCTGAAACTGTAAACGAGCCACCCCAATTAAATGTTTTCTTTATAAGAGTTGCTGTGGTTGCTAGGCGGTGGTGGCGCATGCCTTTAGTCCCAGCACTCGGGAGGCAGAGGCAGGCGGATCTCTGTGAGTTTGAGGCCAGCCTGGGCTACAGAGTGAGTTCCAGGAAAGGCGCCAAAGCCATACAGAGAAATCCTGTCTCAAAAAAACCAAAAAAAAAAAAAAAAAAAAAAACCCCAAACCAACCAACCAACCAAACAAACAAAAAAGAGTTGCTGTGGTCATGGTGTCTCCTCACAGCAATAAAAATCTAACTAAGACAGAGACTAAAGGCTTCAGAAACCTACAGCAGAAACCTGAGCCATCTTGTGGGGTGAGCAAACCCACTCTGATCCCAAGGGCAATATGAGAGATTGTAGAAGCTTGAAAACTGGGGCTCTGAAGAGGGCATGTTTTCAGATATGATTAAAAACTAAAAGATGACGTCTTACCCCGAATCAATAAGCTCCTGGTGGTAAGATTTATTGTTATTTTTGAAACAGAGTGTAGCCCAGGTTGGCTTAGAATGCATCTGCTTCTTAGGCTGGCCTTGAACTAAGGATCCTCTAATCCCCACCCTCCCTTAAGCGCTACAATTATAGGCACGTGCTACCACACAGGGCTGGTAGTCAGGTTGCTGGTGTTACTAGAGTCCTGTGGGAACCATTGTGTCACTTGAATGACAGAAATGGCTAAGTCCGAGGGTGCTAAATGGAAATGTAGGGGTCTTGACACACGTGTTCAGGATCATAGAGGTTCAGGGGTGGTGAAGCTGAGTCAAGTGGGCGGGCAAATGACTTACCCAGTACAGACAGATGTATCGAGCATATGGGAGCCTCATAAAGTACCCAGAGATGGGTTAGTAGTAAAGCATAACTCATTTCTGCATCCATAGCCCTTGTCCCATTCTCCCACAGCTACCCTGGCTCTGCCTCTGTTGTTTTGGACAGAGGGGACTACAATTGCCATGTAAACTCATGGCAAAAACTCCAAATGCAGAAGAGAGACTAATTATACCACAGCAAAGAATCATTCTTTGTCTTCTAGATGTTTCTAGAAGTGGCCATAGACCTAGGTCAGGGTTCTCTACTAGTTGGTTAACCCTATGTATCTTAGCACTGTACCTTGGATTTGTGTAGGGTTCTGGTCTGTGAATTTCCTGGGACTGGGACTGGACCCTGGGGCGGAAGAAAAGCACATCCAGGTGGAAGGATGGGCACCATGATCAAAATGCTAGGCTACCCACCTGTAGTGCGGCCCCTGAAATAACGAAGCAGGAAACAGTTTGATTCAAATGTATTTGGTTTATAGTTATTGATTGCATACATTTATACATTGTACAAGAGAAATATTTTCACGTGTGAAAGGAATTAGAACGTTAAGAATGCAAACTCTGGGGGCTGAAGAGATGACCCAGTGGTTAAGAGCACTTGTCACTCTTAGAGTAATGGGGTTCGGTTTCCAATACCCACATGGCATCTTACAACCAGCTATAACTCTACTTCCAGGGGATTCAATACTTTATTCTGACCCCCCGAATGGGCAAAGGTATGCATGTAGTGCACACACACACACACACACAAACACACACACACAGGCAAAATACATAAAATAAATCTAAAAAATAATGCAATCTTTGGAATCAGATTGCAAAATATGGTTGCTTGGTTCTGTTACTCTGGTCACAGGACATTGTGATGGAAGTACACAGCAGAAGACTGTTCACTCCATGGCAGCCAGGAAGTGAAATCAGGAAGGGTCCTGATGTCCCTTTGAAGAGTATGGACAATTACCTAACTTCCTTCCTCCAGCCCCACCTTACAGGTGCTGCCACCTCCCAATAGTGCCACAAGCTAGAGACGAAGCCTGCAGTATATGGTTAGCTGATATTCATTGCCAAAATTGCGAAAGCTTCCTTGCATTTCTTCTTTTTCTTTCTTTCTTTCTTTCTTTCTTTCTTTCTTTCTTTCTTTCTTTCTTTCTTTCTTTCTTTCTTTCTTTCTTTCTTTTCTTCCTTCCTTCTTTCCTTCCTTCCTTCCTTCCTTCTTTCCTTCCTTCCTTTTTTCTTTCTTTCTTTCTTTTTCTGGAAAAAAAATGTAACAATGGCAGCGCCTTCTTTAATGGGAAAATGCATGTATACAGTTAGAAAATGCCTGGCATGCAAGAAGAAAGCAACCCGTGTTGATCGTCATCATTAGTAGAGATCACTCCTCTGACTGTCACTGTTACTATGGTGACAACCAAGTCTCAGGGAAGAGCAACATGTCAGTTATTGCCATGAAGAACTATGAAGCCGTTCAAGATGGAGACTCACTCCTCAGTGGTCTCTGGGACATTGCCTCGTAAGAGCTTCTCTGGTTGACAAAGCGAACCAAGACTGTCTGTATGCATCTGGCCAATGACAGACTCAATCCAACCTAACTCTTGAATGAACTGCCACGACTCTCAAAATGTGAACGACTCCTACATCCAAGCCTGCCAAGCTAAGCCAGCAGGTCTCCAGCTGGCTGAGTCCTACTCTGCCTGTCGGTGGATGGTTGCATACGACTCCGATCCTTCATGTGTCCTTTGTGCCACATTCATCTGGCTCTGGGCCTTTTGGATTATTCTGACACTTGTGGCACGTGCAAAGTGAGTCTTCTTAAGGGTCCCAAACATTTCAGAATACTTTGTGTGCAGCACTTAGGACTGTGGGATAACCTTCATTATTCCATGAAAGAAATATTAGTTTGCCAACATTTATGCTGTATCACAGACTTCTTCAGTTGTGCATGCCCTAGCCCTGGAGCCTCTCCCCTGCCTCTCTCTCTCTCTCTCTCTCTCTCTCTCTCTCTCTCTCTCTCTCTCTCTCTGTGTGTGTGTGTGTGTGTTCAGTCCACTGCATTACACTCCTCCCTGCCCCCAAATGCCTGGCCATTGGGAAGCCTCTTTTCTTTGCCAATGTCTCTGTAATCTTTCCCCATTTTTAGTCTCCTACGTCAGCATGTCATATTAAGCCATTTCCATTTTTTTTTCCTTACTCCAAGATAAATGCAAAAAGAGCCTGCCCTGTGGCTGAACTCTGCACAGCTTCTTGAAAGGAAAATATCGGTGTGGCATGACTTTTTCCATCATTCAATCCAACTGTGCACTCCCAGAATAGGAAAAGTCAGAAACTCAGCAGGCACACAAGGGCTGGCTTCTAATAGTGACGGAAAGGTTGTTTCTTTGAGCCAGATAATAGGTAGGAGCTGCCAATCAACCACTTCTAGTCCTGGGCTTATGCTTGAGAGATGTGTGGCATCTCTTGGGGGGGGGGGAATCCCTGGTAACACTTCCCTTATGGAGTGGGACTGAAGTACTGTGGGAATAAACCAAGGGACCCTGAGTCCCTTTCTGTCATTTATTTATTATATCTGAGGTTTGCAATAATCTGTAAGCATGTGTTTAACATTCCAGCTAGCATTTATCTCTATGTTGGCAGGCTCCAAGGGTGAGAACCGGTGGACGAGACTGTCTGGTGACCTTTTGAATGTACAGTTTAGATTAAGGGGGGAAAAATCACAATAATGAATCTGGATTCTTCAAGTTTACAAATTAAAGAAAACTAGTTATAAGCAATAATGTAACCATGAAAATGAGATTTTATTTTTTTGAACCAGGAAGAAATCCTCAAAATGTTCAAAAATGTTGTTCAGTACTTTGTTGTTCAGATTATAAATCTGGATCCCAGAGAATTACTTTGCTACTTTTTAATGTGTAGCTCAAAGCTTGGCTCTAAAAGACACTCAACAAGTGTTTTTGAATGAATGTTTGTGTTCAAGCAGCTTGTTCTAAGAACAGGGCCCCTAACTGAGCTTGGTAACACCACTCAGCCCTTAGGAGGCTGATGCTAAAGGATCTTAAGTTTCAGGCCAACCTAAAATACATAGAAAGTTTAGAGTTAGCCTGAGCTACATAACTAGACTCTGTCTGAATAATGGGGGTGGGGAATTAGCTTGCCTAACAAGCATGAAGCCTTGGACTTGATCTTTAGCACTGTATAAAACTAGGCATGGTTGATGCTTGCCTATAATCAATCCTAGTGTGCAGGATGGGGGTGGGGTGGAGGTGGGGAGGGCTCAGGAGCTCAAGGTCATCTCAGCTACATAACAAGTTTGTGGTCAGTGTGGACTATAAGAGACTATATCAGAAAGAAAGTGGAGAGGGAGGGAGGGAGAGGGGAAGGGAAAGAAAGAGGTACCTCCCAGTAGCTGGCACCTCCTGTTGATCGGATATGTCAGCATTGTATTGAGTTAAAAGGACACATCTGTGGAAGTTGAGTTAGCAAATGAACAATAAGCTCCCAATTAACACAGAGATGCACCTTCCACAGAGCAGCCCCCGTCAAAGTACAGTGACAAGCCCAATCATCACATCTCTTCCTGGATATAGTAGTCATCTAACACAGTCCACAGGAACAGTAACGTTCTGCTCTTGCCCAACACCCTCCCAACAAATTAATTGGGATGTGTGCATCTGTTCTTGCTGGCCCACCTTGATGAAGGGCCTTCTGTCTCCCTTAGAAGTTGCTATTTCTTCCACAGTCTCTAGGGGGTAAAGTTTCTCCATGACTTCAGTCAAAGCCCCTCCCCCCCCAGCTCAAAAACTGGGTCCTTATTGTTCCTGTTTGAACAGCTATTGATCTGCTTTCCTAAGGTACCCATCTCACCAGCCCTTAACCCTATAGCTCTGATCCCACCGTGCATGGTGCAGAATTTTATACATTCTACCATTTTGACAAATGAGAATGCAGGCTGGAAATCTGAGCTTTCATGGCAGAGTTCATGCCACTAACAAGGCTGCATGGGAAAAATCCAGGCTCCAAGGCTGCACGGAAATTTCCCTCGCCAACCCAGATGTGGTAATAATATTTGATATTAACTCAAGCAAGCATTCCACGGATGTTAAAAGTCATGGGCACTTCCAGGGGGTGATTATTTATAATTTCATTTGGGGGTTTGGGAAAACTCTTGTCTCTTTAGATTTTTTCCCTTTGGCTGGTAACAGGGTTTGGGGAAGCATTTGAATCTCCTGTCTCCAATTTTTAAAAGATCCATTCATTTTCCTGGTCATTCCCAACTTCGTTAACCAGAGGGAAAAGACAAGCAAAAATAAGGAGCCCTAGAATGGTATCTTCTTAGGCTGCTGTTGTGGAAGAATTCCAGGAAGATGTTAAATGACTTGCAAAATGGAGGTTTGAGATCTCACTGGATTTAAACTGGTTAGCCTTCCCCACGCCCTGTGAGAAAACATGGCAAGATAGAACTTGGGTTTCTTTTAAGAGACCAGCAGCTAACCAGCTTTGGGATTCTTACAGGGTCATTCCGATGTCCTTGGACTGAAGGAAAACCTTGTCCTTTATGGTATTGCTTGTTCTTGGGTACTGGGGAGTGAACTCAGAATCCCATGCCTGCTAGACAAGTGCTACACTACTGAGCTGTTTCCCATCTTTCAAAATGTTTCTTTGTGGTTGTGTGTGTGTGTGTGTGTGTGTGTGTGTGTACACAAGTGCATGTGTGTGTATGTATACATATGTGCATGTGTGGGGGGCAGGCATGTGCATGTGTGAGTGGTGCACAAATTCCAGTGTGTGGGTGTGTGCATCTTTGTGCATGCTTAGGGAAGCTAGAGGAGGATGTTGGGTGTCTTTTTCCACCACTCTCCACCTGTCTCTGTCTCTCTGTCTCTCTCTGTCTCTCTCTGTCTCTCTCTGTCTCTCTCTCTCTCTCTGTCTCTCTCTCTCTCTCTCTCTCTCTCTCTTCCCTCTCTGAACTAGTCACTCCCCATTTCGGCTAAACTGGTTGGTCAGCAAGCTCCCAAGACCCACCTCTTCCTAATCTCCCTTCCTGGAGATTAGGAAGTATACTCAGCCAGGCCTTGTTTCACCCTCTTTAACTTTTGATTTTGAGACAGTGTTTCTAAGTTACACAGCTGGCCTTGAGCTCAGCCTTTAGTCCAGGCAGGCCTTGAACTTATCATCAGGCCTGCTCTGCCAGGCCCGACTTGTCCTTTCATTTTAAAAATATGGCCCTTCATAATGGGAAAATGTGCCTTTATCTATTAAAAACAATGCATATCATTTGACTTTTTTTTCCCCTCTGAAAGATACCCCATGCTATTTCTGGAAAGCAGTAGTCCCCAGTTGTTAGGAGTTTAGATGGCTCTGCTTTGTCTTTTCCTCCATACAGAGCTTGACCCTGCAAGGTCAAGATTGCTGAAGTCAAGAGCTTTGCTCTATTTAGAAAGCTTGAGCCTTTAGGAACTCGAGGACGTTTTGAAATGCTGAATTTATTTGATTCAGAAAATCCAAGGACCAAACTTGGGTGTAGGCATCATGGGTCCACTCACCACAACTCTGCCCAGAGGGGACCCTGCTGGTGCCTGAGAATCAGCTGCAGAGCCAGGCAGAGCCAGGACAGCACCAGCTTGCTTTCCATAACCTCGGGGCAAGGTGAGAAATAGCACAGGGCCTCGGAATCTGCTCCAGAGATCTAAACGGAAAATCTAATGCCACTTTGCCCCTTAGGAAAATATGCATGGTGCTCAGTCATTGGCCCCAGGGAATATTCCTAACTTTGGAGACAAAGCACAAATGATGACTTTATTTTTAAATGTCTGAAATAAAATCTTAAGTTCCTACATGAAAAAAAACAATCCCAGTATGAATCCTTCACCCTTTCCCTTTTGCACAGATAAGGCATTTCATGTATGTCTATAATGAATCTTTTCTTGTCCCTTATTAAGTGTTTATATTATTATAAAATCCTTTGTCCTATAGATACAACTAATTTATACCCAGAAGGCACAGGTTCATAGTAATTCTGCGACATTCAGGTTTCTAGTTTGGGGAACCATGCATATTAAAGTGGTTTGTTTTCTGTTGTGGTGTGGATGGTATAGATGATGCTACTATGTTTACCACTTAGCTCCCTGCCCTGTGTCAGGAACTGGCCTGAGGAATCTTATAGAGTGTGGTTTTATTTCAGCTTGTGCCAACTCTTACATTTGTGGGGGACAAAGTTCTAGCAAATTTCTTTTATGCCTGTCAGGGAATCTTAGAGAGAGCATATCTAAGAGTTGGAAGGGTTGGGGGCTGAGACTTTAAATACCAGCTGGAGCTTCGCAGGGCCCCTGCTGCTTTCTTTCCCTCATAAAACTGCTATCTCCATCAATCTGTGTTTATTTTTCTCCTGCGTTTTAATTTGCTTAATGGACTTGGGCTGAAGATTTCCCTCAAGGACTCAGGAAAGTCAAGTCTAGTAAACCCCGAAGACAGATCTGTCACAGGCAAGCACTTTGGGGGGTTATTCTGTCAGACTATTATCATGTGTGTTTCAGAAAGAATGGCTGCAAAGCAGGCTGGACCTCACCTTGCCTCCTGGGAACTTGGGAAGCAGTAGGCAGACTGGCCAGGGCCCTGCCTCTCCTCTCTCGGCTCTTTCCTGCCTTCCCAGCTCTAACATGGCTACCTTCCTCTCCCAGGACCCTGGTCTCTTGCCCTCCTCTCCTGTCACTCTCCCTACACGTTCTCTTACTCACAGATGTCAACTTAAGTAACATCTGAAAAGGTTCTCTCCCCACTGCTGCTGTTGTTGTTAAGGAATTTATTGAAGACTGAATGATTGATGAGCGTGTGATCTGGGATACGAAGGTGATAAGGGTGTCATTGGCGTAACCGAGGAGACAAAGGAGATGGCAGTGTGTAGATGTAAAATGAGGGAGGTTATAGAAGTTGTTCTGAACCAGTTATCCTTGGCTCCCAGGATTCATAGCAAGGGTGGCATCAGACCAAGGTGGGGTGGGAGGCTGTGAAGTGGGTGTCCTAGCAGAGACGGCCTCCGTGGGGAGACTGCACTGCGTAGTTTGTGGCTGTGGGTTGGCCACTCTTGCGGTAGCTTGTGTTTTCAGGTAAACCTCACCTGAGAGGCATCCCTCTCTGGCCTTCTGGGCTCTCTCTTGCCAGGTCTGGCACAAGCTGTTCCATGTTGGTCCTGAGAACTTTCTTCGGCATCTCGAATGCTGTTTTTTTTTTGTTTTTTTTTTTTTGTTTTTTTTTTTTTTGGTTTTTCGAGACAGGGTTTCTCTGTGTAGCTTTGCGCCTTTCCTGGAACTCACTTAGTAGCCCAGGCTGGCCTCGAACTCACAGAGATCCGCCTGGCTCTGCCTCCCGAGTGCTGGGATTAAAGGCGTGCGCCACCGCCGCCCAGCATTCGAATGCTGTTAAGAGTAAGCAGGATGCAGTTTGATTTTACACGGTTGGCTCTCCAACGGTGTGGAATTTTTCACCTCAGAATCTAATGGAAACTGTAGCCGGCACACACAAACTCCCCAGTGCTGCAGGGTTTCACCCCAAAGCTCCATGTGCACCCACATCAACAAGTCTCACAGATGGTTGTGATGACTTCCAGCTTGGTGAACCCTGCTTTGTTTTGGTGCCATAGGAAGCAGGAGTTCCCTTGTTGCCCCCTTCTCCACAGTCCTGAGGGTACAAACACGTCCTGAAGTGTTTATCCCAATGTGTGGACAGTGGATTCATTGCCAATCACATACCAATAAGAAAGTCAGAAGCAGGTTCTCTGAAACCAAAAGTGTGTTCCATCTCATTTCCCACAGGCCTGTTCACCAGCTGAGAGGTAAGAATGCTGGCCCAACTCATCTTCATCACCATTTTATCCGTTTAAAGAGAAATCAGACCGCTCAAGACCATAGAACATCTCTCTGCAGACATGCAAAAGGCTCACTTCCTTGTTTCCCTCCAGCAGGCAAAATTTGTTTTTCTTTTTGGTAAATATTTGATGTTCTTATATCAATATTTTCTTTGAAATGGGTACATTTTGACCTAGTGCCAAGAATATTGTCTTGTGAGAATAACAACGTCATTTTTTTTTTAAATCTCAGATGTTTTCTTTTAAATGTTTTATAGCAATAAACCTTTCTGGAGTAACTCATTGTTTTGAGACATAATTTGAACAAGAAGTGGATGGGGGTACACTGTGCTTTCATGCAGTCCAGAGAGGAATCCTCACAAACTACCCACCATGTATATGATCCATGCTGGAATAAAAAGGGTGTGGGGGGAGGGAGGGGGTGGCATTCATTCTCCAGGACCAAATATCCCTGAGCCTCAAGATGATTTATAATAATCTCAAAGGTGGTGTTCTTTTCTACACAACAGAGACCTGCTCCCATGTTGAATGTTCTGGTGGGTACCTTTCTGCTTGTCTTATCATCTTTCTCTTGTATAGGTGGAGTTTTCCTGTCCTGCAGCCACTGTCAAACAATCACTCAGAGGCTTAATATTAATTACAAATGCTCAGCCAATAGCTTAGGCTTGTTACTAACTAGCTCTTACATTTTAAGTTAACCCATGTTCCTTATTTATGCTCTGCCATGTGGCAGTACCTTTATTAACATGGCACGTTCGTCTCCTGCTCCCTCTGCATCTGGCTGGTGACTCTTGACTCCACCCTTCTCCTTCCCAGCATTCTCAATTTTGCTTTCTCACCTAACTTTATCCTGCTCAGCTATTGGCTAGTCAGCTTCTTTATTAAGCCAATCATAGCAACAAATCTTCACAATGTACAAAAGGATTATTCCACAGCACTCTTGCATTCCTATCCCTTAGTACCTACCTTAGTACTGTCCTGGGTTGCTCTCTGTTCTGCATGACCAAGTTTAGTAACAGTTTATAGACTTAGTCCCTTCCAAGTAAAGTATTACATTTGAATGAATTGTCTGTGGCTTAGGTTTACGAGGAAAATGCAGAGCAGATTATTGGCCCGATAAGGGAGCACCATGGGAGAGAATTTGATATGAAAGAACTCAAATTGCTCCACATATAGAAAGGAAAGAATGCTATTGTTAGTTCTGTTGGTGACATATTTATTTTTTAGTATCTGGTATTGTATTTAGGGTCTCACACATGCTAGGCAATGGCACACTTCTCAAAAAGCCACCTTCCAAATCAACTTTGTCCCTCAATCTTAGTTAGAATTTAACCATTTGTGATGACTATTCTTGGTTGTCTGCTTGACTACATCTGGAATTAACTAAAACCCAAGTGGCTGGTACTTGTGATTGATTTTTTTCTTAATTAAATCATTTGAAGTAGGAAGATCCAACTTTAATCCCATCTTTTGAGGTAGAAAGATACACCTTTAATCTGGGCCATACCTGCTGGCAGCCTATACAAAGGACATGGAAGAAGCTTTGGCTCTCTGCCTGTTTGCTCTTGCTCTCACTGGCAAGTCCATTCCTTCACTGGCATTAGAGCATACTTCACCATGATTCTGGTGTATACTAAAGACCAGCTGAGATATCCAGCCTCATGATACTAGATACAGCTACTAGAATCTAGGACTTTCTGTTGACAGACAGCCATTGTTGGATTAGCTGGACCACAGCCTGTAAGCCATTCTAATAAGAATGTGTGTGTGTGTGTGTGTGTGTGTGTGTGTGTGTGTGTGTGTGAGAGAGAGAGAGAGAGAGAGAGAGAGAGAGAGAGAGAGAGAGAGACTTATTCTATCAGTTCTGTTCCTTTAGAGAACCATGACTAATATACTATTCTTTCCAGATCCTCTAAGGATCCAGATGAGTAGGGCAGCATTTGGTAGCAATGGTTACAGCAGATGCAGTGAACCTGATATGTGTGGGTGAAGATCCTCTTAGACACATAGGATTTATCCTAGGCTGATGGACTGTGCCAACCCTCAGTGCCACAGTGTAAAATCTGTCTATAGAGAATAAAAGACTTATGTCCAACTGTGTCCAGCTGGATCTATAAACTAGGAAGAGATTTACCAAGGATGTGGAGAAAGAAAGAACATCAATACAGTATTAATTAATATTCTCTCCTGTTATAATTTTTATACCAGATTTTTATGAAGACTAATTAGTAAAAAAAATTATCTTGAACAACCTTGAGGACATAGTACTTATGGAACCATCAGTATCAGTATAGTCAAAGATATCATGAAAGTGTTAGTCAGAGAAAGTTCTAAACATATTTGGAAATTTCCATTAAATTTCAAGATGTTTTGCAAGAC
Organism: Peromyscus californicus insignis; assembly: GCF_007827085.1. Taxonomy (NCBI): domain Eukaryota; kingdom Metazoa; phylum Chordata; class Mammalia; order Rodentia; family Cricetidae; genus Peromyscus; species Peromyscus californicus. Next base: position 76,512,872 of record NW_026294606.1, on the reverse strand, counting down.
TCAGCAAGGAACCTATTCAGTCCTGCTCTTCCCATTCTTAGGTGCATCTGAGTCTCCTACTTCATCTGAGAAAGAGTCTTTTCTTTCCTGGAACCTATTATGAGTATCACTGTAGATAGTAAGAATTGAGAGTTGATTCTGTGGGAAAGCTGTGAGTGTCTTGATCCTCAGTGTTTATGAGGAAGAACTTGGTAGTGTTCTCAGGTGGAAGATCACAATTTGCATTTTGGAAATATAAACAAAACCATAATGAGTCCCAGCACTAAGGACCAAAACAACACACACACACACACATACACACACACACACACACACACACACACACACACACACACACAGAGGTACACTCACACACAGCACACACAACACTCACACCCACACTCACATACACAGACAAAGAAGTTCGGATAAATAGTGTACTTGGCTGACTGCAGCAGCTTGTGACTGCTCATGGCTGCTGAGTGCTGTGGTGAAAATGGGCACTCCCTGGCCAACTTTTCACCACTCACCCAGGGCATATGCCTTGCTGTTGGCTGCTTTAAACGGAGTGGGCAGCAGCCTTCTCCTTGCTGCTCTGGAGATATTTGCATATGGTTTTGTTCAACAAAGCTGTAGTGTGTAGAACTGTTCAGTTGGTGAAGTGGGTGGCCACATGTCCAAATGTTTAGAGGTGCAAGCCCATCCATTAGGCTGCCTGTAGGCTGACCCTCCCCTTCTTTTGTTAAAGCCATAGCCCTTTAGTAATGGTCTGTGCTTCCTCTCTCTCACAGCTTTTCAAATGAACACAAATTCCACGTGTATAGATTCAAAGGTACGGAAAGAAAATCCAACAATCTAACCTTCCCTGTCTCAGGGAAACAGAGCTGTGGGTTCTTCCTGCAGCGGGGTGAAAACAGAGCCCATTTTCTTCTAGTCCAGCCTGTGGTTGGGCACAGAAGCTTCTTTCTCTCTGAAGCCATCAAAGAAATGACTCAGACCCAAGTCAGCTTGCTTTGGCTACAGCAGAGCCCCGCACAACCCAGAGTCATTTGGTGTAGACTGCCAAACTTTTGTTTCTGTTTTTAATCTGTGTAATAGATACGGGAACCCATACACGGTAACTCATTTGCCTGTATTTTAATGTCGGTGTAAGGGTTTGACTATACTTTTGAGCAAGCTGAGTAAACAGCTGACTAGTTGATGCCCTTTGGCTCATACCTGCCCATCAGTGTGTTTCAGCATAGTCTGTGCCCATCAGCTGCCACCATTTTCAAACCTTGGTCTTTTCTAGGTCATGAATGATTGCTGAAGTGAAGTTGGATCTTGTAAGGCTGAGTGACCTCTAAGGGGTGACTTTCCTGGGGCTACTTCTATGAAATTCCAGAGAGGCTCCAGACAGCATTAGGAAGAATATCTGGTCCACACTTGCCTGTGACTTTCTTCTTTCTGTCCTGATCTTTGCCTTCATTTCTGAAAGTTCCCCTCATCTCCATCTTGCAGTTTATAAATGTACAAGAAGGAACTCCATGTTAAGGTGAGGTGTTTAATTTTAATTGGGCATGTTAATTAGGTGAGTCAAAAGGGGCTTTTGATGGCTGGCCTTCAATACTTTGATAGCTGGATCTTGGTAGTCAGCCTCTGGAGGAGGAAGTGGCCAAATGAGGGAACAGACCTTGGTGGCTAGCTTTAGGGATGTAACCTAACAGGTTATTTGCAAGGAAGAGGGACTGGGGCAGAAAGGCAAGGCCTGCTAGAGCCACATGCTTGGTCAGCTAGTGTCCCATCACAAAGAAGGTTCAGAGACAACAGAGACTTTCACTGTACTATAAATCCATCTGGATTACTAATAGAGGGGTGGAGAGATGCAGATGTGAACAAGAAGGCTAGGATCAGGGCCTCATTGGGAGCAAGCAGTAAAGTATGAACAACATTGGAACTGGGGGAGGGGGGGTGTACAGCTCAAACAGCAGGAAATTTGGTTAGGCTCTGAGGTTTGGCTCAACCTGGCACATCCTCGGCCCTCTGGCACTGTACCTGAAAGTGGTAGGTAGGGAGGTAAGCACCCTCTTCGTAGTTTGATATTTAAAAATCGGGGTATGGAACCCAGGGCCCATGCATGCCCGGCCAGTGCTCTACACGAAGCCCCACCATGCTCTTTAAACATGATGGTGAGGAAGAGCCCCAAAGAAGGGAAGGGTGGACTTTCCTCAGCTCGCAACTTTTTCCTACTTTACCATCATGTTTGGAAGAAAACCACTGGAACATAGTTTTGAATGGATATGAAAATGTTCAAAGCAAAAATTGGGAAAGAAAAACAATCTTGCTTGAACTAGTTGAGCGGACTTCTTTTACATATTAATTCATTTGACATGACTTTTAAAAAATATTGACATGAGTAAGGCAGGCCCAGCACCTTCTAAGCTCTGACAGACAGACAGACAGACAGACAGACAGACAGACAGAAGACAAATATGCTTACAGTCTCCAGGAGCAACAACAAACATCATTAGCTGTGAACCTCCACCACCACACACACACACACACACACACACACACACACACACACACACACACACTTTGTTTGCCACAGTTTTATCAATAACTATTATTTTACACATGATTCCTCCCCATCCTGTTCCTCTTGCTGCTCATTTTTTCTCTCCTTGAACAGAGAGCAGGCTAGTCCTCTCAAGCTTCCCCTTCCCTGTCCTCCTGAGCATCAGTATTGTAAGTTCGCAGCACATGTGGAGGAAAATGGCCCAATGGATACTTCCCTTTGCTGGGCATGGAACCTGGTGCTTTCCATATGCGAGACTGTGTCCTATCACTAAGCAGCACCCTGGCTCCTCACAGCAGGCTTGACAAAGGTTACAGGTCACCTCATTTTATAGATTTATCATCACTTAACCAATGCCTTGTCATTAAACACTCCATTTTTAATCTTCCCTTGTTACTTTGACAGTAAAATGTCATGATTGTATGTTTCTGTTATTTTTGATAGTTTAATACTGTTGTTGGTCATTTAAGAGAGCTTTAGGTTTTTGGTAAGCAATGTTTTATTCAGAACCTCCACTCATGGCTGCTCAGAAGTTACTGACACTGTTAGAATCCAAGCAGCTTCTTCCAAATAGAGCTTTTATAAAAATTAAAATGTTACTCTGCCCCATGCATAGCCTGTTCTGTCTTATCTTGTATAGCAAGGGACTTGACTTGTGAGTTGATGTAATATTTTCTAATAATTGTTATCTTCTCAATCTAATACAAATGCATTTACAGTCAATACAGAAATCAATTTAAGTTACTTTAGACAAAAGAGGTACTTTTTCTTACACAGCTCTAACATAGGAAGGAGGCTGCTGAATGTTTTAGGACTTGGGGCTAAAGACTGTAGAGGCTCTAGACCCCAAGTTCTCAACCTGTGGGTTGAGACCCCCTAAGGGTTTGCATATCAGACATCCTGCATATCAATATTTACATTAAGATTCATAACACTAGCAAAATTACAGTTATGAAGTAACAACGGAATAAAGTTATGGTTGGGACTCACCAGAACATGAGGAACTGTCTTAAAGGGTCACAGCGTCAGGAAGGTTGAGAACCACTGCCCTAGACTTGGTCTCATCATCACAGTAGAGCTACCTCTGGTCTAGGTTTCACATTCTCACTCAAGATAGTAAGAAGTAAGATCAGACCGCTCCTTCCTCGAGTGCTGTGAGCATAGTTCCTGGCAGTCTTGTGTATATCTTTTCACAACTTTTCATATCACGTCTGCAACTGTGTCTGCGTGGAGCGAAACTAAGTATGGAGTGTCTGTAGCTTTCATGGTCAAGATGAACTAGGGGGAATTGGTTCATAAATGCTGGTGGGGATAGCCAACCAACAGTGTCTGCCACGCCCAGCACTGCACTGCCTGTAGCTGGTCAAGACTCCCACAGTGCTCTGGGTTGCGGAGAAGTGGCTTTGATGTCATGAAACTGTACTCTTTCTGGACTTCCTGATTATTAATGCCAGTACCATGAGATTTGTACAGAAGGATTATTGTGAAAAATCATCTTGGAAAAGAAAACAGTAAGACAACTGTCAATTTTTGGTGTATTATCTTTGTAATTGTTTTCTAATCTTGTATGATTTATATGTTCTTCCTTTTATTTATTAGTATTTTAAGATAAAATGATGGAGTTTATTATGGACGACATTTTTTGTATGTGCTTGGGCGTTTTATTCATCTTCCTCTCCTACTGTCCCTCACTCCTATTTGCAACTCCCCTTTTTAGTTTCACGACATCCGCATACACATTCATACATATACATCTGCACATTTTCATCTTGGCTTTGTGTAAGAGAGAACCACGCAATGTTCATCTTTCTGGGTCTGGATTCTTTTCTTTAATACGATTTCCAGTTCCATCTATTTTCCTGTAAATGGCACCATTTGATTCTTCCTCATGGCTGAATAAAATCCCACAGCATGTATTTGCCTCATTTTCTTTATCCATTCATCTATGATGGCCATCCCGGAAGACTCCTTCCGTAGCTGCTGTGGGTGGTGCTGCAGCAAAGAGGAACGAGCAAGTGTGTCTGTCAGATGTCGACTTAGATATGTACTTTGGGTGCGTACTCATGAGTGCTACAGCGGGGTCAAACGGTAGTTCTATTTTTAGTATTTTGAGGAACAGCCACATTGATTTTCGTAGTGTCCGTATTAGTTTACATTCTCAGCAGCGGTTACTAAGGCTTCCTCTTTCCCTACATCCCTGCCCGTGTCGCTTTGTTTGAGTGAGTTGTTTGTCCTCCTGATGGTAGTCATTTTGACGGGGATGGGATGGGATTTTAAAACAGTTTGAATCTATGTTTCTCTGAAGGCTAAGGATGCCGAACAACTTTACACCTTCACAAGTATTTTTGGTCATTTGTATTTATTCTTTTGAAAAATTTTTTCCCCTTCAGTTTGTCGGGTCATTTATTGACTGGAAGATTTGTGGCTTTGGTATACCATTTTTTTTGCAATTTTAAAAATTATTCCAGCTAATACCCCTGACTGATGCATAGTTGGCAAAGACTTCTTGTTTTCGTTGGCAGCTTGTCTCTTCACTCTGGTGATAGTTTCTTTTGCTTTGCAAAGGCTTTTTGTTTTTGGCTTTTTTTTTTTCAATTTGAATTTTTAAAATGAATGGCATAGAATCTCACTGTTGAGATGTGAGAGTGGAAGATTATTTTCTAGGAAAAGAACATAATAAGCCAGTTAATGACTAACTTGATTTTCCTTTATTTCCCACCATAACATAAAAATGAAGAATTAACCGGGTGGTGGTAGCGCACGCCCTTAATCCCAGCACTCGGGAGGTAGAGCCAGGAGGATCTCTGTGAGTTCGAGGTCAGCCTGGTCTACAGAGCAAAATCCAGGACAGGCACCAAAACTACACAGAAAAACCCTGTCTTGAAAAACCACAAGAAAATAAAAAGAAAAAAATGAAGAATTAAAGTCATTGTGGGAGAAACTAGAAGGAAAAGTGCTGAAGTTTTCAAATTTCGCATTAATAAAGGGAACGATTAATTAAAAGGTTTTAACAGTTGTGAATACACACACATGGTAGCATCACTGGGCAAGTGGACCTGGACTTTATAAGAAAGTAGGCTGAACAAACCAGGGGAAGCAGCCAGGAAGGACCACTTCTCCATGGTTTCTGCTTCAGTTCCTGCCTCCAGGATCCTGCCTGAGGTCCCTTTCCTTCCCTGAGATGTTTGGGCAGTGTCTAAACACAGCAACATAGAGGCAAACCATGAGTGACACTAAAGAAATCAAGGGGGACTTAACAAATTCCTAGAATGCAAGTAGAATCTACCAGAACTTTTGGGATACAGCCAAAGCAGTTCTAAAAGGAAAGGTTATAGCCGTAGTGCATATATTAAAAAAAATCAGAGCAGTCTCAAATAAATAGCCTAATGATGCACCTCAAGGTCTTAGGAAAGTAGGGACCAAACCCAAAAGAAATAGATAGCAAGACGTAATAAAGATAAAAGCAGAGATGAATGAAATTCAGAATAAAAGAACCATGCACAGAATCAATCAAACAGAGAGTTGTTTCTTTCAAGAGATAACAAGCCAGGCAGTGGTGGCCATGGTGCACAGCGTTAAGCCCAGCAGCACTCAGGAGGCAGAGGCAACCTCTGAGTTCGAGGCCAGTCTGGTCTGCAGAGTGAGTTCCAGAACAGCCAGGTCTACACAGAGAAACCCTATCTCAGAAACATACACACACACACACACACACACACACACACACACACACACACACACGAGACAGAGACAGAGAGAGAGACAGAGAGATAGAGAGACAGAGAGCAAGACTGACAAACGAAACTAAGCAAAAAGAAGATGAAGACCCAAATGAATGAATGAAATTAGACATGGAAAAAGAGTGCTACAGCAGATAAAGTACAGAGGGTCGTCAGGAAATGCCTTGAAAATGAATACATTCCTTGAATACATTCCAGGGCAAGAACGGCTTGCTAAAATTAAACCAAGAAGATGGAAATGCAAAATCTTGAACAAAGACTCGAACCTCAACAGCAGCGTGGGAAGGATCTCTTCCCTGCATTGTCCAGTCTGATCTTTAACTATAAAGTATGTGTCGATTTGGTAAGAACCAAAGCATAGCTCATGGCTCCCCTGTTTATATCTCTGATGACTGCTGAGGGTTTCCATGGATCCACGGACTGTGTGTTTCTTGGTTTATGAGCCGCTCACCCATCTCTCTACCCCTTGTTCTGTGTACCATGTTCAGATGTGCTATGCTGCAGCAGTTGGTCTTTTTCTACAACTTGTGTCGTGCTTAGGAAGGCCTTGTTTGTGAAACCCAGGGTCAAGTAGATGGAAGACAAAAGCTCTGCCACAGAACTAAGTCCCCAACACCTCACCGTCTTCAGACCAGTAGCCATGTACAAAGTTAGTAACATTTGTACAATTTAGTAAAACACGTGCAGTGCAGGTTCAGTGCACCTGTACTAGTTAGTAACAGCCTGTGTACATCCTAATGGATGATGTCATTTATATTATCCTTTAGGGCTGGAGAGATGGCTCAGCCGTTAAAGGCTAGGCTCACAACCAAAAATATATTATCCTTTAAAGCAATGGTCCTCAACCTCCCTCATGCTGTGACCCTTCAATACAGTTCCTTATGTTATGGTGACCCCCCCCAACCATAAAATTATTTTCGTTGCTACTTTATACTGTGATTTTGCTACCGTTATGCATCATACTGCAAATACCTGATATGCAAGATATCTAATATGTGCCCACTCCCAAGGGGTCACAACTCACAGGTTGAGAACTATCGCTTTAAGACGTCTACTCTGACCCCTTGACTTCTTGCTCATTCTGACCCAAATGCTGTATTCATTTTATTCCTGTAGTTTTATTACATATTTTAGTGCCTGGTCCTACAAGTCTGCTCGAGTGTTGTGCAAACGATTTTGCTAGGTTTTTCTCATTTGCGTAGTGTTCTTTATTCTCCAACATGATGGTTGGAACGATGTTGAGTTGAACAGTGAGGGAACCATGAGGGGCCAGTATGTTCCTATGGCCTCAAGGGCCATGGGCCAGGGAGCCCAGCTTAGATTCTTGGCCCCTGAGCACTTTTACAGAGCTAGCTTCTGAGGTGAATTGTGGTCTGTTCCCAGGAGAGACTGACCTGGAAACTTCTGAAGGCCTCTAGAGAAACTGACAGGTAGTTTTCATCATTGGTGAATACTTATTTTTCCTCTGGATCCACAAAGGATTCACCAATCCCTTCATTTTTTTTTCTGGCAAACTCCATCTAGGACTTTTACTTCAGAGAATCACAGACACATACCCAGGAGCAATCCGGGCATGGAAGAAACACTTAAGTCAGCAGTGACTGGGAACATGTGTCCTCTGGCTCCTTTGGCTTTAAGTGAGTATCTGTTTTTAGCCAGACATAAGGTATGTCTAGCCTTTACTTTTCAAAGCTCAGACACTGTACCAGGTATGTGGTTTAGACAATGGGGGCCTGCCTGATGGAGTGCCTTGCATTCCTGGGGGCTAGAGTGACTTCCCTCTAAGGACACACTCCCAGAAGCCTCCCTGCTCCATTCCATCATTTTGATCCATGTGCCAAATTCCTGGGCCTGACACATGTCAAGAGATAGCTCACATGATCGTCAGCTTGTTTTTGACTCTGTTTAAAAATATGCAATAAAACTTTACAGTATGAGCAGCATGACTGAGTGTTGTTTTTGGATTTCAAACTACTGAGGTTAGCTGTGCTCATGATCGTCTTTGGAGCTATTTTACAAGCTCAGCCAGGGTCCCTCTCACCAGCATCTCAGCAAGGATGCCCATGCTCTCCCAGTGCCACTTCACCCACTCCAGCTTCCTGGTCCTCAGTTCCAGCACCCAGAAGGAACAAAAGATGGGATTAGAGGTCCCTGTGAGGCACGATCGCACCCCAATCTAGATAAAATCCCAGCTTCAAAGACTCTTGCATTCTGCTGTGATGCGGTTGGAAGCAGTGGAGGAAGCAGGACTTCTTCTAGACGCATCTGGTTGGGTCAGAGTTTCCCAGGGGTATGTCAACATCTTTCTCCTTCTCCCTGCATGTCAGCTGCCATCCGATTGCCTACGCCTCCTTTTATGATCTCACTTACCCTATAGCAGTCAGGGTCAAAGGGACTGAATGTAATTGCTAGAAACTAATCTCCTTGTTTTGACAAGATAAGTCTTGCTTCTCTGTAAGTTTTATTTTCCACAAATGTTCACAACGTTTATCTGAGAGAGAGAGAGAGAGAGAGAGAGAGAGAGAGAGAGCACATGATAGAGATAGATCCTAGAATTCATCCGACCTCTTTCATAAAATCTTTTATTTATGGGAGAGCCCTGAGGCATTGTGAACCCTCCTGTTGAGTGTGCATCTTCATTAAATTTTTTTTTGGAGATTTTATTCATTTTTATTTTATGTGTTTTAGTGTTTGCCTTAATGTATGCCTGTGCACCACATGTCTGAAGTACCTGTGGAGGACAGAAGAGGGCCTTGGATAACCAGAAACTAGAGTTACAGAAGGTTGTTGAGCTGCCCTGTGGGTGCTGGAGAGTGAACCAAGGGCCTCTGGAAGAACCGCCTGTGCTCTCAAGCACTGGCTCGTCTTTCCAGCCCCTTCCTTCTTTTTAAAACGCTGAGACAAAGGACTTTCTTGCAGACCTGCAAAAGTGTTTGTCACCTTCCTAATAGCTGGCTTTAGGCAAAACAGCTCACATAACAGTTATGAAAATAATGTGTCTGAAATCTTTAGCGAAGAACGCCCCTCAAATGCACCAGGCTATCTGTGTGCCCTTAGTTTAAAATCTGAGTGGGAGTGGGATCTGGGTTCCAGCCATAGCACGAGGAAACCAAGGGTGTTGGTATATGCATGTAGTTCTTGGACTCAAGACGTGGAGGCAGGATGGCCAGAAGTTCAAGGTCATCTTTGCCTGTATGTCAGTTTAAGTTTGAGACTAGCCTAAGCTATTTGAGGCTCTGTCTCAAAAATCAAACGTTTAGGTACACCCCTGCCTTGTCTGAACCTCTGTGGAATCCAGGTATGGGTGTGTGGGGGGTGGGGCAGGTGTTGCTTCTGGTTGGGGGGTTTAAATTGCTGCCTCTTCTGTCTCATGTGAGTATCTGTCCATTAGTGAGTCTCACACTCATCTCAGAAGGCAGATTTGGCTCTTTCCATATTTTGCCTTCAGTTTTTTTAAGTACCCACCCTAGACAACTTCATTGTGCTTAAACTACACAAAAGACTGGGACTCTCCTTCCAACAAACTTAATAACTTCTCCAAAGACTGCATGGATAAATGCCAGGGAAAATAAAACATTCCTTGGGCTTGATGTCCATCCATGGGCATGTGGTCTCTTTACTCTTAAAATCCGTGCCTCTGTGTGTATGTGTGTGTGTGTGTGTGTGTGTGTGTGTGTGTGTGTGTGTGTGTGTGTGTGTACATCGGAGGAAGTCACTTCTCTTCTACCACCATGTAGATTTTGAGGACTGAATTTAGGTAGTCTGGCTTGGTGACAAGTACCTTTACCTGCTGAGCTATCTCTCTGGTCCCATGTGGTCTCTGAACTGCAAAATTTTTCATTGGCCGATAAATAAAGGTAGACTAAGAAAAAAATGTTTCTTCTATTTTATTGAAAACTGAAAAATCTCACACATCTCTTCTAGTTTAATTGAGAACACTGACAAGATCCCCACCCAGGGCAGCTGGCCGCCCTGACGCCACATCAGGAAAATGTAACCTATTCCAAGCACTCTCCACCACCCCAGCTCCTGAGCTTGCTCCTTCTCTGTTTTCTCCTTGGGAGAGCTGGCAGAAGGTGTAAGTTCTCCCCTGGGCCAGAGTGACTTTATGTCCATTCCAGTCAGTGTAACAGGAAGGAAATCAGGGCTTTGATAAGAGATAATGGAATCAGACTAAATGGAGTGTCACGGAACGAAACTTCCCCAAGTGACGTGGGGTGGCACTTCGTCTTTATAGCCTCTAAATTTTCACCTCTAAAACGCAGTAAATTTTGACTCACTACAGATTAAAGGGTGAGTGAGGGCTATTTTCTTTGAGTACTGATGTTGAGTTTTATAATACGGTTTAATCCCAGTCTCTTCAGGACAGAAACTCCTGTTTGTTTACTGAAATTTCTGATCTGGAGCTCTTCGGAGTCCCCTCTGTCCACAGTCTTAGAAGCATATGTGAACACATACACTTTCTGAAGATTAAAGAATATTATTCTCGCCCGCTAACCTTTTGGGTGTGGGGTTAAAAAATTACAGACAATGCCTAAACCCCTTGTGTCCTCTTCAGAGTATGAGAGTGTGAGTGTAAACACCATTTACATCACAAATATCTCTCCCTGACATCTAGCAACAGAACAGAGTCACTGTTCCCAGAAGTGAGTGACTGACAGGGTATAAGTCAGGACAGTGAGGGCCTGTAATTAAGGACCTTCAGTGCTTTGGGGCAGTTTTAGTCATGATGGTGTTTTAGATAGCATCTTCAGGTATTAAAGATTGCTTTGTCTATGTGCTGGGCCAGCCGATCTGAGCCCCAGGCTGTGAAGGGGAGCTGAGGAAATGCAGGCTCTTAAGCTGCTTGCTTGTAGACCAGGCTGGAGAGAGAATGCGTCCCCACCCCCATCCCGCTGCTGTGGTCTGCTCAGGGCAGCCTGATGCTATCGGCCATTCTTGTCAGAGTCTGTCTGGGTGATGGGTGATTAATGAGCTGTAACTACAGCTATCTTTGACAAAAAACAGCAGTGGTTCCGAAGGTTGGACAGGCTAGGGGTAAGGGAGGCTAAAGAGAGTTCTATATCTGGACTCCAGTCCTCATAAAAGTGCCCAGGAAGCCTTCTTCCATGCAGCCAACTCAACCATATGTATCAGAGCTTTTCTAACTAAAACAAAGCAGATTTTACCACGGGCAAGTTTGCACATTTTAAAAGAAGGATATTTTCCTCCTCCTCCTCCCCCCACTTCTTCCTTTTTCTTTCTTCTTCTTCTTCTCTTCCTCCTCCTCTTTTATTCCCTCTCCTTTCTCCTTTCCCCTCATTTTCGGCCCAGGGTTTCCGAAGCCCTCGCCACCTTCCTTTGGCGATCCTGGGCTGGTGGACTGCGGTGAAACTGTACATGCACAGTTTCCAGCAATGCTGTCAGCAACTGTGGAAGAGGAGAAATGAGGAGTTCGCTTTGAAGACGTTAATTGTCAGGATTTATTTGCTATTCAGGCTCTCCTGGTGCTGGCCTGGGCAGTTCCTAATTTGTTCCAGTGGCCAGCCATTCCCTCTAATCAAATTGCAGCCTGCTTCATGGCTATAGGTGTCATGCTGAAATCCAAGCCGGCCATATTTCACTGCCAACGCGAGCAATTACATTAGCCTTTTAATATGTGCTTTTGTCCAGTCAACGGCTGCCGTAAAAGCTCTTGTGTTAGGACTGGGTTGTAAATAACCAGCTGCCTGAGTATTTAACCTGCTGTAATTTCTCCCCCAACCATCACATAGCCACGTAGTGACAAGTCCAAGAAATGTGCTGGCTGCCTTCTCAGGTCAATCTAAGGTTTGGCCATAGGGCTGTCTATTTCCAATGACAACTCCAGGTGACTTCGGAAGCACCAGCCCAAATTCCATCTCTTCTCTGCACTGATGAACCTGTCAGCACTCCTGGCAATGTGTTCAGGCCCATGGTTCCCCCTTTCTAGCGAAACACTCCTAATACTTTACAGCATTCCCAGGGATTGGTCCTTCACCCTATGGAGAAAAAGCTTGCAGAGCCTGTGTGATGAAGTGATTGACTGCACGCAGCATCCTTTTGGAATATCCCAGAGCCAACAGAATCAGGCCCCATCATACGCCGAAGAGAGCCAGGGGACACTGTTGGGACATCGTTGTGGCCTTTGCACTCACCAAGGAGCCAGATGCTTCTACAGTGGCAGACAGGCTAAAGATCCCCCAAGGACACAGATTCGCTCTTAGGATGGAAAAAGCAAAGCAGGGCTTGGGCTCATCTCTACTGTCTTTTAATCATCTGCCAGATCAATAAACGGCTCCTTGAGCCTGGATTCTTCAAGGCGGGTGTCTGTGAGAGCCTCTGTGTGGTAGGAAGCTGGGCCGAGACAGGCTCAAGCTTGCAGCAGGCCAACCAGCTCCACTGGCAGAACCCTGGGCTAGCTTGCCATGGAAGATCAAAGGCCTCAAAGGGCACGGGCACACACTCTCTGCAAAACGGAGGCCATTCAGATGATCATTCCAAGAGAAGAGAGCAGACTAGAGACTCCTAGGGCCTTCCGGACAGAGGGTCTGTCTCAGTTTGCTTTCTGTTGTGATAAAGACACCATGACTCAGCAACTTGGGGAAGAAAGGGTTTATTTTGCTTACACTTTCAATCATAGACCATTATCAAGAGAAGCCAAGGCAGGAATTCAAGGCAGGAACCAGAAGGCAGGAACTAAAGTAGAGACCATGGAGAGACACTGCTAATTGGCTTGCTTCTTTGCTTTTTCATATCAACCAGGACCACGTGCACAGGTGTGGCACTGCCTCCACTGACCTGGGCCCTCCCACATCAATTGTTAATCAAGAAGATGCTCTACAAACTTGCCTACAGGGAATCTGTTGGAGGCATTTTTAAGTTCCTCTTCCCAGACAACTCTAGCTTGTTTTATGTTGACAAAAAATTAACCAGGACAGGGTCCTATCAGAGACTATATGGGTGAAGTGAAGCACCATGCTTTATTGCATGTGAGGCAACACCCATGACTTATGCCTGAGTTCCCTGTGACTGAGAAATACCCAGAATTCCTTGGGCATGCCACTCTAGGTGACCCTTCAGGCTCAGTTTGTTAATTCACAGAACATGGTTATTAATATCTGTCTGGTAGCGTGAACAGGTGGCCTGAGTGAGATTGTCACCATCTGCCATGTTGGGAGATAGGTGATGGGTGGCTGCTAACCTTCCCATCAGCGCAACCTTCTTTATTTGTTTGTTTTGACAAAGGGTCTTAATATTCAGTCTAGACTGGCCTCGAACTCACCTTCAGCTCTTCTGCTTCAGCCTCCCAAGTGTTGACATTACAGGCGTGCGTCGCCAGGTCTGGCTTCATCAACTTTTTGAAAGCCACTGGAAGGGTTGACGCTCAGCAGGGCTGTACAGGGGGCAGGCTTATCCAATCTGATCATTCTAGACCACTGTTCTCCCAGTTCCCAAATTCCGAGGTGCTTTCCTCCCTTCAGCACCCTGGAGCCGAGGGCGATCTACCTACTCACAACTTAACTCACTCAGAGTTCTCTCCAACAGAAGTCAAGACACTCCCTCAAGAACTCTAAATTCTGTGGAAGTTGCAGCAACCCCCAAATTCAAAATCCAAGTGTGGTTGAGCCATCAAATAGATGCAGCCAAAAGCAATTAAGCTCTTTTTTGCTCAAGATGCTGCCTTGCTTGGTGGGGTTGTGATTTTCCCTGTTCTTTATCCTTGACACAGTTCCCATGTTCCTGCTTTGCTGCCAGCTGAAGGATGTGCTCAGTCTATGTGTACCAGGGAATCCAGCTCCGATGCTGCCCATCGTCCTAGCTTGGCTTACTCAGTTCACCCTCTGCTGTGTAGGACACCGGGTCAAGAGCAGGAAAGGACAGCTTTGAACATCGAGGGCCACCAGTTCCCAAGAGCCCTGGTAGTGAAGGTTGCTTTGAACACAGAATATGGATATAGAAATTTCAGAATGTGAAGGGCTTCATATTCATCTGGTCCAGGACGTCCTCCCTGGATAGCAGGTACGATTGACAAAGTGGGTCACATGGACACGAGGCTTCTCGAGAGCAGAGCCCTGGGCCTGGCGTTAGATGACGTGAGTGCTCTTAGCTAGTGCAGAGGGGCAGCGAGCATGGGGCCAAAGGACAACACGTCTGTGAGATCACACCATGGGCGGGACGAACCCCAGAAGAGATGAACATTAGCGAGACATGAGAAAATACGCTCTGTTCTATTTACGCTCCTTAGTAATCGTCATTTTTTTTTTTTTTTTTTTTTGGTTTTTCGAGACAGGGTTTCTCTGTGTAGCTTTGCGCCTTTTTTTAAACTGCAGCAGCATCAGAGTCCCATTTGATCTCAATGTTCATTGGCTAGACGTGCAAGGCCAGTCATTCCATCTCTTGGATTCTTTACTCATAAAACTCAGGATATTAATTCTCATATAAGGATGTAATAAAAAGAAGGAAGGAAGGAAGGGAGGGAGGGAGGGAGGGAGGAAGGAAGGAAGGAAGGAAGGAAGAAAGAAAGAAAGAAAGAAAGAAAGAAAGAAAGAAAGAAAGAAAGGTCATTTATAGGAGCTTCTGAGCCCAGGCTCCCATGGCTCACAACTGCCTGTAACTCAGCTCCAGGAGATCCTATGTGGTTACCCACATGCACATGCAGGCACACACACACACACACACACACACACACACACACACACACACACACACACACTTTGAGAAATATTTTTAAAATATCCTTTATAAGCTCCAAAGTACAACTAGAATGTAAATGGCTTGCTGATTGAAGTGGGGATGTGTTGATAAAATGCCAGATACAGCTTCCGATCGGTGTCTGTAATGGGACCTGTGTGTTCCCTCCAATGAGATTCATCTGGGGTGGGGCTTGGCGAGAACTCTCATCTCCACAGCAGGCTTACATTTTTTTCTCAAGGATGTGGGGACAGAGTTTATGCTTGGATTCCTTTCAGTGGTATAGCCAGCGTGGAAGGAAGGGCTAGGGGAAGACTTGGCTATTTAGAAGCTGGTTGGCAGTCTGGCAAAGGGATTCTAATGTTACTGTTGATTTCAGGGCATTTGAAGCTTGCAACCTGCTCTTTTATTTTTGGCATGGACTACAAAAGCTTACTGAGAGTTGAAGGGTGCATACCCTCTCAGAGAATGGCCGAACTGACCCCAGAGGATGCCCACGTGGCACTCCTTTCTGCCGTCATCCTGGCTTCCAGGTGTATTCTGTGGCTGTGCTGGGGAACTCCTTAGACGGGTCTGCTGGCCACTGTCTTCCCAGTCCAGGAAACAGGCTCCCGAGTCCCTGTCTAGTAGGATGGGTGGGGAAGCTGCATGGTATCACAGCCGCATACCTCGGTCCCTTGAACAGGCTCTGATTCACCAGTGGCTTTTTGAAAGGCACTTGTACGCTTTGTGCTCAGCTGGATGTGAAGAGGACAGACTTAACCCACCTACTCACCTTGGGGACCACATAGACTTAAGTTCAAATGCACGGGACCTTTAACTTCCTTTTCCCCTTTCCAGACTAGTCCAGCCTGTTCTGCTCTATCCTCCTTCCTCTCAAAAGCTACTTCAGCTTGCCTTGCAGTCGCCACAGGCCCGCAGCTTCATTTCCCCCTTTCCTCAGGACGTCTTTGTTTTGTCAGGACCACAACTTAATCTCCTAAATTGGAGTGACAGTGAAAGGCACATCAGTGGGCAGAGAACAATGGCTGAGCATACTCGTCACCATGCCCAACCCTGAGCATCAGCAGGACTACCCTTGTGCAGCTAACATTTGCTCTGGATCCTTGAACAGACAATTCTGATGTGATGCTCAGTCTTTTCCACCCCTACCCCTCCTGAAATATGGTAGTTAGTTAGTTAGTTAGTTAGTTAGTTAGTTAGTTAGTTAGCTAGTTAGTTAGTGTGTGTATGATGTATGTGTGTATATGTGTATGGTGTATATATGTGTGTGAATGTGTGTGTGTGTATGTGTGTGTGTGTGTGTGTGTGTGTGTGTGTGTGTGTGTGTGTGTGTGTGTGAATGTGTGTGTGTTAATGCAGGCAGACACATTTCATGACACCCATGTGGAAATCAGAACTCAACTTGGGGTGCTGGTCCTTGCCTTCTGCCTTGTTTAAGACAGGACCTCATGTTAGTCCTTGCATATGCCAGGCTATCTGACCTGCGAGGTTGATGGAATCCTCCTGTCTCTGCTTCCCATGTCTCTGTAGGAATGTGGGATCACAGATGCGTGCTACTCTGTTCAGATTGACATGGGTTCTGGAGTCTAAATTCAGGTGCTCCTGCCTGCATGGCATGTGCTTTTCCCCACTGAGCCATCCCCCCCAACCTGTTTAACCTCCTCTATGTTCAAAAGTCCAGGTAAAGAGAGGTTTCTGCTGTGGAAACACCACTGTGGCTCCAGATGGAGGAAGCTCACAGATGCCACTACCGAATGCCTTTCCAATTAAGACCAACCCATTCAACTAATTAGCACAAGGGATTAAGTTCCAGTTCCTGTGACTAACTCAGAAGAGCTGCAGCACACCGGAGGTTTTAGACAGATTCCCTTTATGCCTGAGCCTCTGTGCAGGGGTCATGCATTTGGCAGCCCAGGTTCCCACCTACGTCAGTGGAAACCCTGTGGGCAGAAGGAGGGCCGGCACTCTGCATACTCCCACGCCATCGATTCAAACCAGGGTAGAGCGTGCTGTGCCAGGCAAGAGGGTTTGATTGTCTGTGTTTTTTGTAATTACAGCCTTGACTTTAACTAGTGAGACTGGGTGGATTAATTTGAGTAATCCTTTTCATACTTACAGTCAATTTGTTTTAAAAGATAAATGTGAACATAAGTTTTCCTATTGAAGAAGACATTTTATTGCACCATTTCTAGACCTCAGGAATATCAAACAGATAAACAGCAAAGGCTGACTTCCCAGCCTGCTATACTGTGTGGGCCTGAAATAATGATATTTAAAACATATGCAGGAGGGAGGGGCACATGATCGTGTACAGAGGACAGCCTAAGAATCACCTAGATTTACAACAGAAGGTCTCAGGCATTCACACACATAGAAACGGAGGGGGACATGCATTTCATGGAGCAACCGTTTGCTGTCATTTGGTTCACATCTTTCATACTGGGGAGCTTCTACTGTGGGCTGGGTATCTTTGCTGGCCTTCGAGGTTGCCCTCAGGTCTGAAGTGAGGGGAGCAAGCTCTAGTTCCACCTAAGCAGGCTTGCACAAGTACCTCCTTATTTGTTTGTAACTGAGAATCCTTGACTTAAAGCTTTTAAGTCAATTCCTTTGTGCCCCACTGTCCCCTGTGACTTGGGAAAAGCTAAATGTTCTTCCACTGAAGTTTAAAAGAGAAGCCCAGATAAGTAAGTTTGACTTTGTGTTAAGGGTGTAGGAGTAGAAAAGGCTGCTTCCTCTACTGTTGGAAGAAACACTCCATCCAGTAGCCCTGGATTGGGGGCATTCGTGCCATCCTAACTTTGTCTAAATATGCGGCATGGACTTAAGGCCTAGATAACTGTATTTGCTAGTGGTGGGATGTCTTTGGAGGTGGGGGTGGGGCTTTGTGCCTCAAGAGGTTGTTGAAGAAGTCTTGGGCTCTCTGTGGTGAACTCTTGGAGACTTATTCTGGACAACTATTACTGCAGTGAACATGTCCCATGCTGTGACATCACTGTTGAGTCAAGCGTCTTCCTCCATGCAGATTATAAGCACTTAGAGCCAGATGCCACATTAGCCTTTTATCCTAGAACATAATTTTTGCCTTTTAGTTTACTCTAAAGAAATAACTTTTGAAAGAAACATCCTGAAATAGTTGATTTTTCTAAATCAATAAATTATTTTATATCTCCATTATTCACGAATATCAGGATGGAGTTTTCTACCTGCCCAGGACACACTTTTCTTTAGAAGCTAAGTGCAGAATTCAAAGAGAGACAGCACAATAATGGAACAAATTGAAAACTGCCACAGCCAGGACTTGAGCAGGGTCACTGAAGGGAAGTGATAGATGAGAAACACAGACAGAGGAAAATGGGTTAGGAGCAGTCCATCTCCCAGTAATGATGGAAACAGACTCCTACTCTGTCTATAAAAAATAATAAGAGAAACACAAGAAGGCTCCTAGCAGCTTTGTTCACAGGAGCCCCGAACTAGAAGGAGCCCAAGGCCTATCTGCAGTGGAATGGGTCAATACATGCTGGCTTATCCACACAGTCAAACACCACTCAATGAAACAGCAGCCTGCTGGGCCCCCCAAATCAACAGGAGTGGAGCGGCAAAGCCAAGAGAGGGAGAGGGACGACAGTCTCACAAGAGTATGTACTATGCAAAAGTTTCCAGAAAGACGGAGATGCACGTATGGTGACAGGCAACGGGAAGCTGTTTCATCTGGTGTGGATAAAACTGACTCTCAGGAGAAAGGGGAACAATGGTACCTAGCATCCCAGGGCACTTCTGCATTTTGATCTCGGTGTGTTCACGTGTGTTAAAATTCATCTTCCTGCACACTGAAGATTCATGCCATGCACATATGTAACTCAACTTAGAAAAAAGAAATTAAAAAAGAAAGAAACCACTACTATTTATTGAGTGCTTACCATGTGCCAGGCAAAGTGCTAAGCAGCGAGGCTTTAAAATATTAAGCAATTTACCACGGCTTCCAGACTCTGGGAGCCAATTCAGCTCACTCAGACTCTAAATCCCAGACTCCAAGTCCCCACTCTCTACAGTCCCTGCTTGCTCTGCAGCCTGACAGCTAATCCTCAGCCTTGTTGGCCTAGGCCCAGCCAGCCAGCCTGGCCTCAGAGCCGAGCAGGTGGGCTGGGGAAGCAGCAGCGGCTTCGCTTGAAATGTCTGTTTGATAACAATGTACCTCTGTTGCTGTATTAACGGAGCTGTTAAAACATTTCCCTTGCTGTTGGTTTGTCAGAGGCCTATGCCAAGTCTCGGGGACAGTGGTCTGATTGTTGACGGGAGGAACTCGCTGGAGGAACAGTGAATGGTGTTTTCAATAAGGCATGGAGGTAGGAACAGAAAACACATTATTTATGGGATTCCTTCTCATTCTGACAGGATGCTCTTTTGAGGGAAGGGAAGTCAGACACGAGGTTTCAGAACACACGCAGCCCTTCCGTCTACTAAAATTCCCCGCCCTAACTTAATCATTTCAGATAAACGTGCTAAAGGCGGGAGGCTTAATTAGTAAAGCCATTGGTAACAGTGACCTAATGGACATTTACTGTCTTAGTATTTCTCAAGTGAGGGGTCAGATACATGAACCCCATTCTCAGAAGGTCCCATAAGATGAAAGAAGAGAGAGCCTGAGGCTGACGAGGAGTTCCTTACCTCCACTGTCCCCTTCCTGTCCCCTCCCATGTGACCCTCCTCATCTTCAGATCCACTTTCTTCTGTGGGGGTTTTCTACCATGCTGCTCTTGCTTAGGGGATTCTCCAGAGTCCAGCCTGGTCCACCATCAGAGACTCATAATCCCAAAACCAGACTCTACATCTGTGACCACTGCCACCTCAGGCATGCCACTCAGCTTCTGGGAGGTCCTTTAGGCCAGTGGTCTCAACCTGTGGGTTGGGACCCCTTTGGCAAACCTCTATCTCCAAAAGTATTTACATTATGATTCGCAACAGTAGCAAGATTACAGTTATGAAGTAGCAACAAAAATAATTTTATGGTTGGGGGGGTCACCACAATGCAAGAAACAAAATGGTTGCAGCATCAGGGAGGTTGAGAACCTCTGTCTTAGGGGCTTCTGGTTCGGAAATGCACACGGCGTCAGCTTCAGGGGGCACTGGGAAGAGGGTACTGGAAAACTAATTTGCTCAGAGGGAGCCTCACACCTAGGATGTAGCTAACTAATGATAATAGTGGCTAATTTACTGGGAGTAAATGAATACCTCTCTTCTCCCCCAGAAAACAAAATGTGAACACAGGATTCAGGGCCAACTTCTTAACGACTTTGCTTTCTTAACTGGGTATAAATTGGGTCTGTAACACTCTGGGCTTTAAGCTCTGCCCTGTTCCAAAATCTGCTAAATGTAGAATTTTTAAATTGGAGTTCTAATTTGAAAGAAGGAATCTTTAATAAATATGGACAAAAATCCTAATTTTCTGACTTCTGAGTTGGCTCATGTTGGTAATCTGTTCAACTATTTTTGGACTAGCAGAAGAAAAAAAGGTGAGAAAGTCTGGCTGGGCTTCTATCTCTCAGGGCCGACATAAACATGGAGGGCAGGCAGTGAAGCTCCTGCCCTCTTCCCAGTCCAGGAGGCAGCCATGGCCGCTGGCAGCCTCCTTAGCTACTAGGAAATCTTAGGCCCTCTCTCCAGCATCCTTGAAGCTCTGCCATTCCACCTGTCCTGGTACAAACACTAATTTCTGTCCCTGCCCCAGGTCACTGCAGTCCTGTACCAACATGATTTTACATCTGAGTTTTCTTTAAAAACAAACCAACCAAACCCAAACCAAAAGCCAAGGCTTTGTTACATCCAGCCGGAGGGAAGCATCTCAGAACAAGATCTGGTCCGAATTTGGAGTAAGGGACAAATGACTTTTTCTGTGACCATTGTCTGCTCTTCAGCCAGTAGGTGGCACTCATGAGTGAGGGAGCCCGCTAAGGTGCAGGAGTCAGGAAAGGGGGTAGGTAACCATTGAGAAAGTAGGCTGCATGGCAGGGGCTGTTGTGTGCATCTGCCGCTTCAGACAGGTGAAGGCGTGAAGACCAAAGGCAACAGGCATGGCAGGTGACACAGTTCATTTTGAAAAAGCAGTGATGATGGTGATGGAGACTCTGGGGAGGTGGGCTCTGCTGACCAAGGTCTAACCACAGAGCAAGCTTGCACAGGGGCAAGAGTTTTAGACCTGAAAGTCACGTGGGACTCATCCACAACTTTCTCTCCTGAGGCTCTTCCTTATCTAAGCCTGCCCCTCCTGGGTCACCGGTTCACTCAGTCCCTCTGTGAGGGGCTTGGTCCTGGCCTCCCCCTACACTCCCATCAGGCACACTGCCTTTAACACAATCCGTGCCAGACTCCTGTGGTCTGTCTTGCTGAACATCTCCTTGTTCCTACCGCCTTCTTCAGGACAATGCCTCAAGAGAACCATTGTCCTGTCCATGTATCCTCCGGATTGTCCTGTGTGCTTGTAAATCCCTAGGGAAGGTTTACACGACAGACATTTTACTGCCGTGTTTTAGAGAGTTAAGAAACGGTTGGGAGGCTGAATGAGCACACAAGACTTAGACTCAACCAGATGTATCAGGAAGCCATCAGATTTAACTGCCCTGAAAGCATTAAATGTTCTTAGGAAGGAAAAAAAAATATCAAATTATAGCACTGTCTTTGAGTTCTTCGGCCCTGGTCTGAACCAAGAAGTCTCATCTTCAGTGCTAATTGACATGTGGGGGTGGTGCCTACCTGAATGCCATGACTTGACGGAGATCCCTGACTTCTACCCACCTTGACGTCTAGATGCCTGTGGCTCCCCCACCCCAGCTGTGATACCCTCCAAAATGCCCCAGATGCCCCCTAATAAAGCTCCTCCCCAGGCCCCAGTTGCACACACCATTCAGGAGATAAGGGTTATTTTATGCTAAATTGTAGCTAGTGGGATGAAGTCATGTGCCTCTGCTTCCAGCACTTCAGGTTGGTTTCTGAAGATGATGACTTTCCAGATCACAAGGGGTACCAGAGAAGCAGCAAGTGTGACAGCGCCTGACCTGAGCAAGAGGACCTGGCTGGCATGTTCAGTTAAGGGCTATGGTCCGCTGGGCTGTCTTTCCTCCTGTTGGATGATTTACTGTTCCCTATTGTCTTTTTTTTTTTTTTTTTTTTTTTTTTTTTTTGGTTTTTCAAGACAGGGTTTCTCTGTGTAGTTTTGGAGCCTGTCCTGGAACTCGTTCTGTAGCCCAGGCTGGCCTCGAACTCACAGAGATCCACCTGGCTCTGCCTCCCAAGCGCTGGGATTAAAGGCGTGCGCCACCACCGCCCGGCTTCCTTTCCCCCTTCTTTTCTTTCCTCCCGTATTCATTGTCGTCTTTCTGTCTTGCTCTTGAACAGTTAAGTCAGTTTCTAACTACATTAAAATGGTTTGCCAAAGAAGCCGACTCCAGCACCCCATGGGCATATCTTTCATCTCAAAAGACGTGGAAATTCTTTTCTCCAGGTCCCAGGCCGTTCTGTGCTGTAATTGTGAAGTGCCAGGCTGCGTTCACAAGACCTAACCAACTCCAAGAAGGCAAGTTCAGTGCAGTCAGACAATGGGTTGTATGGACAAGTTTTTTCCCTGCAGTATTTTCAAATTCCAAAGCTATACATGTCCAGGAAGCTCACTTGCAAGAAAAGAAAGCAAGCCATCAAGATGGCCTGGTCCTAACAGTTGGCCAGACCCATACCATGCACGGGCAGTACTGGGGCATCTAAGGTAGGTGAGCAGGGCTACCAGCCTACAGCTTTTCCTAGGTGTCATGTTACCGCCCCGTTGTTTGTATCCAGATAGAAGGACACCACTACCGGATACTCAACCCGGCCTCCTGCCTTCCTAACATGTGCTGGGGAAGCAGTCGGTTTAGACTCTGCGAGAAAGCAGCACTGAGCATGTGTGGGCCTCGGCTTCTCTGAAGGCTCTGCCAGTTCCGGACTGCATTTTCGGCTTCCAATACAGCAAAGCGGTGGGGCCTTCTGCCTGCACGTGGGGTTCAGAAACCCGGTTTAGACCAACCCGAGTGAGAACGATTCCAACCGATGCATCTGCGCATGTGCTGATTCTCCGGCCTCCCAGGGCTGCTACTTGGCGCTCGCAGTTGTGGAACATTCGTTTGCCAGGCTTCTGGATGGTCAGGAGCTAAAGTTGGCAGAAACACTACTGTTTTCAGTGGTTTCTCCCTCCCCTGAGTTACTTTTCTTTTAAAAATAAAGTTTTAAGCTTAAGCCCTAGAGTTCGTGCCAAGCCACAGAGTTCAATTTAGCATTTCGGGGTAGCTATTTTAATTTATTTTTACCTTATATTCTTTGACTTGAGATCAGGATCACAACACCAAGAACCGGGGTTTTTCCTATGAATGTGAAGAAGTGACATCTTTTAAGGATCTTCCACGGAGCCAGCGCCTCCTTCTCTTTACAATATTTTTGTTTCGAAATGTGTCCATTCCTCAAAACATGTTTAAATTATCTCTTGAGATTTCTATCGGCTTGTTCAGAAGCGAATACTGGGCAAAGCGAGGACTTTCATTCCCTTACTGTTTCTAACTGATACAGCTCCCAAACCTCCTTTGATCATGTTTTCCACAACTTCACTATCAAAAAGAAAAAAAAAAGGGTTCCTTTCAAAGAGGTTTTAAAAATATCACTTCAGGTTTCCCTACCCAAAGATGGCATTCTCTGAAAGCAGTTACCAAGGGTTCCATCATATATGCTCCCAGGACAGCCCAAGAGGGAAGTGTCAGAAGCTTCTCAGACTCCCTTAGGCTCACAGGGCCAGAGTGAGTCATCTGTAAATGAGTTTTCGTTGTCGGATGGACTCTCCACATGAAGGACTGGAAAAGCAAGCCTTGGAGACAGTAAATTAAAGAAGGGCTAGGCAGATGCCCTTGAGTATGAAGAGGCTGGCAGGACAGAATATAAGATAACACTTCAGTCACCTACAGATGTGAAGGAACATGGTGTTGATGTGGGAGGACACTAAGCAGCAAGGACTGGGTGGCAGCCTTCCTTTGTCAACTCGCTCTACAGGTACTCAGTACAAGGGCTGTGTGACTCCACAGCCTGGTGACCGGGGGCCTCTGCTTGCAGACCCTAGAATCTATTTGTACTAAAGTCTGCTACTCAGTGTGCCTGTGATCTCGGTGAACTACACACATACTTTCTCCTTGGTGAAAACCGGTTGTCGGGAAGGCTTCATGGGGCTTCTGTGAGGATACAGGGACAGCACCCCTGTCAGGAGCAGCCCTCCCCCATTCCTTACCTCACAAAGCTGGCTTCCTGAGCTCTGTGGTGTGGAGGCCTGGCCTTCCTGGAGTTCTGTCCTTCATTGGGTTCTTTCAAAAGCACAGTAACTAAAACTATCTCTGTGCTGGTGTAGAATCACACATAGCTCAACGTCCTCAGACCCAAAATTTCCCAAGGAGCCCTGTGGTGGGTAGCAAGACACCTAGGGACAGCCAGCTCTGCAGGGACATTGAAGGCTTTCCGCACCACTCAGATGAGAGCTGTCTGGTATTGAACAAGAGCGGAGGTTGGGGTCGGGGTGGCTCAGAGAGACAGAGCTAAGGCTGGGCAGACAGGCTGGGAATGAGAGACATGGAAGCCCCTTTCCTGCATGTCTGCTGCAGGCGGTCGGCTGCTTTTCTGGAGCACTGAAATAGAATTGATCCAGCACACCACTGACCAAGGCCATCTGCTTTGGATCTGTTTCTCTGCTGTGAAATTTGCACACACCCCTTTCCTTCTTTCCTTTTGAGTTTTAATTTCTTCTTAATTCCTGTTAAGTCTAATTATAACAAGCAATGTGCTTTGTGGTGAATTGGAAAAGAATCCAGATTAGATTGACTCTCTGGATCCTGAATCCCTCTAGGGGCTCGCTTCTCATTTAGCCTAGGATTCTGGCATTTTGCATGGAAGCAGCCTGCCCAAACACAGCCCAGGACTACATTTTGAAATTCTTAATAATGAATTTTATCTTAGTGTAACCAAAATATTACACCCTCACCATGCAATTGATAGAGGTTAAGTATCCTTAATGCAAAAACCGGAAATCTGATACTGTTGAGGTACAGACATTATGCAACCAGTGGAAAATACCATACCACAAAACTCAGTTTTTATGCACAAAGCTTAAAATTTGCTATAAAATTGCCTTCTGGCTATGAAGATTATATGTATATAAAACATAAATAAATTTCATGTTTAGACTTGATTCTGTCTTTTAGTATTTCATCATGTAAATACAAATATTCATAAATCCAAAGAAATCCAGAATCTAAGACTTCTGATCCTAAGCATTTAAAAATTGCTTTTGTGAGGCTGGAGAGATAGCTCAGCAGTTAAGACCACTGGCTGCTCTTCCAGAGGACCTAGGTTGATTCCCAGCACCCATATGCCAGCTCACAGTGGTCTGTAAACCCAGTTACAGGAGATCTATGCCATCTTCTGACCTCTGTGGTCACCAAGCATGCCTGTGGTACTCAGACATACATGCAGGCAAAACATCTATACACATAAAATAAAAATGAGTAAGTCTCTTTTAAAAATAAGGGTTTTTTTTGGTGTGTGTGTGTGTGTGTGTGTGTGTGTGTGTTTGCACATGCCAGGACACATGTGTGGAGGTCAGAAGACAACCAGCAAGAGTCAACTCTCTCCCTCCACCATGGAGGGTCCAGGAATTGAACTCAAGTTATTAAGTTTGACATTGAGCAACCGCACAGACTTGTATCACACGACTTTCAAGAATATATTAATTTTGTATCACGGCATCACACTAGTGCTTTATTTTACATTTTTTTGGGCAGTGAATCTTTGAAGTTTGCTGTGCACGTTACACATGCAGCACCTTCTAGTGGCTGATGTCTACTGCACTGAGCAGCAGCTGCAGAGGAGTGAAGGAAGACAGGGACTGAGACCTCTTCTTGCCTAAGGTCACCCTGCTGACACTCTTCCGAAATGTGACTGGAGCATGTCACTCTGGCACCTAGCAAACCCAGATGATAAGTGCATCTTATTTTTAGCTTCTGCTGCAGTATTCCTTATCTCAAGAAGGTGTTTTTGTTTATGTTTCCTCAATGTGTCTCTTGCTATTTTGGACATGACAGAGTGGGACAGATGGCACCAGAAGGTACAGATTCCCCAGTCGGAACCTCAGGTGCTGGCAGCTGCTATGGCAAGGGTCGCTTATCTCCAGAGCCAGATGCCCCAGGGACTGAGAGGAGCCTCAGCGATTCTCCTTTAGGCCCAGCAGATGGGATCTGCTGGAAAGGCTCCAGATCTGCAGAAACTCAATCCCTTGGTGCTGAGGGTGGCTAGACAAGCACAGAGAGTCCCTCAATGCTTTGCAAAACCTCCGAGCCAGGCTACCGTGGGCTAGACTGCCAAACCTTCAGAGGGTTCGCTTTGTCGCTGCTATCAAAACAAATGGGAGGTGCAAGGACCGTTCATCAGAACGGTGCCTTCTTTGAGTGACAGCCCCGGCCACCATGTGATCTCACGTGGAGATGGTAGCAACCGGAGGCTGGCATCACATTTGACTCTTGGAGATGAGGTGGTTTTGAGACTGCGACTCTAGAATCTGGGACGACAGCATTTTTTTTTTCCACTTGCAAAATGGAGGTTCCAGGATCTGTGTCTTAGGGCCCCTTTGAGGATGAGTAAGAAGGACAATCTGACTTACTTGGTGTTGTCCCTGGCAGGAGAGCAGGCTAGAAACCAATGCCAACTGTTTTCACTGCTGTCCATAGTATGTGTGTTACATCAGTGAGCAGATAGCGCCGTGTGCCTGCTCTGGACCAGATACTGCACGTGGTCCTGGCATATACAATGTTCTATCGACCTATCTTTTCAGCATGGCTGTGCTAAAACTTGGCTGGTACAGCAATGTGGGTCAAGAGCTCTATCTTCAACTCCAGTTTAAGCTTCTCTGTGGCTCTAAATCATATCCCTGCCAAGCACTTTCCTGGAAGGTAAATGTGTGGATGAGTCAACAGACAGGCTCATGGCAGACTCTGGAACTGCCAGCAGACCCCCTCTGGCTCCTCACTTCACGCCTCCACTCCACATCACAAGCTGCAAGTTCAGTCTCTGGGACCTCTCCCCGCTCCCCCTCCCCCGCCCCGTCACTCAGGAACCTTCTCCTGCCAGCTCCAGAACAAAGCTGGGGCTTTTCAAACAGAGATGGATGAGCCACTATCCTTGAGAGCCTTCCTAGATAAGTGAGCATAGTGCTGGGGGAGCCTGGCGACAAAAGGTAGCATGACTTGAGAAAGTCTGGACTTCTCCAAGTCCCCAGAGGGAGACAGCAGCCCGGGCCCAGCACTTCCTGTTCTAGGGGAGGCCGAAGACCTGGCGGTGAGACTTCCTCAGAGACTCAAGGAGCTGTGAGCACTAAACATCATGAGTGGGATGAGAGTGGGAACCAAGCTGAGCATCAGACTGCTGTGTCATGAATGTGAAAGGTCCACCCAGCCCCCTGGGTCTGAGCACTTGACCTCCTCTGATCTCTTTGTTGGGGGGAGGCTGTGGCGCCTTAGGGACAGAGGGTCTAGCTGACTGATGTAGGCCACTAGGGGATGGCCTTGAGGCTTCAGATCCAGACCCACTTTGAACGTGAGTTCTTTGCATCCCTGTCTCCTGAATATGAGAAAGATGTCCAAGCTTCCACCAGCACTACCTGACAACCATCTGCCGCAGTGGGCCACCTCCCTTTAAACCATAAACCAAGTGAAGCTCCCCTGCTTAAGCTGCTTCAGTCTTGTATTTTATCATGAGAACACGTACACACACACACAAGAGAACTAATACATTGACATATGAACATGTAAGAGAGATTGCCAGTGAAAACAGGGGAAGTCTTTGGAGACAAGTTTTGACAGATTCACAGATGTTGCCATGCTATCCAGGGGTACTAACATAACGCAGTGTGGGTGATGCTCTCGGGGTAGAATTGATGCCCAAGAGTTTACGTCCACGGAGCATAGGAGAAACAAGGATAGTCCATTCAGCAAAAGCAGACAAGCTAAAAAAAAAAAAAGAAGAAAAAGAAAAGAAAAGAAAAAGCCGTCTACTTTGGGTTATTTGCAGCACTGGACCTTTTACTGACTCCTGGCCTAGTAATTTGTTCCCCTTGGTGTTGGCATGGATGCTGGTGAAGTCAGCAGCATAAAGGTGCATTTAAAAAAGCAAAATAAAATTAAGGAAATGCCACAGAAGTGACAACATGCAGCCGAAGATCGCCAAAGCAGCTTCTAAAATTGACTTGGTTACTGTGGCTTATTGGCCACATAGACCTTTTTAGCATTTTATTTTCTTGACCATATTTTGGGTTTAAGGCTAGACCCAGTGATGAAAACTCCAAACTGGAGACACACTGGCAGCACTGGTGAATCAGCTGAGCATAGCCTCCACGGCCAGACTGCAGGGCACCCCGGGGGCAGCTGGTGCAAGGGCTACCCTGCAACCCACACTCCCCGGCTGATTAACGATTCGATTCAGCAAATTGTTTATGCCACCCAGACTCAGCTTCCTCTCAGCAGAGTGAGCGGGAGGCACTTGCTTCAGCTGTTAGCCGAGAACTCGGAGACTGGGATTAGATTTCTGTTGGGTCCTGACTCTCACTTGTGGGGTGAGTACTAAGGCCTCTGCTTCCTCTTCTATGTGGTGGGCTATGTCCAGGTTTAGCCAGTGATTTCTTCCTGATGACTGGGAAATCTGAAGGAATTGTGCCATGTTGCTGTTGTTGAAACAAACCCTACCAACCCTCTTAAAAAGAGAAAGAGAGAGAGAGCCGGGCAGTGGTGGCGCACGCCTTTAATCCCAGCACTTGGGAGGCAGAGGCAGACGAATTTCTTTGAGTTCAAGGCCAGCCTGGTCTACAGAGCGAAATCCAGGACAGGCTCCAAAGCTACACAGAGAAACTCTGCCTCAAAAAACAAAACAAAACAAAACAAAGCCAGAGGGGGGGGGGGTATGGAGTTAGGAGAAATAGCTGGATTTATTTATTTATTTATTTATTTATTTATTTTTAAACAACTGGCCTCATGTGTTAAGAATTACTTTGAAGACCCCCAACTAGGCAAAACTTGGTAATACACTTTCTTCATTATCAACATCAAGTGTTGTATTTCTTTCAAAGTACTGCCCAGCATGCCTGGAATAGCTACACCAGAAGGCCCTGTATTTCTGCCTGTGAGGGAGCAAGTTTGTGTTGGGTACTGTGAGAACCAGCACCCTCAGTGATAGATGAGAGGAAAATGGATGCGGAGCTGTCTGCCTCTCTCATTGGTGAATTTTAAGGGCTTCTCTATGTTTGAACTCAGTTTTTCAGCTGATTCTTGCATGGGGTGTCCTGTGACCTCCAAAGTGGGCATTGTCGTTCCTAGAACCTAGGCCCTTCCTATCCTCTTTGACATGAAACCAAAGATATCCGTAAGTCTCCTTCAAAACTGGTAGGTGACATTGACCTCTCCGGTGCTGGAATGTGCATCTCAGCTGCTTGGCAGAGCCAAGATGACCAAATAGAATGCCAAACTGGCAGTTTCCAGGCACAGGAAGCCTACCTTGTTTCCCTGAGGGATTCCAAGGATGGATGTCCAGCCATGGGGCCTT
The DNA here is from genome assembly GCF_007827085.1 of Peromyscus californicus insignis. Taxonomy (NCBI): domain Eukaryota; kingdom Metazoa; phylum Chordata; class Mammalia; order Rodentia; family Cricetidae; genus Peromyscus; species Peromyscus californicus. The sequence goes on along the minus strand of NW_026294606.1, from coordinate 76,483,265 downwards.
GAAAGTTCTACCATACAGTCTAGAGAGATGGCTCAGCCATTAAGAAAACTAACTGCTCCTCCAGAGGTCCTGAGTTCAAGTCCCAGCAGCCACATGGTGGCTCACAACCATTTATTATGGTACACAATTCTCTCTTCTGGTATACAGAAGTGAATGCAGACAAAACAGTCATATACATAAAATACATTAATAAATAAATCTTTTTTTAAAAAGACAAGAAAAGAAAATTCTGCCCTCCAAGTTCAGTGCTTCACTCCCCAAATCAGGATGTTCATGTGCTCATGACAGTATCCAGACAGCACGGAAAAGTAAGTTTCTAAAGTGCCCAGCTTTCTGCTGGGGTCCTGGTAAGAACTAAAGCCAACAGGTTGACTATGCTTGCAGACCTTTGAAATGTATACACACGGGGCTGGAGAGTCAGCTGAGCACTAAGAGGAAGTTCTCTCTTACAGAGGACCTGTGTTTGCCTCCCAGCACCTGTGTGAGCAGTTCACAACTGTCCGGAACGCCATCTCCAGAGGGTCTGAGGCCGCTGGGCTCTGCCAACACCTGATCTCATGTTGAAAAATTAAAATTAAGTCTTCAAAATGCACCCATCCGATGAACACAGTGAAAATTTTGTGCACATTCTCTTTTACAAGTTTTTTTCTTTTGTTACTATGGGAATACTTATTTGATAGTATCGTTGCCTTTCATGAATGCAAGGCATACCTTCGTTCTTTCTCTGACTGAGGCCTTCTCTTGGTTGCTTCCAGACTTTTGTTTAAATATTGCTGTGATTGAAGAACACCCTTCTAAACACATTCCCGTGATTTCCCCCTCAGGCCATTGGGCAGCACGCTGACACTCACTGTCAAATTGGCCCCTAGAATGACTCTAGAAATTTCTACTCTCACCAGTGTGGGGTCCAAGAAGCGGGTGATACCCAACAACAAAGAGATGAAATCTTTTCCCTAGCCTCCTAGCTTCTCATCTGGATCTTCCTTCTCATATCTAACTCAGAAGCCTGGCACGAGTTGCTGGACTCAAGATAGAAGGAATTATAACATGGGCGAAGATACACAGGTCCTCGGCCTAGGTGGTAAGAAACTGGAAAATACCATTCAGGTCTAAACCCTGAGACACAGGGATGGAAGGAAAGAGAGAGAGAGAGTGTGTGTGTGTGTGTGTGTGTGTGTGTGTGTGTGTGTGTGTGTGTGTGTGTTTTCCTGCGAGCTTTGTGTGCTGGGCTTTGAGTTACTTCAAAATCAGATTCTCTGAAGGTCAAAGTCTCATCAGCATCCACTAACACATGCGCAAGCATCACTTAGAGGTCACTTCTGGGAAGCACTGGATGATCTAATAACCCAGTTAGTTTTTCATAACGTGATTTCCAACATACCACAAATAGTTGATCTGTAGGACAATACTGGGAAATTCCTTTAAGAGGCTTAATAATAGTAAAAAGTCAGATTCTAGAAATAAGAGAATTTAGTCAATAAATAAGGAGGATTGCCACGGACTGGCCCATCCCAGTCCGTGGCAATCAGGGGTACCACGACCGTAGGGGGACCAAAGCTTGGGTAGTCAGGAAGGCAAGGATTCAGCGAATGACAGACAGACAACACACTCAGAAGTGGTTTGAATCTGCTGCAATTTTACTTCTGTAAATCAGTAGTTTATATATAGAAAAGAAAACTATCAAGTCATACAAGGAGCAACAAGAGCTTGGCAATAATTCAATTACATCATCTTTAAAAAACAGCAAGCACACAATTATTAATCGGCGCTAGACATACCCCTTCACCCACAAGAACTTTATGACCCAAAGAGCAGTCTGTGTTTTTAAACTTAGTACGGTCCCTAGACTTGTGAAGGCTTCTTTGCGGTTGCGGCTGTGTCCTTCATCTTTATCTCAGCCGCTTGCTAGTTTATTATTCATTTTTACTTTTCTGGTTCTCATGACCCACTTAGCCAATTTGGATGCTGCAGATCCTCCCTAAGTCTTTCTTTAGTTCTTTTATCACATATCTCTTTACTATAAAACCTTTTTACCTGCTGAAATATGGACTCTTGTACTTTTACTCCTGTAAGGGGAAGGGGTTCTGTTGTAGTCCTTAAGTTTCCCATGCTGAGCTTCCTCAACAGAGGGGCCCACCATCTGCCTCCTATGAGATAACATCTTTTGTCATAAATCACTTTAGTTGGGATTCCTAAAGGATTCCTAGTGGGTGAGTGTTCATTCCCCAGAAGTGCCTGAATTATACTTTCTATTATCTAGTAGCTCGAGGTCTTTAAGGAATAGCTCATTCTGCTATATCTAAATAAGGTCCATGTCCAGCTTTCCCTCTCCTCCATAGTTCACAACCCAAGCATTCATTAATTTTGGCTGTGTTTTATAGATTAATTAGAACATTATCAGAAAAGCAGTTATACAGAACCCATAGCCCAGAGAGCTCATGATCTGTGAAGCACATCTCCTTCAAGAAGGAGGCATAACACGGGCACTCTGCCAGGGACCTCCAGGGAGCTTAGTCCCGTGGGACACGTATCTGCCATCCGCTATTATTGACATAATTGTTTATGTCACATGGATGACACTGGAGTTGGTGTGGCAGAGGATAACAACAAAAGGTCGCTGGGTGGTGGTGGCGGTGGCGGCGGCGGCGGCGGCGGCGGCGGTGCACGCCTTTAATCCCAGTACTCAGGAGGCAGAGGCAGGCGGATCTCTGTGAGTTCAAGGCCAGCCTGATCTACAGAGTGAGATCCAAGACAGGCACCAAAACTACACAGAGAAACCCTGTCTTGAAAAACAAAAAGCAAACAAACAAACAAAAAAGTCCATCTTAAATTAGCTGGGCTCAAAGATATCTATATTCAGTCTTTCCTATGAACACAGGGATTTTTAAAAATAAATTGTGTGTGTATACCTGTGTGTGTACGTGTGTGTATACATATGTGCCATGATACATGTGCCGAGAGCGGACAACTATTTAGAAGTGGGTTCTCTCCTCCTGCCTTGTTTTTGAGGTGGGGTCTCTACTGTACTGGGTGCACCAGGCTAGCTGCCCTGCAAGCTTCAGGGTAACTTTTCTGTCTTGCTTCCCATCTCACTGCCGGAAAGCTAGGATCGCACAAGTTCACCACTGAATCGAGTGCTTTACCTGGGTTATGGGGATTGATCCAGGGTAGTCGGGGTAGCACAGGCAAGGCTTTCACTGCGGGGTCATCTCTACAGCCCCTAGAGTAGAGAACATTTGATGAGAGTAGTCAAAAGGGCTCTTGGGGTTTGAGTTTTAACTTCTCAACCCGTGGGCTCCAGAGAAATATGAAAGGACAGTGCCCCCTGTAGCCTTTGGAGTTTAGATAAGAATGAAAATGCCGTTTGTAGATACAGGGCTTGGAACCTCCTTTTAAGGTCAAAGCAGCTGGACTGAGTGGACTCTTTAGAGCCTGAGTATGTTCAGAAATAGAGGACACTTTTGTGTCCTCTGAGTGGCATGAGGAGGTTGGAAGGGCATGTCCCCAGTGATGAAAGCTTCTTCAGATTGCCGGGAGGATGTGGCAGCAGTGTCCTTCAATTTGGACACTTCTGAGCAAGCATATCACATTCCCCACATACCAGCACCTCTCTGCTACCCACCCGACCCATGACAGCAAGCTACCAGGATGACGGGCTGTCCTCTTGAGACAGAAGCACAGAAGGAGAATCCTCTGTAGATTCCGGCTTTATCAGGCGAGGGTAAGTGCAGCCGGGGGCCACACCAATGTTTCCAAAGCCCTTGTCTTTCACACTTCCTTGACACAGACAAGGCTGTGCAGGAGGAACCTGGCGGAACCTCTATTTTTTACAGTCAGGCCACCACTTGGCATCAGATTTCTCTGCCCTTGGTGACGTCCCCAATCCCTTCTCCTCACCACCATTGCTCCTTCTTCAGCTTTCAAGGAGCAAATCCTAGAGGTCAGTAACAAGTTCAGTGAAGGGTCTTCACACTCACCTTAATAAATGTTGCTTAAATTCTTTTTTGTTGTTGTTGTTGTTTGTTTTTGAGACAGGGTTTCTCTGTGTAGTTTTGGTGCCTGTCCTGGATCTTGCTCTGTTGTAGACCAGGCCAGCCTCGAACTCAGAGATCCACCTGGCTCTGCCTCCTGAGTGCTGGGATTAAAGGCGCGCGCCACCACTGCCCAGGCAGTTGCTTAAATACTTACTGAGCACTAGGCAGTGTATGGGGCTCGAGAGGCCATATCTCTCCAGTTTGAGAGACAAACACATATGCAAATAATTGTGTTATAATTACAAGCAGACTTGAGCTGACAAGCCAGGTGTCTGCCATGCAGATGTTAACATTCTTAGCAATCTTTCATTTAGCATTCAAGCTGAGTCTTTCTATAGCATATGCAGACCAAGTCTGAACTTTATCCTGCAGGGAGAGACAATGAATGGCATGCTCAGTCTTAGCCATCCCTTTGGCTAAGGGTCATATTGGAGTCTAAAAAGGACCAATCTAGAGGCAAAAAGATGCTCTTGAAGGACTTTGTATAAATGCCCCTGGGCAGTGGAAGCATTTAAGCTAGGGAACTGGTTTCCAAGCCAGCTGCTTGGTGGCTGGCTGGCATTGTAGCTGCACCAGCTAGTTGAAATGGAGCAAAACGTTTCCCTAGAACAGGGTAATACTGATATCAGCATGTGAGACAGACCATATAAAGCAGTGGTTCTCAACCTTCCTAATGCTATGACCCTTTAATATAGTTCCTCAGATCCTAGTGACCCCAACCCATAAAATTATTTTCATTGCTACTTCATAACTGTAATTTTGTCACTGTTAAGAATCATAATGCAAATATATGACATGCAGAATATCTGATATTTGACTCCTGTGAAAGGGTCATTTGACCCCCCAAAGAGGTTGGGATCCACAGATTGAGAACTAGCGAGCATTCACATCTTGCTTTCTTATGCTGAAAGAAAGGTGCCACAGGGAAGTTGCATCTATGGGTCTGAAGCTCAGGGGTCAGAGTGACAAGGCTCACTGAGCAAAGTAAAGGGAAGCAAAGGCTGAACCCCAGAGAATTCAATCAAAGAGATGGGTGTGTGGTGGTATTTTACTTGTACTGAAATGTGATTTTAATTGTATGTTAATAAATAAAGTTGTCTGGGGGTCAGAGCTATTAGAGCCATAGCAAGTGCATGGCGGCAGTGGCGCACGCCTTTAAGGACCTGGAGGGCGGTACATTCAGGCAGTGACGAGGCAGTCACATGTTTGGGTTTACAACCAATAAGAAGGCAGAGCAGCTAGACTATATAAAGACACACACAGGAAGTAGGTCCCCTTTTTCGGAGAGCTCTCTTGGCTGAAGAGGATCCCTGAATCAGGAAGGGTGAGGCTCTTAGCTCTGACCTCTTGGCTTTCTTCTCTGAATTGGCTCTGTGTTTATTATTTAATAAGACCGTTGGTTACATCTACATGGGTGAGAAAAGTGAACTCAAAGAGAAGAAGCTGAGGAAACCAAATTCAGAGTCTGTTCAGGAACCTAGGAGATAGAAGACAGCACATCCAGGAAAACCATGGTCTACAGCATCCAACAAGGCAGAAAGTCAGTGACCCATGACACTCAATTCCTGTTTTAACAACACAAATGTCACTTGTGTCCTTGGAATAAAGAGTGGCCCCTATGTGAGGATAGAAGGTGGCGGGTGGACAGCAGCTTGAAGAGTGAGTAAGGTTGAGAGGGAGGCAGGATGTGAGAGCTCTCCCTCTGTGACTGGGGATGACAAAGGATTGCCATCAGAGAATGCAGGGAGGACATGGGACTTAGTGTTCTTTAGAGAAGCAGGTGGGAGCCATTTGAACAAATCTGTAGGCTGTGGGGGAACTTGGGAGAAAGAGAGAGAAACTGAAAAGGAGAGGGTTGAGCCTGTTGTATAAGCTGACAATATGATCATCCCATGCTCTGGGAAGGTTTTATTATAGATATGAGAGAGAGAGACCAGCCAAGGGGCATCTGGAAGAGTCAAGAGCAGAGGGAGAAGGAAGTGGACTGAACATGGCCAGGGGACTAGACATGGCCAAGGCTCTCTGTGAGAGAGGGGTGACTAGTAGGGAGTAGAGATTAGAGAAATCATAGAGAGAGAAAAAAGAGCCCAGAGAGAGCATAGTGAGAACAGCAAGGTCATAAGAGAGTGAGTAGCCGTGGGAAGGAAGCCCATGAGCTTGAGGGAGTTTCAGGCAGAGAAGGAGGTGAGGCAGGCTAAGATGGGCTTTGAAATGCTGACAGGTGCCATAGGTATATGTTAACTGGAGAGCCATATGTACCTTTTTGCCAGAGGTAAGGGAAATGACTCCTTTTGGTAGATGGAAATTGTCTTCAAAAGTTCCTGAGGCATGCTGGTTTTTAATCCAATCACCAGAAATCTTCCTATAGTCTAAGTTGAGCTCATTTCTGAATATGTGGACAAGCTTTAGGAGTTTGGGGAATTAGAGTTTCCTTTGAACCTGACACCCAAAGGGCTGGGGAGGACTGGGCTGCAGGGTCTGGGTTCAGTTGGAGTTTTCCTGTCCCGATGACCTGCTCCCAAATAACCATCATAGACTTAAGATTACTTATAAATGTGTGGCCAATAGCTTAGGCTTGTTACTAACTAGCTCTTACAACTAAATTAACCCACACTTCTTATCTACCCTCTGCCATGTGGTAGTACCTTTTCTCAATACAGCATGCTCAACTCCTGCTTCCTCTGCATCTGCTGGTGACTCCTCTGACTCCAGACTTCCTCATCCCATCATTCTCAGTTTGACTTTTCTGCCTAACTTTACCCTGTTCGGCGTATTGGCCAGTTAGCTTGTGCATTAAACCAGTCACAGTGACATATATTCATACAGTGTACAGAAGGATTGTTCCACAATATCGGGTGGGGTTGGGGGGATCTGCTGAGTTTTGAACAGGAAAGGCAAACCTCATATCCCTTAACTGGAAGTAGACCAAGTGTAGGTGTGTGTGAGTTTGTCAACTGAGAGCTAGAAGCCAAGGGAGCTTACATCCATAGACCTCAGTCTTCCCCTTAGAGAGAGAGGCCCAGCCAGGGTGAAAGAAGGGAGGATGACCTCAGATGTGACAGAGCCTCATCTCACAGCTTGGCCCTCCCAGGCTCACAGGAGAGAAGAACAGCTCAAGGGACTGAGAAGATTTGAAGACCCGAGACCAGAGCAGAGACGCACCAGTGGGCTGCCATGCTGTGTGCTCTACAACATAGGCCCAGCCACTGTGACCTTTTGGGTTGTTCCAAAAGCGACTGCTTCCTGCTGAGGCTGAGGCCCATAAAGCACAGAGGAACAAATACATTCGGAATCCTTGTGACTATCTGTGTGCCAGGAAAAAGAAGGGGAGAGGGCAGTGCAGGGTCCCTTCCCCTGAAGAGCTTTGTTGTAGAATATTCCTTTACACTGCGTGAAGATGTGTCATTGTGATTGGTTTTATGAAAAGCCAAATGGCCATTAGCTAGGAAGGGTTAGGCGGGACTTCTGGGGACAGAGAGGACACAAAGAGAAAGAAAGGAGAAGTCCCCAGCTGGATGCAGAGGGAGCAAGACATGCAGGAAGAGAGGTAAAAGCCATGAGTCACATGGGAGCACATAGGTGAATAGAAATGGGTTACTTTCAGTTAGAAGAGTTAGTGGGACAAGCCTAAGCTATAGGCAGGCCGAGCTTTTATAATTAACAATAAGTCTCTGTGTCATTATTTGGAGGTGGTAGCAGAAAAGAAAAATCCGTCTACAGAGCTTGCTTATCAGAGTGGGCCAAGAGTATAAGAAACAAGTGAACCACATTGTCTCCTGTTTTGTTTTCTTCATGCCAGTCAGACAGAGCTAAAACTCACCCTTGTAGGATGCTGGAATTTAAGAGGAAGAGGAAGCCTAAAACTTCTGTCTTCTGCCCTCTTAAAGGGTGACATTAGAGGACGTCCCTTGTCTCCTTTGCGACACTTCACTGTCTCGCAGTCCTCAAGGAATCTCCGCCCTAATGGGAGACTTCAAAAGAACAATGCGGAGCAATTATATTAAGGAGTTCAAAAAGAAAAGGAGGAAAAGAAGGATTCATTTCTTCTTTTCACTGCTTCGAATTTCTCCCCGCGCTGCCAATTGGACATGCCACTCTCCAGCACCCCAAGGCACTTCAGAAAACCATTAAGCGTTTTGATGTCCTGGGTTTAGGGCTGATTGTGTTTCAGCCAGATCCAGCTTAGCCTCCTCCGAGGCTGGCATAGCTCGTCTCCTTTCCTGGTATACATGTCCTTGTACACAAATCCATGTAAATATGCGGTAGCCATCTATCCGTTCCACATGGAGTTGACTTTCATCTCTCTAAAATCATTTGAAAACTCTAAGAGGAAGGCTATCATCCAAGTCTAGTTCCAATGTAAATGCATGCTGGTAAAGAGGGATGGGGAAAGATGAGTGGATTCGAGGGGCCACATTTCTGCCACGATTCTTCGTTTCTGTGACTTGACCTCTGTGGTGGCTATGCTTTGTGTACCTCTAGAAGATTCAGACATGCATTCACTGTCATGGTGCTTCCAGCCCCTCACAACAACGTCATTCGATGCACACCAAGGTGTTGTTTCTCAGAGCCAGGGGAAAATGCAGCCTGGAGACAGAGATGGTCAGTTTGCAACTCCTCTGAGAGTCATGCATTGCTCCTCATTCTGATCATAGAGTGGAAAGTTCTCATCATTTGAGAAGTGTGTTGTTCGTGCTTGGAGTTGGACTTTGACCTCCTTTCTCCCCTGTTATATTAAAACTATGAAGAATATGCTTCCTTCTGGATAAACACAGAACAAGAGGAAAGTTGTCTGTCTGCAGTGGGGCTGCAAGAACTCAGAGAAAGCCACAGCCCTAGCATTCAGCCCAGGGTCAGGGCATAAACCAATTATTACACAGTTCTAAAGCCTACAGCTCACTGTGAATTCTTTCATCCTCTATACGCTACTTCTGTTCTCTATTACTAAAAGGACAGAGTAGGAATTTAGCCTCCTAATTGTGTTTATAACAATCAAACATGAATGAATTCCTGAACCTCTTTTCTTTGGGGTATGTGTTTAGGTCTTATTCCATAGCCCTGGCTGGCTTAGAACACATGATGCTCCTACCTCAGCCTCAAAAAAGTTGGCATCACAGGTGTGCTTTATCTCACCCGGCTTCTTGAGCCTTGCTATGAGCAAAATTATCTACCATGAAATTGTTGTTTGCTTGGTTGTCCACCGTCTACTTAGAGCCAGCAGGTCCAGTTCCTGCTCAGACACTTGCTTGTCATTCAGGAAGCAGGGAGAGCATTTCTTCATGTGACCTGAAGATTCCAAAAGAAGCAGCTCCAACAAGCCAGTCAGGGTACCAGGTCAGCTTCAGCATCAACTCCGTTCATTTAATAGATGCCTTTTGAGCAGCTGCTCTGTGGGATGGAGGCAAGAGAAAGGTGTCTCCCCACTGGTTCAGCCTCACCTCCCAGCTCTGCATTTTCGAAGAAGTTCGCACATACTCAATCCTCATCTCCTCTTCCCTGACTGTGTGAGGAGCACATATGCAAAAGTTGGCCATGCCCTTGACCTCCCAGGAGCTCACGTTGGAGAAGTGACTCTGAGTTTCTCCACAGTTTCTCCCTCCCTTCTTCTGCAAAGGGACAAGGAATTCCTTGCCTCCCGTTTGGCCACCAATGGAATTTTGTTCCATCCTTCCAAACCTTCATACCATCTAGCACATCTCTAGGAGAGTGGAGAAAGTTCTTACGGAAGTCACTTAGCTTTTGATCTGAACTGGCCAGAATACATGTCTGAATCTGATGACAATGTTAGGATTTGGAACCAAAATGTTCATTTTGAAGACAACCCTAAAATGACTCATTATTAGATTAAGCTGATTCTAATTCAATCAGCCATCTCTTGACATAAAGAAGAAAAATCTATTTTTTTTAAAAAAAAAATGTGGCAATTTCTAAGAAACTGGCCCCATAATCTTAAATTAAAAGCAGGTTTCCACACGTTGGACTCATGCCCCTTGAGCCTTTGGTATTACATTTGGTCTATTTGGTTAGTTAAATAATCGTAACAAAAGAAGACAGACTAGATTATGTTAAATAGAGGGAAATTTAAGAAAGTAATTATGGTATTAAGTTGGGCCAGGAGGTGAGGGCTGTAAGTAAGAAGATCACTGCTATTTAAACAGAGTGCCATGTCTCCATCTGGCCTGGGCCTTCCCGGATAATGGGAGGCTCTATCCCCTTCCTAGCTTGAGAAAGAACTCTAAAGAGATTGTCGGGTGAGACTTTTACAGGTTCTAAAATACCTTGTGTGAAGTTGCTTAACTTCTCGGGTTAATGACAATGTTAATATTCTATGATAGAGAACATCATAGTCAGCAGTCCAGGTGTGGGAGGTATGTGAAGGTCGTAGCAAGTTCATTTTCTGTGACTCTTGTGAACTACCTGTGTCTGCTTGACTAATCAGGGGATGTTTCAGAGAGGGAAAAAAATGTAAGAGGGAAGCTTCAGGCCAAGGAGTCCTAGGAACTTTTAATTTTGTGTGAAAATAAACAAACAAACAAACAAAAACAAAGAACCAGAACACTGGAAGTCACTACTTCCGGTGAGAATGAAATGGCTGCCCATGGGAGAGCTCCTATGAGCCAAACTGCTGCTTAGAAGAGACCACACTGCAGAATGGGCGGGGAGAGTTGGGGATGAATAGACTGAGCTTACTTACTCCCATTTTTTAGTTGGATGGTGTTTTTCTAGTCCCTCCAGTTCGAGGGGGATCCCACTTCCAGTCTTCATGATTGCACAGTCAGTGCTCTTAAGTGCCATCTCTCCAGCCTCTCCAATTGTCAAGCTTGTGTGGTAGCATCTTCCCGGGAAGTTCTGGTAGGATGGAGAAAAAGAACAAAGACCAGCTGAAAGGTCTGTTACTGGATGACTCTATTCATACAGCGGTCCCTAAGGAAGAAGATGGGCCAGTGGGAACCAGGCAGGAGGCTGGGCCACGAGGAGACGTCAGAAAAGCTTCCCTGTCAGGATGGAAGGGTTCTGACTGCCTTCTTATGGAAAGAGTTGCATAAACCTCTAATGTACATATGACAAAGTTACACACACCCAGGCGTGCACACACAAACACACACATGCACACATGCATGCACACACAGAGAACATGCAAAGACTGGTGCAATCCAAATAAGCCTTTGAACTATGCATTTGAAGTTAACCTCAGGAGAAGCTGGGGCAAGGGTACACAGGAGCTTTCTATGACTCCTCCGCTTCGCATGAGTCTCAGCTTTCTATGACTCCTCCGCTTCGCATGAGTCTCTAATCATAATCTCAAAGAACGTAAAACGCAAGCGCATAAAGTCACAGCCCATCAATAATGTTATAAATGTTGACAAAAGCAGTTTTGTATCATCTTTATTAATTGCCAAATTTTAGTCACTGGTGTCTCTTTATTTGCCCCTCTTTCCAACGTGACCGCATCGAACAAATCTCCTTTTTCTGCTCTTCATTACTACGTGTCTGGTTTCTGTTTCTTTTGGCCTGTCAAGCACACGTGGCTGGCTAAGCCTAGCTTGTGAGAGCCTAACAAGTCGGGGACAATGAAGGCAGATAGGGAGAAATATCAGGTCAAAGCAGCTGGTTGTTTCACAGTGGAGCTGCCAGAGCAAGCTTGTAACTTCAAGGAAAAACCCAGAAGAGGGACAGATCTGACAAGGCACACACTAACGTTAATGCCAAAGCTACAGCATGGCACCCTGTCACATGCCTCTCCTCTCAGGTGCATCAGATCCTCCTCCAAACTTTCAGCCTCTTGTCCCTTCCCAGTCCTGGGGACCACAGGTTCACAGAAGTCAACATATTTTCCTCTTCATAATCTGCAGCCTCTGCTCCATTCTGTTTCCTACAAAGGTCATGGGCTTTTGAAAATACTCCTCTTAACTGACCCCTGCACACAGTAGCCCCCCCAGCCCTATTCAATCAAAACCCTGCCAGCTCTCTCAAGACATGGAGAGATGGTCTCTCTGATGTCTAGTAAAGATGTCATGGCATGCCAGCACTAAAAATACTTTTGTTTTTCACAACATAATGTTTTTATTAATTATTTAGAAATTTCATACAATGACTCTGATCACACTCGCTTCTCATTCCTCCCAGATCTACCCTCCCACCTTTGCATCCTTACACACACACACACACACACACACACACACACACACACACAAATAACTAAGAAAAGAAAACAAAAACAAACAAACACAAACACTAAGTCCAGTCTGTGTTGCTTGTATACACACTGGAGCATGGTCAAACTCCCAGTGGCAGCCCCTTGAAAAAAAAACTGTTTCCCCCTCCCCCACCCCTGCCAAAAGTCATCAACTGTGAAGAGCTACACTTCAGCATCTTTAAAAGACTCTCTTTAGTAGTTTCACGTCTGGACTGTTTCTTTTGGGGGTGGGGTGTCGGGGAGAGCTTGGCACAGACTCCTTCAATGTCTCTCCTTCTCGGTTATGAACCTGCAGTCATCGATACTACCATAAAAGATGCCTCCCTGCCCGCAGCAGTCAGTGGCATCATGGATCTGGACATTAACATGGTTTCCGGGGGCCGCATGGAATGTGGACATCAACAAGGTTTCCAGCGGCGGCAACACAGATCACGGAAGTCTTTCAAGGAGACATAACCCCGAACATGAACCGTTCTTCATCATGGATATTTTATTGTTCAGAGTCGGAGTGATCTTGTGGTTGGCCAGCCTGTCCAAGGGGGCAGGACCTGCATGAGCTCCATGCTGTAGTACATCACTTTGCCCTCAGTACTGGTGCCCTCTTCCAGTACCTAGAGCACGACCATCATGTTTGCCATCCATGGGCATTGGCCCCCACCCTCCCTGCTCCAGCGAGATGAGAAGCGGGAGCGCAGCAGGCAGCTCCATGCTGCGGGACTGGGTCTATGGCCCAACACATCATCCAAGCCTGCAGCGATGGGGTGACACGGCCAAGCAGGCCCAGTGGTGGCTCGGGGCTCCTGGTGGCCTGAAGACCCGCTCTACTGGACAACGATATGCTCCTTTGTCCCCCTCTCCATGGCCATGCTCCCAAACCTGTAGCTTGCCCCATGTCTCTTGTTCTGCTTCCTTTAGCCTTGTGTGACCCTTCGTCCAGCCATCGCTATTCCCGCCAGAATAAACACATGATCTGTTTATTCTGTCTCCCTCCATGTTAAAAAGCATGTCGATGTCTGCTGCTAACTTTGTAAATTACCCACAAGTTTTTCACTTTGTCTTGAATGTTTCTCGTGGTACTAACTACTTTCTCACTAGTTATTCATAACTTCATAGTATTTGTGCTTTAGACATGGCTCACTGTACCCTGCTCTAGGTTACTTCAGATTGTCTAAAACAGTAACTGGGCCTTGCCCTGGATGAGCCCATTTTATAAAATTGTTCCACTTTCAGTGAAATGCATTGTCTCCACTCATTGGACCAAGTCAACATCCATCATCTGTCGAGCATCACCACAGCACAGACTAAAAGCTAACCTCATGCAAATAAACGTGAACTTATCAAATTGAGTTAGGAACACACGGGAGTACCAGCAAAAGCCATGAACTTATGCAACACACCAGTCCAAGGGCTGAGCCATCCCCTCCCTTAGGTCATGGGAAGGAGGGAACCCCGTCTGGGGACAGTGGCTTCCTCTGACCCATCATCAAACTATCCATGCACTCTGGGCAAACTTCCAGTTCTGCCCTTAGAGCTTCTGCTCAGTGTTGTCTCCTCCCAGAGGGGGGGCGGAGCACTGCAATTGCTGTTTGTCTGGACCCACCCCTGCACCTTGGATGGCACCTGCGTCTTGTACGGCACTGTGTGTCTACTGGCTTTAATAGCATATCTAACCACCCCAGTCACACTCTTCGTGTAGGTATCAGATCTGCTGTTGTCTTCAGTGAGGCCCCTCTGAAGCCTTTCTTAGCTGTTCTGGGACCTATGCTCCTTTGTGTGGCATGAAGCCCATAATCTGAGAGTTAATATTAGTAGTTAAGAATAGAAATAAAGGACCCTAAGACAAGTTCTTAGAAGTGGGAGGTGGGTGGTTAACCACCACAATAAAACATTATCAATAATTATAAATTGTATGATGGTGAATTTATTTCTGTTTTGCTCTTCCTGATATCGAATGCATGCATGATAAGAACAGTATTAGCCAATGACACATTTATTGAGTGATTACTCCACTCCAGGCCCCAGGCCAAGGACTTTCTGTTTCTTATCTTCTTTATTCCTCAAAACAAACATGGTCCTTATTACTTTTATGCTTCTGCTCTGAAGTAAAGGCTGATATCAAGAGATTAAGCAATTAACTTGCTCAAATCCACACAGCTATGGAGTTAATACACCGCATTAAAACTTGGGCAATCTGGGCCAGCACTATGATTGTGAAATAAGGTAATACTGTTTTCTAGAGTGAGAACAGCATGTGAGAAGTTAAGATGCTGCAGCTGCTTCATGGTACAGAGGATCTTGAAGAACAGCGTTGAGTTAGGAAGATACTGGCTGTCTCTCTCCAGGTGATGGGGTGGCGTTATCTTCTTAACCTCGTCTAGGGGCAACGCCATTGTTAACCATCATGCATCTTCATGGGCATCCTGTCAATTGAGCTAAACTCCCACACTCTGCGTTAAAAAAAAATAAACATGTTGACATATTTGTTCTTTCTATCTCTCCATATCTATCTCCATGTGTGTGAGTTATGAATCCATATACACATATATGTATAACACATGCATGCATACTTGTACACATATATGCTTAATCATTTCAAAGTAAACTGTAGCTCTTACAATAAGGCATTCCTAAACACGTCATCATGTATCTCCTAAGAATAAGGACACATAAGTGATCACACTATTACTACCTTAAGAGCTGAGCATTGACTGTAATATTATCTAACCTGTACTTTGTGCTGTAAGGCTTTCCTAAAATCCAAGAGCCAACCAAAGATGATAAATTGCCTTTATTTGTTGTCTTAGCCACTCTCCTATCTCCACTGACTATAGTACTTCACAGAAACAACTAACAGGAGAAAAAAATTGATTTGGGCTCATATTTTCAGAGGATTGTAGTCCATCATAGTAGGGCAGACATGCCAGAGCAGTTCCATTCATGGCAGTGGGAGTGTGTGCCAGAGTCTGCTCAAGCCACAATGTATCAGGCAGTGTAGAGTGGATCAGGAAGCAAGGGTTGGGATAGCCTTCCAAGGCAAGACCCCTGGCAGCCTATTTTTCCCAGTTGGGCCCCACCTCCTAATGGTTCCACAAATAATGCCATCACCTAGGGAGGAAAAGCATGCAAAATATGAGCCTCACTATGTGCTGTGGATTATGCCTATAACCTAAGCGTTTGGGAGGTTGAAGCAGGAGGATTGCCATGAGTTCCTGGCCAGCCTGAACTACAGAATAAGGTCCTGCCAAAAAACAAAAACAAAACAAAACAAAACAAAACAAAAAAACACTAAAAGAAAATAATAAAACACACAAACTTTTTTTAAAAATTTGAGCTTTTGGGAGGATATTTCAGTTTCAAACTGTAAGATTTGTCTTTAAGAACATACACACACACACACACACACACACACACACACACATGCACGCACGCACGCACGCACACACGTATATACTCCATAAACTCACGAAATTGTCTTGAGTTTCTTTTTCTTTCATGACACGGGCCCTTTTGAAGCATCCAGCTCAGTTAGCTTACAGGTGAAAGGACAGGTACTTGGACCCATCTGACTCTTCCTAGGGATTGCATTTAGCTTATGCAGGGGAGAAGAGCACAGGGTACAGCTGACTTCTCCTCAGTGTACCAAGTCAGGAAGTTCCCACTGCTTACAGGACCCCACTCTTCCCCCTCCCTGTGAACACGCTTAATGTCAGGTGGCAGCAGACTGTGTTTTCTGTATTCTTAGAAGGGAAGATGGCAGCATCCTGGCAGGCCTCTCACTTGCAGTGGTGGTGCCCGCTGAGCTGGCTTAGGGATGGGCAGTGAAGAGGAAGCAAGTGCCGCCAAGCAGTTGTGACTTGGAATGACTTTGCCATAGCAATTGTCATGGAAGTCACAGTAAGACTAAAGATTGGATTAATTTTCTGACTTTTTTCAAGCACCAGAACTGGAGCCATTGGCTTCTACAATCAGTAAAAATTAACAAATACATAAACATATACATGGATTATGCAGATATAATGCAAGTCACAGACTTAGATGATAGATAGATAGATAGATAGATAGATAGATAGATAGAGAAATGCATGTAAACACCTATGTATGTAAATATAGATACAAATAGCTTTATTCTCTTTAAATTGTGTGTGTGAGTGCGTGTGCATGTGCGTGTGCGTGTGCGTGTGTGTGTGTGTGTGTGTGTGTGTGTGTGTATGTATGTTCATGCATGCCACAGCACACAGGTGGAGGTCAGAAGACAACTTCAGACGTCAGTGTTTGTTTTTGTCTTGCTTGTAACATGATCTGTTTTGTTGTTCCTGGCTGTGGATGCCAGGCTAGCCTGCCCACAAGCTTCTGGGGATTCTCCTGTCTCCACGCCCCATCTTTCTATAGGAGCATTGGCATTGCAGACATGCGCTCTCATACCCAGTTATGTAAGGATTTCATAGAGTTTGAATTCAGGGTCTCATGCTCGCATGCCAAGCTCTTTACCTGCGGAGTCATCCATTCAGTCCACAAATTTATTTATTATGGAGAATTTGAGGGCTGGAGAAGGGGCTCAGTGGGTAAAGGCTCTTGCTGCCAAGCCTGACAAACGAGTTCAGTCTCCAGGAACCAAATGGTAGAAGGAGAGAGCCCACTCCCAGGATCTGTCCTCTGAACTCCACACCCACAGCAAGGCACACGTGCACACACACTCACAAAACAAACAAATAGATATCACTCAACATTTTTAAGAAGAATTTGATTATGCAAGGCTAATCACCAAGTTCTAAGATGTACAATTGGCAAGCTCATGACCCAGCAAAGCCAATGGTGCGGTTCCAGCCCAAGTCAGAGACCTGACTACAAGGAGAGGTCATGGTATACTTGCAGTCCACGTGCAGTTGAAGCCCAGGAAACAAATGTTTCCATTCAAGTCCAAAGGCAGAAGAAAGTCAGTGTCCCAGATCAAGGCAGCCAGGTGGGAGGGGCTCTCTCACATGAGGTGAGGGAGTGTTAGTGTTTCTGTTGTGCCCAGGCTTTCATGACTTGGACAAGGCCTACTACAGCCAGGCAGGGACTCAGCATGTGACTTTAGTGTTTCTTCCTATCCAGAAACACCTCACGGGAATTCCCGGGTAAAAGCTCACAGGACTCCTGCCTGGGCATCTGCTGTCCCAGGAAAGTCAACATGTACCATTAACCATCACAAGACTCTTGGAATGAGCCTTTCTGTAGTGTGAGGTTTCACCAGGGAGCTGGTGGAGGCAGAGATAAAACAGCACACACGCGACCCAGTGTGCATGGGAACTGTCAAACAGTTCTAGTAGAAAATTCTCCAAGCATCTGAGAGAATTTAAAGACAGGAATAAGCAAAGTTCTTCCGAAGAGTGGAGGCTGGGGGTGGGGGTGGGGAGCAGCAGGCAGGAGAGCGATCAGGTGCACCAGTGAGGCCTTCTCTTGGGCTGTGTAGGATGTACAGAGCATTGCTAATGGAGAGCGCCCACTTTCCACTGGTGTTCTGGTTGCCTTGGGGTCAGCTTCCTTTAGAGGAAGTCCAAGAATGAGCAGAATTTGCCCCCAGTTCTCTACCAGCACACAACAAGTCTTCCATAACAGTGTGGTCTCCCACACAAGGGAACAGTACTGAGGGATTAAGCATTTACTGTGTGGCCTGGGAACCCATCCCCACAGTGAACACCATCATGTTAAAGCTTTTTTTTCTTTTTTGGTTTTTCGAGACAGGGTTTCTCTGTGTAGCTTTGCGCCTTTCCTGGATCTCGCTCTGTAGACCAGGCTGGCCTCGAACTCACAGAGATCCGCCTGCCTCTGCCTCCCCAGTGCTGGGATTAAAGGCGTGCACCACCACCACCCGGTTAAAGCTTTTTCTATTCACTCTCAGGTGCTATTGTGCTACTTTGAGTCAAGAGGATGGAGACTCTAGCATCCTCACAAAAGTTATATATAATAACTGCCTCAGATGCTGGAAGAAAACAGCCCCTTCAGCCTTCTACTAGGCAAGGCCAGCAATGAGCCTTCTGAAATTCTAATGCTAAGCACTTTACGTGGGCTTCTTTCATTGACCTTTAATTTAATCCTCCGACCCCCCTCCACCACCACCTGCCACCGCCCTGAACTTATTCTGTAGACCAGGTGACCTCAAACTCAGAGATCTGCCTGCCTTTGTCTCCCAAGTGCCGGAATTAAAAGCGTGCACCACTACGCCTGTAAATTCTTTGAGATAAGTAAAAAGATCAAACGTTTTTCATACACTTGAAAAGATGAAATTCAGGGAATTTAAAAAAAATGGTTCAAATTTATGGTAAACCTGCAACCTGAGGTTGGAGCTGGTTTGATGTTCACTATGAAAACAGCCAAGCCTTGGAATCAGAAAATCTGAATGTAAGCCCTCTAGTGTCTCTTACCAAGTAGAGAGCTTAGATGTCCCATAAAATAGAAACCACCATTTCTGTCTCGCCCACCTCCGCAGAGGACAGTGATTTCCTTGGTGTGCACCAGTATTCTAACAAATTAAAGCCTAGAGCTGGGAGTTCTATCCACCAAGTGCCTTTGTGCTCAGAGTTCATCACAGAGGACTGCAATAAAGAAGCTGGAGGATCGATCTGTGAGCTGGCAGTATTTAGCCATCCGTGCATGTCCAAAAGATTGCAGGAAAGCTGCCTCCAGTTCCCAGAAGCTCCGAGAAAGCAGTCTCAGGATGCTCTATATGGAGTACATTTGCTCTCCTCTAGAGGGTTTGTGCTATTTCACAGGGGATGATATAAAATCACTTCTAACAAGTTGTGAGACAGTTATGTCCATAAAAACAGTAATTGTTATAATCTAGTGTTATGCATAATTATCCTAAAAATATAAATATATATTACATACTTGTTCCTACAAGAAAGAGCAAGAGCTATTTTCCAGTTCTGAAGCTGTATTCAACTTCTCTCTAGGTGACTCAGCTGGCCTCTAGCATCTATAGAGAAGCCAGTACATTCAATTATGCCATGTCTGACCTCTACATCATATAAACCCAGAGGGGGAGGGCTTAGCAGATTCAAGCTATGCTTGTTTTAAAGGAGTTTGAGCAATCTTAAGTCCTCTGGCAAAAGAATATGTCCTTGTAAAGCTAAAGCCTTATCAGTCAGCAGAAATTCTTGCTCATATTCCAGAAGAACCTAGTCAGGCTGGTACCCTCAGAACCACAGTGAAGCATCATTGATGCAGGTGAATCTCCTCCTTTCTCATTACTGAACCTGAGCTGAAGTACCAGTCAAAATATCTTCCATGAAACTGGGTGAGCCTTTCTCAAAACTTTAATAATGGTGGTGAATGTGTGTTTGTGTGTGTGTGTGTGTGTGTGTGTGTGTGTGTATCAACATTGATTACAAAGATATCAACATTACACAAAGACAGGCATTTTTGTGACTTTTTAAAAACAAATTAACACTTCTTTGAAACTTTTCAATAAACCAACCTGAGATAGTGTATCAGATAGCACTTGCTGTGTAACAAATGACCTGAAAATGTAACCCAATTAAACTACAGCTTTTGTTCCTTTTAGCCCACAATCCAGTCACTCAGTAGTGAGTCTAGGCTGGTCCTGAGTGGCCCCTGGATCTTGCTAGGGTTCAGTCACACTGTGAGACCAGATAGAGTTTGGTATCTGGTGAGTGACTGGGGTATGACAGCTTCATTGGGGTGGCTTGGTCCTTGTGGTCTTTCATTCCTGAGCCAACTAGCCTGGGCTGGCTCCTCGTCTCATCTGGCCTCAGAACAAGTATCCTTTTGCTTCTGACTTGTGGCAGTGACTACGGTGTCAGGTTTATAAAGAGGGCTTAATCAAATCATGCATGCCTCCTCATAATAGCGTCTTTCCTATAGCTGCCGTTGAAGAAATGGTAAGCCCCACTGCCTAGAACCAGTTTGTGGATCTCCAACTCTCTATCAGACTCTCCAGGTACCTGGACTCCAGGAGAATGGCATGTGGCATTCTCGTGACCCCAAGGAAGTTTAAGGCCCTCAGGTTGCCTGACTCTGGGACATGGTAGACTCAGAGGGCTGCCTATGTATTAGCTGCATCTCAAGAGTATGTGGCTGTCCGCTCCACTTCTCCCATGTCCTCAGGATCCCACCTTCCTTCCCCAGCATGCAGAAGTCTCTCTGCGAATGCTCCTCAGCTATGGGACATGGAACCCCTCCTTCCTTTGAGACCTATACAAAGTTCCACACTCTGCCTAGTGGGCCTGAACTCCCACCAGAGCCCCCACCATGCTGCTGTCTGTCTGTCTGTCTGTGGCCTTAGTAATTTTTCTAATGAATCTCTTAGTTAAAAGGAAAATCTGTCTCAGTGCTGCCTCTGAAGCCCATACTCAAAACTTTTCATATAGTAAGTCACTAGTCAGATTAAAGGATGGGCAACAGACTTAGTTTCTTTTCCCTTTTATAATTTATTTTTACTTTGTGTGCGTTGGTGGTTTTCCTGCATGTATGTCTGTGTGAGAGTGTTGGATCCTGGAGTTACAGACAGTTGTGAACTACCATGAGGGTCCTGGGACTTGAACCCTGGTCCTCTGGAAGAGCAGCCAGAGCTCGTAACTGCTGAGCTGTCTCTCCAGCCCCCAGACTTAGTTTTTTAACAGAAGAGGCTTCAAGGACTTGTCTGGGAGGAAATAAGACTCTGCAATTCATAGGAATCGGAGGCTCAGGAAGGTCGTAAAGCACACGGGAGATCACGCAGCACCCCTGCTTTTATTTCTGGCTTTGGTCACAACTGTCCCGTGTTTCTGTAGAAGAGGTCACAGACTGTGGTAAACCTGATGGTAAGGACCTCAGTGAGACTGAAATGAAGCTTCAAAGTGAATTTTTCAAGTTTCAACATTTTGGTATGAGCCACAAAGGATACAGTAGTGTACTAGCGCGTGGGAAAACGTCATTCCCCTTGTGAGAAGAGCGTTAACACAACAAACTAGCACACTCTGAAGGGAGAGCAGAAACTTGGTTCTCTTTTTAGGTTCTAGAAAAACCAAGGAAGGTCTGTCCCCTCCCTTTTTCCTGTGTCACGAGGAGGACACAGGCCTGCTTTCTCGGGGATGAAAAGCAGCTATCTTTTTTCTCAGTCATCAAGGGAGTTGGTGACACTATGTCTTTAAAGTGGGGTTAGAAGCTGTGACCCTCCGGGGATTGGGATCAGTAAGCTGTGCCTTACTCTGCATCCTTTGTCTCCTGGGGTCACAGCTGACCAACCAGCCAGACGACTTGGATGATGGAACTTCTGGTTAATGTCCGACAACTTTTGACCCTGAGTCCTGGAAGTATAAGCAAAATCAAGTCAGCAGAAGGAAAGTGTCTGTAGGTTATTAATCATGACATTTACATACATCTATACACTTGGGCACAGTGTGTGGCTTACCCGTAAGCAGTCAGAGTGTCAGATACCCCAGATGGATGAATTTGTTAGTTCGAGAAATGTTATAGGTGAGTTTTATTTCCTTGTTTATAATTTTATTTGGTGAGCTAAATTTTTCTACCATTAAAATAGTGTTAATGTAAACAAAGAACGTCTGCATGGCCCTGTGCGTTCATGGGGCAGACAGATGGAGTGATCTAGTTAGTAGAAATGCCCACATGGCAATCTTACTCACAAGCGTTCAGTTACAGAATCTGCCTTGTCATCCCAGGCACACGAGAGCTGAGTGGGTAGGAAGGTGCGGTCTATACAGTGGAGGATTCCAGTCAAGCTAGAGTGTGTTGCACGCTTTCTCTCAGATGTGGAGCAAACAGAGAAGGCACAGGAGGGCATGAGGAAAGAGGAGGAAAAGGGGGTGTGAGAGAGGCGACATAACAAACAGGAAGACAGGCATGCACGGAAGCAGCGTCACAGCAAAACCCACCCGTCTGGGCAATTAACACATGCGAGTAAAGAAAATAAAAACACAAATTAAAATATAGTTATTTTGATCATAAACAAAACACAAAGAAAAATCAGTTATTAATGGAGGTAGATTTGAAACTTTGAAAAAGCAGCATCATCTCTAATTCAGGGAGGTGAAGATAAAAATCATCCTTAACGCGGTCCTAGTTTCCCACGAACCATAGCAGCAATGCAGCCTGGGACCAGAAGCCCTACTCCTCTGCAGCTTGGTTGGAGCCTGCTGCTGAAAAAACACAGCTGTCTCATGGATGGAACTCAGCCACCCAATATCCTGTGTCCAAATCACCGACAAGCAGGACTTAGAAGGGGGATGTCTTCACGTCCCTGCTTTTCTGTGTGTTCCACTTCTCAACATGGATGGTATTACCGCCAGAAGGTGGGAAAGGCATCCAAACACGACTGAGAATGTATCCCCACATCACAAGGTGCCCTCGTGGCTCCTCAAGTCTTCCCTGAGTTCTCTCCCCACGCCCACCCAGAGAGCGGCTATCTCCTTCACTCGACAATACACTACTTTTGACAATGGTCTAAATGGTGTGCGGTTGTTAATCCTGCTTGTCAGCTCCATGTCAGTGATCCACTAAGAGACACACCTCTGGGCAGGTCCATGTGGGGGTTTCCTGGAAGTCCTACCTGAAGGGGAAACACTCTTCTCCAGCATGAGAGCCACTTGCCAGGAGCAGCTCCAATGCAAAGTCTGAGGGGGAAAAGCTGCTGTGTTTGTTTGCCCAACTTTGCTTCCCGCTGGTCAGTGCATCTACTCTGCAGCTGCTGTAGCTGTCAGTGGAACCTGCTCCTTCCAAATTGCAACATGCACTGAAGACCTGTGCATCTCCAGGAATCCTCCAATCCTTCAGCACCAGATTAGGACTAATGAGGCATGCAGCCTCATGAGTTGAGCAGTTACTGGTTCTCAGTCTCTCCCGCAGGAAGACAACCTGAGTCACGTTAGGCAATCTAATAAATGTCCTTTGTAATGTATATTCTGTCATTCTGCTCCTCTGTGGAACCCTGAACTATTACATCATGCAGTTATCTCCTGTTCTAGGATGATAAGTGTAACAGCAAGAACTGAGTGAGTGTTGTCCGTAGTGGATGCTTAGCCTCAGCACAATGCTTGACATTTAGTACATGCTCCTTTAACAGTTTCTGAATAAGGAAGTGGAATATGCTTACTGCCTTTTCTGATGGACTTGAGCCATCCCCAGAGGCAAGACCCGAAGGGCAGTGTGGAGACGCAGGGCTTGGCTATTTGCTTCCTGTCACAGTCCCAGTTGACCTACTAACTAGTATCATGCAGGAAACTGTCCACAGGCGCCTGGATGAAGGCACAAATGCCACCTGGTTTTTGGTCTCACAGATTTATGGTACATCAAGAAAAGTCTAAATAAACTCAGCTGGCTTTCCAGGTGTCAAAAACCCCTAGAAAATAACATTTGATGAGTGAGGGGTAAAGTAGCAGGGAGCATGGGTTGGGAGTCCCCAGAGCACGAAGGGTTGGTGTTCCTGAAATGGCATGGGAAATAGGAGACATACCTCTCAGCCATGCCCGGGCTGCTCCTGAAACCACCAACAGCTAATGAGGTCTACGGAGCACCCAATGCCTATCCTACGCACCCCAGTGTCAGCACTCAGCTTAGGTGATAGGGAAACAACTTCCCAGGGGGTTTCTTGAACACTTCTCCAGGGGCCCTGGGGGCATCTGTCTGTTTCTGCCAGACGACGGCCCAAAGCATTCAGTATGAGCCCCTTGGGGAGTTGTTTCTTGGCTCCTCCAGGAGATTGTTGGCAGCAGCGAAGGGAGGTTAGGTGTGGCCAGAGGAGTGAGGGCATGGAGCTGGAGCTGAGTGATGGACGGGTGTGCGGGTGTGTGCTCAGAGAGGAACCAAGGCGCGGAGAAACGGGTCTTGCAGGGAGCCAGTTCCCGCTCTCTCCACCTGGTACACTCTGCTGTCATTGTTCCCTCCGGTTGGTCCCCACTCACCCCCTCCAGCCTGTGTTCTCTGGCATGAAGCACTGCAAGATAAATCCACTTCCTACCTTCCCTCCAGGAGGTCATCTAGCTTCTGTTTGAATTCTCCCAGGGACAAGATGCTCACTCCCTTCCAAAGCAACACATTCCTTTTTTAACAAGAAAACCCCAGAACTGGAAAACTTGTTTGCGTGGAAGAGAGGTCTAATTGTCTAGGACTCTGAGCATGTGGCCTGATGTCTGGTCCCATGGAGACAGGTTAGATCTATCAGGGGCATCTGCCCGGCAGACCTTGACTGCTGTGAATCTGCCAACCTTGTTCTCTCTGCCCTTCTAACTCATTTCCACATTCTTAGAACTCACTTAACGTGTCTAAAAATCCTCCCGAACAGTAGCTCCCTAAGCTGACTACTAATAGTGGAGAAAACAGTGTCCCTAAGACAGTCTGCGTGATTATTTTAAAATCACATTCTGCACGGTTTGTTTACATCAGAAAATGTTGATGAAGATGGGAGGTGGGAGCCAGAATAGAATTTCAGGATCTCAGCTACAAAGTTAGTTACTTTTGGCAGCAACTTCCACAACAAATATGTCTTTGTGAGCTTATTCTTATTTTGCAACCTAAAAATAATGCACATGATTTTATCAAACTGGGGGTTAGGGGGAAAACAAACAGTGAGCAGATCTTGGGAAGTCTAAACAAAAAATCAGCAAGTCTCACAGTCAGGAAAGTCAACAGCCCCACAGAAATCAAAGGCCAGTGGTAGCTCCTGACCAGTGTGCCTGTCTGCGGTCCTGGGCTATTGGCTACCCAGAAAGCCTCTTCCTAGACCCCTAACCACACAATTAGCTGATGAGTCACATCGAGAAAAAGAGCTTGGTAAGAACTTATTTCCTTTATTCAGTTCATGTCATGGGAGTGGGGGTGGGGTTATGTTACTCTTGACCTGAGACTTGAACATAAAGAAACACAGAATCCATTGTGTCCCTCATCTGCTGTCAGGCTCCTGCAGAAGCCATGTGACTGTGTAGTCATCAGCTTCAAGATATATGTCTGACTGCTGAGGCTGCAGTGTTCCGGGGTGACCTTCACCCCCCACACCACCTTGAAGTGTGTCCCCTCCAGCTTTGATGACGCATCAGTACCCTCGTAAGCCTCCAAGCAACAGCCGTGTGCTGCCAGGTGACGCAAGCCCTGGGAATGATTCCCATGTAATTGAAGCTCTATGTAGATTGGCCAGGTGAAGCGCAGGGACTCTGACTGCAGACTGAAGGAGGAAGGCTTTCCCTGGCTCCTGTGAGGCTGCTCAGCTCCCTGCACATTGCCTTTCTGCTGGCATTGAAGCAGAAAGCAGGGAGCTCCTCCTCCACTGTTCCCATACTTGGGGAGGGATGAGTGCTGAGTCTCAGGTACCACCCAGGTTGGGTTAAGTTTTTCTAAGATCGGGGCTTGCAGAGGTGATTATAGTGTGGGGAAATGGACTCGGCTGTAAAGTGGCAGTTCCCTCCCTTGGCCTGGGAGAGCTCTGTTCACGTCCTGCAACTCAGCTTTTCTGGTCCTCGCTGTCTCTGAGTGATGACTGTTTCCCCAGGCTAAGAAGCCGTAGCCATAAAGATGAAAACTCTGCAAAATTAAGTGTTGCTTTAATCTCTCCAGACAGCCCAACACTCCCCCAGCCCACCCCAACAGCTAAAAGATCTGCTCTGCCCTCTGTTTGGATGTGAAAAAGAAATCTCAGTGGCTCCGTCCACATTCTTCTCATGGGACAAAGAGCAGGGATGGGAGGGAGGATTCATTTCAAAGTGAAAGATGGAGCCCTTAACGGGTGTCACTTAATCTGTGATGGCATGGAGCAGACTCTTTAATGTTTACTGGATTCTGATCAGAGATAGGATGTCGGCCAGGGAATAGGAAGTGGGGATCGTGAGAACCAAGCGAGGGGGCCTTCTTGTCCAGGCTCTTGTGATGATGCCTCCCTCAGACTCATCGTGGGAGTGATGAAAGCTGCCCTTGGCCTTTGAAGCTGGCCCTGACAGTGTCTCACAGAAGACAGAAAAGCAGGGAGAAATGAATAACCTCATTTTGACCCATCAGGGGATCCCCATACGCTGGACTCGACTCGAGTTTGGGCCCCAGAACCCTGTGGAGCAAGATCTGTGACTTTCCTTAGCTGCTTACCCAGAGTCTATTAGGTAGGTGGCAGCCCAAACTTTAGCTCTTCTGTCTAGAAGGAAAGTGTTTTGGCCAAGAGTGCTCGGTCATCTCTAGGAGGATGGGATTTTCAGCTTCATTCATTCGTTCGTTCATTCATTCATTCATGACCTGGTAGATTCGTTCCTTTTTCACGAGGGCTTCGATTTGACTCTCTGATCCATCAGTCTTTTTTGGTTTTTGCTTTCCTAGGTATCCAATGATTTCCCCACCCCTAACCTCATCCTTTAATATGGCTTTCTGTGCACACAGCTGTGAGGGTTGAATTTGAACAGTAGTTGCCTTTGGGGTTCAAGTTATTTGTTGAAATAACAGTTATTCAGCTGAGTGGAGTGTTGTTATCTATAATCCTAACTCTGTGGAAACTAAGGCAGGAAGGTTACAAGTTCAAAGCCTTCCTGGGCTCCATAGTGAGCTGCAGGCCAGTCTGGGCTACAGAGTGAAACACTCTCAAAATGAAAGAATAAGGAAAAGAAGATTGTTTGTGGGGAAGAGTGTACCACATCAAGTTATTGCCCTTCACCTAAGTAGAAATTAATTTACAATTTAATTTTAATCAATTTCTAAACAAGTGGGCAAATTTAGCTGAGATAGGAAAGCTCAGGTCCAGGCAGACTGTGGGTGATGGTTGGAGACAGGGGAGTGGATCCTAGATGTCAGGGTGGTCTGCAGGGCTGGGGGTATTGGGTAAAGCTAGACGCGATAAAGTACACACTGCTCTACAGGCGTTTCTGTGGCCAATTACTCTGATTTAGCTAATGGCAGAGGCTCCTTTTTCTGCACTTACTTCTAAATCTGAGAGGATAATATCATCTGCAAAGACCCACGGGCCTCATTTCGAGACAGGAAAAATCCCCCTCATTATCTTCTTAAATTATTTCCTGTAGGTTCCCCTCAAGTAATACCACTAAGCTCCTGCCGATCCGGTTCCCACTGACACATGGGAGTGGTCCCTCACAGAGGGACACTCAAGGCCCCAGCGTTTGGCAGAGAGAAGAGATTCGGCGCAGGCCCGCTGTAAAGAAGATGGAAGCCTTTGCCTCACGATTCTAAGAGGAAGTCGGTGAGCCAGTGTGCTCATATCCTGTGCCACAAAAGACAAGCTGCACCCTGCCCCTCTGGGGTGGCCCCATGTTACAACAGGCTCTCCAGGGAACCAGAGTAGAGCCCAGCAGCTTTGCTCACAGCATCAGGGCAGCTTCAGGGACCCTGGCGTACATTTAGCCTTTTACTATCAGTGATTAATAGCGGCTCAAGTTTCCCGAAGTGCTTGTAAATTTTTGCTTCCACATCTGTGAGTCCTCTACTGGACCCGGACTGGAAGGTCCATCTGACAGACAAGGAAGCTGAGGCTCAGCTGGCAAAGTGACAGACAGACTCACACGACCAGAAGGGACCAGAATAGCCGGGGAGAGGCCCACACTGCAGATCTTGGGAGGTTCCATCCAGTTCTCTGAGCCATGTTATCTGTAGATTCTCCTTGCTTCTCCCTTACCACAGAGCTCCTCTGCTATTGTTCATGTCAAAGCACAAACACCACAGCGAAGAGCCTTCCTTCCCAGGGCCAGAATGTCACAGATGCTGGTCTTATATCCTGGTGGGTGATCCAGGAAAGGAAGAAACAGTGACGTCATTAGGAAGGAAGAGTGAATGCCTGCCGAGTACCCGTCAGGGAACCAGGAGAGAAGCCTAGAGATAAGGTGTATGGATGTCCCCAAACTGCCCCCAATACAATCAAGAGCTGTGCTCACCATCCACTTCCCAATCAATTCTTTCCTTTTCTTCCTTTCACAGTGCTCTGCACCATGGTAGGCCCTCAGTGCATTCTGGGAAGGTCAGAAGCCACCCACGGAAGGTTAGCCAAACCTACTGGTCTAGAAAGCCAGCATCAGAAACCCCTCTGCAAGGACACGGCAGGCAGACACTCTCTGCCTGATTATGGTGGCCTCTGAGTGGGCCTAGCATGAGGCATGGCACTCCTGTGACCGAGGCTCTTTCTCGTGACAGCTTTTGATGTCGCCGCTGCTGCTCTGTAGTGTGCTGCCACGATGGGCCTTTGACCAGTTGTGAACAACTTGTATTTCCTTTCTGTTTTAGAGATTCACTTTTCTTTGTGTGTGTATGTGTGTGTGTATATGCGTGGATGCCATCACCCAAGGAGGCCAGAAGAGGGTGTTAGACCCCTTGGAGCAGAAGTTACAGGCAGTTCTGAGCCTCCTGACCTTGGTGCTGGGAATAGAACTTGGGTCCGAAGAGCAGGAAGTGTTCTTAGCTGCTGAGCCGTCTCTCCAACCCCAGTTTGTAGCTGTTTGCATTTTAGGGGAAAGGTACACTCATGGTTTCTCCTGTCACCCTACCCAGAGATTCGGGGGGCCAAGTTGACTCCTCTCCGTTCATGTAGTTTCACAGTTGAAACTTATCCTAGCTCGGTGTGGCAGGGCACATCGATCATCCTAGGACTTGGGAGGCTGAGGCAGAAGAACCAGCCCAGGCAGCATAGAGAGGCCCTGTCTCAAAAACTAAGCTAAGCAAGTAAGACAAAAACGAACAGCCACAAACACGCATTCTACTTGCAGGTCCCTCAGGAAAGAACAAACCCCAGAGAAATGGATCTGGGGGTTCTCAGCTTTTCCAATGTTTTTATTTTGAGTTTTTTTCAGACTTCAAGAAGCTTGAGAGTTTGTTTTTACAAGCTTCTCCACCATCATTTGTATACTAAGTCTCTTTGAAATAGTTTCTGTGATAAAAATCTAAAAAGCTACACTGTAATCAAAGTTAGATATTTGCAAATAACCTGTAATGTAAAACCAGACACAACCACGGTGTTTACAGTCTCTCCCAAAGCAGAGCTGTGTGGTGGCTTTTTGCCAGACGTGGGGAGAAGTTTCCATTTGCTGTGTGTGTGTGTGTGTGTTTTTTTTCCTGAAATGTATTGGTGCAGATGGGTTATCGTATATTACAAGTATCCAGACATGTATGCTCTTTGTTCTGCATTTTCTCTCTCAAAATTGTATTCTTAGACTTCAAAGTGGTAGGGATTCCATCTCACTTAATGCCTTCTACTTTCTGTTAGTCTGAAGCATAATGTACAACTTGGGGATACTTTTCTGGGTTTATTTATTCTGCGTTCTTTCTAAGCAAGCAAGACAGAAGCTCACAACTGGTCCTTGGTGCACTGTGAGAGTCAAAAATCTGTCACACAAGTAATTGTTAGCAGTTACTTAGCTGGGCTAATTAGACCAAGCAGAACTACTGAGGCTTCCAGGGGATGGTAGGCAGAGGCAAGAGGTTATGCAATTCACTCCTGCTTCAGGTTCAACTGGCAAGGACAGTCCCAGAACTGGAACTGGCCTCTTCCTTGGGACTTTCGCTCCCCTCTGGCTGTAACCCTCCTGCTGGGCACAGGACAGTGAAATGTTGCTCTGCCCTCTCTGTGGGGCTCATTGGTACTGCTGCCTGCGGTCAGTCAGTGCTCAAGGGCCTGATGACAATGAGCTTTCTCAGTACTGAGGAGCAAAGAGAGAGTCTGTTGCTGACGGAACCTGGGACAATGTGCAGCAGGAGCAGCATATGGGTGTTAGAGAGAACGCAGTCCATGTCACCTTGGGCTGCTGTGGCGAATACCACAGACTGAGTGACTCAAACAACAGAAAGTTCTCCAAGCTGAAAGCCGGAGATGGGATTCTTCAGTCTTGATAAAAGGTGGTGGGGAAGCAGGAGCAGGGAGAATAATGGGGGTGGGGATGGGAGTAGGTGTGTCTCTTCCTTTTAAAATAAGAAGATGGATCTTGAATGTGAGCACTCCATCCTTCTGACACAATCCAACCTTTATTCCTTCCCAGAGGTCTCATTGCCAGAGACAGTTCAGCTGGAAATAATGCCTGAGTTTCAGAGCAGTGGCACAATCAGTCAGCACACAGCACGACAGTGACTGTATCACTCTCTGCCAGCCAGATTCCTACAGTCCCCAAGGAAGCAAAGGCCAAGACATCACCTCTGCATGGCGTCCATGTGCAGATAACCAGAAAGAGCTAAGCCCCAGAGGTAGTGGGACTTGTGGGCTAGTCCAGGAGTTCTGCACCTTTTGTAGATAGACCTTGAAACTAGGAACATGTTACCTCTCATCCACATCACCAGGGTGTCATACTCAGCCTTTCTTCCCCCTTGGTCACCTCTGAGTCAGCCCTGTGGGTGATGCTTGCCTTGTCTAAGTATCTTCTACACTGTTTCTAGTTATTATTATGTCAAAACTATGACCATCGGATAGAAATGAGTGTGCCAAAATGAGAGTGGTTCACTCTGGAAAATAATTGGGGTTGCACAGATAAACGTAGTGATCGCCCCTCACCAAAGAAGCTTCTCTTCACAGCAAATGGAGACCATGACAGCAAGGAACAACCGTATGCAATGCAGAGATCTATGATCCTGGGGAGCCAAACCCCAGTGGACACCCACATCACAGTTCCTGCCTCTCTGGCTCAGGGAGCATCTTGGAAGAGGCGATGGGAAGATTGGAAGAACCAGAACACCAGGAAATCTGCTGTGAAACAGTCTCCAAACAATCAAATGGCTGCATAAAGGACACCTGAACAATGGCAATACAGACATGTAATGTGGAAGAGGGGGGAATCGCATAGGATCCCACCCCTAGACAAAGAACTGCAGGCAACTAGTGACTGGTAAGAGAGGGAGAGTTAGTCTTTTCCCGGGGTGATCCCCTTAGTTGGTTATCTAACGCAAAATGGTCAACCCTGAAACTACATACACACAAAAACTAAAAACCTTGGTGGGCTGTATTTAAAAGTGTGTGTGTGTGTGTGTGTGTGTGTGTGTGTGTGTGTGTGTGTGTGTGTGTATATATATAATTTGCTATATGTCTATACACATATATGTATATATACATATACAAATGTGCATCTATGTATATATTTTGCTATATATGTGTATATGTACATATACATATGTATATAATATTTGATTATTATATATACATACATATATATAATTATCAAAGAAAAAGAGGCTATCAGTTTGAGAATGAGGTGGAGGACGTGGAAGGATTGAAGGAAGAGAACCTGGAAGAGGCTAGGGGGTATAAAGGGAAGTAGGAAAGTGATGTGGTTATATTTTAATTAAAAACACATTAAAAATAAAGTACGTGGGGTGGATATTTTCTTCTACTTTTCATAAACTAATTACATTTTAAAAATAAATCGGGGCTAGCCAGCGGCTCAGCAGGTAAGGGGAGTTGCTGTGAAGCCTGAGTTGGATTCTGCAAATCCACATGTTGGAGGGAAAGAGCCAACGGCGCAGGTACCCACACATACATACACACAAAACAATACATAAATAAATGTGGAAGTTGTTTTTTAAAAAATAAATTGGTTTTCTTCATAAGTAAACTTTTAAAAATATTTATTTTAAGGGTCTGGACACAGCAGATGCCAGAGAGTCCTTACTCTTTATGGCCTAATTAACTAAAATTTATACTTGAGTCAGGGGGATTGTGTTTCCCCGAAGCGCCCCCACCCCCTAAAGTCAAGCACTCAGGGCTGTCACTGTGACTGCCCCACTGGACTTCAGGTCCTCAGCAGGGGTGGGGGTGGGGACAGGGGCAGTTGGGAGGCTCCTCAAGTGTGTGGGGCATTTGCTTTCCTTAATTGGGAAGGTTTAGTCCCCGCCCCCACTCTATAGTCTGTATGGTGCCCCTCACAGTCTCGCTTTGTCTCATCCCTACAACAACCCTGGGCTGTCAATGATGACTGGATGTTGTATTTGGATCTTAAATGTCCCTAAAGACTCGTATAGCCCAGGCTTGGTTCCCAGCCAGTGGTCTGTGGGGAGGTAGTGGAACTTTTAGGAGGTTGGGCCGCCAGACTGGAAGTCTAGTAGTTGGAGGAGAGGGATCGTCCTCAAGGAGAGTACTGGAACCTTTGCCCTTTCTTCTCTCTCTGTCCGCTTCTCAGCTCTGGGAATTGGTCAGCCTTCTCTGCCAGGTGCTCCCACCGAGATGTGCGCAGGCCCAAAGCAACAAGGCCAAGGGATGCGCACTAAAAGCCACAAGCCAAAGCAAATCCTCCCTCCTCAGCAGGTTACCTCAGGTGTTTGTCACAACAACAGAAAGCCAACACATGTGTTTACCACCCATTTTCAGATCGTGTGTTTTTTCCTCAGGTTGTACACTGTGGACGTGAATTCTAAGGCTTCTCACAGGAACATCCTGACCCTCGGGACCACCGCAGAACTTCACATTCTCTCCCACCCTTAAAAGTGTGTAAGACGGAGGACACATGTCCTTTGTCAATCTGGAATACTTCCACAGCTGAGGAGCGGTTAACTTCCTGTGTGCTGAGCTGATCAGCAGGGAGATCGGGGAAAACCTGATCCTGGGTGACAGCCTATCCACTGAGAAGTGCCAGTGTCATCTGTCACCCCCCACATTCTGCTAAGTGACACGGGAAATTTTAAGAAACTACAACAGACTCCTTACCAAAATACAGCTTCCTGTTTTACCCGTGAATTCAGAGCTGTAAAGAGCTAGGTTCCGACTTCAATATGTAAATGTTCCGTATCTGTTGAAGTGGGGAGAATATGGTAGATTATCCAGGTCTGCACAAGAATCCATGAGACATAACCAGGTGTTTGCAGGGCTTCAGTGTTCCGGAAGCCAGAGGCCTCGACTGCGACCTTCTCCTGGGGGGCAAGTAAAGGTCAGCCTCTTTTGCCAGAAGCGTGAGGCAAGGAGGGAGAGGAATGGATACGGCAGGCTCTAATCGGGCAGGCCCTTCCTTCCGGAAGTGTGTAGGTATGCCACGTATTCAAGGCACTGTAATCCCAGGTCCGTAGTTCTCGTAGAATGCCCGAGAAGCGCTTAGCCTTCAGGTGCCTCGGTGCGGGATACGAAAGAGGCCCCTTTGCTGGGGTCAGTAGGGGTCAAGTTTTTTGAGGTCTCAACTTTTCCGCTGACTGCCCTTAAATTTTGTTGATTTACCACCTAACCTTTCAAGAGTGCGATTTCTTGACTAGTGAAACAGAGGCTAAGCAAAACGATCTCTTGAGTTTCCTTTCAGCTTTAATTCCTTGTTATTTTAAGTAATCAGCGAGGCAAGCCCTTAACCAGTCAGGGCACTGGGGCGCTGAGGGTCTGCCTTCACATGGCCTTGGTTTCCTCAACAACCCGGTAAGTATGTTCTGCAGGCACAAATGCCTATGCAGGCCTGCAGAACTGATTTTCAGGCCTATCCTATTTTCTCTGGTCCATTTGATAGGACCAGACCCTCAGGGTTCACACAGAGCTCGGCTCTGGTACATGTTGGATGGGAAGGTGACTGCCCCATGCTTTGAGAATGAGGAATGAGACTTTTTTTTTTTTCTGTCATCCAAAGGCCATAGGCCATTTTGCCTGATGTTAAACACAGTCAAGGAGAGAGACTCAACCACAGAGAGGCGCTTGTCCACAAGGCTGCTCCCCTGGACAGCATGGGGGCCCTGAGCTCTCGCTTCAGTGCCTGTAATGAATGCTCTACGTTCAGGCTGGTTAGCTGGAACCGACTTTTATTTTTGCCCTCTCGGCCCCAGTGAGAAATGTAGGGAGCATTTATTAGTCATAGGCACAAGGGCTCTGGGCGGGTCAGCCAGAAGTCGGAACCTGAGGGAGCTGGTGCAGGTAAGGCCTGTGCAGTATGTTGGACCCAGCATTAATTAGAAACACTGGTACCCTTGACAGAGCCAGCTTGTATAAGCTGTTGAGGCCTGTGTTCACTTCATAAAGATGTTTTATATGGTATTCCTGGCAACAGCTGGACACTTAAAAAGAAAAATAAAAGAAACATTATTGGTAGCTTAGGCCGGGAGAAGTTGCCTTCTTTGCCACTCAGGTGTCCAGACACTCCTTTCTGTGAGGCTAGAGATGGTCATAGGAGCTGCTTGTGCCTTGATGAGGTTTTAAGGAAGAATGCTAGTCTTTCTGAATGCTGGCTTGCTGAGCTCTAAAGTGGAGACAATAATACCTGCCCCCTTGCTCTCTCTTGGAGTTGCTAACATAAAACAGAGCCTGTGCTCTGAAATTCGCTCTGGACTGGAGAACATACGGAGTTTCTTGCTCTTCTAATTCTCAGGCCAGAAATTCAGGGTAAAAATCCCAAGTCCAGAGCACTGATTGACAGACTCCCTGGGGGCATTAGTGAGGTCTGGTGGGCAGAGGTCAGAGATACTTCTCCCTTCTGCAGTACTGTGGAGATGCCACCTGCTGGAACCAGACAGGGCCCAACATCAGTAACATCAAGTCTGGGGAATCCTAGGGTGTGGTGGTATTGTATTCCCCAAAATACTGTGCACCTTAATAAACTTATCTGAGATCAGAGAACAGAACAGCCACTAGATAGAGAGGCCAGAAAACAGTGGCACACACGCCTTTAATCCTAGCATTCCAGAG
Source organism: Peromyscus californicus insignis (assembly GCF_007827085.1). Classification (NCBI taxonomy): domain Eukaryota; kingdom Metazoa; phylum Chordata; class Mammalia; order Rodentia; family Cricetidae; genus Peromyscus; species Peromyscus californicus. The sequence continues at coordinate 76,448,500 of NW_026294606.1, read as the reverse complement.
GCAGAGATCCACCTGGATCTCTGTGAGTTTAAGGCCACACTGGGAACAGCCAAGCATGGTGACTCATGCCTTTAATCCCAGGAAGTGATGGCAGAAAGCAGGAAAGTATATAAGGCGTGAGGACCAGGAACTAGGTGGTTAAGCTTTTAGGCTTTTGAGCAGCACAGTTCAGCTGAGAGGCATCCAGTCTGAGGAAACAGGATCAGCTGAGGAATTGGCGAGGTGAGATAGCTGTGGCTTGTTCTGCTTCTCTGACCTTCCAGCGTTGACCCCAATACCTGGCTTCAGGTTTGATTTTATTAATAAGACCCTTTAGGATTCATGCTACACTAGTGTGCATGTATGCTGGTCGCCTACAGATGAAGCTTCCTCGAATTCACCTTTTAGCCAACCTTAGCCATTTGAGGGGGACAAGTAGAGGAAGTTTGTAACGATAAGTCAGGAAGGAAAGGGAGAAAGAACAGCAATGGGGTGAAGCCATGGAGAAGCCACCCACGCTTGGTAGTTATCAAGCTGCTGTTTTTCAGCTTCAGCTCTGCATCAGCAAAGGTCCCTAGGGGCCAAGAACATCGGCCTGTTTAAGAGAAGAATTGATCTAAAGACATCCCAAATATATTGAAAAGCCATTGAGCGTTTTGAAGGAGTGAGGGGCAGACACAGAACACTGGGGTCTCAACGAGACAGAAACTGGAGAGGGAGCGATCCCTCCAGGGCTGAAGGTACAAAGTGCCAGTGCTCTCAAGTGGCAAGCTGTATTTCTGTCTTACTACCTGCCAGTAAGAGACATTGGAGAGACAATTGAAGGGGAAGAGGTACATCTTCTCCCAGTCCTCTTCCTGCTAAGTCTCCCCAAACAACACTGCTTTGCCTGGCTGTGGCAGTCTGTTCCAGTGGCAGGGGTCCCATGCTAGTTTTTTTTTTTTTTTCACTGTTCCCAACACCCATGTAAAGGGCCTGTTTGCATTTCCAGAAATTGCTTCACCAGCTGGCTGGTAGCCCCGTCTCAGAGTCAGAATTTCAGGGCATGAAGCTGTGCCCAGCCGTAGTCTTAATCATTCCAATCATTCGTGCCCTCAGCGCTCGGGGGATGGCTCCTCTAGTCCAGTTTCTGTCTCTTTGTGACTCCAGTGTTCTGGATCTGCCCCTGCATTCCTCCTGTATGCTCATGGTACCTCAATATTTGTAGTGAGTCTTTGGAGCAATTTCCCTCTTAAACAAATGGTGCTCTTGGCTACCAGCTAGACCCCTACTGGTGCAGAAAGAGCAACAGTGCCCTTTACAGAGCAGGGGGAACCAGGCTGTGCATGGCGTCTTAGACAGCAGCTTCCTTGCTGGGGCTGGTGAGAGCTCTCTTTGTTTTGTTTTTTCCTTGGGTTTGTAAAGAACATCCTAGTGAGGAATGACTGCTGAGGCCGGGAAAACAGACTTGGGGGATTGGGGCGCCGTAGCCAGGGAAACAGAAAGCTTGTAAGTGCTTGAGTCTAAAAGGTTCCCCTTAGTTTGCTCTGACCAGTGTCTCATCTGGACCTTAGACCTCAGGATGAGGAACCCCAGAGCCACCTTCCGAAGGTTGTCCCCACCTCCTGTCATCTCCATCAACAGCTTTTGTGTCTTCCCTCTGAGTCCAGTGTGTTGGAAAGCATCTTTGTGCCGAACACGAAGGCTTCTGTAAAAACAAACAAACAAACAAACAAACAAACAAACAAAACAAAACACAAAACAGAATTAGTGGCAGAAAAGAATCCATCTGTCAGATCGCTAAAGACAACAAGAGATGCTCCATCTCGGCAGCAGATTGTTTAGTTTATGGGAAGAAATTATGTGATACCTAGCTTTATTTTTAATGAAGTAAATATTTAAAAATATGCATACCGGTGTATATATTCTTCTGTTCCAGTTGGAAACAGTAGTTGCAAAACAGTCTGAATCACAACTCAGGAATGGAGAAGAAATTCAAAGAGAAAGCCACATTGCTCAACTCTTGCTTAGGAATGGCTGCTGGGTAATTGCTTACCAGTAGGACAAGAGGAAACTATGCCACTGAGGGATGTAAAAGTGGATGTGTACCTGTTCCTTGAAGCCCTGAGTAGCCCTGGGATGGAAGTTGTCACCTGCCTGTAACAGATAGACAGCCACCAGGGATAACCCACTCAGGTCCCAGAGCCAGCGTCTCTCTCCTGTGGACAACTTTCCCTGTGTCCAGTGGTTTCTTTGATTTCTCAAGGGTGGGGACCTTCTATGGAGGGATCTCCCAGAAAATCCATAGCCACATAGTATGTATCTCATGTGGATGCCAAAACACCCCAAAGTAGCTTTGTAGTGAGCCTCTGTGTGTGTGAGAGAGAGGTTTGTGTTTACATGAAAGTGCACATTGTCATTGTGTAAGCTGGTATAGGTGTCTCTTTTCACTTTCCCTCCTCCTTTCAGAGCACTGCTCCATAGGTATTTTTTTTTTAGAACCCCCGAAGTCACTGTATGTACCCACATCAGAGCTGCAGCTGAGAAGTTCTTCTTGTTGCACAGATATTGTTTAGCTGAGGAGATGGTCTCTCTTGGTATTGAGCATTATTTCCTCATCTCTCTGAGCCAAATCCTAATGCCTAGGGCAAAACTTCTGCCTTATACCTCCCTGTGCTTCTCAGAAGTCAGAGGACACAGACTCTAGGTAGAATGGGGACAGGAGTGACCAGGGACAGTTCCCACACTTTCATCAAGGTTAACATCGGTCCAAGGTAGATGGAGGTACAATCCTGTACTCTCTGCTGATGTAGTAAAAGCTGGAGCTTCTCGGAGTCCCCGCATGCTCCCTTCTGCTGTGATGAAGCTACCTCACCAGTGAGGTTAGAGTATTTGGGGCCCACCCAAAATTCACATGTTAGAACCCCAAGGTGATAATTTTGGAGGTAGGGCTGTGGGAAGCCATTCAGTCACAAGGGTGGAGCCTTCATATATGGTGTTAGTATCTGTATCAAAAGACCCCAATTTGCCTCTTCACCCCTTTCAACCAGATGAGAACAAAAAGACACCATCTATAACCTAGAAAGTGACCCTTGTGCCAATATTGACTCTGGTGCATTGATGCAGGATGCTCCAGCCTCCAGAACAGTGTGAAGGCACTAGTTAATAGTACTTTATATCACCGGTCAGTGAATTAGCACTGAGAACCCCAATAGCCTCTGTATCCTGGGATGTTGGGAACATGGTTCTTCCTGAGATACCTATGCTTAGCAACTATTGGTACTTCTGCTTGCCATGAGCCACTTGGCACTCACCAGTGGATTTCTGTCAGTGTGTGGCCAGTCAAGCCATACTGCAAAGCTGGTTCCAGCACTATCCTTCCCCCACCAAGGATGGGGACTCGTGTGGAGACTTCATGGGCTCTCCACTTGTCCCTCTTGAGGCCAGATGCTGAGTCATATGCCAAACAGAAGGACATTGTGCCCTCTCTTTTCATCCCAGACTCGTCCAGGCTCCAAGAACTCTTGGTCAACACAGGTTCTCAGAACAAGTTAAGCAAACAAAATGACGCTGTGGTGCTGTGGCCCTAATGACATTTAAAAAGACTGTGTGAGAACTGTGCCCCTTGTTGTGTGTGAGAGTGGAAGGTAAGGTGGTGAACTTGCAGTTGTGTGGCCCAGAAATCTATATTTTCATGATAATATAATCAGTTCTTTCCACAGGACTGGGGATTGAACCTAGGGCCTTGTACATGCCAAGCAAGTCCTATACCATCAAACTATATCCCTCAGCCTAAAAGCAATCTTACATCAGTATTTTCCCTCACTAAGGCAGATAGCATAGTTCCTTGAACATACGAGTAAACTGAGGCATGAAGTGATCCAGTGATTCCTAATGTGGATGGCTTTGAGGGCAAAGGTACTTACTGCCAAGCTGGATGACCTGAGTTCAGTTCTCAGAAGCTACATGGGAGAAGGAGAAAACTGACTTCCCCAAACTGTCCTCTGACCACTTTAGGCACACTATCCCTATCATACTAAACAAGTAAGTATATGCCATTTACAAATTAAAACTAAAACTATCATTTAGTCCTAGGTTCTCCCTGTTCCGCTCAAATTCCTGCTTTTCTAGGCTATCTACAATGCAATGCAGTAGAACTGTCCTGGCAGCAGGTCCCTGAGACCAGAAGAAACTGTACAGAAGATGCTCCTCAGAGAGGCCATGAGCTTTGCTGAGGCTTCTTTTGCCAGAACGTCTCAGAACCCTGATTTGTATTGTTGTGTTGTTTTGAACTGAGCTCTGCAATTTACAAAGCCCTTTGCAATGGGGAGAGGGGAGGGGCTGGAGAGAAGGCTCAGGGGTTAAGAGCATTTGCTGCTCTTCCAGAAGTCCCAAATTTGATTTCCAGCATCCACATTGGGCAGCTCACAACTGCTTGTGACTCGAGCTCCAGGACATCTGACACCCCACTTCTGGCCTTCCCAGTAACCTGCACACATGTGGCATACACACACACACACACACACACACACACACACACACACACACACGTGCACATAAATAAAAATTAAAATCTTAAAGGAAAGAAAACATAAAGCCATATGCGCACTTTCATTTAAACGTATTTTAACTTTATTTTTAAAATTATGTTTATGTATGTGTGTCTATGTGTGAGTTTGTACACATGAGGATGGTATCCAGATGAGGGTGCTGGATCTCCTGGAGCTGTGGTTACAGACCATGTGAGCCACCCACCCAAGTTGGGTGCTGGAACTGTATACTCAGGCCCTTGCAAGAACAGCGTGCACTCTTAGCCAGGAGCCGTCTTTGCAGGCCCCCACCCCACCCCTGAAGCTTTCTTTATTGCTTCTTCTTTACAGTCCCTTGAAGCCAGTGTTGGTATCTCCTTCCCTGGGCAGGCTCTGGACCCCCGCAGGGAGAGAGTGGCAGAGCCGGTCTCCCATACAGCCCTCGTGTCAGCTCCTCCAGAATGAGCTTGCGTTTCTCTGAACTTGTTCCCACCAGGTGGAGAGCCAGCATAGTCCTGGGACAGCAGTAGGACAATGTCTAAGAGCAAGGCTATGATCTGGATCTACTGAGATCTGGACAGAAGTAGCTAAGAGCTGGGGCCACTCTGCTTTTTCTTGTCTCCTGAAGAAGGAACGAAGAAAGAGGAGTTGGAGAGCTGATTCGGTCGAATCTTCAGGAACTGCTGCTGCTCACCTCCAGCGCAGGCTCAGCTTGGAAGTTACTTCTAGCTAACGTTTTCAATTTAGGTTTTCTGTATTAACTTTAACTACACAGCCAATAACTGTTGTTATATCAACCATTTACCCTTTGTTTGTTTGGTTCCGTTGTTCTTTTTTGTTGTTGTTGTTGTTTTTCAAGACAGGGTTCCTCTGTGTAGTTTTGGTGCCTGTCTTGGATCTCACTCTGTAGACCAGGCTGGCCTTGAACTCACAGAGATCCCCCTGGCTCTGCCTCCCGAGTGCTGGGTTTAAAGGCGTGCGCCACCACCACCCGGCTAGTTCCATTGTTCTTACTGTAAGGCTGTATAGTGGACACTACAGGGCATTACCCAGACCCTCCCAGGAATGGTGTAAAGTTCCTTCATTGCTGGGAATTATAACTCCCGGGGACTTCATCGAAGGTCTCCTCGCACAATTGCCCTCAGCCTAAGGGAGCTGTGCTGTCTAAGAGTTCAGTCTTTGGGTCAGCAAAGAGAAAGAGGAAGGTAGAGGAGACTTTAACACCTGGCCTTCATTTGCAACAACTCTAATTGGCCAAACCCTCCCCTCCTCTCCCCTTCCCCGCCCCCCTCTGCTTTCCTTTTCTCCTCTCCTCTTCTTTCCTCCCAGGAGCTCCCTGCCTCCTGCTGATCAGCTAAGGCCTCTGGGTTATGAGTCTCAGCTCTATTACAGATACTGTGTTGTGAACCCCTTTCCTAAATAAACCACGCTCACACAAAACTCCATCTTGGGATGGTTTCCAGGAAACCCAAGCTGTGACCGAGTAGCTAACCATGCTTCATTTGTATTGTATTGAAGTCAACCTGTTTACTCTCTCCTGTTCCAATTTTCTTAGTCAATCCATTTAAGTGACTTAGTTGGTTTATCTGTCAGTTTTCATTTTCGTTTTTTTTAAATGTGCCTTTGGATTCCATGTCAAAATCTCTTCCTTTGACTTCTTACCTTGACACTGCTGAAATAGAGGGAGATGATGCTTACAAAGATGCCTTTGGGGGTTGCATTGCACAGCTCTTTGGAGCTAACACAGTCCTCCTTGCCTGTGTTCTGACTGTTGGAATCCTCGACACCTCATTTAGCAAGTCAGGCTTTGCCCTCACCTGCTCAAGTGGCCTAAGGATGCAGGTGAAATGCTGGTTGTCTCTGGCCACTCTGGACCTGATACTAAAGAACTTTCTATCCCCATGTTGAGACTTCTGGCTTGCCTTGTCGTCAACCATCTTGACTAAGGTTTTGTTCTTAGGACGCATGTTCAGAGAGCAAGTTGCTCCGGAGAGATGTTCCTAAGTGTCAAGGCATGAGTATGAGGAAGAGGATGCTCAGTTGTGCATTCTCTGAGACTGCTCACATTCCACAGTTTATGTGCTCCCACCAGGACATGTTTTTGAAGAAAGTAATACTTGAGTAAATTGTCCTCTTGACGTAAACCTATAATTTAAAAATTATATATATTTAGAGAACAAGTCAAAACAGGAAGCACATTCCCAAAGTGGATGAAGGTATTTATGTGCTAAAATACCTCCGCCATCATAGTAGACATGTGTCACTAAGCTTAAATAAGAAGAGTAGGACAGGAAAAAAAGAAGGAAGGAGCCCGTGTACTCCTGTGCTCCAATCAGAGTGAGTTCTGAGACTGGCAGCAGTTTTTTCTTTGTGGGAGGCTGGATGCTCCTAACCCCCACAGAGGAGCCCATTGCAGTAGATTCTGGGTTGAGATAAGGCAAGAAAAAAGAGGATTGTGTGTTTTCATGGGGGGAAAAGTAAAGGACACGAGAATTAACCTAAAATTCAGAGACTCAAAGAGGAAGAAACACAAAACAAAATAAGACAAAGGTCATTGAGATTATAACCATAAAAGCCCTTCAACTAAGATGCATCTTGCTCAAAAACTTCTGTGTATAAAGATTAGTTCTCCTGGGAAAAACACATCCAGGTCTAAATCACTTACAACACATATTCTTCATTAATGACATTTATTTACAAATGATTGTACTGTGTTCCCCAGGCTAGGCTGGGACTCCTGGTCCTGCTGCCTCAATTTCAAGTGTGGTAGGATTGCAGGTGTATGCTGGCATGCTCAGTTATAAAATGTGTTACTATGCAAAGAAGAAAGTTAAATTTGCTCTTAGGGACCAAAAGATCAGACAGAAAAATCAAGAATTTAGATCTAAAAACAAACAAACAAAACTCAAATTATGTCAAACCATAGTGGGTTGTACCAAAAGATAATTGTCTCTGCTTTCAAGTGCTGGAGCCATATAACTTTTGCTGTTGCTCAGGGGAAATAGAATCCAAATGCAGAGCCGGTGTGTGTGAGCAGAGAAGCATGGAGAACGTTGGTTGAGTTTCTCCAAAGTGGTGAACGGTAGGCAGACCACATGTTTGCCGCGACCAAACTTCCAGCAGATGGGGAAGCCCTTTCCCCACTCTGCCCTTCTGCATATCTGTCATTGTGTGCATGTTCAATTCCAGTGAAGGGAATGGCCTCACTATCAAAGGTGCTTTATGCCACATTGGTTGACTTCTCGTTTATCATTGTGCTTTTCAAAGCACTTATCACACAGTGATTTGTAAATAACCGATGTGCAGGAAATATTTTAAATAGAGAAAATGAAAAGATAAATATATTAATTAATGTTATTTTTTATGCAGCCTAGATACATGGTTCTCCATGGCTCATCAGATTGCTGGTTGGTTGTGGGAGGCAGTGATGAACCTCAGTAATCTCAGGTTTCTGTATTCACATTCTTATATGGTCCTTGTCCTGGAGTGTGGCTGTACCCAGGAATTGTTCTACAGAACAAACTATAGCAAACTGAATTGGGTCAGGCTGTAAAGACATAATAGCATCTGTCTGGCACATCTCTCTGCCTTCCCTTGCATGGTTACCTCAATAGAAGCCAGGTGCCATGTCCTGAGCTGTGCTATAGAAACCACTGAGAGTGTCACTGGCCACAGCCAACAGAGAACTAGAACCTTCATCCAATAGCCTAGGAGGAGTCCAACCACGTGGGAGTCACCGAGGGAGCCTGGAAGTAGAGCCTCTCCCAGTCGGGACTCAGCCCCAACCAGTAGTTCTGCTGCAGTTTATTTCTACACTTTGAAAACATTCAGTAAAAGTAGATGTGAGTTTCTGATCCACAGACATGAGGAATAATAACTCCTTCAGCATCCTCACATAAGAGCCAAAGTTTTCCAGTTATTCCATTGCTGTTGAGACCAAGAGAACAAAAGACCGACCACACTTGTCTTCTCATAGACAAAAGGGACAGCGGCAATTTGCTTGAGATGATGCCAGTCAAATCTGCAAGGTCAACGGCCATTCATTGCCTCCTTTATCGCCCCCTCCTTAATCTTCAACATCTTCATAGAGTAACACTTCATATTTTATGTGTAAGGTGTTCTGCCTGCATGGATACCTGTGTACTAAGTGTGTGCCTGGTGCCCACAGAGGCCAGAAGAAAGTGTCAGAGGTCCCTGGAACCAGAGTTACAGACAGTTGGGAGCTGCCATGTGGATGGAGGGAACTGAACCTGGTTCCTCTGGAAGGCTAGCAAGCGCTCCTAAGGGCTGAACTGTCTCTACAATCCTATGGGGATAGTATTCCTTTAACCAGAGAATTTTGTCTTTTTCACAACAGTGGGATTGCAAGGCATTCCATGTGCATTGAAACAAAAATGTGATGTGGAGGTCAGAGCAGGGGGAGTAATATTCAAATAGGCATACAGCCATTGATCTTGTTACTAAAAATGATGTTGCAAAATGTTCATTCTTGAGAATTTTTTTTTCTTAATTAACAATGATTCAAGAAGCAGCTTCTTTATTACATTTGTGGGGGAGGGAGAGAGTTGATTCTCTCTTTCCACCATGTGGGATCCAAGAATTGGACTCAGGTCATCAGTCTCGATGGCAAGTACCATACTCACTGAGCCATCTTGCTGACCCCCAAAGCAACTTTTTTTTTTTGAGACACGGTTTCTCCATATAGTTTTGGTGCCTGTCCTGGATCTTGCTCTGTAGGCCAGACTGGCCTCGGACTCACAGAGTGCTGGGACAAAAGGCATGTGCCACTGCTGCCCAGCCCAAAGAAGTTTCTTAACACTAATTTCTTATTTGGAGAAATAGAAAGAAAAACAATGATAAATACAGGGGTGTTTTCCCCTCCTAATGACCTGCTTAATCCAGCATTCTTCCCATGGAGTAATAGCAGCGTTCTGAACAGTCATTCATATGACTGAAATGCAGTGCTTGGATATGTGAAGGCTTCATACCAACCAGGCCATTTAGAAAATCCCTCGATAGAGTCTAGTATATAGGAAAAGAAGAGGTTCTCACATTGTTAAATTCTACACGTCTGTCTGTAGAGGTGAAGTATGCTCTTCTGAAAATCCCTTAAGTGTATCATAAAAGACAGCATGAGTGTCTCAATGGGATGCTTGTCTTTGGTGACCACTGTCAACGAGTGGCCTTTGGAAAAGCTCCCACACAAAGAGGTTCTGGGGGAAAGTCTGTGGTGGGGAAGCTTCATGTACCGAGTGGTTCTGAAGCAGGAAGAAGTAAGTCTGGCACTGGAAGAAAGAGAAGCCTTTTCTCTTTGGAGAAAAGATCACCTAGTCCAGCCATTGTCTGGGGCATATGTAACTCTATGTGAGCTCCATTCTCTGGGCTAACACACGGCAACTTCCGAACTATGTAGATATGTTGGTTTGCCACAATACATCTGCTGTGTACACACTACCTTCTCTGTTGTATACAGGAAACGGAAGCTTAGAGAACTAGATTAACATGGCTAAAGTCATTCAAACTAGTAAAAGTTTAGGGTGAGATTCAACCTTGGGTTGTTTTGATTGAAAAAAAGAAAACAAAAGTCTGGATGCTTTTGACTATGTTCCTGACTTCAGATACAGTATAAATCCAGACCACAGGTCCACAGTTTTCACCTATGATGGTGATACACAACTACTTGTGGTCAAAGGCCATGAGCCCAGCCATCATGCTGCAAGTGTAGAAGAGTGAATGGGCTCAAATTCAGATGGACGTGAAGGCCCTCAAACAACATAGAATTTGAGGAGGTCAGTGGGACCTTTGTGGTGGGGTGTTTCTGAGAGGGAAACACCAGGCTAGGTTTAAATCTTTTTTTGGGGGGGGGGAAACACTGTTCCTTTGACTATTAGGATGAAAAAGAAGGAGGAGGAGGAGGAGGAGGAGGAGGAGGAGGAGGAGGAGGAGGAGGAATACTGTGTGCTTGACCCAGTCGTCACTTGCTGCAATGATTCCCTGGTGCAGGCAACTGCGTACCCTGTCACATTTCTATTACCGTTGCACAGAAGGTCTGTCTAGCTACAGGTATTTATTTACTGTCTACTAAAATTCACATTGTGGACATTTTAGCCTGTCAGCCTGTTGTGCTTCTGGTGACTGTCTTCTATTTCCCATCATTCTTCTGTTGATTTTCTCCCCGCAGCTTCTACTTTCCCTCATTAATCCTCCTAAACCCTGGGAGGTAAGAGTGGGCATACAATTTCCTCTTTATTCTAAAATACTGTTTAGAGTTTTGCTTTGAAATTGCTTTTAGGACTGCGTGTTTGGCTTGCCTAAGTGAACCTGTAATAAACACTGCTGAATTCTCCCCAAATTACCTCGAAGAATTACCTGCTTATCTGGAAGTCCCATCAATGTAATTTTAAGGGATTTTGTTTTGATTCGGCGGCTCTGAGCCTTTGAACTTCTCTGCCTTAATTCTCCAGTCTTTCCACAGGAAGGGCTCTGCTGAGAATGGGCACTCGGCAGCACTTTTCCTTATAAATGCTGAAGACAGTGTTCTTGTTTCTACTTTGGTCCGTGTGATCCCAGCTCCAAAGGAAGCTAGATCTCTAAGATTAGGACAGTTTAGTCTGGAAAGGAGACTAGTTAAAGGGATGTGATTGAAAGCCACTTACAGTCGGGAGCATGCTTGGGAAAAACAAATGATCCATTTTTTACCTTTAAAGAACACAAGTAGGAAACACTCCATAAACTGGAGGAAGCAGAGACTTGAACTTGAGCTGTGAATGCCTTACTCAGTCTTTGGAGGTGGGCACTATTGTTAATACTGTTCTGCCAAGCAGAAAACTGAGATGAAGGATAGCCTTCAACCCCGCACCATGGTGACCGGGGCTGTAAGCAGCTCACCTCCATGGCTTCTGCTTCAATTCCTGCCTTCAGTTCTTGCTCTGGTTTCCCTGGGTGATGAAATAAATAAATGCTTTCTTCCACAGGTTGGTTTTGGTCAAAACATAAAGAAAACTAAGGCATTGAGTTTAGATTCTGCCTCTTGGTCTCTTTAAACCTGATCTCGTTAAGACTTGGTGTTTTCTTAAGTTAAATAAAAATAGTAAGAGGAGATATCAGAGGATTTGGTGGAAGACTGAATACAGGATAACCCCTCTCCCCCAACATGAGCTTTTTGAGTCGCTATCTCAGGGAGAAGGAAGAGAAGGGTGAGGACAGAGAATGACGTGGACTGGACCGTAGAGACAGTAGTCGGGGACACTGCATTTAGTCTGATGAATGTATGGCTCATGGGGAGGGGCAATGACTGTCACAGGCTTCTCTACATGATGATTTGCAAACATGTTTTCCCTGTTTGCTGACAGTGAATTGGATTCACGGGCTAGCCACAGGAAGGGGTGAGTCTGAGGTTGAAGCGAGCCAGTCAAGATGGAGTCATCAGGACAGGTTCAGAGCTTCCTGAAATGCAGCCAAGGGGCACGAGGTCAAGAACGTGGATTAGAATTTGTACCTTACCAAACATGTACTGGAATTGTGATCTCAGACTTCCTGTTGGCGTTCAGTGGCCTTGTGGCCCACTAACAGAACTGGAGGCATCAGAGAATCGTGTGGACTCACAGCTGCAACATGAAGCTGGACTCCCTAAGCCTTCCTGGGCAAATGGGCTTTCATGTGTACAGACAGCACTGACTGTCAAAGGTCAAAGGACACGGCACATGAGATGCACAGTGAAGCAATACGAGGTGCACAGTGAAGAGGATGGGAGATGACATGATGGTGCTGGCGACATGGGAGCCTGCACTGCTCCACTGTGTTCTTGTCTGGGCATGAAGTAGTTACACTGTATTTTTTGAGCAGACAGTTACTCTTCAAGGAAGTAGCCAGGCGTTATGTTCTATAACTATAATCCCAGTTCCTCACGATAAGAGGATCATGAATTTATGGACAGACTGTAAGCAAGATCCTGTCTCAATAATAACAATAAAATGAAATAAGTAGAAGAATGTGGTTAAAATGATGACAAGGATGGTCAAAACAGGGAAGGTGTTCTCTAGCGGGACTTCTGCCACCTGAGAGGATGCCTATGAAGAGATATGGACCAACACCGGCAGCCAGCTGGCCACAGAGTTTCCCCCACTTTATCTCCACATGCCCGTTCCTGGGAGAACCGAGCTCCCATGTTTGGATTCCTAGTCTCATTAGTAAAAGAATTTAAAACAGAGCCTATAACCAGGCTATATTGCATGAGAAAAGAAGCTATTTTCAATATAAGGGGAAAAGTGAAAAAAAATAAAAGAGCTTAAAAACAGATGCAGAAAGGAAGTTGGAGGGACAATTTTATTAGAGTTTGAGAGAGGAATACAATACAGGCAAGCAGAAAAATCCCAACGGTGACCAGGAATGGGGATGGGTAGAAAAAAGCCATAATTTTTAAGTGAGTCAGGAGGTCAGAGAAACAGAGAAAAACATGCCAAGGGGTGCTGAACCGTGTCTGAGTTGAGAGGACACCAGGTACAGCTCTTGTATCTCCGATCAAAGGATTGCACCACAGACGTACGGTTAGAAACAGAAATGAAGCAGCTTGTTAACAAAGCAACAGGATTCCCGAGAGTGGAAAGAAGCTAGAGAGCTGAGGAAAGACCCCCAAAGTATCCAGGCATGCGGTCTGCATCTCTTTATAGGACCTTGTAGTCCAGCCTCCGCCTCTCTCGTTTGTATTTCAAAGGTCCCCCTCAATACATGCCCCGACATACACGTGCTCTATCCCTTAGACAGAGCACCAGGAGTCTAGGCTTCTTCTGCAAACTGCCTTCATTCATATGTTCATCTTGATACTCCAGTCCCAATTCTCCTGACACACGCACCATGACACACGGCCTTCTGGAAAACAGCAGAACTCTACGGTGGGCTCAGAAACTCCAGTGTCTGAGCTACAGAAGCAAGGGGCTGTCCATTAGTGCTCGGAGCAATACGTACCCAGCCTTCCTTCTCCAAAGAGGATGGCAGTGGGCCCTTGCTGGACCTCAGGAAGTCACTTAGGACCTGAGGTGATGGGGGCTGATGAACGATGTTACTGAGGCCATGTGTAATACAATACAAGTAGTTCCCACGGAAGATAAGCTTTCCAGTGAGAGAAGTTTCTTTAGAAAATGACCTTTTAAAAATCAAGTTAGGGGTAGGGTAGGATGGGGTGGAGATGGCTCTGAGGCTAAGACCAACTGCTGTTCTTGCAGAGGACTTGAGTTCAGCTACAGACTCACAGCTGCTATAACTCCACCTCCAAGGTGTTTGCCACCCTCCCCTGGACTCCTCTGGCACCTGCACACAGGCAGCATATAGATACATACACATTCCCCGAAATAAAAATAAAAACAAATATTTAAAATACAATGGGAGTTTAAAAATATAAGTTAGGTTTTCCACATACTTTACATTTTAGAAAATACATCTAGGGATTTTTTTTCCACTGAAGTTTTATTTCTAGATATCTGTAGATTTATGTGCAGATAAACAAAGAAAACAAACAAACAAAAACCCATAGAGATCTACAGGAGTCTGTTTTCCCAGTTTTTAAGCTATTTGAATGATAACATACTGAAAACTGTAGTTCAGCATCACAACCAGAGCAGGACACAGTTAACGTTGGAATCACTCCCATCGCCAGGCACGTCCTGCTGCCCTTTTTATAGCCACGCCTCTTCCCTTTCACCCCACCCTGCCGAGAGTCCCTGGCAACCATCCATCCATCCTCCATTTCTATACTGCCATTTCAAAAACCTCAAGCTGCGTTGTTCTGACGTGCTCTTTTAAGTTGTCATATTTGGGTTCCATATAACTCTCTAGGGATCCGTCCGGGTGGTTATGTTCATTACTTTTTGTTACTGAATATAATAATACAGATGGCTGGATAAGACATAGTTTGTTCAGCCATTTTTCCAAGGAAAGATGTCTGGATGTTTTTCAGTTTAAGGCCATCTTAACTTTCTTAAGAAAGTTGCTATAATCAATCAGGCACATAGTCTCCATTTCTTTAGACTTTGACATGAACGAAAAATAAACTTAAGTCATTGAATATGTTGGTTCCTTAGTTAACAGCACATCTATGTCCCCCACCTACTTACCCTATAACACCAACCTTTTCTTTATTAGACACTACAATAATAATAGCTATCAATTTGTTCGGGGGGTGGTATAGGTATGTATGGGCACGTGAACATGTGGAGGTCAGAGGACAATACTGGGTGTCCAGACACAGTCATCTGTCACCTTTTGTCATCTTGCTGTTGCTCGTCTGCCACCTGACTCAGGTCCTCCTGCTTGAGAGGCGAGCACTGTGCTGACTGAGCTGTCTCCCCAGACCCTGCAGTTACAGATTCCTTAATGCTTTCTAGATGCTTGTGAGGCAGGACAATAGAAAAGGAAGGGAAATTCCAGAGATTAGTATATGAAGGGCTGGCATCCTTTGGTCTAGCTGGGCTCCATTCCATCAAGGGAGCATGCTCAGAAGCAAGCCTGTATTATAAAACTTGAAAGAGGCAGATATTAGGTTAATGACCCATAAAAGATCACTGCAGACCACACCTCAACTTTCTCTGCTTTCTCACCCTGTTAGAGCCCAGCCACAGGGGAGTCATGGCACAGCTCCAGGCCTTTCTATATTTCTCCTTTAGTAAACTATCCTGCACCTCTGTAACTAGCCATGGGTCTTTGTACAATTCATTGTAAAAAGGCACGAGAACCTGGGAACTTCAGTGACTGCCCTATGGACTCATGTACCTGAGCTGCATCACTAGTGTTATAGCAGCATGTATCATTAGTCACTCTTTCTGAGCATGGGAGTGAAGTGATCAGTTTCCCCAATCTCTTGCTGCTGTGATGGTAACCTGGAACTGTGATACAGATAAACCTCTGCTCCCCTAAATTGACTTTGGTGGGGGTATTTTTATCACAGCTATGTGAGAAGAAACTAAAATATCATATGACTGAATTACCTGTTCTTCTGAAGAGTCTGTTGGTTGGTCCTATTGTCCCAAATGGGACAACAAATGTCACCTGCTGGAATCGAATCCATCATTCTAAAAAAGGAAAAGTCCACCCTTCGGTTGTATCTTTTAACTTTGAATTGATGGTTGATATTAGCACAAACACCAACAGATTAGTTTAATACAATACCTGAAAAAATGTCTGCAGGAGATACTGCTGTGGAGGCAGGGGGTACTAAAATAATATTGCCACTGAGATGAGGGATAGATGAGGCAATCTAGGGCTTGGGCCAGGAGATAGGGAGCTAAGGAGGAGGCTCTTCACACCACACATTTATCTTCTATTCAGAAATTTTCTTGAAGTAATGGTCATTCTCTTATAATTATCACATGGATATTTATAAGTGGGAATTTCCATTTTCAGAGGAATAGAGGTGTTCACAGTGTCACTAAAATGACCAAAGTCACGTTTACACTTATGCCGTTCCTTGACCATATGCAGTTTAACTTTGATGACTGCGTGCTGTACACAGAACCAATTGCTACAAATGAGGAAGAAACGGTGACTGGACAAAGCCTGCTCCTGATGGGTCACTTCATTTCAAACCGACTCAGGGTAAAGACCCTGATGCACAGACTGCCTTGGTTCTGTCTTGTGTAGAGGGCTTGAATTTAAGGAGGTTATGATAGAACTGAGAAAGAAAGGGATGGGAGGCAATGGAAAGAGACCGGATGGGGAGGAGGGAGAAACCACGCACGGCTAATGTGATTACTACTCCGTTGGCATTGGTCCCACCATCTTGGCATTTGTTTTCTATTTATGCCATACGCTTTTTGTTCCTCTAGTCCTACTTTTCCGTTTTTCTTGGATAAACTGGATGCTTTTTAGTATTCTGTTTGGGCTCTTCTGTTGACTTTTAAACTACATCTCTGTGGTTGATCTAAAAATCACAATAAGCATATTTACATTCCCTCTACTCTCACACAATATTTAATACTTTATGAACATGTCAGAGTTCTTCTTCCTGAGGCAGACAAGTCATTCAAACTGACCACGGTCAGCTTACCACGCTCACTCCCTATGTTTTTACTTTCGCATGTGCTGTAAAGGTAAAGTTAGTTGTATATCCACATATGTAATGGCTTTTCTGTCTTTTTTACCTTTATCCTTCCGGTTGGCCTGTATTCTTCTCAGGAGGTCCAGCTTTCATTTGGTATATTTCACTTCAGGCTGAAAAATCTCTAACATTTTTCATTTCATTTTCATGTAAGGCTAACAGAAGAGTCTTCACACTCAGGTGAGAAATCAAGGCATCCGGGCATCTGTCAGCCAGAGAGTTACAAACGATGCTCTCAGGAGGGCTCCTGGCAGTGTCCATGAAGAGTGGTAGGGCTGAAGAATGGCCTGTGGTCTGAAGCAGGAGTCTGGTCAGGATGCTAACACTGGATGAATGTCTTTATTTGACATTGTTTCCTTTAATTGAAAAATATTATCTTAGTATATACAGTGTTCTGTATATTTTTATTCTAAATTTGTTCTTTGACAGTCTCATACATGTATATTCTAATACATTCTAATTGTTCGCACCCCCTCCAGTCCCTGTCTGTCTCCTTTCCTCATTCATGTCTTACTTTTGATACATTAAAGATCTCATTTCTTCATTGTTTCTAGTTTTCCTAGAAGAAACAACACATTGAACTTCTAGAGTTGATGTTAATTTTTTTTTAATAAAATAGTAATATGGCAGCTTATATTCTTTGAGTAGGTGATATTGAACCAACCTTGAATTCTGAGGACAAACCCTACTTGGTTGTTGAGGGGCACAGATCTTGAAGGTGGCCTTTAGGACCCTTATCTCTTTTATTCATCTGCAAATGGATCCGCAGGTAAAAGCATTTGCCTCATAAACCTGGTCATCTGAGTTTAACTACACAGTTCCATACCTGGACTGGAACTGACTCTGAAAATTGTTCTTTGTCTTCCATACACATGTGCACGTGTGTGTGAGCACACATACAAGAATAATAACAACAATTAATAAAGAAAAGTGTATGGAAAGAGTTGTTGCCTGGTTTTCTAAAAGACATTTCAACTTTAGGCACATTTAGCCCCTATTATTCTTGCATCTTAAGTATCTACTAAGTTATGTATCTACTAAATGCATCTTCTAAACCCATATTATTCTTGCATCGTATGCATCTACTAAACAGTCTATATTCTGGATAAAATGGGCTTCTAAGTAAAGCACGTCCCCCTCCTGGGGGTGCCCCCTGTGCGGGAGGCACAGGGAGGGAGGGGGCACCAAGAAGGGAGAGATATATGCCCCAGTCTGCTCAGGTGGGGCTGCTGCTGCTCCTGGGCCTCCTCTTTCCCTTGCTTCCTTCTTTCTCTAATTAACTCTCAGCTGCTTCCACTGCTACTGTGTCCCATGCAAATTCTTCAGGACAGAACTGAGCTGCCGCTCAACTTGGAATCCCAGGAAACTGGAGTCTCACTGTGTAGCTAGAGTTTCCCTGCCTGGCCCACAGTCAGGACAAATCCCTCTCACCTGCCAGTCCCACAGCCGCTCAGACCCGACCAAGTAAACACAGAGACTTATGTTGGTTACAAACTGTATGGCTGTGGCAGGCTTCTTGCTAACTGTTCTTACAGCTTAAATTAATCCATTTCCATAAATCTATACCTTGCCACATGGCTCATGGCTTACCGGCATCTTCACATGCTGTTTGTCATCGTGGCGGCTGGCAGTGTCTCTCTGACTCAGCCTTCCACTTCCCAGCTTTATTCTCCTCCTTGTCCCGCCTATACTTCCTGCCTAGCCAATGGCCAATCAGTGTTTTATTTATTGACCAATCAGCAACACATTTGCCATACAGAACATCCCACAGCATTGCTGGTAACAGCAGGGACAACAGCAAAAGAAGCCAGAGCCACTGTCTCTCAAAGCTCTAAATTGCCTGACTGTGATAACTCCAGCATCCGAAGGCATTTCCAGAGTTTTCTCACTGCTTAGGATACATGATTGGGGGTGGGGGTGGGGGAATAAAACAAACAAAAAAACAAAAAACCCAACAACTTCTTCTTCTTCTTCTTCTTCTTCTTCTTCTTCTTCTTCTTCTTCTTCTTCTTCTTCTTCTTCCTCTCTCTCTCCCTTTTTTTTCTTTCAAACTTGTTAAGCTAAACAGAGTCAAGACTCAGTGATCTTAGAAAACTCCCACCAAATGGCAATGTGCTGAAATTGAGAGACAGACTCTAAACCCTGAAGAGTACACAAAAGAGAAAGCCAGGAGTGTGATTAGGAATTTTTACCAAAAATCTCAGAAAGACCAGACAGTCAGAGTATGCAGCCACACAAAGGGCCACTTCAGGTAACGAAGGGTGTGCCACATGGGCCTTCTCCACTAAACCACAGGGCTGGGGAAAGTTAAATATGCCGCTCCCAGCTGTGTGAACAGAAGCCCAAAGCATGGAAGGGCTTCTTTGTGGCAAAAAATAAAAAGATTTGTCTAATGAAGTAACCCCCAGGGAAATTCACTTCAAGGTCCACATACTTCTTGGGAAAGATTTTCAAAAGAAATAATGCTAGCTTGGATGAAAAGGGACAGAGAGAAGACAAAAATGGAAAAAGTCACCCCAGCTGGTAAAATCACTCAGCTCCAAACTTTTGCTAACTCTCGTCTAAAAAAACAAAGATTGTTTCAGATGGTTGGAAGAAGATTCTAGAAGCAGACCCCAGAGCCACAGGATTATTTCCAGTGTTTAAACCTAATCAAGGAGCTCACGAAGTTTTCCCAGCTATATTTTATCACTATGAATCAAGCACTGGAGTCCTCCATGACGGCTGTTGGGGACCATGGTCTTTTGTCTTAGTGTCATCATTTTGAAATATAAGTGTTTGTAATATCTTTCTTAATGCTTGTCCCTAATTGTATGTTTGGGAAACATAACATGTCACCTTTACAGATTAATCACTTAAGAGGAATTCCATTCAAAGACAGTGTTTTTCTTTTGTATGAATGCTACTTCCACCCTACTGTGAGTTTTTTGGAGAGCAAAGAGGGATTGAGAGAGGGTTTTGTGTAGCCCAGACTGGTCCTGAATTTGCTATGAAGGAGAGGATGATCTTGAACTTTGTGGGAGCCCAGCTTGGAGACCGGCTCCTACATTTTACAACAGGGTACTCTTGAGGAGTGAGAGATAAGAGATATTAGATAGAAGGATAGAGGGGAGAGAAACAGATAGAAACATAGGATGGCGGGAGGGTGGGGAGGAGGGAGAACAGGGGAATCCATGGCTGATATGTAAAATTAAATTAAATTATAAAATAAAAAAAAAGTCAACCTGGGCTGTCTTAGTGTTATCACATCACCTCTGTTTCAACAGAGGGCTTTTCTAATACCTGTCCTATACCCCAGTTGACATGGGGCACTTCTGGAAGAACCACAGGTTTCCATCTGCCTGCATGTGACATAGGGAAGCAACATCGCTTGAGTGGTACTTGTGTGAGCTAGACTGTAATCTCGACTGTAGCAATAAATGAGGATGCTGGAATAAGACCCATGGTGGTGGTGGGGGGGGGGGTGGAGAAACACAGGATAGCCTCGGAAGGGCCTGGATCATTATCCACCAGCCCCTTCTGTCTCGTCTAAAGGGCTATTTATAGGAATGCCAAGGGGTGGGGCAAAAGACCTCCCCTTAGCTCAGCCAAGTGTAGACCCTTCCAATCACCTAGAAACTAAGCACAAGGTCAAGCAATCCTCTAATGCAGCTCTGCTGGGTAAAACAAGCTCAGATCTCACTAGGAAACCTTTGTGGGTCTCCACAGAACTTTTGAAGTTATGATCTCCTCATCCAACCCACAGAGTACTGGGATTATAGGCATGAGCCTCCATGCTGCTTGCATTGTTGCTGAAATCCATGGCCACCCTTTCTGCCACTTTCTGTGGATGATTCCTTTTTTTTCCTGGCTGCTTTTCAAACTTTTTGATTCTTATTGGTTTTATGCCATTTAGTTATAGTGTGTTTTTTGGTTTCTCTCTTTCCTCCTCCTCTTCTTCTTCCTCCTCCTCCTCCTCCAACTCCTCCTCCTCCTCGTCCTCCTCCTCCTTCTTTTAATGATTTGAGATTGTTGGGTGTCTTGTATCTGTGAGGTTATATTTCCATCCAATTTCAAAAATTCTTCGGCATCATTTTTTGGATGTTTCTTCTGTTTTTTCTTTCCTTCTTCTCATGGACCTCAATCACAGGGGCTTCTGTCGTGTCCTTCCAGCTCCTCCACCACCCCTGATACCTGCTCACTTTTTAATTATTCTATCTCTTTGACTTTCACTTGGGATCATTGGATTGCATGCTGCTGTGTGACTTTGACCAGGGACACCTGAACAAATGTCTATTTACCCTGGGTAGGACCCCGGTGACAGACCAAAGGCAGTCCCACCCAAGCACAGCAGAGTGAACCAGTGACTATGTGGGCATTATCTACAGAAGCGTGGTTGAGGAGCCCTTATAGGAGCACATACAACTCAATGACAGCCCCATCACCAAAAGGCCATGACCACCCCTGAAATCCCTGCACAGTTTTCAGTTAGCTCTGCTAGCTGGTTGGTCTAAATGTCCTTTCCCTATAAATTATTATTGCTCATATAACCTGAGCTAGGGGCCTTGTGGATACTATAACTTTCAGGAACTTTCTAAACCTCATAAGTTTCATTTACTTCTTGGGCCTTGTATGTTTCCTTTAGTTCCGGAGTCTTAGGAGCCCCCTGTTCAGGTGGAAGCTCCACCTCAGGCCCTCCTTCCCCCAACTCTCTCTCTCTCCAAACCCTGCTCCATCTCAAAAAACCCAACAAATGTGGCTCCTCCCCTAGAGATGCTCAAGACCACGTCTACAGGGTATTTAAAATGACCCCTAGAGAACAGCCTTGTGACTTTTCCCGGTCTCCTCCCCCAGTCACATCTCTGGGGGTCAGGAAGATCACCCAGGAATGTTTTGCCCAATAAACATGGCCTTTTATTTTTAATTTGGTTTGATTTGGATTACTGCATCAGCAGAGAGACTTAATATCAGGGTACAGAAACCTTTCACCCTCTCATCCTTCCATTCCGGGCAGGAATGCTTCAACTCATGGGAAATAGCTACAAAAGAGCTCTCAGGTCTACCAATCAGTTCTTTGTCTAATCTGACATACATTACATGCCATGTACTTTCACCTTAAACACTGTAGTTTTCATCTCTACAAATATAATTCAGGTTTCTCTTAAAAATTATCTTCCTTGCCGGGCGGTGGTGGCGCACGCCTTTAATCCCAGCACTCAGGAGGCAGAGCCAGGCGGATTTCTGTGAGTTTGAGGCCAGCCTGGACTACCAAGTGAGTTCCAGGAAAGGCGCAAAGCTACACAGAGAAACCCTGTCTCGGAAAACCAAAAAAAAAAAAAATTATCTTCCTCTATACCACTTTAAAGCTATAGAATAGTATTAATATGTTGTGCTGCTAATTAATTAAGATTATTTGTATTTGTTTCTGTCACTTTTGATGGAAAGCTTTATCTCTGTTCTATATTCTACATTTTCTACTATTGTGTATGCTGGGTAATTAATACATTTTCAAAGATTTATTTTTATTTTTAGTTATTTTTATGCATATGTATTGAGGGGCTGGCCCTATATACATGCAAATGAAATTGCTTATGCAGGCTTGCAGAGGGCATTGGATCCCCTACAGTAGAATACAGGCCCTTGTGAGCTGCCCCATGCGGGTGCTGGGAACCAGACTCGATTCCCTACAAGAACAATACATGCCCTTGACCACAGAGCCATTTCTCCAGCCCATGCCAGGAAATTTTTACTGCATGCATTTTAACAGTTATCTTGTTGGCGCCTATATAAATTTCTATATTTTTATATGACTTTTAATCTTAACTCTTTGTACTACTAGAGTAGTTGATTTTGGAAATATTTTGAAGTTTCTGGATTTCTTAATTTCTGACCACACTTAACTATTTCCCACCACTGAGATATGATTCTTCCAAGTTGCTAAGGGCTGATTCAAATCCTCTTCTCCATTTCATGTGTTGATATCCTAGTTTCCTTCTCTGACTGAAGTCTAATTGGAGGTAAGGCATTTTAAGGGAGTAATTAGGGTCCATGAGTCAGCAGTTCTGTTACAGTAGGATTGATGTTCTCATAAAAGCAGAAGAGATGGCAAGATGTCTCTATGCCACGTTAGGACACATTGAGGTGACTGCACAAGAAAGCAACCCGCTCATCAGAAGCCTTCACACATAACTGTGAGTTGGTTGAGCCATCTGTTATGTGGTATTCTGTCATGGAAGGCTGATCTCACTAGTAATCAGGCGATATGTAAGATTGCCTTCTCTAGCTAGTGGGAAAAGCAGCATTTTCCACTCTGTTTGGACAGGAATTGTGACTCTAATCTGCTGTCCATGGAGTGACTCAAGGTCATCCTGGTTGACACAGATCTACCTTCCTCTGTCCCCTAAGTGGTCAGATTAAAGGAATGTGCCACCACATTCAGCTGGATTTTCCTTTCTTTCTTCCTTTTTTTGTTTTGCTTTGTTGTGTCTTTAAAGACATACATCTACTAGTTTTTGTTTCCTACTTGTTGGCATATTGTGGCAATAAGAATTTATAGAAAGTCAAGCTCATCATAACAGACAAGCACTCTTTAATAATGACTTTTTATATTCTTAAAAGCAGGACCTGCAAGTTTGTGCCTGCATAATTTATTATTCTGTGGGTCAGATGAGAATGTGTTGTGGTTACTGGAGACAAACACCCCCTCACAGTGTCCTCACAGAGGCAGCAAGCAAATAAGAAATATGGTTTTACCTTTTCTGTTTGTTTGTTTTTGTTTTTGTTTTTCGAGACAGGGTTTCTCTGTGTAGCTTTGCGCCTTTCCTGGAACTCACTTGGTAGCCCAGGCTGGCCTCGAACTCACAGAGATCCGCCTGGCTCTGCCTCCTGAGTGCTGGGATTAAAGGCGTGTGCCTTCTTAAATGGTGCATGTTGTGCATCTGTGACTGCCATTGACTTGTTGGACTAGAAGGGAGTCTCTTGTACATCTCTGTAGAGTGAGAGCCTTTTCTTGGATTTTGTTTGATCTGTGTGTACTGCTGACCATTTGATCTTCTTCAAAACAGTTTGAAAGAAAACAAGTCACTAAGATTTGCAGCTTCCCAGCAGTATCGACAAAGCTGATTTCATGTGCTAAACACATGTTATAGATCAGGCACTGTGCTAGGTCACTCATTTCGGTAGCTCATTGCACTGTTTGGTTTCAATGGTCAACTTGATACAACCTAGAATCACCTGGGAACAGAGTCTGAAAGAGGAATGTCTATCTCAGGTTAGCCCATAAACCAATCACAGTCAATAGGCTAGCCCATAAACCAATCACAGTCAATAGGCTAGCCCGTAAACCAATCACAGTCAATAGTACACCACTGTATAAGTGGTGCTCACGTGCAAAAAAAGCAGATGCTGTTCCCTGAAACCAACTCTGGAGTGATTTACCTCTGCACCCTTCACAGACGCATGGGAATTGCTGTCTTGTTAGGGGATGCCCCAGTAATGATGGCATTAATTGATGTAGGAAGTTCCAGCCCACTGTGGCAGCGCTGTTCCCTGGGAGGGTCCTCAACTGTACGACTACAGAGGACTTGCTGAGCAAGTAGCAAGCTGGCAATGTTTGTTCCTCTCTGTTCTTGACTGTGGATGTAATGTGAGTTCTGCTCGTGTTCCTGCCTTGACATCTTGCGAAGGACTGTGACTTGAAATTTTAAGCCAAATAAGCCCCTTTTCCTCTACGTTGATTTCATTAGGATTTTTTTTTCTTTACCATGCAGCAGGAATGAAACTAGATCACTCTTTTAACTTCATCACGTCTCTGGTAAGCGCATCCATTTCCCCCAAAGAGAGCTGCAGGCTCCCTAAGTGTCCGAGATCCTAGTCAGAGATCCTAGTCTGCCTAACTCCAGAACCCCTGCTTTCTCTGAGGCCAGGTTTCCTGCTGTCCCAGTGTCAGCATGTAGCCCTGGCTGGCCTGGAACTCACGGAGATCTACATGTCTGTGCCTCCCCAGCACTGGGATCAAAGACGAGCATCATCACGGGTGTTTTCATTTTTTAATTCATCTCTAGCACCCGGGTGACTCCCTCTGAGTGGCACAGATTCTTCTGCCGGCTTCATCCAGCCCACCAGCTCCACCTCTGCTCTTGAGCTAGCTCTCTGACCCCTCATTCCCACCGGGAGGCCTCGACAAGCTCTGGGAGCTATGGCTCCAGGACACTAGGCCGAGAAGGGCTGGTGTGTACCAAAAACACCTTAGTCAGGAGAAGAGACAGCCTGCCTGGTGATCACAAAACATAGGATGCTTTGTGATCAGAGTGACCATTGTCATGACTGAAGGACACCAGCCCTGTTCTTGCTCCTCTGGATACAGCAAGAGCCGAAGACAAGTGCAAGGACCAGCTGGCCCTCCAGACAATGCCTACTGGACCCTTTCACCGGTGAAACACTCCAGATCCTGTCTTCTTCCCACATTGTGAAGCCCCTGCTTTTGGAAGGAGTAAGTGAACAGCATCCCCAGGCTGCAGACCAAGCCATCTCCCTGAGCCCTGGCAACAGTAGCCCTGGCTAAACTTGTGCCTCAGCTACTGAAAAAAGGCTGAGCACATCACTGTGCCGCAGAGGCCCAACCCTGCCACAGGGCAGAGGAAGTCCCAGGAACACCCTGTCCCTGCCTTCTCCTGCCATCTCCCAAGGGGCTTGCCTTTGATCTCAGCACAAAGAACTCAGGCCCATTATAAACCGGTTTATCCTCTAATGACAAGAATACAGACAAAAGTAATTAGAGATGAACATCAAATGGCCCTGCCCAGCTCCCCAGCAAAACCCAAAGAGGGTCAGGATGAGTCAGCCAGCTCCAGAGACAGGAGTTGGCTTCAGGCACCTAGGAGGCCAATTTGTTAGACTCAAGGTCCTTTATTTGGAGCACAATACCTCAGTGGCGGCCACTACCTCAGAACTTGGAGGCATTTCACCCATTTCAAGTCTCCGCTCTATCAGTTTCTAAGAATTCCACAGACCACTTGCTCTCATTTCAGAAACCCCGTGGGTTCTAGACTTCTTTTGTTTCCTTCTCTGATTTGGGGGATGTACCCCAGTCTAACCCCTTTACACACCTTAGTGAGAACTTACCTCCAAAACTACCTTAGAGTCTAATTGCTGTGAGTGTATAATGTTAAACGTGAATGGACATGTGTGCTTTTCCTCAACGTCAGAAGTAACTGAGTAACAAGGAATTCAAGAGCTGCATTGGTTCCATCCGCTGAAGTTTGCTGAGTAGCCCCAAGTTCTCTTGATCATTGGCTAAAGCGCACAGGTTTCTTCATTCCAATCAGTTAGTAATATGAACACTTAGGTCCTCAGTACAGAGTTCTCACTAAAGCGACCACCTCTCTGTCTCTCTATATTTGTGGATATACGCAAGTTACAGAATGTCTACAAAAGATTAAAGACATCACAGCATTCTTTGTAAATTTAGGAACGAGTCATTTCTCAGCCTGTGCCTCTTGAGTAGTGGCAGGCAGATGGTGGTGTTTACATGCCCACGAAGGAGCAGAACCATACAGCCTCTGGTTTTGCAGTGGAGTCAAATTCTGCTTGTAGAATGGAGTCTCTCAGGGCAAGGCACAACCTTACCTAAGCACTAGTGTCAGACAAACAGACTCCAGGAATACAGCTGTGAATCAAGACAATGACCCCCTATATCAGCACTGGAAGCCGGCCGGGCGGGGGGTGGGGGTGGGGGGAGGAGCAGTACCCAGCAGAACACTTCCAACTGTCTGACTGGGTGATAGCTGTGAAATTCACGTTATAGAAAGCACAGAGCACTGGTTCCCTCAGACACGAGTTGGCTGCCAGTGTCTGTCTGCAGGCATGCGGTTGAACTAACGGGCTTGAACCCTCTGTGGGATAATAACTGTTTTGTGATGTGGACCTGTGTTCCTGCCGGCTCTATGGATTTTTACATTTGAACTTCAAAGAATTATTGAAATCAAGAAGTCTCTTTCTTTTTCAAAATAGCTCTGTATCATTTCCACGGTTCTCCAGCTACTGTTTTTTTTTTTTTTTTTTTTTTTTTTTTTTTTTTTTTTTTTTTTTTCCAGTTGCTAGGAAAGAGAAAGTCTCCCACCAACTCCAGGTTTTTTTTTTTTGTTTTGTTTTGTTATTTTTTTTTTGCCTGGAAGCCTGAACTGAGAAGTCAGGCACACAGGCAACAGCTTCATTGCTTCGGGGCAAGCCTCCAGCCACACCCACCCGAGTGGAGCCTGCTGGCTCCAGAAGTCATTACACACTTAGCATCCTCATTCATTTTCTCGCCCTGAAGGGCTTCTGATGAATGTGAGGGCTGTGGGCTAAAACCATCTCAGCCTTCCCTGATAAAAGGTTCTGTGTTCAATTTTCTAAAAGTGTCCTTAGAGATTGCCCAGTTTCCTGCCTCTTCCTAAGAAAGAACTGAGCTTACAAGGCTTCAGAGAGGAAGAATTTGGACCTTTCGGTACGGACGCTTCCTGGAGTTTGGAAGGAGAGGCTCTGGGGACAGTTTGGAGACTTGGAACTTTTGGGAGGCTGGCCATGTAGATGGAGCCATCATTATTTATTACAGACTGAAAAATTCTATAAGCCAGCGTCTGCTTGGCTTCTGCCTTGGCCTCCCTCCTGAGACTCTCATACAAGCTCTTATGTGTCCTGCTAAGCCCAAATCACAGTGTCCTTTTAGTGTTCTGAGATGGCATCTACACGACCCAGGGGTTATCTGCTTCAGCTGGTACTCTGGGCTCCAACCTCAGACGTCACACTGGTAGAGGGCATCAGCTTTCTTAGAGGTCCTGGGATTGAAGCTGGGGCCTTAGAACTAGAGTCCACCCAGTGAACTGGGGTAACTCTGAGTAGGCCAAGACTCAGTTACAAAGCTTTGCAGCAGCGGCTTTTAGTAAACCATAGGGACATAGAGCATCTGTGCTAGCTTCCCAGTTTTAATTGTTCTTCGGTCATGTGTTGAAGAGGCTATGAATGTGTCCAGGGTGTGGAAACAGTGCTTTCTATGTGGGACCTTTGGAAAGGAGGACTCTGGAGCATTGATAAAATGATTTCCTGTATCCTGAGATCCTGCTGTGTCCTGTGTCTCCATCATTGACTCGGCCACTCCCTGGTGGTGTCCAGAGAGTCTGCTGTTCTTTTAAGCCCCGGCTTAGGCATTGGGCTTTTGCTTATAGCATAACAATGGTCAGTCAACCTGGACACACACACAGTGTCTCCCATCTGCCTCACACCACTGGCTGCTAATGACACTTCAAACTGCAGCTGACTACCACAGCTGAACAGAGGGGCTCTGGACAGACAGGAGGGGTCCAGAACCCCTGGACATCCCAAATATTTCAATGCATCAGTCACAGCACAAACCCTGAAGACAGTCAGTTTTGTTTTTGATCCACCAGCCACATGGTCGATGCCATTTTGGATGCTGGGGTGTAACACTTGTGGACATCAGGGACCAACATAGACTCAGACAGAAATTGTGGTAAGTGGACGCCGGAGCCTCCAGGCCTCAGGGTACCTCAGTAATGCTCTGTATCCTGCACTCAGCAAGAGTTACTGGGTAGCACAGCAGGAAGCTCTGTCGAGGCCAGAAGCTGGGAGCTTCTGTAGATCAACTGGAAACTGAGCAGCAGTGCATTATTGAGGGAAAGGAAAGGTATGCCTTGTTAAGCTTCTAACCTTAACACAACCTTAGGGCTTAGCAAGCATATCTCTGTGTTAGAAGTTGGAGTTCTTAGAAATGATATAATGAGATGCAGAGTGCTTTGTTTTAAAGAATCCCAGACATAATGAAGGAAGAAATGGGAAAGCTTAAAATATTATCTGTGCATTTGAAAGGAAACATAAACCATTTCTCTACAGCCTTTTCAAACGTCCTTAGTGTTATTTACCCATCCCTTTCTCTCCCTCTCTATTGTCTTCCCTTTCCATGTCCCAGTTAAACACCCCTCCCCAGTTTTCCCATGGAGCCTAGAGGAGAACCTACTGCTGCTGCTTTTGTAAATCGGTGTAATTCCTAACTGCATTCTAAATACTTACCCTTGTCTCCACAGATGCGTGTAGGGCTCACCCTTCATCAGAGAAGCTTCTTTTGCAGCAGATGGAGACCACTTCAGAAATTCACAACTGGTCAAAATGAAGACATGGGGCATCCAACTCAGTTGATATATCTACAACACAAGCCTTGCACCTAAGGCTCATGGAATATTGTAAGAGAGGGACAGACAGATTTTAAGAGCCAGAGGACTCGGACATCTGCTGCAGGATAGCATGGAAAAGCTGAACCCAGGAAATCTCAGAAATATGGTTGCCTGATTGAGATCTGCATGGTTTTTTTTTTTTGTTTGTTTTGTTTGTTTGTTTTGGTTTGATTTGTTTTAGTTTGGTTTGGTTTTTCGAGACAGGGTTTCTCTGTGTAGTTTTGTACCTTTCCTGGAACTCACTCTGTAGCCCAGGCTGGCCTCGAACTCACAGAGATCTGCTTGCCTCTGCCTCCCGAGTGCTGGGATTAAAGGCGTGCACCACCACTGCCCGGCTGACAGTACCTTTTGACATACCAACATTGAAGGGGAAATCCCACAAAGGTTCCCCAAGATGAAGAGCTACAGGCAGTTAATGGCTGCTGAGAGAGAAAGAATTTGCCTTCTCCATGGACTAGACTCCTGATAGGTTAGCCAATTCCAAATGGTCAGCCCTAAAGACATACACATACCAGCAGACTGTGTTTGTGTGCAAGTGTGTGTGTGTGTGTGTGTGTGTGTGTGTGTGTGTGTGTGTAAAACAATAGTTAAAAAAGAGGAGGTTGTGAATTAGAGAGGGTGTGGGAGACACAGGAGAAATTGGAAGGTGAGAACTCTTGTTGGAAACAATGTAAACACAGGATTCATGTATGAAATCCCCCCACACCAAAAAAAGACCCCTGGAGGTGGGACAATCAGGAGAGGATGGCTGGGACACTACCCCCACTGTTTCTATCACAGTGTCTTCTCCCTGACGTTCCTTATGATTGAACAGAATTTGTTTTGAGTAGTTTTAGTTTTTACTTCCTAAAGCTAACCACAGGGCAACTGAAACTTTTGGAGTCAACAGCCTCAAAGGATGCCTACTCTAACAGTCTAATGCCTGGGGACTCAATTGTTGTAATACTAACCCCGTAGCTTAAACTCTCACTGAGGGCCAGGGGGACACACCTCATGGCTGTGGCTAGGTGTGTCAGAATCTAGTGTCTTGTGAAAATCTCAGGCCAGGCAGGGTTGGGGGCAGATAGCAACAGGCTAAAAGAAGTGTTCAGGAAGGGAGAGATTTGATTAGACATCATATCACCCTGTCCAGGTCCAAGAATGGGAGCTATGGAGGCCTTTTTAGGTCTTAACACCCTACCGCTACAGCCCCCCAGGCCTACTAAAAAAGTAGTTAGAATATCATGGTTGGTTTGAGATGTCCAGCAAGAGAAATGCAACCATGGGGCGTTGGTCCAGAGAGTTTTGCTCTGGATTGCCTGGTGAGCTGAGAAAGGCTATAAACTTTCTCCCTCCCTCCCTGTACCCCAGCCCACTAAGTTATCCCCTCACTAACCTGGAAAAATCAACATTTCACTCAATGCCTAAAACTTTACAACTTTACCTCCCAGGGGCCAAGATGACACTACAATGATATTTGTGATTCATCAAGTCATTTTATGAAAAGATTAGATTCAGGAAGCCCTTTGTCATAGAAAACATCAAACAACTGATTCATTGGCTTGAAGAATTTTAATCAACTCTTTTGAAGACACACTCTGGGAAGTGTTGTCAAAATTTCCATGTCATTGAGACATTTTATAACCATTACTGGGCTCCACATATGAACATTTCAGTCACGAAAGGAAATCTGGTTGACCTTTCAAAGACAGCAGATAGATCTGTGATATGGGGTGATGTGGCCTGTGTATTCAGTTATGAATGCACTGTGAGGTCATACATCCTTTTACTATTGTAATGTTCAAATTCAAGACTCAAGGCCAGAACCACATGACTTTGAGATGGGCCCTTTCAATCACCAAAGGGAAGAATCATACTCAAAGGACAAGGATTCTAGTTCAGATGTCCATGTGCATCTACAAAGGGCTTGCTCAACTATGATTGGTGAAAATCCTTACCTGAGTGCAATAACACACTGTAGAATGAAAAGAACTTGGATCTGCAGCTCTTGTCAACTGTGGTATCTTGGGCAAGTACTTAACCCCTCCAAGTCTCAGTTTTATCATTTTTAAAATGGGCCCTTTGTTTTCCCTACTGGATGGGGCCATTGTGGAGATTGAAGAGCCCTTGGTTCTTTATTCTTAGTATTCACCTATAGGATGATGGATTTGTATAAAGTTTTTATCTCTGAGATTGTAATCACCAAGTACCTTTCCATTTTAAAAATCCAACAGTCCTTTGGGCAGGAATAATGCAAGCATCTTCCTCCACAGTTCAAACCACATAGTCCCAGGGGCCGAACTAAAGCCAGCCATTTCTGTTTATTCTTGCTACAGTGACCAAAGTAGAATCTTGAAGAATGCTCCTGGACACTCAGAATAGAAAAGCACAAGATCTGTTGCATAGGTAGAAGGCTGTACCACGACATTCTTAGATATACAAGGAGACAGGCTAGAAAGGGGAAGACAGGCCATATGCTGTGGGATGTCTTTCTGTATGCTGTAAATATGTGTTGCTATGATTGGTTAATTAACCAATCGTTGGAACCGTTGGAGTCTAGCCCCTCGATAGCCCTCTCCCAGGGTCCATGAAAGAATCTACAACCAGCTGATAATCTAATCTTTGACGACATGAAGTAAATCTACATACATGAAGTTCTTTAGTATATTCACTTTATTCTTCTGAGTCCGTTCTCTCTACACAGCTTCTAGTCTGCTCTCATGCCTAGCTCCTTTCTTGCCTGATTTTTCTCTACATTTTCTGCTGTTCCCTCTAAGTGCTATCTTATTCCTTCATCTTAGCTCTGCCCCATCTAGGTTCTCATCCATCTAGTTCCTTCCCATCTTAGCTCCTCTCCTATCTCCTTCTCTCTCATCTTGTTCTTCTTCCCCTGGCTCTTCCTCATCTTCCATCTGGTCCTTCTTGTTCTCTCTTCTAGCCCTCCAATCTTGTTCTCCTCCCATCTAGTTCCCCTTCCCATCTCAGTTCATTCCCCTCCAGTTCTTACCCATCTAGTTCTTCCATTCTCTTTTTTTCTTCTCCATTCTTGCTCTGAAAATAAAATTGTCTTTTATCCCTTAGGCCTTTATCTCTCCAAGCTATCTCTGCTCCTGCTGTTTCTGGCAGGGCAGGGGAAGTGTGCTTGGTCACAAGGCGACTTGGCTAGGCAACTTCCGTCACGGCTAGATGTACCTGTAAGTAAGAATCCTTTAGTTCTGAGTTAATTGTTAAGAGTGGGTCTAAAACTAGAGATAAGACTTTAGAAAGAAGAAAGTTAAGCTTAATTATCACATCCTCCAGGCCTTCTCAAACAGATAGTCTAGATGCTTAAGTCTGTTCTTAGAGAATCTGTGAGGTATCTCAGATAAGATACTTTTGTCCATCTGGGGATGGTCCTGTCCAGATGCTGCTAATGACAATAATTACAGAAAGGCCTGAAATTATGGATCCTGGTTGCATTACTGCACAGAAAGTTATCTAAATATTCTATTAGTAGAGGGGAAATTGTGCCCAGTGAATGATGGAAAAGCTACAATAACACATGAGAACTTTATAGCAGGAAATGGCTAATAATCGAAAGCCAATATCACCAAGACTCCTTGAGCCTTGGCTTCAAGCTCTGGAAGAGTTCTTAACTCTTCCAGGTATAACTTTGTCATAATCAGCTGAATTCCTACCCCATATATTTTTACAGCCTTCAGCAGTTAATAAAGAAGCTGCTCTGGCCTATGGCGAGTTAGGTTATAGCCAGGCAGAAAATCCAAGAGAGAGACAGGAAGAAGAAAGGCAGAAGAGATGCCAGCCTGCCACTCAATGAGTAACAAGATGCCAGCAGACCGGTAAAGCCACGGCCACGTGGCAATACATAGATTAACAGAAATGGGTTAATTTAAGATGAAAGAGCTAGCTAGCAAGAATTCTTAGCCATAGGCCATACAGTTTGTAATTAATATTAAGCCTCTGAGTGATTATTTTATAAGCAGTTGAGAGACTGCAGGTGAGAGAGATTTGTCCTGACTACAGGCCAGGCAAGACACAGGAAATCTTTTGACTACAACTGTACCTTAGCCAGGAGCAACTCACACCCTCAACTGACTAGGCATAGAGTGGGAGTATGGAGGGAGAGCCATGGAAAGGAGAAGAGATGAGCTAGGTCTCTCACAGGCACTCATGTCTGACTAGACAAGGGTGTCACATGGAGGAAGGTCTGAGCAATCACTGTCCATGTTTACAGTCCGTTGTGACAGAAAGATGGAAGGTGCCTACGATGGCCGTTCTTGGTTGTCAACTTTGTCAACTACACTACATCTGGAATTAACTGAAATCCAAATGACTGGGTACACCTGTGAGGGAGTTATTTTTCTCAATTAAATTATTTGAAGTGGAAAACCCCACTTCTTATCTGGATCTTTGAGGTGGAAAGATCCACCTTCAATCTGGTCCATACCTCTGCTGGCAGCCTCTATAAGGGACACAGAAGAAGGAAGCTTGATTTCCCTTTGCCTGCTTGCTCTTGCTCTTGCTAGCAACTCCATTCCTTTACTGGCATTAGCACCTGCTTCCCTGGGATTCCAGCACATACTGAAACCAGCTGAGACATCCTGCTGAACACCTACTGGATTTTTGGACCTTCTGTTGGTAGATGGTCATTGTTGGACTAGCTGGGTCACAGCCTGTAAGCCATTCTAACACATTCCTTTTACACACACACACACACACACACACACACACACACACACACACACACGTGTATGTATGTATGTGTGTGTGTGTGTGTGTGTGTGTGTGTGTGTGTGTGTATTCATTCTATCAGTTCTTTTTCTATAGAGAACCATGACTAATAATATAGGGTCATTCCACTCAAAGTATTATGGCATGTAAGGTGGCAGCAGCAATGTCACCAAGGAGTTGTTGAGAAGTTAGTCTATCAGGGCCTGCTTTAGCACTATTGATTTAGGATGTACATCTTAGCAGGACTTGTGAGGACATAAGTATTTGTGTCTCTCCCAAAATTCATGTGTGTGTATGTGCACACATATGTGTGTGTGTGTGTGTGTGTGTGTGTGTGTGTTCTTTATTATTTTATTTTATTTCAGCAGTAGTGGATATTGAACCTAGGACCTTGTATATGCTAAGCAAGTGCTCTACAACTGAGCTACATCTCTAATCCTCCTTTTAAAAACTGTTTATTTATTTACTTTGTGTGTATGGATGTCTTGTCTGCATGTACATATGTCTGTGCACTGCACTACATGCCTAAGGAGGCCAGAAAAAGTTGTCAGATCCTCGGAGACTGGAGTTACAGAAACAGTTGTGAGCTGCCATGTGGGTGTTGGGAATTAAACCTAGGTCCTCTGGAAGAGCAGTCAGTGCTCTTAGCCACCAAGTCATTTCTCCAGCTCCTCCAACCATCTTTTTACTTGGCTTTGAGATAGAATCTCACATAAGTTGCCCAGGCTAGCTGTGAATTCACTCTGCAGCCAAAGCGGCCCTTGTACTTTTCATCTTCTTGTTTCAGCTCAGCAGAGTAGCTAAGCAGTACAGTTCAGGCACGGTAAAATTTTCATACCGAACAAAACAGAAACAAAAGTTTCCTACTGAAACCCTGCCACTGAAGGGATGGAATGCATTAGATGCGGTCATAAGGGTGGAACCCTCTTGAACAGGATTAGTGCCTGTCTTAG
Source organism: Peromyscus californicus insignis (assembly GCF_007827085.1). Taxonomy (NCBI): domain Eukaryota; kingdom Metazoa; phylum Chordata; class Mammalia; order Rodentia; family Cricetidae; genus Peromyscus; species Peromyscus californicus. The sequence goes on along the minus strand of NW_026294606.1, from coordinate 76,414,056 downwards.
TTAGGGTTTCAGTTGCTGTGAAGAGACACCTTGACCATGGCACCTCTTATAAAGGAAAACATTTAACTGGGCCTGGCTTATAGTTTCAGAGGTTTAGTCCATTACCATCATGGTGGGACATGGCAGTGTGCAGGCAGACATGGTGCTAGAGATGTAGCTGAGAGTTCTACATCTTGATCTGCAGGCAGCAGAAGGAGACTGTGTGCCACACTGGGTGTAGTTTGAGCATGTGAGACCTCAAAGCCTGCCCCCACAGTGACACACTTTCTCCAGTAAGGCCACACTTCCTAATTGTACCCCTCCCTATGGGCCAAGCATTCAAATACATGAGTATGGGGGCATTCCTATTCACAGTGCCTTTAGGAGAATCAAAAGATACCCTCTCTACTTTCTGTCATATTCTACTACAAGACACTGGAATCTGTAGTCTTGGTGAACAGCTTTACAGAACCATACTGTAATGTCTCTGACTTCAGACATCCAGCCTCCAGAACAGAGAGGAATTTGCTTCTGTTTATAAGCAACTCAGTTCCTGGCATTTTGTCATAGCAGCCTAAATAGATTAAGGTGGGGGCCAGGAAACAATCACTAATGATGGTTGAATAGATCCTGCAGAAAGAATCCCTTATACCACCTTCCTAAAATCCACATGTTTCCAGAATTATCTGTAACCACAAATGTGGACTGAGAGTTGCCTTGGAAGACGGAGAAGTTGTGGCCTTGCTTCACAGTGGAGACTTTTTGGCTCAGTATCAGTTGGAGTGCACTTGGGGGCGGAACACTTTTTAGGGTACTGCCTTTTTCACTTCTACCCATGTGACGTTGTTGGCTGCATAGGCGAGTGAATGAGAATGCCATCAGCTTGTCCCTCGGCTGCTGGGGAAGGCATGGGGTAGATGCGTAAATTCTGGCTCACCATTGTAACCTGCTCTGAGGCATTGTAACATTGCTCTGAGGCAAATTCACTCATGCCGAGGCAGAAAAATAGGAGTGAAGGTTGAAACATTTTCCACGTAGCAGGGAGTCGCTCAATCTGAGCAGAGAAATCTGGCTTTAGTCTCATTCTCCTTCACATCCCAATTGTAAGTGTCTTTTAAATGTTTTTCCTACGTGTAAAACAGTCCACCGGTTCGTGGATATTAAAGAACACAGCTTGCGCCGGGCGGTGGTGGCGCACACCTTTAATCCCAGCACTCGGGAGGCAGAACCAGGTGGATCTCTGTGAGTTCGAGGCCAGCCTGGGCTACCGAGTGAGTTCCAGGAAAGGCGCAAAGCTACACAGAGAAACCCTGTCTCGAAAAACCAAAAAAAAAAAAAAAAAAAAAAAAGAACACAGCCTGCATCAGGGTGCCTGCCACTTGGTTTTATTTTTAGCTTGTATGTATTTGCTTGTTTATTGTTTGTGCGTGTATTTCTGTGTAAGTGTGCCTGTCCATGATGCTTTTGCAGAGGTCTGAGGACAGCTTTGGGAGTAAGTTGTTCTTCACCTTTACGTGGGTCCTGGGGGTCCAACTCTGATTGCTAGTCCTTTGGAGTAAGTATCTTTACCCACGAAGCCATCTCACCTGTCCATGATCTGTGGATTCACATGCACCTATCATAGAGGAGGAGATGCCCACAGAGCAACCCTAAGTGGGCTTTCAGCCAGTAAGCTTCCAGTTCATTCTCTGCTACCTTCACAAGTCATTCTCCTCAGTAGCAGTGGGTGCGGGGTACCTTGCTGGGGCCTCTCCAGGGCTTGTAACAGGGAACATGGCCCGTGTGAAAGTCTCATCTCTGCATCCTGCCATGTCTGCCACCCATGTTCTTTCACTCATGATGCTCCCACTTGGTTTATGGTTAGGGAAACTAAGGTAACTCACCGTGATGGCAAGCCCTGTGGGCGCTCGAATGAAGATGTGATGGAGGTCGGGTGAGCCACAGCCTTGAGGCCCCAAACCTTGAGGCCTGCTCCCTGTGGTGCTGCAACTCACATTTTCTGCCCAGTTAGGGCCAAGTGAGGTGAGGTGATGCTCCTTAAAACGCTTGAGGTCTTTGTTCTAATTGTTGTTCCTGTTTTAATAGAATGGCTGGCTGTTTCACCCTCCTTTGGGATAATCCTGGAACCCACATGCACACACATGAGGTGACCACCCCAGGGGCCCCTGAACGAAGTTTTATTGAGCTTATGCTCAAAAGCAGGGAGATCTCTTGAGGCAGAGGCACTTATATTTAGACAGAAAAACAATCCAATAAGAAAGATTTTCTAAGTAATGAGAAAGCTCTCAGTGAAGAAACTTAAAACCGCTCTATTCCCCAACCTGTAGCATCACGTTGCTTGTTAGGGATTCAGGCCTTCAGGCTTCACCTCAGACCCTTGGAGTCTGAATTGACATTTCCACAAGGTGGAATACATACATCTTGGGGTGGAGAAGTTCTGTTTTAAGGCCTTGTCAAATAGGGGTACCTAAAGCTGTGTGGCCCAGCGATGCTGGGGTTCATTCTGGCATCTCTGTACCAGCAGGTCCTACTATTGCCACTCAGCTGAGCTATTTGGTGAGGGGTTGGTTTCTTAAAACGTGCTTATTACAGTTGTGTATATCTTGCATGATTTCAAATCTTCAAAGACATAGAATATAGTTTGTGTTCTTCCAAAGAAAAACTTCCATGAAAATGGAACCTATGATGGATGTTGGGAGCTAACTGGACCCTCAAGTAGATCAAAGCCATCGGATTAGCTTTTCCTGTGCGAGTGTGAGAGGTGCCAACCAGCGTCTGGACATCCCAGAAGGGCAGCATTGTGACCAGGAGGCTAGGTGACCACGGGGAAGCTGGAGGTCCTTGCCTGGCCAAGAGACTACAAGAAAGAGTGAGGCACTCTTCCCACTGAAAAGGCTGTTTTCTCCAAGTGATTGAGACCAACAACCACCAAGAGATCAACATGATTACATTCAAGACTGGATGAACATTCCTTTACAATCTGATTTAATCCTTAGGCTGGGGATGAAAATTGGATGGAGTTATAGAAGGGACCCAAATTTTCAAATTCTCTCCTCTGAACCCTATAAGAACCTCTCACCTTGTAATACCTTCTTATATTTTCTTGACATTTCTGTGGACTCTATGCTTAACCCAGTGCTCCAGCCCCAGTTCCCTCAGTACCCTGACCCCAGTTCCCTCCAGTACTCTGGCCCAAGTTCCCTCCAATCCAATCCAGTCCCAGGTCCTTTCAGTACGCTGACTCCAGTTCTCTCCAGTACTATGCCCCCAGTTCCTTTCAGTACTCTGACCTCAGTCCCTCCCCCTTTGTGCACCATATGTGTGTAAAGCATCAGTTCTCAACCTGTGGGTTGAGACCCCTCTGGCAAACTATAGCTCTAAAAATATTTACATTATAATTCTTAATAGCAGCAAAATTAGAGTTATGAAGTAGCAACGAAAATATATGGTTGAGAGTCACCACACCATGAGGAACTGTATTAAAGGGTCGCAGCACTAGGAAGGTTGAGAACCACTGGTGTGAAGGATGAAAGCAAAGCTACGCACTCATGTTCAACCCTCCTGGAATCAGTTCCTGCTTCTACTGCTGGGAAGCCAAGCACATAGCTCACCTTAACTGTGACTGAGTTTTCTCGGCTGCAAAAGGAGCTTCCCATAGAGTATCCTTGTGAAGAGGCCCTACTGGGTTATTTTAAATTAACTGTGTGCATTCCTTTTGCCTAAGAGAACCAACTTAGGGAAGGAAAGAATTGTGGTTCACAGTTTCATAGGATTGCAGCCCACCACAGTGGAGAAGACACGGCGCTGGTCCTGGTGGCATGAAGTGTGTGGCTGAGATTCTTTCAGGTGGTGACAGATCAGTAGGGAAAGAGCAACTGGAATCAGGGGAGAGTATAGTCTTGATCGGCTTCCATCAGCCAGGCCCCCTCCTGAAGGCTTCACGGTCTCTTAAAACAGTGCCACTAGCTGAAGACCAAGCATTTAAAACACAAGCCCGTGGGGAGCACTTTAGATTCAAGCCTTAGCAATGAGTTAATGACTCTGCATGTGTTATTATGTGTAATATGCTTTGGGCAGTACCTGGCACACAGTTAATTAGGGTCGTATCATTTTTACAGTATCAGATCTCAGACTTAAATGTGCATTTTTTTTCCCACATAAGGGAAAAGGAAGCATTAGATTCCCACTAGTCACTAAGAAATTGGATCTATTCCCCTCTCTGCCCTAAGCCATAGGGTCTTGGAACCCCACCCACAAAGGAAAGTAATCAGTTTTTGTTAAGTGTAGCATTCAGGAGGTCCTGGAGTTTCCTGGTGTATAGTAATGCAAGCTGGCCTCTCTGGTGAACTCAAGGGACTGGACCGTTCTGTCCACACACAAGCAAGAAAGGAGAAGGGCTCCGCAAAAGCGGGGTCTGGGTTATGAATGCCTGTGCTCATAACAGCAGCTGGCTCAGTTCTCAGCAGCCTGGCAAGAGTAAGTTCAGCGTGAGGTCAAATTCTATTGAAGTTGGCAATGTGGTGTAGGCTGCTGTAGCTTGTGATAACCCCAGTGTTTCCTTGGAATTCACTACTATCCTACTATCCAACCTTGGCATTGTGCCTCCAGAAGTTGACTCAACAGCAGAACCACAAAGCAAAACAAATGAGCACTAGGTGAAGAGAGAGCTGCCTTCAACTGCAGGATGGGCCAGCTCCATGGCAAGGGGCCAGGTCCATGCACCGAGGTCTGTTCACATCTGCGCAGAGGTACCTCTGCAGTTATCTGTGCCTTGCTCCACTAAGCTTATTCATTATGCACTACCAGGAGTCAGTGCCACATTAGCCCTCAGGTGTTGGTTATTGTAGTGAGTAATACTGATGGTCAAGAGAAGGGCAGAAACCTGCAACTGAACACCTTAGTTTGTGGGACTTCATATAATAACAAACACTATGAAAAGAATCTGGCAACAGTGAACCACTCAGAATCCAGGCTCAACTAGAAACCCACATCTATTTTCAGAAATGATTTTGAAGAGGAAAAAAAAAAACCAAACAAATCAGAACAGAAAACAAGCAAAGTCTTTTACAATGAAAATAAACAAATACTAGGATTTATGCTGGCTAGTTTTAGTCAACTTGACATAAGCTAGAGTCATCTTCAAAGAAGAAACCTCAGCTGAGAAAATGCCTCCTCCTGTGGGCAAACCTGTGGGGTATTTTCTTGATTAAGGAGGGAGGGCTCAGTTCCCTGTGGGAGATGCCACCCCTGGGCTGATGGTAGTGGATGCTATAACAAAGCAAGATGAGCAAGCCCCAGGGAGCAAGCCAGTAAGCAGCATCCCTCACAGCATCGGCTTCATTCAGTTCCTGCCTCAGGCTCCTGACTTGAGTTTATGCCCTGACTTCTTTTCATGAAGGATTGTGATTGGGACATGTAAGCTGAAATAAACCCTTTCTTCCCCAAGTTGCTTTGGGTCATGTGCTTTATCACAGCAATAGGATCCCTAACTAAGACAATATTTTTTGATTCTTAGGGAAAAAAATTAAGACAGATCTGGCTCTTAAAAAAAATGCAGGTAATTTTTGATTAACCCCATGCTGAATAATTACATATGAACAGAAAAATCCCTTTCTTGGGGCAATGTGATGGTTCAGTGAAATTTGGGTAGCCCAAAGCTCCAAGATAAAACAGGGAAAACAAAATGAAAAGTTCTCTCAGATACAGGGTAGAGCTTAGTGTACTTACCCAAAGGTCTGTGTGTATTCATGCTTCTGTTATAACACAGGTGAGTAAACCATAAAAGCCTACGGATGACTTGTGATTCATCTTCTATCTGATATATAAATTTAGTAGCTAGCTGAGAACAGAAGACACAAAAGATGCCAACTGATGTCTTCCTCAGAATAATGTCTTCAGACATGTTCTTAGCTCTAGGTCTCAACCTATCTGCCTATACAACCAGTGATTTGGGGGAATAGGTATAGGCATTCTTATACCACTACAGGTGAAAGGTTGGGAAGGATGGTGAATGATTAACTTGAGTACACATTGTTGACTGTTTGTTTTTGTTTTTTGTCTTCGTTTTGTTTTGTGTTTGTTTGTTTGTTTCTTTTGGGGTTTTTCGAGACAGGGTTTCTCCATATAGTTTTGGTGCCTGTCCTGGATCTCACTCTGTAGACCAGACTGACCTCCAACTCACAGAGATCTCCCTGGCTCTGCCTCCAGAGTCCTGGAATTAAAGGCACGCACCACCGCTGCCCAGATTGTTTTGCTCTTTTTACAATGGCATTTTTTCCTTTATATTTCTACAAAGCTGAGTGAAGTCCTTACTCAGGGAGCATTAAAAATTCATGAAGAACTGCCATTTAATCAAGTTTTCGTGAATGAATCTGTCCTCACATTGAGATCATTTGTGCTTCTCATTCACCATTAGCTAGCCTGTTATTGTAGTTGGAGAATTTCTCTCCAGTTCCCACCAAGTCCTGCCAGTCCCGGAGCCCACTTATAAAATAAACACACAGACTCTTACATTATTTAAACTGCTTGGCCATTGGCTCAGGCCTATCATTATCTAGCTTTTACTCTTATATTTAGCCCATTTCTATTAATCTATGCTTTGCCATGTGGCTCGTGGCTTATTGGTACCTTACATCTTCCTTGTCCTGGCGGCAGATATAGGCAGTGTCCCTCTGTCTTCCTGTTCCCTCAATTCTCTTCTCTGTTAGTCCTGCCTATACTTCCTGTCTGGCTACTGGCCAATCAGTGTTTATTTATACAGAGCGATATCTACAGCATTTTATTCCTGGAGATTCTGTGAGTTTATGTGCAGTTCTTTGAGTACAAGATCAATGTGAAAGCCCTTGGTAGACCTTTGCTTTCGTTCTACTTTAAGGATCAAGATCAGTTGGATTAAACTTTTAGTAGCTAAGTGAGGCAGATACCCTTATGGATAAACTCATATTAACACATCTTCAATCCAACTGCTGCTCTGATTGTATGTAAACTCTCCCTGGTGATCAAGTGCCAGGGTCTGCATGTGCTAGGAAACAAGAGTGCTACAACTTATCTACACTCCACCCCTAGTTTCTTTAGACAGGAGCTTGTTGTGATTAACAGGCTAGTCTCAAACTTGCCATTCTCCTGCCTTAGCCTCCCAAATCTGAAGATTACAGGATTCTGCCAATTCTATTTATTTGTTCCCAAGTGTTCCAGTTGTCGTCTGTTTCTCTTGAACCAGGACTTCAAACTTGGCATTCTTAGTAGGGTGCATCTTTACTTGAATTGAGCATGCTTGGGAATGGGTTTAGGTCAGAAGTGCTTCCTCATGTGAACGTAGACAGGCTCCCCAAGTAAAATCTCCATGCCTACCTTGAGGAGAACACTGCTTTAAAATTCTATTTCAATGACCTCGGTGCCTTCCTTACCTATTGCAAGCCATGGTCTTTCTCCATTCTTTTGTTGCCTGGTTGAGATTGTGTGGGCCTTACTCTAACCAAGTTCTAAACCCAATGTATTAAGTTATATGACTCGTAGCATTCCATTAAGGGAAAGCTATTTCCTTATGGTCAAAGAATGGTACCTACCTCTGTGTGAAGAGATGTCATTGTCTCCTCTCTCAAGACTTACTCCAGTTGGGCCTGTCAATCATCTAGTCAAGGGACCACCAGGAAGGAAGGCTGATTCTCCTCAGGCCATGCTAAAGAGATAAGACAAGGCCGGGCGGTGGTGGCGCACGCCTTTAATCCCAGCACTCGGGAGGCAGAGCCAGGCGGATCGCTGTGAGTTCGAGGCCAGCCTGGACTACCAAGTGAGTTCCAGGAAAGGCGCAAAGCTACACAGAGAAACCCTGTCTCGAAAAACCAAAAAAAAAAAAAAAAAAAAGAGATAAGACAAATAATTATCCCCTTAATTAAATAATTTACAGCTTTCCTGTTCTGGGAGTTTTCCCCTAATCTCTAACAAAATTGTCCTCAAGCTTCCTTCTAAGCCTGTTCTTGAATTATTCTATTAATAAGACTAGGGACCCCGAAAGAGGTCCCCAACTTCCTCAGTAACATGTGGTACCACAAATAAGACTCCCCAAAGTTTTTAGTAACTCTACAGAAAGAAAAGACACTGCCAATGAGTGTAAAAGACTTGCATTCTGATTTCTTATTATTCTCATCTCTATCTTTTGAAGTGCTTACTGAATGCATGGCCACCTAGCAAAGAAATAAGAATGTCTCTCCATGTGCTAATAATACATTTATGATATTGAGCCTAGAGTGGTCTTTCAAGTAGCCTCAATTATTGCCTGAAATAGGCCCACTGTTAATTTGGACAGGTTGAAATCAGTATTCTTTCCACGTGGTTTTCCAATGCCATCACTTCAGCACTTTCCATTGCCAGAGGTACATTTAGCAGTTGAAGGCTCAGGGGATGCCAGGACAAGGTCATGGATCAGAATCAGAGCTTGGTGAGGAGCTATCTATGCCCCACCCTTGCAGCACCAGGGCTGGCACTGGCTACTGGCTGGGTCTTGGATCCACTAGCAGGACTTAACCTGCTTCTTTGTTCTCTCTTGGCACGTGCTTGTACGTGGTGCTTCAGTCCTACAATTTGTGTAAACCATCCATCTTACCTTCATTTCCATGACTGTGATACAATAGTCTTCCAAAACTCAATCCAGAAAAGCAAGGCTTACAGTTCCAGGTTACAGTCCATCATAGTGGGAAAGTCAAGACGGAAACACAAAGTAGCTAGTCACATCACATCCAGAGTCAAGAGTAGAGAAAAATGAACGAATGCATGCATGCTTATTGGTGATCAGTCCTCTTTATCCACTCTAACACAGTCCAGGACCTAAACGTAGGGGATGGTGCTGCCCACAATGGGTGAGTCTTCCCACTTCAATTAATCAAGACAACCCCAACAGACATACCTTCAGGCCAACCCAATGAAGACAACCCCTCACTGAGACTCTCTTTCTAGGGGATTCTAAATTGTGTCATGTTTACAATTAGAACCCACCATCACACCATATTTAATTTTTCTAAAGATAATATCTTTCTTAAAAATGCACATTTAAACTCAGTCTGTCACAACATGAAACATGCATCAAATCTGAGGGAACATTTTTTTTTAAGTTCTGAGAGTTATGCAAAGTTGTCTCTTGTGACATATTTCAGGGACACCTCCCCTAGTTGAGTTTGGCACCCGAGTGAGGCTTTAAAAAAAAAACAAACTATTCACCGCTAATATAGAATCTTAAAAACAGTATATAAAAGGCTGATGCTGGCTAAATATATCCAAAAGCATTTCTGTTTGCCATCTCTCCTCTGTGGAGTAGGACCTTAAACTGAAGCTGCTCATTGACAGACCTATTGGAGGTATAAATTGGACACCCGCCACGGCCATTGAGAGTGAAACTCTGCATGTGTCACTCTTTGCTTAATGTTGTCTCTGCTTTCAGGATGAAGATCAAAGCCCTCCGCACTCGCTGCAAAGTCTTGCATGAAGCTCCCTCTGTCTACTGCTCCAGAGCCTTTGTCCACCTCTTTACCTGTTGTAACGTTCCCCACTACACGGCACTGTTCTTTGGGACTCTGCAAACACCGTTCCTTCTGCTTTGTTGTTATTATGTTTCTCAAGGAGCCTTTAGAGTTAAGCTTGTGGAGAAAGTTCTCAAGAAAGAATTCCTAGAATTTTTGCCCGGAGCAAATTTCCTGCTGAACACTGCTGGTGTCCCCTGTATCTTTCCGGGTGGCATTTACTGATTTTTGTAATTATATGCTTGTGCACACAAGGTGGGGTTGTTGTACTCCCTATACTTATGTGCCTGCCCTAGAAAACACACTCGGTGAGTAGTGAATGGGAAAAGGAAGATTGCTTGGCTGCCTGTAATTGGATGTCAAAGTTCTCTCTAGAGTCAAACTGCCCAGAGACTGCTCTGCACTTCTGTACTCTCATGTTCTTGCTCCTTTGGGGGTTATCATAAGAAGTCTCGGGGAGCTGTCTCCTACCACCCTACTCTGACAGTCCTATCTCTGTATGGTGGGAGCTGCGGCTGAATTTATTATTCAGCAATACATTTATTGCTGAATGTGTGATAACATGGGTATAATATATAGCCCACAGCTTGCCCTTGGAAGTGAAAGTTGTCTGAAGAAAGGTAGGCATTACACATTGTCCCTGTGGGTGCCTCATGAGGGCAGATTCCCAAATGTGGTGGTCCACCATGGTTAGCATTGTCTATAATGGGGTAGCTTATGTTCTCAGGGCCTGGGGTTTGGTACTTGGAAGCTAACTCATGTGCAGGTAAAAATCTAATTTTTTAATATTATATTAATTCCTAGTAAAACCAGTATTGGCTTCTCTCTCTCAGTCTTTTGTGTCAGAACCTAGTCATTATCCATAGAATCCCAATCAGAAGCAGCTCTGTCTCCATCTCTTATCTTGTCTGCGCTGGGATTACAGACTCTGACAGCCAAACTTGGCTTTATGTGAGTTCTAGGGATGGGAACCCAGGTCCTCATGCCTTTGTGGGAAGCATTTTATGCACTGAGCCAACTCCCCAGCCTGAGATTTTTATCACATGAAAGTCTTAGAAATTGATTCCCTCAAATGACCCTAATTCAAAATTCCATTTTGATACAAAAGAAGCAAAAGAAAACAAACTCACTTCATGAACTTAATAAAAAGAAAAGAACATCTGCATCAGGTTGGGTTGGGTTCACACCTGTATCCCAACATGGGGAAGGTAGAGGCAGGATGAGCAAAAGCTTGAGGCCAGCCTGACCCGCGTAGTGAGACTGTGTCTCAAGACAACATGAGCAGAGTCAGCCCGAATGAGACATTGGTTTTGACTTCATACCGGCCCCAGTACTTGGGTGAGGAAGATTGTAGTCACTGCTTGGAGGAGGGACCATAAGACGGTACAAACAGGGACTCTGCCTCACTCAGCTGTTAGAGCTGGGAAAGAATGGGGAAGTCTGGCAATAGGCAAACAAATAAGTAAACATACTGTATGCCAGTCTGTGAGCTCCACGGCAGAGAATAACCAGAATGGGGTGGCTGGGCACAGCTGGCAGGGGTAGGGCTACTGTTTACACAAGTTGGTCAGGCTAGATTGGGACTGGTGGGGTGACATTTAAACAGAATTGGAGGGAAGAGGGAGTGAGCCATGTGGGTAAATCCTGAGAAGGAACATTCTAGACAAAAGGAACAGCCAAAGTAATGACCTCTAAGGTCGGCTTGGGCTTCCTGTTTCTGAGGACCAAGAAAAACAAGTGGGAAAAATAGGGGTGTGTTAGGCACCCAGCGGAAGGAGTTGAAAAGAGGCACAGGAACTTGGAGGTTGTTGAAAGGATGTTAGCTCTTGTGTTTAATCTGAAGCCCCTGGAGTGAATGAGTCACAATCTGATGCACTCATTAACTGGTTAATTCATTCCCTGTTTTTCACTGTGGCACGGTTGTATGTACAGTGTAGTCAGTGTGTGTGTGCAGTGTGTAAGTATTCCATGAGAGCAATGAGGATTACCATCTCTCTATGTTCATCATTTCTGTATTTGGAACGTCCATCCCGTCTAATGATCCTGAACTATAACATAAATCATTACAACTGATAGTTAAACTAGGGTACCAAGGGTAACCAGATCTACTGCCTCCATCTAACCATGTTATCTTCCACTCCCCCATAGCTGTCCTTCCCAGTCCCTGGTGACTATGAGGTTACTTCTTCCTTCTATGAGATCAGCTTTCTTGTTCCCACAAATAAGACAGAAAATACCCCACGTGTCTCCCTGTGCCTGAAGGCATCTGTCATTAGAGAAATGAGTAAGGAAATACAGCATCCATATGTACACAATGGAATGTTCTTCAGTCAAGAACAAGAATAAACCGTCATTTGAACAACATAGCTGAGATGACCCAGGTTCCAAAAGGTCACTCCAGTTGTGTCTGAAGACATGACAGTTGGGGGAAGGGTGGGAGGGATACAGGGACACGGAGGTCTACTGTGGGAGTCCAGGAAGAAGCATGTATGGCTGCAGTGGAAAGGCCAAAGCTGTCACATTTGGGGAAGGTTGGGAAGGAAGAAGAAGGAAGGGTACAGGTGTTAAAAGCTTGGGCTGTTAGAAAAGTAGTTGCTACTTCATGAGAAAGGCAAATGGGAGGTGGGAATCTTGGGAAGGAACTAGGGAGTTGAGTTCCAGGTACCGAAACCAGGTGGAGAAGTCAAGCGGCCACCTGGATGTTTGAGTCTGGAATTCAGGATGGACCACTGAAAACGTCCACCATCGAGGGACGATGTGAGTTGAGCTGTTACACAGAAACTAGCTCTTGTCTTGGCACTAGGACACACCTCCCTGGCAGGAAGGTCTTCAGTTGTCCGTGAGAACTCCTCCGACAGCTGCTAACTTGTGAGCCCCTTGAAGGAATGACTTTGCTTTGTACCTATTTTGCTGGTACAGAGGCTGTAGCATGATGTCTATAAGACAATCTAACCAGGGAAGGACTGCGTGTGTGAGTCCCGGGACACTCAGTTTTGCATCCCTGACTACGACATGCAGAGCTTCAGGGAGGGGAATGTGGGCTTCTGATTTCAGCTGCAGGGCGACTAGCACTGCTGCCTTCATCTGAGACAAGGTGGAGAGCATCACAGCAGAGAGTGGCTGATTAGACCGGAGCTGTTCATCTGGTAGTGGCAGCTACTTCTTGGGAAGAAGTGGCAGCCAGGAAACAGATCTGAGTTACAGGGAGAGCCTGGGACAGTCATAACCTTCAAAAGCATGCCCCCGGTGAGCTACTTCCTTCAGTTACATCCCTGCTCGTAATGGCCTACTTAGTAATGATTGCAAGAATGAACTAATCCATTCATGTAAGAATGTAATGTTAGAATCCGGCCTCTGGCAGGCCACAGCATCTGCAGCAATCTTCCCCTTTCACAGATACCGACAGACACCCTACTGAGACACGTCTGTGAGGCTCTAGCTAACACACACACACACACACACACACACACACACACACACACACACACACACACACACACCACAGTCTTATCTAGGAACCGAGTTAACATCAAAGGGCCTATGGCATATCCTGCCTTCCATCCCTTCCCTGCTTCCTGCCTGAGAATCAGAACCTGGCTGTGGGCTCTTGCTGTGGACCTCCCCCATCTTCAAAAAACATAAGGGGCTCCTTCCTCCTGCATGTGGGCTCTGATTCTCTTCACAGATCCCATCACACTGTCCCTCATGCTGTCTTTCTGCTGTCTGGCCCTGTTTCTGGGACCTTAGCCTCCCTGGGAATCCCCGCCATACTAATGCTCCTCTGTCTGTCTGCCCATGGCATCAATAACCTTTCTAATAGACTCCTTGTTTCTCATTTGGCTCAGTGTCTCTTTGAACCATCAGCCCCATCCAAAACCTAGCAGGTAGAGCCCTCATGATTCAACTGTCATTAAGTGATGAGATGAAGGACCTGGGAACCAAACCTTCAACACATGAGCCTTCTAACATTTGGCTAATTCATATCCAAACTGTCACATGTCCCAATAAATAGTCAATCTAATCACACAATATATCCAGAATTTTTAATTGTTAAATATAAGAAAAATAAGTATTTTACCAAACCTAGCATATTTTCTCCTGTACATTTGTTTTTTTCACATTTTAAAAACTGCATTGTAACTTGGATAACAAACTCTCAAAAGAAGCCAGCAGGGAAACGTGTGCTGAAAAGGAAGGTACACTCCAATGACATACTATATTCAGATGCATTTTTTAAGTAGTTAGGTTTTTAATACGGTCTGTACTATATTTTAAGCATAGAAACATTGTATGAGACAAAAATTATAATTTAAGAAATTATCTCTACCCTCAGGAGACTTTACAATCTAATTGACCAAGTTAAATTAATTTAACTGAAACCCTAGCACAGTGCATGCCTCAGTGTGGTTCTGTCTGCTTCCCCTGGCCATGGTCTTACATCACTGTACTGGTGTTTAAGGAGGAGGAAACAGAAAGAGAATTCCCTAGAAGGAAACAAAATAGGAAAAGTCTCTTTGCAGAAAACAACCACACAGTTTACAGTGAGGAGGTCTTGCTTGCCGTTTCCTCACTCAGGACAAGATGGACAGTTTTCTGTTCCATTTCTTTGCATTCTGCAATGTCCTAGACAGCCCTGGTCTCTGGATATGCCCCTGGTGTCTCCATGGAGTTTTCCCGGGCCTGCATTCGTCAAGGGCTCAATGGCTCAAGCTCTGTTGCCCATCTCTGACGCTCCTCCTGGCTTCAGCTCTTCATATACTTCAGGAAACTGAGTCCACAGCCAGGATCTTAGACATTAATCCCAAATTATGTGATCGTTGTCTTTACAAAATAAGAATCGTTTAAAAACTGATGATTCAAGTTTTAAAAATGCTTCACGTCCCGGAGTCCATCTTCTTCAGGATGCAGGATGAGTGTGGCCTAGAGCTGAGCTCTCTAATCTCTCGAGGATAGTTTCAGAGGAGTCATTTGTAGGCGTTCCATCCCAGCAACTTCTGGAAAAGAAGTGGACACTTAACTGTTCTTCGTTGTTGTTCATGAGGGCCGTCTGGAGGTAGGGTCTCAAGTAGTTCAAGCTGATTTGAACTCACGAAGTAGCTGAGAATGACCTTGAATTCCCAATCCTCCTGCCTCAACCTCCATAGTGCTGGGATTACAGATGTGTGCCACCAGGCCGTTTTCAAGTAGGAGATTTCTTGTTGTCCTGTGATTATTTTTCTACTAAGAATATATAGTCATGTTTGAAAGTTCCTTTGCTTACTTATTTAAATCATTTTTTACTATGGACCAAATGATCTTGCTTTTTTAAAAAAAAACCTATAGGACTAAAAGATAGCCCAGTGGAAAAGAGTGCTTGCCACACAGCATGCGGTCCTGGGCTCAAATGACCAGAATCCATATAAAAAACTGGACGTGATACTGCGCACTCCTGTAACTCCAGTGCTGGAGGCAGAGTAGGAAGACAGGATGGTCACTGGCATTTGCTGACTGCCAACTCAGGTCCAGGCTCAGTGACAGACCCTCTCTCAAGGGAATAAGGTACTAATAGAGTAGGGTAACCTATGTCTTCCTCTGACTGCCAAGCATACACACATGTGTACACACTATACACACATATACACATGTGCATACAGTATACTCACATACATGTGCACACACTATACACACATATACACATGTGTATATACCATATACAAATATACAGATACATATTCACACACAGGTATACACACATATGGATAGTATCACACACACATATACCACACATGAATATATACCACAGCACATACATTAACACATATACAATATACATGTGCATATATCACATACACATATACAACAAACATGTACACATACATATACACATAGGCATATGTCACTCTCTCTATTTACATATACACATATATACACAGACATATACATCACATGCATACATGATACACATATGTGCATGCATGTACACATATACATATATACATATACCACATATGCACAGATATGTTCATATATACCACACACGAATACACACATATAAGTGACAGTATATAATTAAGCTTCTCAAAAACAATCCTCAGACCTCTGGCGAGTTACTTCGGATTACTAAGTCTGTTATTTAGGGAGGGCTGAGCAGAGGGGTACATTCGGGAGCCCATTTTCAAATGGCTTGCTTCATTTTTTATTTCACTTACATGTTCATGGCGAGCATCAGCAGCTTCTGGCATCTGCAAAGCCCGGCTCTCTGATGTCCTGTTTAGACAGAAGTAAAAGAAGACAGATTTTGGTCAAAAGCACAGTGGTAATAGATAAGCCTCTCGAGAGACGTCTTCCTTCCCCCACTCCCCTGCCGCCGCAGGGCTGGCAGATAGGCATCGGGACTCTGTGTGTTTTGGTGTACGTTCAGAGATAAGGGCCACTCTGCCATGGAGCAAGAATGAGTGGAATTCAACCATTGTATTTATTACCGGGGTTTCAGTTTATTAAATTTCCAGAATGTTCTCTCAGTCATATTAAATGTGAGCTATTTCTTTTTCCCTTGAAGCTTTCTGATTGTTACCCATTCCACAAATTCCCCTGCAACCTTCTTAATTGTTTCCCAGGCCCAGTCTTTTTTATTTAAAAAAAAAAAAAAAAAGATTCACTGCCTGTATTTTTACAAGTTTTGGGGTTCAGCATTAGCTCCTAGCCATCATTCTTAATAGCTTTTATGAAACTATTACTTACTTTTGCATGAATTATTGCACGATTTTGAGGCGTTCAAGAACCCACCAATACATGGACTAACCTAGGCAAATGGTTGGCGGGGGCAACCTGGGCTAATTTAAATTTGTCTTCAACTCCTCCCTCCCGGTTCCCAGGCTTCTAACAACGGTGGAGATACAAATGTTTGGTTTGCAAGCGTTGGAATGATTTAGTTGGCTTTCTTTGACAGTCCTTTCCCCCGCTTCTGGACTGGCAGCATCAGACAAGAGATGACTAGCGAGAGACTATTAGAAAGTCCAGCTCGAGGGAGTCTTTCTATACGTGGCCCGAAGCCAGCGAGAGCCCACTGCACCTCTTGATGGGAGCGCCTAAGTAAGCACTTTACTCAGTTTCTCATTCCTAGAAGTACTCATGTCAAGACCAGGACCCACACTGGCTGCTACCCAGGGCCAAGGAATGCTCTTAGACTTGGGCCATCATTTACGAAACTCTTAAGACCCAGGAAAGGCTGGGGTGTGGCTTTTCTGTTCTGGTGTCCGCACTCGGGGAGCAAGTTCAGTGCAGAGTCCAAGAAAAATTTAAATCTTCATCAAGCGGACAAATTCTAAATGACGTCCCGCTTCCTCGGCCGTTTCTAGGCACAAGAACACAGTGCAAACATGGAGACAATTCCTCCAGGCAACGTAAGGACTTGTGCTTGTCTCGGGGATTCTCATCTGAAAATCACCTACACATTCCAACGTAATTAGAGGCGGTGCCCTCAGCCCCCTCCTGCACAGAACAACCTCTGCTGTTGCCTCGTCCAGAAAATATTTTAGGTAGGTTTCAATAAAGCATTCATAAACAATAAGGCTGTTAAAATAGAAAATCAAAAAGCATATAAGAGGGGAGTTTTTAAATAGTTACTGTAACTGCACATTAAATGTAATTCCGAACTTCCTGGCCATGTGGGAAAGAGGGAAAACAATGAGTTATATTGTTTTCCTTGTGGAAGGGAAGAGACACACTGCCACTTTAAAAGAAGCCTGTTTCCCCTACTCTTTATGTTAAATGTGTCATGTCCCGTGAGCCTGTACATGCTTCATAGAAAAGGTAGAGAGGGCCTTCATGGGACTTTTTTCATAGGGAAATATAATCTAGAAGCCCAATAGCAAAAGTAACCCAAGAAAAACAAAACAACAAACAAGCAAACAAATCTGCTGCCCCAAGGCAGGGAAACCACAGGGGCAGGAAAAGGAGTCGAGTGTATTCTGCAAAGACAATCTCCAGGCACCAGGAAGCATATGGTGTGGATTTCCTACCAGATAAAGCATCTTTAATGCCGCTTCTTAAATGCACGCAAGCGCAGGCTTTCATTTGCTTTGAATAAAAAAATAAAATGACAAACAGTAATGGCTTTCACTTTCTAAATGGTATATTTTAGAATTTCCTAGAAGACTGAAAAATCATAAAATGAAAGAATGCGTAAGATGTACAGGGCTACAGAGATATCTCAGTGGATAAAGTACTACCCTCGCAAGGTTGAGGACCTGAGTCTGAGTACTCAAACACCAAGGAAAAGCTAGGCGTGTCGTGTCAGCATCTGTAACCCCAGCTCTCCTCTGCAGAGATGGAAGGCAGAAACAGAATTCCCAGACATTCCATGGGCAACCGGCCTTGTGAATGCAGCGGGCAAAACAGCAAAGAGACTCTGTCTCAGACAAGGAGGACACTGAGGACCGACACCTGAGGTTAGACACACACTCTCTTACACACACTCCCTCTCACACACTCACACATTCTTTCTCACACACGCATTATCTCACACACTCACATGTACACTCACTCACACACATACACTCACTCTCTCACACTCACATACACACTCTCAAACACATGCACACACTCTCCCACACACACTCACATATATACTCTCACATACATTCTCTCTCTCTCTCTCTCTCTCTCTCTCTCTCTCTCTCTCTCTCTCTCTCTCTCACACACACACACACACACACACACACACACACACACTCATGCATAAGGTTATTATAAATCATGAGTCCCTAAATGTGCTTGATTTAATGTGGAAATAATTCTTTTTTGTACTATTGTAGTTCATGGCTGGAACCAAGTCTTGTCTGGTCTTTGCTTTGGAAAATGTAATAAAATAAAGAACATCATTATCCAGGATTCACTGAATCAGAAAAGGGCAGTGCTAAGTTTGCAGCAGTCAGAAAAGAATCATGAAGCAGAGAAATATTTTGGGGACCTGTCTGGATGCTGACTGAGCCTGCAGCCATCTCACAGGAGAACTGAGAATTTTGTGTGGTAGGAATGCATGATGTCCAGGGACTGAGCCAATTTCCAGGGGCTCAAGCTGAGCCCTTGGGGGGAACAGTGATTAGACTCCCCCAAATTAAACTTATCTGCCATTGTGGGAAAACTTTTTTTCTACAAAGCTGTGTGCTCTGTGTAAAGCAGGACAGCTGAGAGAGCTAGAAACAGGCATGGATTTGGACTATGGTTTCCAAGGTCCACAGTCTGCTTCCAAAAGTCATTCAGCAAGAGGTATAACGGCAGAGTATACCAAGGCTGAATGCTAGAGAATACAATAAATCACAACAGAGGGCTGTGCTACTCTGAATTTCAATGCCTTTAAATGCTTCCCTCACATAAAGCTTTTCTGTCTTTATTCAGAGGCATCTTATTTCAGTATTTCCTTCGGATGAGGAGATGGCCTGAGCTAAGCTCCTGCAGCGTGAGTGTGAGAACCTGAGTTCCCCAGAGTCGGCACAAGCCACCATAATGACAGTGCTCCTAAAGCAAGATCAGAGACAAAGACGAGGAATCCCTGGGAGATCATAGGCTACTAGCCTGGTGCAAGCAGCAATGAACAAGAGAGCCTGTCTCAAGCAAGGTGGACAGTAAGGACTGATGCCCAGTAATGTCTTCTGACCTCCAGCTGAACACCATGGCAAGCATATGCCAAACCCCTCCCCACAGAGAGTGAGGGGGTAGGGCCTTGAGTTTCATTTTGGTGCAATAGAAAAGGAGGAAAACCATTTTCTTTGTGGGGAAAAAAAACAACAAAAATTGTGAGTATGAGAAAATAGTGGTACATAAAAATATTTTGGTGACCCGTCTGGACGCTGATGGAGACAGTAGCAGGTAAGCTCTTTCTGAAGACAACAGGAATGCTAACTGCTGTGCATAAAGCCAGCTGTTTTGTGGAATATTTGGTTCCTAGCAGCAGACAGAAAGGAATAAAGCGAAAGCTACACAGAATTCCGGGGAACTAGTGAGATGGCTCATTGGGTAAAGGGACTTGCCTCATAAGCTTGGCGACCTGTGTTCAATCCCTGAAACCCACTTAAAGATAATTGGAGAGAACTAATCCCATAAGAATTGTGCACTAGCCACCCTAACCCTAACCCTAACACACACACACACACACACACACACACACACACACACACCCCACAAATACTACATTTTTAAAATAATATTATTTTAAAATAATTATTATTAAAATAATAAAGAAAGAATTCCCAAAGGCAAGAGACTAGAGGACAAGTGCAGGAACTCAGGGTTCACAGAGACAGTGTATGGCCAGTGAGAATTATTCAGGGACAGAAATGACTAGGTATTTTTCTCCCAAACATCATTGTCTCAAATTCAAGCTGAAGTCAAATATTTCTCCTCTGGGTAAGATATATGTTCATTAGCTGTCAGCCCTCAGGACAACAGACACACTCACAGCGGTGTATGGTGGAAGAGGAGTTCGGCATTGAGTGGAATCCTACAGCATTGGGATTCACACTGAGGTGGGGTTGAGAGGAGAGGGGTGAACAGAAGCAGATCTGACAGAGCAATGAGGCCTTGATCAGACGCCTTGATAGGGAAATTACAACTGATGACTGGGAGGAACCAAGACTTCAAGAGTCTAAAGATGGTGGGTTCCTCTTACACACAGTGCAAGGCGGGCTATTTACTTGTATTTAAAGATTGAAACAACACTGACCCAGAATTTGAAGGGATTTCAAAGCATTAGGATCCTGTTGTTCAGAAAGCAGCCTGGGCCTCATCAGGCCTTGGATGTGAAGGGTTAAACTCTCCACCCTCACAACCTTTGGTTTCAGCTCTCTGAGAAGGGCAAAACAGGTGTCTCTCCCAACAAAGAGCCATTTATCCACAAGGCCCTTGCATTCAGGGTCCAGGGAGAGAAGAAACACAAGATCTAAGTCAGCCTCACAGTGTCCCAAGGACAAATCCTGCAGCCCCTTCTGAGTCACGTCTGGACTTGCCCAAGCTTGTACAACTATGTCCAAAAATGATAAAGACCAAACCTCAGCCAATTAAAAGTATTCTAATATAACTGCTGCTTGTTTAACCAATCATATTTGAGATGACCTAACTGTCCCTGCTACTCCCCTTAGCTGTGCTTAAAAGGAGCCTGCACGTTCCTCTCAAGGTTGTTGCCATTTTGTGCAGGTGACAACCCCCATATGCTGGAATATTAATAAACACTTTTTGCTTTTACATACTATTTGAGTCTGGGGTCTCCTTCAGCATTTCCTCGAACCCTACAACTGTTCACCTGTAAAGTGGGAAATGACAAGGTAAAGGACGGATTGCAGGTAAACAAGTGAGCTATTAATATTTATCAATGACTTTGGGTAGTGCCAGAAGAATAACCTCAGATCCGTGGACAGCCTCTCATACTGATGTAGTGATTCAGCTAACAGTAACACACTTAGACAAATTCAAGATTGAATGGTTGCAAATTGATAATACTCCCAAATGTCCCAATATGCTCATTGAGAGGTAGGAAGGCCTTCATTCGTTCCCTTTGGATAGGCCTAGGCCTTTTGCTGCTTTGATAGACAAGCAGTATCAGTTTCTTGGTCTAGGTCTTAAGATACTGGAAGATTTCATTCCTAGCTCTTTATCATCAGATCTTGGGGACCCCTCAAAAGACCACCACAGAGACCGAATCCCACATGTAAAAGCAAAGACCGTTCATTTTCAAGCTCAGGGGCTTGGTCTATCTGTCCCATGAAGCAGTGAGAGCAGAGAACCCTGAACTCAGGTGGGGTGGGTTTTTGTTTTATCATAGCAGAGGCTGGGGTGAAAGGATTTCCAGGGTTCAGGACACTGATTGGCTGACAGTTGTCTAGGGGGTATCTTGGTAAGAAAGGGAAATAGGTATGTTCTAGGCTCAAGGACATCTGGCCACCTTATCTAATGGTTGGAATGTTTGGGATGTTAGGTACTTCCCCATCCCTGGGTGGATCCCTGGGTGGTTGTCAGCTTAAGGCTTTTCCTGGATCTGGGTGTTGTCTGCCAGTAAGCCTGTTACAGAAGCTGTGCCTGGGCCCCTAAGCCTATCATGGCAGCTGTGTGGTCAAGCTGTTTTGGGGCCCCTCCACAATCACTTGGTCCAATAAGAAATTCAGGGTCAGTGAGACTGCTTAATGGGTAAAGGTACTTGTTGCTTATCACCTGAGTTTGGTCTTTGGAACACATGTGATGGAAGGAGATAATTGACTTCCACAAGCTGTCCCCTGACCTCCACATGCATGCTGTTGTACACACTCACGTGTGTGCGTGCACACACGCCCAGACATGTGCACATACTGTGATATTTGGCCATGCTGGAGGACAAATGATTCTACCTGAATCTTCTGTTGTAGAATATTATTTTAAGGTGTGTGTTACTTTTATTAATATTGCATTTGTTTAATTCTGCGATGCTCTGTTACTGTGCCTGTCTAAAACACCTGATGGTCTAATAAAGAACTGAATGGCCAATAGCAAGGCGGGAGAAAGGATAGGAGGGGCTGGCAGGCAGAGAGAGTATATAGAAGGAGAAATCTGGAAGGAGAGGAAGAAGGAGCCAGAGAAGGAAGAGGACTCTAGGGGTCAGCCACCCAGCAAGCCACAGCATATGAGTAAGACTTACAGAAGTAAGAGAATGGGAAAAGCCCAGAGGTAAAAGGTAGATGGGATAATTTAAGGTTAAGGAAAGCTGGCAAGAAACAAGACAAGCTAAGGCCTGGCATTTATAATTAAGAATAAGCCTCCTTGTGATTTATTTGGGAGCTGGGTGGTGGGTCCCCCAAAAGAGCAAAAACAAACAACAACCATTTTCCACCAACAACATCATGCTAATAATAATAATAATAATAATAAATTTTTATTTTAAGCCACTACACTTTGAGGTATATAGCAACATATAACTAGACCACCATGTTTAAAAGCTTTGATTTTCAAAATTGCTGCTTGGTAGCCTTAAGACTAGGTTGTTTGACTATAGTTTTAATATCAGTTTATTTTTAAAACTCACGTAATCCGACAGAAATCCATTTGAGGGGAAAGAAGAGAAATGTGGAAGAAGGTTGCATTTGGTGTCAAATACCAGCTCATTTGTTAAGTTCACAAATGCAGGTGTGAAAAAGCACGTGTAAAATATATGAGACAGAACAGGTATTGCGCAGGTGTTTGCCTCCACCTCCCTTCATCCCTCGCCCCCCTTCTCTTTGTATGTCATTGCTATTTTAGAGGCAAGGGTGTAGACTATCATGGATGTTACAGTCAAAGAGACATGCCAAGAGCTGGAGGTATAAGGATTCTGTATTTGCGCAGCTCGGAGGTCTTGTCTGGCGCCTTATTATGTCATCAGAGGGCGACTGCGTCCCAGCCTAAAAGCCAGTTGTGCACCCCACACTCTCTCTGTGCCTCTCATTCTCTCTCTCTCTCTCTCTCTCTCTCTCTCTCTCTCTCTCTCTCTCTCTTTCTTCTTCTTCTTCTTCTTCTTCTTCTTCTTCTTCTTCTTCTTCTTCTTCTTCTTCTTCTTCTTCTCCTTCTTCTCCTAATAAAACTCTAAAAGGTACCACTGGGTTCTGTCGTGACTGTGACCTTTCCGCCATCAACCAAACCAGCACCAAATATCCAGTGCCAGCCACCAGTGCATATACCCTTTCAGGAGGTATATTTCAGAAATAAAGTGTGTACTTAGCATCTGTGGGAAGTTCTGGGCTCAACCCCAGCACCAAAGGACAAGAAAAAAAAATCCAAAAATTAAAATGTGCGTAGTTCAAATGTGTGTGCTATGTATGTAATCTTAGAAGAATCCTTAAGGGCCTCCGGACATAGCTCATTGCCAGTGTTTGCCTAGCATGCAGGAAGTCTGCTTCCATCCCTAGCGTGGCATAAACACGCATGGTGGTGCAGACCTATGATCCCAGCACTCTGGAGGTGAATCAGAAATCAGCTACATAGTAAGTTCTGGGCTAGCCTGAACTACATGAGACCTCATTTCAAAAGAAAGTGTGTGTGTGTGTGTGTGTGTGTGTGTGTGTGTGTGAGAGAGAGAGAGAGAGAGAGAGAGAGAGAGAGAGAGAGAGAGAGAGAGAGTTTTTAAAATATGAGTCTCAGTTTTCTCAGCAAAATCTAGAAGATGAACTGAAATGATTTGTATCAAAGTATGGGATTCCACTCCTAAGGCAGCATAGGTATTCTTTGGAAGTTATTGTCTTCATTATGATCATAATTCATGTAAAGTTCAAATATAAGATTATATTACGAAGTCAAACATATGTCTAAGGATGCCTTGAAGGAACAGCAAAAGACATAGAAACCATGTGCTAAGTTTTCTAGGATGTGTTTCTTTGTCTTAAAATATGAAAAGATTGGTATGGGTGCCAGTTTACTCAACCGTGTGGAAACACCACTTCGCAGGAAGGCCAACCCTGGCACTGGGCTGAGTCCTCAGGAGTCCACTCTGAAGAGGACAGACAGCCATATTCTTGCTTCCCTCGTTCTTTTCTTCCTTCTGTTGTTATCTGTACTGACTACAGTTATCTCAGCATCCAGCACAAACCTGCAAAAACCATTTCTTTTCTTAATTAGTGTAGTTCAGAAATCATGAGGATTTGGTGTCTACAATGGAGTGCCATTTCCTCTCCACTGGAAAAATGGGAGCCAAATCAGGATGGCAAGTGCAGACTCCGTGAAATCTTTTAGAGGGACTGAGAGCCACAGTCAGCCCTTGGAATACAACCACCTGCTATTTCCTGAAAGCTTAAGGAAGCTTTTTGCTATCACAAATAAAGCTGTTCTTCCTTCTCCAGGTTTATGATGAGGCCCTAGTACATGTCTCTGCATTTAGGAAAGAGTTTGGGGTCAGTGTGAGACATGCTTTGTCCCATCTAGTCCAACACTTGAGTTGGAAAACATCTGATTGATTAAATGGTGACCTGTTTTCTAACTTGCTCTTCTAGAAGCATCCTTAAGACACTTAACACGTAGTGGAAGAAGGCAACATCCTCGGGGAAGTGGAGGACTTCTCTTCAGCCAGCCATAATCCTGTGAAAATGTGCAAGTCCACAAAGGCCCGAGCCCCAGGAATGCTAACATGGTGCAGGGTTCTCACTCCCTCCAGGTTCCCTTCCCCACCTCCCATAAGCCCTACCAGCTGTCTTTCATATCATTTCATATTCACAGTGCAGGCAGAGGACTTCTGAGTCACAAAGAGCCATGTTGGTGACGCACATTTACCACCTTGCATGTTTTTGAAAAGCTGGAAGTTTCCATGCTTTCATGTGTAGAATGAAGAAATCATGAGATAAAACCAAGGAACACAAGTGTTGTTCTTAACATACAGCACACAGTAAGTACTCAATAAATGTTAGCTACAAATACAAGGTAGACATTATTACCTCCACTTGAAAAAGTAAGTCATTTATGCCTCACCGTTAGTTGGGAATGGGGGAATGGGGACAGAACTTAGATTCAAACCCAAGTCTCTGTGACTTGAAACACAGGAGTGCCTGACTCTGGGATCTGTTTTGGGTTTTGGTGTGTGTTGATATAACAGCCAGGCCAAGCTTTGAATCTACCAGAAGGACTAGAAAGTACCTCCAACAAGAATCTGGCAGTTAGTTGACAACTAGTTTTGATTTATTCTCTTGTTTACTTAACTGACTTATTGCTTCCCTGTATCTTGATGGGATCCTGGTTGGGTGGCTCAGAGAAAGGACCATTCTCATTTTAGTATGGGATAGTTGATGGTCTATGAATTCTTTCTCCTGCTTCTTAGGAAATTAAGGCCAGAAAGAAAAAGGTGGCACACACAAGAAAGAACTAGTTAGACATTGCCTCATCCCACATTAAGTCTGTGATCCTAATTTACGGGAGTTCTTAACTAGATAAAGACAAAGGGGCCACCCTGAATATCCATCAAGGGTCATTTGAAAACAACAAGAAGGAACTGGAGGAGAAAACGCAGGCAGGACCTGCGGCCAGCCTGCTTGACACACTGCACTTCTAAATAAGAAGCTTGGCACACCGTGCTCCAGAAGTCAGGACAGTGAATTCTGAAGTAGCATGAGTAGCCGGTAGCTGGCCTGCAGACAAGTCTGTATTCTCCTCATCTCCTTCAATGTGCTTCTTCCACAGAGACCCTGGTGGTCTGGTCTCTCACTATCCAATTCGAGGGAATGTGCTGACCAACCACAGCCAATAGGCTTCCACTATACAAGCGGTTGTTCATGGGCAATGAAAAAGTTTCCCCTGAAACTGTCTCCAGAGTGGTTCATCTCCATGCCCTTTATTGACCTTCGGGTATTGATGTCTTGTAGGGGGATACCTACAAGAAATATACATGAGTTAGAAATACCTAGATTATACTTTCAAGGGTTTAAAAATATAGAAGGAGAGTGGGTTCATAAGCAGCTTTTCAGGGCTCACAAGTAGCTTCTAAACAGTTTGACCATGGGCCTCATCTTGCTCAGAGTTAGTTCATAAAATAATGCTGCTAGACCTCGGTGACTGGCGCAGAGGCTAGTGTATGCTCCATGCTCGTATCTCGACTATGGGAACTAGGAGGAAAGAGGGGCTGGAGTGATAGCCCTTCCCCTGCTCCGAGGCAGCCCTGTATTAGTGTATTAAGTTTCCCAAAGGTATCTTTGGTTGATCTTACCATTTGAAGACCAAATTATCTTGGAGTAAATTTCCCTCTATTTTTAAGTCCACTGTGGATTATGAAACTGGAGTCTCTGGTGATGACTTCAGAAACAAACGACAGAGACAGAGTGACTGGTGCTACACGCTGATGCCATGGGCAGCTTATTGTGAACTAGATGAGGTCTTGAATTATCTACCCTTTTGAGGTGAGGGAATCAGGTGGGAAAGGGGCTGAGGGGCAGCTAACCCGGGCACCCATGCATTATTTTCTCACTCTGGCAACTCCAGGAATATCATGGGGACAGAAAATACAAACTTCCCCAAACTGGATGAACAATTCCTCAGCCAGGCTCCGGGTCTGAGCCCTGTGTGTGCCCAGGGATACTCCTCTGACTGCAGATTCTCACTCCATTTCCGCCTCCAGACGTCCTCTGCAGGTCTGACATCCTGGTCTTGCACCTGGAGGAAGAAGACAGAAACAAGGGCAAGTCAAAATTGGGCCTCTCTACCTCACTCTTTACCCGACCCTGCACCTCTCATCTTGTTTGCCACCCTGCCTGACTGTGTGCTTCTATAATCCAAGGGAGGCTGCAAAGAATCTGTCTTGCTGTCTATGCACTGGTTGAGCTTGGTGGCTCAGGGAAGAAGCCCCAGCTTGGCACTGGCTCTGTCAGAGCCCTGGCGTGGAGCCCAGGTGCATGGTAAACACTTTGTCATCTTAGTGGGTTCTTGATCTTAGACTCTACTGTGATTTAAAAGTAAAACCCTTGCCTCTGCCCACAGCCTAACACTCCAGCTTGGTTTCTCTCTGCTCCACATAGTGGGATCAGCAAGCTTATCTTGGAAAGACTCCTTGGAAAGATAAGTAAGTTTATCTTGGAAGGATTCCAGCAGAGAATTCCGGCCTCACCCCAACACCCCGACACAGTATACACAAGGAGCCACAGCTCCCGATCCAGGAATCATTTCTGTAACAATCACCCTGGGTGGCAGAGTTGGCTGTCCAGATGGCTGGGATTGCATTTCAAGAGCACGTCACTTTCTGCAGAGAACTCCAGCTTGCTGTTGAATTCCTGGTGCACCCCTGCAGCCACTGAGCCTTTAGAGATGAAGTTTGAGGCTGGAGGCAGCTCTGGAAGCTGGAGCATGATTACAATGTTGAATAAAACCCAGAGATGACAACTTGAATTATTATGAAGATGCATCACTCTTAGAGTACATTCAACATTAGTTAGATCCAATTACAATCACCCAGCGTCCAGTGATCTCCTTCAAAGCCATTTCCACAAGGTAGCAAATGAGCCATCTTGTAACCTCATCAAAAGAAAGAAAAGCCTTCTTGTGGTCAGCTGAGCCTCAGGCCTGCTGTCAAGAGGGTAAACTGGATATTGGGTGGAGGGTTCTGAGGGAGAGGAGGTGGGCTAGTGATTTTAGCTAATTTCTTTTTTTTTAATTACATTTTATTACATTTAATTGTGTGTGTGTGTGTGTGTGTGTGTGTGTGTGTGTGTGTGTGCAGGCACACATGTGCATGAGCCTGTATGCCACTACAGGGGTGGAGGGCAGCAAACAACTTGAGGGAATCCGTTTTTCCTTGACAATATGGGTCTTGGGCATTGGACTAAGGTCATGAGGCACAACAGCAGACACATTTACCATCTAAGCCATTCCACTGACCCCCAAAGCTGACAATATCTGATAAAGTTAAGGAACAGCAATGGGATGCCAGGTTTATTGTTTCCCCAGCCTGCATTTGCTCCCAACTGGGCATTAACTAGTGCAGACTCTTGGTGTACGTGGGGCAGCTGTACAGCCCCTCCATGTCGATGCTGGGAGACTGCACAGCGTGGTTTCCCTCTAAAGAGCCTTTGAGTCAGTTAAAGAGAGAAACCCTGGTTTACTGACTATGAGGAGCATGACTCTACCCTAAGACTGTCCCATCTGGAGTTGGGAGCAGCGCTTTGTGAACTTCCTCCTGAACTGGGAGAGAGTTTAGTTAAATGGCCTCTAGTGCAGTGAAGGAGTTACTGCAGTTTCCCTAAAATTGACTTGGCTGTCTCTGGTCCTGAAGTCAGTAGATTTCCAGGAGAATGTCTTAGGGATAATGAACTTGCTGCCCAGCAAAGGAAATAATCACACCTGAAGTTAGTGTGCTGCGTTGATTTCCTGGTTCACCAGGAGGAGCCCTTGCTTTTTAATAACAGATATAAAACCAGTATGACTGAACTCAAGAATAACTTCAGGTTTAATTATATATATATAAATGTATATATATATATATAAATGTATATATATATATACATACATGAATTAATTTTGAATAGATAACTACCAAAATGATAAACTTGCTTGTTCTAGACAAATTTATTGGGTTATTATCATAATATGTAGGCTATAAATATAGGCATAGTGGGAAAACAAGGAATATGTAAATTGCATGTAAATTAGAGCTCCCATAAGCTTCATCTTATCTTTATAAATAGATATAAGTAAAATTAACATAAGGTATGGATTCATGTTTA
Organism: Peromyscus californicus insignis; assembly: GCF_007827085.1. Taxonomy (NCBI): domain Eukaryota; kingdom Metazoa; phylum Chordata; class Mammalia; order Rodentia; family Cricetidae; genus Peromyscus; species Peromyscus californicus. Next base: position 76,385,396 of record NW_026294606.1, on the reverse strand, counting down.
AACATTTTCTTCTGGCATTGTAATTTTGCTAACAACGTCATGAGTTTATTAAGAGTTAGTGGATTTGTCTCAGAAACAACACCTACAAGTAAATTATTCTCTATGCTCTATTTAGAACACTTATCCTACAGAATACTTAATATCTGTATGTATTACAGTGTAACTTACATTCTAAATGTATGTATCAACAATAACCAATACAGCCTACTTATCTTCTTCAGGTCACAAATGTCAAACAAAGTAGTGGTAGTTCATTGTCTTCCATTGAGTTACCACCTTGTATACCAACAGCTTACATAAGCTAAGATGGCGTCACTCTGACTAAATGCCACACCTTCTGCCATTGCCCTATCCTGCCCTGTCTGCTTGGGGAAATGAATAGATCCCCACCAGAAGAGCTTTTCCTGAGAACAGGAGATTCCTCCAGAATCAACAAGAACATCCCTTCTGCTTTACACAAAAGTGGCCTGAAGTGTGGGAGCCCGGCCATCACCCACCCACCCCCTCTTCGCACTCGCTTGTCCCTGTTGTACAGGGGGCACACTGCTCTGCTCCTGCCCAGAGGGAGCCAGTACTGGTTCCATCTGGAGACATGGAGGCTGCCCCTTTGCATGAGTCACACCTGAAATCCAACTGGATCTCTAACCACATTTGTCGCTGATTTTGTCTTTTGACAAAAACAGCAAGAACCCCTGAGCTCCCGTATGGTTGATGTTAAGCTGAAGAGGAAATGAACGCAGGCTTCCACCTCTCATTTTCAGTCACGTGTTGATCGGGTGGGGATGTAAGGCCATAGTTTTCATTTTTTGAAAAATCACCAAGAACACCACTCAAATCCAAGATAACAAGAAAGAAAGGATGAATGTCAGCTCAGAAGCTTAGGGAGACTGAGTCCGTGCATATGCCTAGACTCTCCCTGGCTTTTCTTTTAATCAAGCAAACACGTCCCTCCCGACTTGGAGTCTGACCCCAGCTCTGTATTCCAGTAGTCCTTCTGAATCCTGCGATTTCTTGTTTTTCATTTCTCTGAAAAACTTGAATCATTCACAATGACTACATGACTTGTTTACTTCCCTGTGCCTGTTAAAACCATTGTCATCCTTTTGGAAACAGGCGTTTCTGCTCTTTTGTACATCACACAGCTCGCCTGTGTTGGCATCCAATGGCAGACTTAAGTTGTGGGGCTGAAGGGCTCCCCCCCTTCACATTCTCCCTGACTTCCCTGTTGTCCTGTGTTGACTTAACAGCACCCAAGCCATCGGTGTATAAGAGCATTTGAGAAGATCTATCCTGTTCTTAATGTTTTTCCAAATTATGTGTATGCACGTATGCCGGTGTATGGGTTCGTCCCTGTGTTCAGGTGCCCATGGAGGCCAGAAGAGGCTGTTGGATCTCTTGGAGCTGGATTTACAGGTGGCTGTTAGCTGCCTGATGTGGGTGTTGGGAACCGAACTCAGGTCCTCAGCAAGCACAGCATGGGCTCTCAGCCACTGAGCATCTCCCCAGCCCGGTAGCCTGTTCTTATCCACTGCTGTCAACAAGTGAGTTTGGATGCACAGGTATGTTTATTTTCTAAGATGGCCAGCCTGATTAAACTTAATGACCTTATTACCAGGCTGACAAACTAACTAAAGAAACACGGATATTAAGACTGAGGCAACGGTTCCGTGGGTAAAGTGCTTACCAAGGATAAGGACCCAAGTTAAGCTCTCTAGAACCCATATCAAGCCAGGCACGGGAGAATGCATTGGTAATCTCCATGCTCCTATCGTCAGATGGGAGGTGTGGAGACAGGAGAATCCATGGAAGCTGGTGGCCCAGCTAGCCTGGCATCCACAGTGGTGAGCAATAGACCCTATCTTGGAGAAAGGAGAAAGTGAGGATACAGGAGATTGTTTTCCGACTCCCACAGTCATGCCCGGATAAGAATGTGTCCATGCTCACCAAGCCAAACACACACACACACACACACACACACACACACACACACACACACACACACTGGGAAGGGGACTGCTAGGTCACATGAAACCCAGAAAAGTTTGCTCACATATCCAGAAATGTTACCTCTCTGTTAGAATTTAGACTCTTGTGTCTTTCTAAGTCCCTCTGAAAGGCAGACAAAATCAATTAGCAACCCTTTCACCCTCTGGCAAAGAAGGCATTTCTGTAAGAACGCCTTCCAGAAGCCATGGGTTGCTTGGCTCTTGGCTGTGTGGCTGTGCAAAGGCTTAGACAGAACTCCCGGGCTTCCCCAGGGGATAGGAACTGGCTCCATTCTGTCTCTCCTCTACCTTTGTCGGCTTGCTCTACACCCCCGGGGTGAGGACCACTGCGTGTCCCTATTTGGGGTCAGCTGTCAGAAGACAGATCTGTTTAATATTTAGCTTTGAAGGAAATTGGCTGAATCAAAGATGAAAGGACTCAGCTCCAAGTGATGGGGAAAAACAAAAACAAGTCACAATTGCTTCAGTATTTCCATAGAAAAATAAAAATGATAAAAAAAAATGTAGGTGAGAGGGAGAGAAGGGGATAGAGGGGAGGAAGATGAGAAGAGAAGAAGAGAGTGAGAGAAAAAGAAGAGAGTGAGAGGGGGGAAGAGGAGGGAAGGGGATGGGGGAGAGAGGAGGAAGGAGAACAGTAATTGTCAGGGAGGTGGAACCTCATCTGGACGCACATACTGCTCAGAAGCACAACTATATTCAGTTCTCAATGCGGGTTCTACCCTTACTGATCCTGAGGTTGGTAGAAATTGCCTGGGAATCTTGTCCCAAAACATTCTGATTCCGAGGATCTGGGGAAACCGTGGAAGCTCTGCATTTCTGCCAGGACTGCAAGAAGTGTTGATGCTGTTGTCCTCCGGGAGTATTCTAGAGTGCACTGGCTTCCTGCAGAGGGAATGAACTCAGCAGATCTCAACTTGCATATGGCTATCTGCTTCAAAGCTCTCCCTATAACATGGTGAGGGAAGAAATAACACTGCACACAGGAAACAATAAAATGAGAAAGAAATGCCTCTTTTCATAAAACATTTTTAAAGAAGTTTAGAATTCCATGGGGAAGGGGGAAATCTGAACAAATTCATCTTGATTTTTACTCAACCAACATTCCTGTGTTCAGGGTAGGTGACTTCTACTGCAAAGCAAGTTGAAGTTGCTAGTGAATTGTGAGGCCATTGTCCAAATGGCTGCTGCCACTTACCCCCTCCAATCCCCCCCCCCATTGACTGGAGTACAATAGAATATCTTAAGTTGCATGGATCTTCAAGGTAGTTGGTAGCACACATCTCAGGGAAGAAGAGGCAGGTAGAGCTGGGCATAATTTCAGAAGAGCAACCAAGAAAGCCATGTCTTGATGTGAACACAGAGGAAGGCTCTTGAAGTTCAAAAACCACATCAGCCATTTCTCACCGAAGCACAGTGAGACTAACAGTCCTGCCCCCTGCAACTTAAATCAACTATACTATCCGCCCTTCCTACCCTTCTCTTAAACCCAAAGAGCTCGGAGATCCCGGAGGGCCATGAGGCTACCTTGATCAACTCAGAAAACTTCTCAATCATGAGGTCCCACTGGTTTCCCTTGCTGTGTGTTATGATCCATAGTAGGCATACAACCCTTACAAAATATAAGACTTTATCGGCTCTCTAGATCTCAAGGTAGCCTAAACTCATCATCTAATTTATCAATTAGAAATGAAAATGTTTAAATACTAAATGACTTATTATAACTGGCCAGTGCAAACACATTCTTTTTATGTGTGTTGCATCTTGCCTCCTTGTACTTCTGCGTGATTCTGACTCATTGCCCCATCACAGTGCCAGCCCCATGTGTCTAGACCCTGCAGCCATGGCCTCCATAGTTCACCAGGCACATATGGCAGTAGCTAGACTGCTACTGCTGCCATGACTTTGTGTGCGATAAGATCCCAATCTTCCAGCACCCCTGTCTCACTCCAGTACTTTGTTACGGATGTAAAAGATAGACTTGAAAGAAATATGGAGAAAAGGACCTTGTACACATGGTCTTGTTGATGTCTGATTTTGGTATCAACAGCCCTGTGTAGTCCCACCCCACAAAGTCCCAGGACGTTTGGTGAGACAAATAGAACTCTCACAACAGATTAGGTTGGGTCAGCCTCCTTCCAAACTCAACCCCCCACCCCCATGGTGTGTGTGTGTGTGTGTGTGTGTGTGTGTGTGTGTATGTGTGTGTGTGATCGCCTTGGGGAACAAGCTATAAAGATGTGAGTAGTCCTCTAAAGAGATCTGTAGGGTGAGGAACAGAAGCTTTGATCTAACAACCAGTGAGGAACTCAGACCTCCTGCATCCAGTTAAGTGAGTGAAGATTTCCCCCACCAGTCCTTGAGATGAGGACTGTGTAACTCCAGCCAACAACTCAACAACAACAACCTCCTGAAAGACCTTGAACGCAAACCACTAAGAGTGGCCTGTCCATCCTTAATTCCAGGCCCCCAGAATGTGTGGAGTAAGAAGTGTTTCATTACTAATTATCAGGACAAATTTCCTTTGGCAGAAGATGCTAACTACTCTGGGATAAAATGACCATAGGGGAGGACTTGTGTTCTAAGTGTTTGTCCTTGTCCCAGAGCATAGAGTGGGTGATAGCGATGCACATGAATGTGGTCTTCCAAAGATCAGCTGCTACATCCCCTCATCCTGCTCATTGTCTCCTCTCTCCATGATGCTCAAGAAGGTTTGTCGTCTACTCTCTGATTCCCACAGCTTCTGCCAACATGTCAACATCCTTGTAACTAACTGTGTGTTGGAACAGCAGAAGGATATAAGACACACGTCGTACCCAACAGATTCACTTATTTTAAAATGTTTATTTGCGAGTGTTCTCTGATGATTAGTGTGAAAGCAGGCTTAGCTGCAGAGATGGTAAGGCCTGGGATGCTGATTTTAGGTGTAACTTTCTAAAATATAGGGCTCTTGTCTCTTCAGTTTGACTTTCAATAGCCTTGGGTCTTATAGCACATAGGAATGACTCATTCCATTGTGAAATAAACATCACCTTTATAATGTGATTACATGTGACATAAGATTTCCAAACCCAATTAAATGCTTGATTTACAACAAGCATCACAGAGCATGAGCAACTCTATGATAATAAAAACCAGTGTAGACACCACTGTACCACACATTGTCATGAAATGTGACTTTTTATACAACTCAAGCCTGTCTTTACATGATAGCAAAGAAAAGAACAGAGAAAGGAGTGAGCTAAAGTTAAAGCATCCTTGTTTGGTTATGAGTGTCCAGATTAATTGAGGGTGGTGCCCTGGCTTTGGCACTGTACACTGTCTGTATTTAGGCAGAGGTTTGCTTAGAGTACATGAATCACTGACTACCTCAGCCTACAGACAATGAGCTGATGGTTCAACTGTTGCTGGTGTTGGAATGTAGGAGAAAGAATTGCTGTCTGATTGTATATTACAAAATAACGGCATCTGGATTGTTGAACAAGCTAAGTGAGGTCTAGTTCATCTAAGAGTAAAATATACACGGGTTGAAAATGGGAAGAGAACAAAGTAGGTTTTACTTCTTAAAGCAGCTTTCATATTAAATTCATATATATTGGGTTTTGTTTTGTTTTGTTTTTTTTGAGACAGGGTTTCTCTGTGTAGTTTTGGTGCCTGTCCTAGATCTCGCTCTGTAGCCCAGGCTGGCCTCGAACTCACAGAGATCTGCCTGGCTCTGCCTCCCGAGTGCTGGGATTAAAGGTGTGCACCGCCGCCGCCACCACCACCCGGTTCAATTAATATTCTGAAGGCTCACTGTCTTCCATTGTTCATCAATGTACCTACTTGTATTTCTTATCTAGACATAATACATGTAGATAAAATCAATATAACCACCTGGGTAGAAACACATCTCATACCTGAAACTCCAAAACTCCCACAGGGACTACTTCCTGAAATAAAGCGGACTCACTGTGGCAAACATGGTATTCTGGGTATAAAAATACAGTATGTCAGGTTCAAATCCATCCTTTTATGAGCAGTCTTGTGTGGCCATACTGCCATCTCTTTTGCCAAATAGTCCATTGTGAGGCTTTGCCGGTACAGGACAGTAGGCAGAGACTAGAGGAGAACAGAGGACCAGTCTGGTGTGCATTCTCTGGGCACCAGCAGCCGCTGGTTCTAGAGCAGCTCTTCTAGAACTAGCCTTGTGCTTCCTTATCCCTGATGCACTGACAGACTCCTTAGAGGATGAGTGGTGGCCTGAGTTCTCTTTCCCAAGTTCCCATGATAGCATTGCACACTTGCGCTCCAGGGCCATTTCTCCAAGCTTCTAAGCTTTGGCAGTTTTATCCTCCTTTCTACCATCCTCCAGCTCTAGAGCTGGCAGCGGCCATAAAGTTCTCAATGCCTTTGCATCACATTTTACTTTGCAAACTCTGGAGATGCTCAGTGACATTTATGTAAACTGCTTAGAGACTAGCCCACTATTGTTGTTGATACACACACACACACACACACACACACACACACACACACACACACACACACGCATGCACACACGCACACATATACATTCATGGCAAGAATTTTTATGCCCTATCACAATTTCTGCATAGAGATATAAAGTGCCCATACTTACAATGAGAAGTAGTGCCTTAAACTTAATTATCTTTTCTAAAAAGCTAGTAGAGTTCCTAGTTCCTGAGTATATTTTGATGATACAGGTGGTCTTTAACCTCCTCCTCCTCCCCCTTCTCCTTCTTCTCTTTCTCTGTCTCTGTCTCTCTCTGTGTCTCTGTGTCTGTCTCTATCTCTCTCTGTCTCTGTCTCTCTGTCTATGTCTCTGTCTCTCCCCTCTCTGTCTCTCTCTGTCTGTCTGTTTGTCTCTTTCTCACACTCTCCTTACATGTGACCATGGAGATAAGCCACTGACTTGAATCTTGAAATTTGATTCTCAATGTATTATGCTTTCCTCATTGAAGAAACCTAAACCAAGAAATCATAATTTCAAAGATTTAAGAGACTCTGAGTATATTATAATTAAGTTTCCTGAAACAGAAAAGAGATGGGACCCTGGCTGAGTACCACTTGTACTCACCTTGATGATTAGCCCTGAGGTGGGAACTGCTATGTATCATTGTTACTCTGATTGTAGAACACCAGAAAATGTCTCAGAGGGAAGATTGTGGGTGCTAATCAATGTTGAGGTAATCCTCCTGCTAAAGACAATCAGAAAACCTGGAGAAATGTTTTTTAAATCTCAAAGACAACAAAAAGCTGACCAAGATTAGATTTAATCAAATCGAGAACAAGACAGAATCTCACAGGTATAAAAGGGCAAAACTAGGTTTTAATGGCACCTAATGTGATTCTGTAGGTATCAAAATCTCACTAAGTCTGACTGGGACCCTGGCAAATCCTTTGATCTTCAACTGAGCTCTAAAAAAGATGAACACCAGAAAAAAAGCACATCAGGCCCCATGTGTGTGGCCATTCAGATGCAAATATTCTGGTGACAGGAAAGATTGCAATCCCTGAATTGGGGTTAAGGTAGCCCAAGAGCAGTACTGTGTTGAGGTTATTGGAAAATGAAAATAACAAACAACAAAATGAACCACTGGAGGAAAAATGCATCGTTCTTACAGTTTTCCAGGTCCAGTGACCAAGAAAAAACTAAAAGATGTTCCAGTAAAAGTAAGAAAGAAATAAGGAAGGAAGGAAAGAAAGAAAAAGAGAGAGAGAGAGAAACCAGATGACATAAATGAAAACAGAAAAAGATATCAACGTGTAGGGACTCCAGATGTCAGAGTTACCAGACACATTGATAAAATGACCATGCTTACTGTGTTCATTGGAGTAAAACAAAAATAAGTTTTAACAATTTGGAAGAGAATTGAAAAATACAGAAAATGATAGAGAATCAAATGAAAGTTCTAGAACTGGAAAGCACAAAACGAGGATCGAGTAACATCCTCAGAGCAGGATAGACACAGCAGAAGAGAGTATCGGGGAAGTGGAAGTCTGAGAATGTGGACAGGATCAAAAGGCTGGAGGATGCAGACGTGACAGTGAGAAGGGAAGACATCCCAGACAGACGTGCAGGAAGAAAGAAAAGGACATAGCAGGGTGTGTGTGTGTGTGTGTGTGTGTGTGTGTGTGTGTGTGTGTGTGTGTGTGTGTGTGTTATGAAACTGACTTATAAAATAATACTCTGAAAGTTTGGTTAGCCTTTCCATGCATTGGAATGACAATTCCCACCACCTCTGGAGAAGAAGAGATAGAAGGAGGAACAGGAAGAGAAAGAAAATGACGGCACACTCTGCCCCTGCCTTGAGCTGTCCTCTACGGGAACAATGGCTGTCGGTGACTTCCTCGTTGTCGGTAACTCCTTGCCAGAATTTGAAATCAGGTTCCAGGGGGAAAAAAAAATCTAGAAAATGCAGAGAAAGTTGAAGAATAGACGTAGGATTCTTTCTTGTGCCCTAGGAATGATCAAAACTAAAGGTGCATGCTCCGAGGCCAGCCTGGTCTACAAGTTTCAGGACAGTCAAGGCTCCACTGAGTAACCCTGTCTTGAAAAAGGAGGAGGAGGAGGAGGAGGAGGAGGAGGAGGAGGAGGAGGAGGAGGAGGAGGAGAAGGTGGTGGAGTGGGAGGAGGAGGGGTGTACTCACTGTATTCCAGGGCTCCTGTAGAGCTTCTTGGATTTTGACTCACAATTCTCATAACATTCTAATGTAAGTACTATTTTCAGTTTGTCCTGTGAGGAAAACAGGGGAAATAAAGGGTTCTTGCCAGTGACAGGGTGAGCATGAGCTAAAACGAAAACGAAAACTCGGGCACACCCTGCTAAGAGCAAGGGGCTTTACAGATTCTTCCAAGCTTGCCTCATGTTCCTCGCCTACAGCGTCCCTGGCAATCTCTGAAAGCTCTAGTTGTGGCTTCATCATCCTCACTAGAAGAGGGTTCTGCTTCAGGAGGACATGCCCATGGATTGTAACTCTGACAGGTTTTCACTTCAGAGCAGTGAGAGCATCACTGGCCTTGGGTACTGCATTATGGATCTGGAATGTTCTCTGTGGGAACTTACACTTTAGCAGAAAAGACAGGTGAGTGTCCAGAGCCACAAAATGATAAGAAAGAAAGCGACACCCACCAAGGAGAAGGCTCAAAGGGTCTGTGTGTGAAGCCCATGATTCTGGGGAGCTGAGAATGGTCCTCTCCTTGTAGAGCAAGAAGACAGCCCCAGCCCTGTGCCTGGGCAGAGCAGACCCATGGGAAAAGAAACCGGGGCGTGAAAGCTGCAGTATGAAGGCAAATGTTTTATACCATTTCTTTAAAAAATGTCCCCTAAAGGACAACAGAGGAGAAGAAACACAAACTTGACTCATGTGTGCCAGATGCAGCACCTCCAGCTTTACTTCCAAGGGGCGGGACTATCCGCAGCACCTCACCACAAGGAAATGGACCCTGACCTAAGCACCGTTGCAGCCAGATTGCCCTGTGGATGCTGGGAAATAGGAGCGGAAAGGAGATGATGAGAAAGGAGGCTTGAATTTCCCCAGTTGCTTCACCTGCAGGTGACTGTTACAGACACGTCTTGGCAAATACACTTTCTTGGGTAACAGGGACGGGCGGGCTTATTGAACTGTGTTTGGATCTGAAGTACGTGTGTGCCATTGCTCTTGTGAGGTCATCAGACAGTAAGTGAACAGAGAGGAAGATAACAGGCATCCGGAGTGTTTGCTCAAGCATAAGGAAGGGCCCCAAATAGCCACATTGATTGCCCCCCACTGTCACTTCTGCTTACTGAACCATGAACCCCAAAGGGCCCCTAGTCACTGGGACACCCCTGCTTGACTGTCTAGAGGACTGTTTCCAGGATGGAATTCAAGATACTTTGGACATCATCAGCTAAACAAGCAAACAGAAACTTCAGTGTGGGTTCTCTGAGGTCAGTGGGACTATGGTGGTACACACGCATACGGATTCTGGGTTTATATTTGTGTGTGTGTGTGTGTGTGTGTGTGTGTGTGTGTGTGTGTGTGTGTGTGTGTAAGGGTGATCTGTGAAAATGGAAGCATGCCCTCAAAGCCTTGGTTGAGTTGAAATGCCTTTAATGCAGAGGGCGTTTGGATCCTGCTGTGTTCTAGCAGGATCCCAGCTCAGGTCTTCAATGCCTTCGGAGTCTGCCCTGGTGACTGGGAGCCATCCCACTCTCCCCTACTCCTTTCAATCTCTCTAAAAGTCTTTTCTGTGCTTTCAGCATAGTAAGTGGCCAGAACTTTGTGGTTAGGGAAGAAAAGAAAAAAGAAAAAGAAAGTTGGTCGAACGAGCAAGGTGGGCCCAATATGTTTCAATCCAGATATCAGGGCAAACTGGACTCTCTCATCCCAGCCCTGATATCTAGTGAGATGAACCTGAATAAGCCCCATGATGGCAGGGTTCTCTGGGACTAAAACATAGAAATGGAACTCAGCTTCTAAGGGGCTACATTGTGATAAACTCATCATAAATTGAACATATTAGAATTAGAAACTATGATAGAGTGATATAAACTGCTCAGAGACTAGCCTGGCATTGTTGTTGGTGTATACATGCCTACTCATGCTAACACACACACACATACACACACACACACACACACACACACACACACACACACACACACACACACACTAAAGCGCAAGGTCGAAACCAGAAACAATGAGCAAGAAGGGTGGGGTTGTCTGTAAGCAAGAAGGAGGAGGTCAAACCCATGCACATGTGACAGAGGGCATGAGGGTGGGACGCGTGGGGGAAATGCTAAGGGGATGGGGTGGATTCAGATCTGGTGGAGTCCCTAACCACTGGCTTTTAAAAGTCCACCATATTAAGAAAACAAGTTCACTAGTGAGATGATAGCAGGACGAGAGGGAAATGCAGGCTGGCAGAGAGCCAACGGGACAGATGTGAAGAACTCCAAGACTCAGCTGACATTGGAGACCACAGAGACAGTCTCCTCATCCAACTTCCCCAGCAGTATTAATGAGACAGGAGTCAGGCTCACCCCGTAGTACAGAAATGAGAGTTGAGAGCATGGTTAGAACAGTTCCATTAGTGACCCTGACCTAAAGACAAGAGCAATAGCAATGGCATTTCCTAAAAGAATGACCAACACAAGAGAAAAATGTCTCCTGACAGCCTGTGGCAGAGCATGAGAGCCTGATCTCACAGCAGCTGCCCAGCAGCAAGAGGCTTTCTAGAAAAATATAAGCAGCAAGCAGAATAGCTTTCTAATGTATCTTTTCCTGCCCTCGAGGAAAGCCCACCAAGACAGAATTTACGATAGAAGGCCTGATGCTGACTAGCAGTGCAGAGACACACTCACACACCATGAATTAAAGCCCAGGTACTCTTGGGTCTGTTCAGTGACAAGCCCGGACACAAGTAAAGGACTAGTTGCACCCTGCTGCTAAAACATTTTCCTTTCCAAACACACTTTCCACTTAAAGCATCAGCCTCGTAGAGACTCGATGGTTTTCCGTCTGGTGTGCTGAAAATATGTTCCTCGCTGAGGTAAGAAAGGCCATGGCTAACTCTGACCTCCTTGGTTTAGGGAAGAGCAGGACAGTGATGGGCAGGAGGTGGCAGCGGGAATTTGTTGCTGAGTACGCAGCACCTAGACTTGGCCCAGACTTTGGTAATCCAGTGCTTCTGGTGTGTGAAGGAGGCCCTCCAGGCAGGGACACTGTGCAGCTTTGGTTTTGATCTCTGTCAGTAATGAGATGCCAGCGGCCTCAACTTCAAAGCCTCGACAACTCTAGATAATCTGCTGAGAGGCCTCCAGAACTTCAAGTGATCTCTCAGACTAAAGTATGAAGGCTTACACAGACAACAGAATAGATGATGGGAGAAGCCTTGCTTGTCTGCTATCTGCTCTTTGATTTCTTTTGAACGGCCTCGTTTTAGGTTTCCAAAAGGGCAGTCTGGGACTTCTATTGCCTTAACACTGAAGATTAGCATGTCAGACATGACTGCTGCCCGGGTACCACCAGGGCCACGGGGGCACCCATACATTTTATCTTTCTTTGTTTCTTTTTTTAAAATCCTGTCTGTAAAAACACCACCACGCTCTGGATTCAGTGACGAATGTGGTGCCGGGCAACAGTCTCCAGCCTGCGTGTGAGACAGGGTTTTCCTGCCCGATCCAAACGCTCAGAGATTACTGCCAGAGTCTTTTGAGATTTAATCTCTTTTCTGAAACAGTTGTGCACTCAAAGCTGGGAGGAGGGCTGAAAGGCCACAGGCTCTGAGAAACAGGTTATAAAATAGCATGAACATTCATTTCCAGCATCCTTCGAGTTGAAAGCATGTAATTTTCAAGGCATGTGGTACCAGGGAACAGAGTGTTTTATGTGGGACCACCTCACTCTCTGGAAGCAAAACGGCAGGGCAAGGTCATTCCTCATGACCTGTCTTTTGTTAACCCCAGATGGGTGTGTGTGTGGGTGGGGGAGATATGTTAGTTTCCCAAGAAAACACATGAGCTCCAACTGGTTAGAGGTAACCATTGATTTATCTGCTTAAAGAAGTGTGTAAATACTTAACACTTTTTCCCTACATGTAGAGTTTCTAGGATTTCTCAGTTAGAAAGCCTAGAAAATTCTGCAAGTGGCTATGGGGACAGGTATGTAGTGACAGAATGCTGGCATGTGCAAAGCTGTACATCCCAACCCTTGCACACAGACTCTATAGCCCCCAAACAAACAACAACAACAACAAAACAAAAGAAAAGTTCTGCAATTTGAAAACCAAAACCTGAAACTTTTTTGAGCAAAGATGTGATGCCTCAAATGGAATCCCACACCATGGGCCAGGGAGATGGCTCGGCAGGTAAAGGAGCTTGTCATGGCCAGGGAGATGGCTCTGAGCCTGACATCAAGTCTGATGACTTGAGTTTGATCCCTGGGACCCACATGGTGGAAAGGGGAAACTAACTCCTGAAGTTGTCTTCTGATTTCCACATGTGTGAGTACACACACACACACACACACACATACACACACACACACACACTAAATAAATACATAAATAAATACATAAATAAAATTTAAAAAGAAAATCTCACACCATGAACTTGTTTCATACACAAAATTGTTAAAATATGAAATTACCTTCAGGCTGTGTTTATAAATGCCTATGTGAAAAGAAATTGATTTCTTGTTCAAGAATAGGTCCCATACCTGAGATAACTCATTACTTATATGCAAATGTCCTAAATCTGAAGGGGGGAAAATCCTAAATCAAATTCTGATCCCAACACTTTGAGTAAGCAATACCCCACTTGTGTTCTCTTCTGCGGATAAACTGTGCGTTAGTCTCTGAAGGCAAGAGGTAGCCTCTGTGGGCCACAGCTATGTTCCCAGATGAGCGTGTGCCTCAACAGTGTCCTTGCTGGATGCTGACCATTTTGACCATGCCAGCATGGGGCTGCAATGTTCCTAGGCAACCAGTAAGTGTGCAGGGTCCCAAGACAAAGTTCTTGCTTCACCCATGGAATCTGATGTCCCTGGAGGTCTGGTAACCTGGCTGCTCTGACATTACTGTAACCCAACTCTCTGGGTGCTCGAAGGCCCCTTGCCACTAGAAAGACCACCTGCCTTATTCTTACAGGTAAAAATGTGAGCAGAAGAGACGAGACATAGGTCACTTCTGGGGACTGAGGTAGCTCGAAAACAAGTAGATCTTCTCCATCTCCCCCCCATCCCCCACCCCACCAGGGTAGGTAACTTGATGCAAAGAAAATGAGGCCCTAGTACGGAAGCTCCACAGGGCAGCATGAGTCGCCATACGGAACAGAAACCAGTTGAGTCCCACTGAATTGCCAGAATCCTGGAATAAGCACTCACCATGCTTGATGAGCATTAATAGAGAAATGTTCACTGCAGAAAGTACCTTATACTATCTTGGCTTCCTTTCTGCTGCTCTGAAAATCCTGACAAAAGCACTTAATTGAGAAAGCGTTTATTTGGTTCCCAATTTCAGGTTACAGCCCACTGTGATGGAAAGCCACAGGGACGGGAGCTTGAGGCAGTTGGTCACATTGTATTCACAGTCAAGAGCAGAGAGCTGTGGATGTATGCATGCTAGTGTTCAGCTTGCTTTCTCTGCTTATACAGCACAGGCTTCACCCACAATTAAAATGTGTTGTAGAACGAATCTTAAAAGTTCTTATTAATAAAAACAAGCCTGGAACCAGGTATTGGGGTGAACGCTGAAAGATCAGAGAGACAGAACAAGCCACAGCTTCCTCACCTTGCCAATTCCTCAGCTGATCCTGTTTCCTCAGATTGGAAGCCTCTCAGTCCTCATCCAGAATGAATCTCAGCTGAACTGTTACTCAGACGCCTAAAGGCTTAACCAGCCTAGTTCCTGGTTTTCACGCCTTAAATACCTTTCTGCCATCACTTCCTGGGATTAAAGGCGTGAGTCACCATGCCTGGCTGTTTCCAGTGTGGCCTTGAACTCACAGAGATCCAGGGGGATCTCTGCCTCTGAAATGCTAGGATTATAGGCGTGTGCTACCACTGCCTAACCTCTGTTCTGTCCTCTGACCCCAGATAAGTTTATTAGGGTGCATAATATTTTGGGGAACACAATACCACCACAATGGGTTATCCCATAATGTGATCAAAACAATTCCCCACGTGCATGCCCAGAGACCCAGCTCCCAAGTGGAGCTAGATTCTGTGATGTTGATAGTTGACATCAACCAGTATACTAATCAATGCCAATGGGAATGGTAGAGCTGTCCCTTGGGGTTCCTGGTTTTACTCTAAACCTGGGTTTGGCAGCACAGTTTATATGTAACAGGTCATGCTGATTAAAAATGCAAATGCAGAGTCAGAGGGGAGTGCAGGAAGACCTGCAGGAATGAAGTCCTGAGTGAATGCATGCTACTGACATGGGCACAGCCATGTCAAGAGCCCAGTAGCCTCAGACCCACGGGAGTGTCAAAGTCTTTCCCCTAGAGTGAGGTTCAAAGGAATGGCAAAGCCTTCCTTGGGGGACTGAACGCAGTTGACAGCATGCTCAGAAAATGGCCACCACAGCTTTCCTTCCCCAGATATTTACAGCCTTCTAAGGACTGCTCCCCAATAGAGACTGCCCTCACTGAGATTAGCTAAAGCCACCTCCTTAATCCAGCTGGACACCACAAACCCGCCTCATTTTTCTATCTATAATAACCCCACCTCCTAGTCCAGCTGTACGCAATAACCCTGCCCCCTGTTCAATTCTGAATATTCAAAGCACCCCGAGCTTTCAAGTCTTTCCATCTGGAGTGCAGTTCGCCTGAGTGCAGCTTTTCTTTCTGTGTGTTTTTGTGTTTCTGTGTGTCTGTCTGTCTTTTGTTCACTCCCTCACCGTTCTAGTCAGTTCCTCTGAAGCCTTGATGAATGGGGCAGGAGAGGCAATGACCTGCGTCTGGCATCACCTTCTCCGGGGAGCTTCTCTACCTTTATTGCTGTTGTTCGGGGAGCTTCTCTACCTTTATTGCTGTTGTTCGCTTGTTTCAAGGTGGGAACCCGCCTTGCTTACCTGCTGCTCCCTGTCCTCGGCAGTTTTCTCTAGCACTTACCACACAAGTGTTAATTGGGTGTTTCTCATCCCTAGGTCATGAGGTTGAGCAACCCATAATTGCTCCTTTAACGTTTATTTATCCAAATGAAACTGAAGGGAATCCCTTCTTTCTTTGAATTTTCTGCTTAACACATGAAAGAAAGAAAGAATCGGCCCCCATTGTAAGACCTCTATAGTTTGGGTGTTGAATATGCTACACAGGCCCGTGTTAAAGGCATGGCTCCTTGGGTGGTACTAGGAGAAGGTGTGTGGAACCTTTAGGGAGTGACACCCTTGTAGGAGGTCTAAAGATCTTTGGTGGTGTGGTTTGGGAGGGGAGTGGAGGGACCCAGCAGGACCCTGCTCTCTTGTTTGCAATTGTTGTAGCTTCCCTCCACCCCAGCACTGGCAGATCAGGTGACCTTGTTTGTTTCAGCCATGGTGGGACCCACCAGAGGGAACCATGACAAAAATCATGAGCCAAAACAAACCTTTTGTCTTGATCTATCACTTTTCTCAGGTGTTTCGTTACAGCAATAGAAAACTGACTAAAACAGAGATAAAACGTAAGAAAGGACCAAAAGAAAGAAAAGACTTCATGTCCATTTCCATGGTCTCCACAATGTCAGTAAAATGCCCGAGCCTTCACGTGGAGCTGCCTGAAACAGAGCAGGCAGTGTTTCTTGGAGGACTCACTATGTTGCTGTAGCCCTGCTACAGGGTCTGAGGTCCTCTAGCTGTGACGGGGATATGCAGGTGTCTGGGAGGCATCTTGGTCTCCTAAGTTCTCACTTACCCAGAATGGTTTTAATCTGCACTGACCAGGCTCTGCTGCTCAGTCCAGGCTGTGAATGAAGAAGGAGGGAGAATTGAGAAGGACTTGAGGACCTGCTCATGGGATATAGAGGAAAAGGCACAGCATGTCCTCATCTACACCTGGCCTTGGAAAAGGACCCAGTGTGCCACTCTGGCCCATCCGGAGTTGTCTGACCTTTGCAGGCCTCAGTATCTCTTTAAACCCTGTCCTGTGGTACTGTCACCCTTACTGTACCTCTCCGTTCTATATCCCTGGGGGGTCCCACATAAAGTGACTCAGCTTCTGGGTCTACTTCCGATAGCAGCTTGATTTGTATAATTGCCCATGTGATTTACAGGGCATGTCAAGCCCCCTCAGACCATTGCTGGGCAGAATAGGGAAGATAGCTATCTTTTCCCTTGCAGACAATGACAAGGCAACCCTAGTTTCTGCCGGGACCATCCTGCAGAGCACGTCAGCTTTGTCTGTAAATCACTGGAGATGAGAATATGCAAGGCAGAGCCTCCTGGTTTCTGTTCTGAAAGTAAGACAACAAATCAGCAAACACAGAGACCTTAGCCAGTCACTTAGGACTTTACGGGAGGCCGCCTTTGGCCACCTCTCAGGGCCAGGCGTGTTGCTCCTGATAAATTGTTGATAAATCATGTGAGGATGTTCAATGTTAAGGGTTGGATGCTCAAAGAAGTTGCCAGCCAGAGGGAGAAGAAGGGATGTTTCTGGAAAGGTCGTCAACAGGTTATCCTCAGACCTCCACTGACATTGCCCTTGCCTGCCGGGGGTTCTGTCCCCAGCTCCAGGCACACTCAGTTCTATGCTTGCCCGTTGTACCGAGGCCTATCAAATATTTACACTGACTTTTTCAAATGTATACATTATTTGCTTTAGATTCCATAAAATATTTACATGTCATGCTAAATATACATCATATTTCTGCTGTGCTGTGTTATTTCTGCTGTGAGCCAGGAATACTGTTGTGGAACATTCCCCAAATCATGAAGGACTATGTTGAGGAAGAGTCAGAATGGGTAGCTTCCCACAGCCCAGGGGAGTCCCCCACCTCTACCCCACCCTACCCCACCCTAGAGAAACAGTGCAGCAAAAATGGGTCCAAGAGAAAGCCACTGTGCTGTGTGGCCCTCACCATGGACCCTACATTCAGCTTCTCAGCATGAATGGGCACAGGGCCCAAGGTCACACTGGGTTCAAAACTGGCAAAAGCTCTGACTCACCACTGAAGTCAGCCATGCCAGTCCCATGGAAGCACCCAACAGAAGGCATTCATGGTCCCCCCCAAAGCATTAGAACATTCTTGTAGCTCTGCCTGGGTGCCCCCACTATGCTGCTCACCTTTAGGAGGCCCACCATACCACACCCACCACCTATCCCGTGTTAAGGTCTAATCATACCGACTGTGAATCCAGTTCCTCAAAATCCGTCCTTTTGCATTATGTCGTAACACTGAGTGTGTGGCCCTGTGCAAAATGCCACACAACCTGGTCTTTCATCCTCCCCGTTTCCTCAGCTTCCCAGCCATTGGAGCGAGCAGAGGGACCACCCACCTCCAAGCCTTTGCTCCTTCTCCTTGTCCGTTTACAGATATCTCCAGTAGAACATTGAAGGTTGACTTCAGGTTGAGCTCCGCTGTCGTTTCCAATGGGTTCATGCCTCTCTTTTGAGAGCAAGCTCTGCTCTTACTGTGGGCCAACTGTTTCCCCGGGACCAGAAACTCGATCTTGGTGCAGCTTCTTTGCAGATGGTACCCAGGTGTGGGCGCTGTGCTATTGGGGGGCACATCACACAGCTTCAGAATCCACAATTCTGCATTATGCTCCTTTCACGGATGTCTGAAGAAGAATCTTACGGATGACATATCATTTCACTGACTGAATCATCCCATTGTTTTTCCTGCAAATGCCTATGGAAGCCTCATTGCCGTGAAAACCAGTGTCTCTATGATCTGGAGAACAATGGCTTCCGCCCGCTTTCCCTATAAAGATATGTGGCATTAGTTCTGACGCAAAGCAAGCTCAGCTAGCTTCTAGGCCCCCACCAACCAGATGCCCTCATAAAAAGAGACTTTTCTCAGTGTTGGGACCCTTTCGGCCCTTCTGACCTTCCTCATTTGCAGACACAATGTCTGTCTTTCTGCTTAGAAGTATCCAGCATTCAAGGTGCCATTTTGGAAGAAGAGACTGGAGCCTCCTCAGACACTAGGGTAGTTTGAATGTAACTGGCCCCTAAAAGCTCATAAGGAGTGGCACTATCATGTGTGGTCTTGTTGAAGGAAGGCTTTGAGGTCTCTTTTGATTAAGCTTTGCTCAGTGTCACAGTCAAGTTCCTGTTGTCTTCTGATCAAGATGTAGCTAGCATCATGTCTGCCTGCACATTGCCATGCTCCCCACCATGATGATAATGGACTGAACCTCTGAACTGTAAGCTGCCACCTCAATGAAATGTTTTCCTTTACAAGAGTTGCCATGGTCATGGTGTCTCTTCACAGCAATAGAAACCCTAACTGAGACAGAAGTTGGTACCAGGAGTTAAGATATTGGTGTGATAGGCCTGGTCATGTTTTTGTTTGGAGGAATTGGGACTTCGGCACTTTAGATTAGAAAAACAGTAGGATGCTTTAAGCACTGCCTAATGGGCCGTACTAGTAGGAGCATGGAAGACCGAGGTGCTAAGAGTGATTTCAGGGGGACTCACTGAAGAGGTTTCAGAGGAAAAGAATTTTGGTATGTTGCCTAGAGATCGTTCTTGTGATATTTTGGTGAAGAAAATGGCTGCCTTTTGGCTCTTGTCTGAAGAGTCTGCCTGAGGCTAAAGTGAAGAGTTTTGGATCAATTCTGTTGGCAAAGAAAATCTCAAAACAGCCTAATATAGACTCGGTAGTGTGGATATATGTGGTAACTCTAATGAAGATTTATAATGATAAAGAGGAAGCTGAGGAGGTTAAATTATAAAATGTAAATTATCAGGAGGAAAAGTGCACCAAAAAGTAGAATGGAGCTAAGTCCTGTGTCCTAGGAGATAAGCAGATTAAGAAATAGAATAAAGGGAGTGGTGAACTTAGGGCAAGATCACACCCAGCTAAATTTCCAACTTGTGAAAAGGAACTAAAGGAAAGCTTAGAGCTGGGTGTGGTGGTACACGCCTTTAATCCCAACACTAGGATGGCAGGCAGAGGCTGGCAGATCTCTGAGTTTGAGGCCAGCCTATTCTACAGAGCAAGCTTCAGGGCAGCCAAGCTTAGGCAGTGAAAGACAGAAAGCTGGTGAAGATGTAATTGAACCAGAGAGGCATGTCCCAGCCCAGCAAGCAGCAGAACTTGGCAGCTTCAGCCACAGTGGTTCTGGCTTTAGAGCTGAGGATAGAAGAAATGTAATGTGGGATATTTTATCAAACGGTGACACTCGGAGACTGTTAATAAAGTTAACCTTGAATCAGTGGGCGGAGTCAATAATTAGCTGAACAAAATTAGCCAGAGATTTTGTAGGACCCAAGATACAATAGAGAGAGCAGGAGAAAGAGGGAGGGGCTTAGATTCATGGGGCCTTTTCGATCTGGGAAGTGTGGAGAGAGGGTCAGCTGGTCATTCCTCCACTGTTTTCTTGATCTATTATGTTTTACCTCAATATCTGACTCCCAAGTTTTTATTAATAATAGAACAATTTAGATAAACACTTCAGAAATGGGTTATGGAATTTGCCTCCATACATAAGGAAAGCCACTGAGGCCAGGCCTGTGTCAGGGGTGCTCCTAAATGGAGGCCCAGAGAGGCCATTCCATAAAGTTGTGAAGTTGAAGCCTGGATTGCTTTGCAGACTCAAGATGTTAGAGACACCAGAGTCCTGAGACACCTGCTGAGGAGAGCTGCTAACAGGGAGTGGAAGCAGCCCAAGAGAAGTGTGTTGCTGTTAAAATTCCTAGCCACTCGCCCAGCTACATGACCACACATGCACTGTCCAGTAGCTAGGCCAGATGCTTAGTCATCCTAGGACCTTAGGTCCTACATAATCTGTGTGCTGCATGATCATGTAATCTATGCACATGCGTGGCGTAACTACGTAAACCCATATGTGCATGTGCAGGGGTAGGAGGACCTCTAAAAGTAGGTTCCACCTATTCCTTCTGTCTCTTACTGCACGGTCATTCCTTTACAGGCCTATGCACACGCTTTCTATTCCCTTCCCTTAATAAACTCTTATAGTGGGTTTTCTGTGCCTCATGGCTTCTCTCAAATGGTAAACAGCGCCACTTAGTAAATAACAGTTGTAGTCAACAGAACTGAAGAGAGTTGGAGATCTGAAAAGCATTTTGACATCAGACACAGAGATGCAGAGTTTGGAGTTTGCCCAGCTAGTATTGGGTCTTCCTTTGGTCCAGTATTTCCTCACTCTGTTCCCTTCCCTATATTTTGGAATGGTAATGTATATCCTGTGCCATTATATGTTGGAAGTATGTGATATGTTTTTTATTTTGATTTTATACAGAATTATAGTTAAGAGACTGCGTGACTCTCAGAAAAGACTTTGAACTTCGGGCTTTTAAATATTCTTGAGACTGTGATAGACGATGGAAAAGTTTGAAGTTGGAAAAAATGAATTTTGCATTATGGTATTGGTACAAGTTTATGGGGGCCAGGGATGGAATGTGGTAGTTTGAATGTAATTGGCCCCCAAAAGCTCATAAGGAGTGGCACTATCATGTGTGGTCTTGTTGAATGAAGCATGTCACTGTGGGGGCGGGCTGTGAGGTCTCTTGCATAAGCTTTGCTCAGTGTCACAGTCCACTTCCTGTTGCCTTCTGATCCAGATGTAGCCAGCACCATGCCTGCCTGCACGCTGTCATTGTCCTCACCACCCACCATGCTCCCAGCCATGATGATAATGGACTGAACCTCTGAAATGCAAGCCGCCACCTCAATTAAATGGTTTCCTTTAAAAGACTTGCTGTGGTCGTGGTGTCTCTTCGCAGCAACAGAAGCCCTAGCTAAGATAGACACTTTGCAGATGCTTTAATTTAGAGTTTGAAACCTCTACATAGTGAGAAATAATTTTTTGCTTATTAGTCTAAGGTATTTCATTATAGTGTGAACAGTATGACCAAAGAGTCCAGCTGTCGTTTCTGTCATGAGCTGAAAGTTACTTTGTAGGGGAAAAAAAAAAACCACTCTGTATATTAGTCTTGAAAAAAATGAGACACTGCTTGTCAACAATGGCTAAATTAATGTCCCATTCTTCAGGCTGTTGGAACAAACAGCAAGCCTATAAACCACAGACATTCACTGCACACAGCTCTGAAGGAACTCAAGATGAAGGGACCCGCAGAATGGGCATCTGGTGATGGCCTGCAGCTTTCTGGTCCAGATGGTAGAAAGGATGGAGTCTGTCTCTTTAGGGCATCAAGGGGGCCCCACCTTCTCAGGCTGCCCACTTCCTGTGTGTTGGCTTTTCATCACTGTGACCAAACATCTGGGCCAAGCAACTTAGAAACAGAAGCATTTATTTTGGCTGATCCCTTTGGAAGTTTCTGTCCCCTGTCATTGGGTCTTTTGCTTTGGGTCCGAGGTTGTTGAGGCAGAACCTGACAGGGAGCATGTGTGAGAGGGAAGTGACTTACCTCTTGGTAGAATGCAGAGAGGACAAGAGGGAACGCCAGGAGACAAGATGACAAGACATACCCTTCCAGAGTGTGACCACAGTGACGGCCTCTACTGAAGCTCCCACTCTGTCTATAGTGCATTAAACTATGATTCATCAGCGAATAAACCCGTTGATGAAGTCAGGGCCTTCCTGATCCAATCGCCACTCCTTAGTTCATTAGTGCCACCAGCTGAAGAACAAGCCTTCAATATGTGAGCTTTTTGGAGAGACTCCAAAAGCGTCTGCGTTGGAATTTAGGAATTCAATATGATTCAATATGAAATTCATCATTTCAGGCCACAGTCCTAACACATGCCCCACACTTCAAAGTACAGAGTTGGCCAGAAAGAGACTCCGGTTCCTCAAGCCCTCAGCCCACCCCCACCTCAACAGTTCACCTGGGGCAGTTATGGCCATGCTATACTTGCATGACCCAGGTCAGCCAGGGGTTTGTCTGGGAGGGGCCAAGGTAACTGTCATCTCTTCTCAGTACAGCCTCAGCCAGTTCTTGTGACGAACCCTGCTCTCCAGGCTACCCACTCCCATCAGGGCCTGAGACTCAGCCAGGTCCTAGCTCACGCTGCCAGGGATGTCGCTGGGGTGTGAGTACTCTCTAGGGCTCAGGCTTTGTATGGAACATCCGGGAAGGGAAGGTGAGAACTGGGATGAGAGACAGACAGACAGACAGAGAGACAGAGAGACAGAGACAGAGACAGAGAGACTATAAATGGCTGAGTCCTGACAAACAGTAGGAGGACATACTTGGAGACTCATGACCATAGTGTCCTCGAGAGAGGAGGTGCCCAGTTTGGAGAGCGTCTCTGTCAAGACATCAGGTGGAAATCAGACGTCGTTTGGCCCATCCCAGCTGCACTTTGCCTCCCTGACTGTTGGGCACACTCCAAACCCTTGGGCTTGCCTGAAGAAGAATGTTGTCAACCAGTTCCCAGGCTGGCTTCAGCTGGGAGGCAGGAGCAGTGTTAGTCCCCCACCACGCACACCTTTCTTGTCAACAAGCTGGAGTTAACTGAGAGGGGCACAATTGAGAAAATGCCTCGTAATGTTGACCTGTAGGGCATTTTCTTAATCAGTGATTGATGTGGCAGGGCCCAGCCCATCACTAGTGATGCCGTCCCCAGGCGGGTGATCCTGGGGTGTACAATAAAGCAGGCTGAGAAAGCCAGTAAGCAGTGTTCCTCCGTGCTTCTGTTCCTGCCTCCAGATTTTGGCCTTGAGTTCCCTCCCAGACTTCCCTCGGTGACGGAGGACCTGAGAGTTGTAAGATGAAATAGCCCCTTTCCTCCCCAAGACAGTGACTTATGCTTTTAGATGGAGCCTGGGATTGGAGAGAGGAAGAATAAAGGTCTTCAGCAATTTCACTCTGGACAGAAAGGTCAACAAAGCACAAAGCTTCTGAGACCAGCCCAGACATTGGTGCACTGTCTCATCCCTAAGGGTGATCCCTGAACCATCACCAGGGGAGAAGTGTACTTCAGTGCCAGGGTGTATGTGTGTTTGTGTGTGTGTGTGTGTGTGTGTGTGTGTGTGTGTGTGTGTGTGTGTGTGTGTGTGTGCTGGTGGAGGGGGAGCTAACCCAACTGTTCTTGGATAGTTCCCCTTTTTACTCTTTAAATTATTCTTATTTATTTCCTTTACGAATTTAAATGGAGAAAAGTATATGGGACATAATGTATTTATCTAAAAAATAATTATACTGCAGCTTCTATGTAAATGCTCCCAAGGTCAAGTGAGAGAATATGGCAAACTTCTGCGGCTGCCTGTGCCATCTACCTCACAGGAGAACACTGCTCTGCCCATATCACAGCTCTCCCCACCAGGGGACACTCTGCTCCACTTACCTCCCAGTACCCCCCACCAGGGGACACCTTCCATACCTACCTCACTTCTCCCCCCACCAGGGGACACTGCTCCACCTCACAGCCTCCTCACACCAGAGGACACTCTTCCCCATCTACCTCACAGCCCCCTACTCCTCAGGTGGGAGCATCCTTTGACCTTTCACAGTAGCATTGCTTCAGTCGCATCTCAGAAGCTGAAGCCACCTCTATCCTGTATTTGAGAGGATGATTGTTGGGGCCGGGATGAATATCTGAGTGATAAATTGACCTCACCACAGTTTTATGTTTGTTTTCCTGAGTCATAAGTGGAAAAATATGTTGGATTTCAAAGTTCACAATGATTTAAGGGGCGGGGCGGGGGGCGGGGAATCATGACTGTATGTGCATGTGGCGATAGACATGGAGAATTGTGATGGGAGAACACAATGGCCACTGCTGAGAAGCTCAGTTTTAAGCCGCTATCCTAGTTAAGAGCTAGGGCAGATTTTTGTCCCATAGCCTTGCATTCCTTGCACCAAATGCAGCTCCTCCACTGACCTAAACTCCCAGGAGGGGCTCAGGGCCTGAAATGCTGCACCAGAATCTTGTGTGACCTACAGCCAGTAAAGATGCTTAGGTTCCACTGGGTCCAGTCGGAGATGTTCAAAGCAGACCTAACACTGGTTCATTCTAAGACAGGAGCCGGTCCTTGGCCCTTGGTCCTGACCCAGCCAGAAACAATCATTGATTGCTGATGAAGGGCCTCTCCTGTGTGCCAGGGGAGGGGAGGGCACCTGCAGAGACGGTGCAGGGGGGCCAAATGAAGAAGCCATAGTAGCCCAAGGCTGAGACGATCAAGATGCAAGTGAGGGTGCCTGTGCCCTTCACACATGGGAGCTCAGAGCCCGGAGAATGTGGTGGGCTGCCTAAGTCACATTGGCTTTGTGGAACTCTGCAGGGCTTCCAGAGGACACCACTGCTGGCCTCCACTCCTCCTGTGCCTACCTTAGCTTTGTCCCTGCTACAGCCAAGGACAAAGGGCTTGGAGACAAGCTGTTTTCAGAGCAGGACCAGGTAGCAGACTCAATTAATCTCTCAACAGATCTTAATTAAATTCCTCCTCTGTTCAGGAATATAGGATGCTTGCATGGAAGAATAAGGGAGCACCATCGTTTTTCTGAAAGGACCCACTGTCTACCTGGGCACAAAATAACACACAGCACACTGCCATCAGCTCTTGACCTTGTGCCTCCTTCCACTGAATGTGATTTAAGAGCGAGATAAGTGCAGGTCAGGGCGTCTGGGGCAGACTTCAAGGGCACCAGGTAAGATTGTAATAATGCAGCTGGAGGCTAGGCCTGCTTTATGCGGTCCTGAGAGCAGGCAGGTAGACGGGGGCTCCCGAGGTTTGGGAGGATCTTCAGAGGGCAGCAAAGGACACCAAAACTTGAAAGGATTGGGACATCTGTATGTGAGCAGGGTGCTTCTGCATGAGTGGTACCAGGCCTGCAACAGGGACCACAAGAAGAACCATCTCATCACAACATCTCTTTGCTCCTCGGGTCTCATACGCCTTTGGGAGGTATATGGGTTTGCAAGGGCTGTACTTTTTTACATGAACTGACACTGGGTCTGTGGAAAGGCTAAGATGGGTTCTTAAAAATGTATGTGTGTGTGTGCATACATGTGCACACCCCCGTGTGTGTACACCACAGCATGTATATGTAGAGGTCAGAGGACAACCTTGAGTGTTGGTTCTCACCTTTCACCTTGTCTGAGGCACGACCTCTTGTTGTTTACTGCTGAGTATACTGGATTAGCTGGCCCCTGGGCTTCTGGGTAATTCTGTCCCTACCCACCATCTCCATACAGGCCCACTAGAATTTTAGACCAGCTCTTATGAGTCCACTTTTGATGGGTTCAGGGTTCTCACTCGGGTCCTTACACTTACATGAAAAGTGTTTTGCCCACAAGACCATCTTCCAAACTCCTATGATGACTTTTAATTTCTGGACCGGGTCCTAGGTTCTGGCCTCCCTCACCTCTCCCTCCTGTTGATTTTTTCTTGCTGTTGCTAAGGCTAGCCTCTAATTCCTGGGTTCCAACTATCCTTCTGCCTTTGTCTCATTAGCAGCTGTGACTATAGGCCACACACCCAGCTACTCTGTACCTCTGGAGAGGGAGAGAGAAAGGGGCAGTTGGGTTCAGGGAGTAGGAGGTAGGAGACAGAGACAGACAGGAGTGGGAAAAAGAGAAAACTGAATGGAAAAGGGAGACTGCATGTGTCTTCGTGGTGCTGGGAATCAGTCAGGGTTTCACATGTGTTGGGTAGGTGCTCTCCCACCAAGCTGCATCCCTAGCTCGAGAACTTACCTTGTTTAAATGGTGCCAGCCTTTCTTGGGTCTGTGAGGAGAATCCTTGTTTCTGGGTAGGTATCAGTTCACAGCATGTCTCTGTTCTCTTGGAGCATGAATGGGTGAGCGGATGAAGAAAAGCCGTATCTCATGGAAAGCTGGGAAATGGGCAGAGATTTCTAAAGGATGGTTTCCATGGAGTGATTAAGACAAAAACAGAGTCAACAACTTCACTTCAAATATAAGAAGAATAAGACAGAATCAAGGAAGGCTTCCTGTCATTTGCTCTGTTTGGGTCAGAGTGGAACATGCCACCAGAGTGGAACATGCCACCAGGAATGGAGGATGTCCCCACAGCTGAGAGGAGAGTTATTTGTGGGAGTGAACCCCTGAAAGGATGGGATAGCAAGGATGAGCAAAAGAGGCTGAGAGACTGATCCCCACAACTGTCAGCCTCAGGAACAACACTCATTCATTTTACACGTATAATTTGATGGTCAGTCAGTTTAGCTCTCTCTGTTTATGATTTCACTTAATCCTCAATGTTTTCTTTGAGATAGATATTATTGTCCTATCTTCAGTTGGAGAAGCTGAATCTCACAGCTATAAATGATGCTACCTAGATTCTAGTTTCTGCCTGACTACAGAGTGCCCAGTAAGGGATGGACTGTGGATTGGGTGAATAAAAAATGAACTGAATTTCAGGAACAACAAATGTAGGAGGTTGTATTTCTTGAAGAGGGAAGTGTGTGGAGGTCAAGAAGCAAGCAGACAGACGTTTGAGAGTGGGGAGCAGGTGGATAGGCTGGGGTTCCTCATCTGGGCAATCAGCTGTTGTTGATTGTTTTTGCTCTTTTGGAAGACCTGCCACCCAGCTCCCAAATAATCACACATGGAGGCTTATTCTTAATTATAAATGCCTGGCCTTGGCTTGGCTTGTTTCTTGCCAGCTTTTCTTAACTTAAATTATCCCATCTGCTGAGATCTTTCCTTTTCTTATTTCTGTATATCTTACTTTCACTCTTATTCTGTGGCCCCCTGTGTGGCTGGGTGACTGGCCCCTGGTGTTGACTCTCTTCTTTTCTTGTTCTTTCTTCTTTTCCTCCCAGATTTCTCCTTCTATATATTCTCTCTGCCTGCCAGCCCCTCCTATCCTTTCTCCTGCCCTATTATTGACAGTTCAGCTCTTTATTAGACCATCAGATGTTTTAAACAGGCACAGTAACACAGCTTCATGGAGTTAAACAAATGCAACAGAAAAGAATACAACATATCTTTGCATCATTAAACAAATGTTCCACAGCATAAACAAAAGTAACACTCCTTAAAATAACATTCCACACCAATCAGCTGTCTTCTGTGGCTGTGGGCAGTGTCCATTGACTTACACATTCATGGATCCTGAGCCCATGGGTTTGGGTAGTGTATGCAGTTTGCCCTACCTGCTTCATATTCTCTTCTGGAGATTTCTATGTTGGGTCAGTGAATGGAGAAGTCCCTGAAAGATCTGGGACTTCTGGGGTGCTATAGAAAACAGAGCATAGCAGGTGCTGGAGAGTTTGATGTGTAGAAGAAAGTGAGGTGAATGCCCCTCCATTAAGGCAATGTGGTGGTTTGAATGAGAATGGCCCCTATAGGTGCATATATTTAATTACTTAGTCATCACGGAGTGGTACAACTTGATAGGGATTAGAAAGTGCGCTCTCGTTGGAGTGGGTGTGGTCTTGTTGGAGAAAGTATGTCACTGGGGGCGGGCTTTGAGGTTTCAAAGGCTCAAGCCAGGCCCAGTGTCTCTCTCTTCCTGCTGCCTGCAGATTCTGATGTAGAACTTTCAGCTATTCTCCAGCACCAAGTCTGCCTGGGTGCTGCCATGCTCACTTCCATGATGACAGTGGACTAAACCTCTGAAACTATAAGTCAGCCCCAGTTAAATGCTTTCCTTTATAAGAGCTGCCATGGTCGTGGTGTCTCTTCACAGCCATAGAACACTGACTAAGACAAACAGTGTAGATGAGTAAAAGTGCATCAAGAGGTTGGAGACTTTTACATGGTGAGGAGAGTCCTGACTGAGGAATGGTTCCTGATGGCAGAAAGCATCCTCAGGCCTCTGGGCTTTCTGAGGAGTGACTTCCCCTCAGTGGTGCCTTAGACATTAGGAGAGAGCCAGGCCTTAGGAAAAGCAAGAATAAGAATAGAACATTTTGAAATACTGTTTACCAAACAGAGAAAAATGATCCACCCTCCCGCTGTATCTGAGGTCCCTGTGGGAGATGGTGATGATGTGTAGATCAACAAGAATGCATGGTCCTTGTGGATTTTCAGCCTGGCAAAGGCATTTGGCAAGCCAAGAACCCTTCCCCTGCAAAACCCTCAAGAGTGAAGCATCTAAGTGTCATTATGACAAGTGATAAGAGAAAAACTATGGTATGAGATACAACTGTATAAATGTATGTGTGACAGAGAGAGAGAAAGAGAGAGAGAGACAGAAAGAGAGAAAGACAGAGAGAGAGAGAGAGAGAGAGAGAGAGAGAGACAGACAGACAGACAGACAGACAGACAGAATAAACAAATCAATCTATCCTGACAGGTTAAAGTGTCCCTGTGACAATAATAACCGAGCTGACTGTAACAAGATATGCTAATCTGAAGAGAGAACATTCCAGATACAAAAGGTTCTGGAGGATACTAAGAATATCCTAATTTATCCACCATGGAGCTTATATTAAAAATATGGAGATGTACACGAAGATGGGTTGGGAGAGACTGGGGGCATGGAGAACAAAAGGTAGGGATTTAAAAGTGCAAGAGATGAGCTAGCCAAGGAACCTATGTTATATTTGAGAAAGCATGGAGGCGATGTGACATTCCAAGAGTGTCTCTGGCTTCAGGCTTCCAGCAGGACCACCAAGGGCGGCTGGTTCCAGTAGCTCTGTGGGTTGAATTTTGTGGCTCTGGAAGACCTATCTTTTAATACAGAGGCATAAAGAAGCTTCAGATGGGGTGTACTGGTGTTCCTATCCTCTGCTCAAACTCATCCTCTCTATTCTTAATGTTCCTGCTGCTTCATCTTGTCGGTAGTGCTGACTTGGCATCTGTGAGCTGTCTGGACCAATCCAGAACAACTAGCCTGTTTGTGGCTAAAAGTCAATACACTTACCACAGTTGAACACAGCATGATTGTTGATGTTTGTTTTTACTCTTTTTGGGGGGGCCTGCCACCCAGCTCCCAAATAAATCATATATGGAAGCTTATTATTTCTTATGAATACCCAACCTTAGCTTGGCTTGCTGCTTGACAGCTTTTTTTAACTTAAATTATCCCATCGACCTTTTGCCTCTGGGCTTCTCCCATTCTCTTACTTCTGTAAATCTTACTCTTACTTCACAGCTGACTATATAGCTGGATGGCTGGCCCCGATGTCCTCCTCCCTCTCTGGCTACTTTTTTTTCCCTCCTCCCAGATTTTTTTCCTTCTCTGTATTCTCTCTGCCCAGCCCTGCCTATCCTTTCTCCTGCCTTGCTATCGGCCAGTCAGTTCTTTATTAGGC
The DNA here is from genome assembly GCF_007827085.1 of Peromyscus californicus insignis. Taxonomy (NCBI): domain Eukaryota; kingdom Metazoa; phylum Chordata; class Mammalia; order Rodentia; family Cricetidae; genus Peromyscus; species Peromyscus californicus. The sequence continues at coordinate 76,355,608 of NW_026294606.1, read as the reverse complement.
CATCAGGTGTTTTAGACAGGCAAAGTAACACAGCTTCACAGAGTTACATAAATGCAACATAAATAAAAAGAACACACCTTAAAATAATATTCTACAGCACATGATCATTCTGGTTTGTGTGGATCTAGGCTGCCTCTGAGACAGTCTCCTGAAGTCCCTACATTCTGGTACTTACACCCTTCCCAGGCCCCTCCTCTTGAGCCAGTCACTTGCTTCTAACCCATAGGGCTCAGCAACACCAATGGGCCACCCCTTTGATGATGAAATTACAAAGGACTAATAATTTCCTCTTTACAGTAGAGTCTCTCTGTTGGCTGTCAGGAAGCAAGTGGCCTTGTCAGAAAGGCTCACACAGCATAGAACAGAGGAAGGTTGATAGCCAATGGAAGGACGCAAATCCTGCCATCAACCATGAGTGACTGTAGAAACACCGTCTCCACTCTACCTTCAAATAAAAGACTAGTCAGGTGATGCCTCCACCCTGTGAGATCTAGAAGGAGATCCCCTGGCCCACATGAAGTGAGACAGTAATGCTTTCAGCCACGGTTTGAAGATTGTTTTGGCCAGGCTACCACAGATGACTGGTGCGTTAAGTACTTAACATAGATTTGCTATTGGTAGGCCATTACTCAGAAGCTAATGAGCAAGAACTCGTCGAACTGGGCTGCAAATTTAAATGATGTGACCCTTTCCCTGAGGTTCCATGGTGTGCTGTAGCAGATAGTATTGTTTGGCTAGTGTGTGTTCCTGCTTCTAACTGCTCTGATTTTCCCAGGGATCCATCTGTTCTTTATGGGCAGAATGCTGATAGCAAAACACTTCTGTCCTTTTCTCTGATGGAGCCAGTGATTATGGTGCTCCAGTAATCTCAGCACTGGAGAGGCAAGGGTTGGTTAGTCACAAGTTCAAGGCTAGCCTGGAACACAGTTTAAAACAAGACTCCTGGGCTTCATAGCAAGAAATTATTTCAAAATAAACAAATCAATAAATATAAATTGATAGATGATAGCTAGATCATTTTTTTTTAATCTGAGGAGTAGAGAGCCTATCTCCCCCTCCCCAGACCTCGTATATATTTAGGGTTTAACAACAAGGATCCTAGGACTTTAAACTTTCATGGTGAGCAAACAATGAAGAGTGGGTGAGAGACCGTTTATTGTAGTGGTGACCTGAGCAGCCTCCTGAGCATAGGCTGGGGGATTAGTTGCTATCTCTGCTTCCCATTTTTGTCCCTCCGTAGTTCCTTTGGTTTCTGTAACACCCCCAGGTCTCGGCCCACAGCCCCGGCACACTGTGCAATCAGAACCTTCCGAATCAATGCCCTTCACTCACGTTACACATCCTGGCTTCCCCCGGCCTCCTATGGGATCCATAAGTACAATCCTTAGAACCTGCTGGAAGAACTTGTGACTCTCAGGTATGACTGAGATTGTACTTGATAGCAGGTTGCAAAAGCGTTGCTGGAGATTCCAAACAGCTTTTTCTCATTTTCTCCTTTTTCTTCTTTTGTTAAAAATAGATTATTTTTTTCACATATTCTATCCTGATTACAGTTTCTACTGCCTCTACTCTCCCAGTTCATCCCCACCTCCCCTCCCATCCAGATCCACTCCCTTCCTGTCTCTCACTGGCAAAGAACAGGCTTCTAAAAGGTAATATTAAAATACAACAAAATAAAATATAACAAGATAAAACAAAAAACTATCACATTAAAGTTCGAATAGCTCTTCTATGGATTCTAACAGGACTCAACTGAAGGACAGTCTACTTATCGGGAATCTGTTAATACACTCCCCCAGGAAAATCACTGCTGGTGCACTCATTTAAAAGTGAGAAATTGCAGCCAACCCCAAGGGTTTCTGGGAAACAAAATTTCATGTGACCATACTGGATGACATTTTCTCTGGCTGTTTGCTCACTTGTGTTGTTGACTCAATTCACACCCCATATGCAAGTCCTGCCAGAGAAGCCATTACAAAGGAGAGGATCCCCAAATACAAAGTGTCACTGGCAGCCTGGGGTGGTGAGGAGGGTGTGGTCCCCAGAGGAATGATGTCATACTCACAAGGTGAGCTTTCAGCTTTCATCAAGATGCGCTCCCTCCCCCTGCCTGTAGTCATGCCTGTTGGTGACCTCTGTGTTTCCCATGCTCCTGTTCTCATTAACACACAAACAATTACTGCTTTCCAGTCGCAACTGAAAGACTGGATGGCTAAATGGCAAGAAAACGGGATCTTGCCTGAGTCATACCTGGATTGCTGCTTTACCTTTAAGGATTATTTTCAAAATGAAGCCATTAGTCCACGCAGATTGTCATATTAATACTTCTGCCAATAAAAGTGGACTGCAAAATATGCTTTCTGTACAGGACTGAGCCAGGAGCTCAGTTGCACAGCCCAGATGATAGAGACCTCTTCCTAGGCTGACAGACTACATACACAGGGAGAGACAGCCAAATCAAATTTTCTTTATGGAGTTTCTGTGTCCGTGGACTGAGTTCTGTGCACTCAATAATGTGGTAATATATTGTGTCCCCCGATATATTGTGTATCCTAATAAACTTATCTGGGGTCAGAGGACAGAACAGCCACTAGATAGACACAGAGGCCTGAAAATGGTGGCACATGTGCCTTTAATCCTATCACTTGGGAGGCAGAGATCCATCTGGATCTCTGTGAGTTCAAAGCCACACTGGAAATAGCCAGGCATGGTGACACATGCCTTTAATCCCAGGAAGTGATGGCAGAAAGCAGAAAGGTATATAAGGCATGAAAACCAGGAACTAGAGCCTGGTTAAGCTTTTAGGCTTTGAGCAGCACAGTTCAGCTGAGATCCATTTGGATGAGGACTCAGAAGCTTCCAGTCTGAGGAAACAGGATCAGATGAGGAATTGGCAAGGTGAGGTGGCTGTGGCTTGTTCTACTTCTCTGATCTTCCAGCATTCACCCAAATATCTGGCCCTAGGTTTGTTTTTATTAATAAGACCTTTTAAGATTCATGCTACACAATAATGTTTTTGTGGCCATTAGCAGATGATTCTAGAATTGCATGGAATAATATGGAAGCCAATTTCTTGTCTAGAATGTGAGTTGAAAAAGAAAAAACTCTAAAGAGTTTAAGCTTAGGGCTTTGGATTGTTTCAATACAAAGTGTGGATGTTTATTAGAATTAAGTCTGAGAGAATCAGAAGACACAATCAAAGAAGTCTGCAGCTCCCCAAAAGAGTATTTTGAAAATAAAGTTTCCTTCTAACTTTTCAGGAGGGTTTTGGAATTTTTTGTTTTTTTGTTTGGGATTGTTTGTTTGTTTGTTTAGAGACAGGGTCTCATTATGTAGCCATATCTAGTCTGGAACACACCACATAGCCCAGACTGGTCTCACCAAGATCCACCTGCCTCAGCCTCCCAAGTGCTGATATTAAAGGTGTGGGCCACCATGTCTGGCTCTTTCTAACATCTTTAAGAAACAGAAGGGAGGAAACTACAGCTGTGAGCTCATCGGAGCACTGAAGGAAAGGAGGGGCAGGATAGTCAGCTGACTGACCTGCCTTCGCTAGACACTCCAGTTACAAGAGGACAACAAGCCTGACAGGTGTTTACAAAGTTCTCCTTAATTTGACCCCTCAAATCAGGTAAGAGCTAAATATCTTAAAATCTTGGGGGCAGACACTGAACTAGTCAAACATAAATACATAAATAGATACTGTATTGGATGACGCTGAATATTAAGCAGAGTTGTGGAAGGAAATAGAAAGAATGAGGGGAAGTGGTTGTGATATTGGCAGAAAGACTGCGGAAATCCTCACTAAGGAGGTGGTGTTTGGATAACAGAGGGTGACCCATGTCGTTACCTGGGAAGAACATTCCAAGAAGCATTGCACATATAAAGGCCATAAGGTAGACATAGGCTTGAATGTTCACCAAAGAAGACTGAGAAGTCTGAAAGTCAAGAAAACCAAGAGTACCATGTTAAAAAGTCAGGGGGAAAAGAAAACACATTTTGTGGACGGGGCATACGTCAACCATCTCAGTGATTTTGGTAGGGTAGGAGAATGGAGGACTGAGAACTGACCGTGAGTATAGCAGAATGAAGGCCAACAAGGACCAGGAACAGAGTCATTTTGGTGCAGAGATAGAGTCGAAATGTGAGAGCGGTAGTTTGATGGGAGGCCAGGAGGACAGACATCAGAAATGATAAAATGAGTGCCTCTGGGATTTTTGCAACAAAGTGAGGGAGGAAAGTGAGACACCTGCTCAAGTGGGAGTGAGACCAGGAGTTCTTCCTGGTTTGCAATGGGAGAAATACCGTAATCTCTGTACATACACAGTGACACCTAACAGCCAGGGAGATGCTGATGTGAAAGAAAAGCCACACACCAGCTGGGACAGGGCTCTAGGTCAGCCAAGGTCTAGCGCTCTATCATTGAGTCTGCAGTAGCTGGACTGGGGACGATGGACAGGTACGAAAGTGAGCAGATGGCAGGTGAATTTGGGCAAGTCTTTGTGACTCACCACATCCCAGAGGATAGAATTTCAGTGGAGAAAAGGGAGGACTAGAGAGGTGGATTTGGAGAGTCTCGGAGAGAAATGACTTGCTATCCCAAGGCACAGGGGTTGTGAACCAGACTCATAAAGTCACAGGTATTTTGCAAGGTTTCTAAGGAGTTGAGCACTAATTACGTAGATCGTGTGACCTCCCAGATAGAAAATATTTACTATATTCCCTTTTATAGAAATGGCTCGTGATCTTCGATAGCTTAGCTCTGGATACTACAGCAAAATACACTCAAATAATAGATATTTATAGCCAGGTAAGGGGCCTCATACTTATAATCACAGCATTCACAAGGCTGAGGCAGAAGAATTGCCGAGAGTTCAAGTTTCAGACCACTCCGGGAGATATATATCTATATCGATATCTATATAGATAGACAGATAGATAGATATTTCATAATCTCTCATTGATGAATTAATTTGTTTCTCATATTTCTAGAGGATAAAAACAAAGTGGGGGAGTGGGGAATGTTTCTTTTTCCCTTTTCTCTTTTTTTCAAACATTAAAAACTTCGTATTCTTTGACAAGTTCATACATGTATATAATATATCCTTGACATCTTCATATGCCGTGACCCTCTCTTACCCTCCTCCTACTCCCACTGAATCCCTTCTTCTTCTCAGTAAGTATCTCTCCTACTTTAATTTGTTTTCTTTTGTTTGTTTGAAATCTGCACTAGCATGAGGGTCATTTCCTTGAGCACAGGCAACTTATCAGTGTTGGTGTACCAATGAAACAATTTTTCCTACCAGCAACCATCAACTGCCAATAGCTCCTCAGTGAGGGGTGAGAGCCTCTTGATAACCCCCCAATACATGATGGACTATTGATGACTCCATCTTTTGCAGGTCTGGAGCAGGTAACCATAGCTGCTGCAAGTTCATGAGAGCAACAGCCAGGGCATGTCCAGAAGACACTGCTTTACAGCTTTTACATTGTTTCTCTGGCTTTTACATTGTTTCTCTGGCTTTTACATTGTTTCTCTGGCTTTTACACTGTTTCTCTGGTTTTTACATTGTTTCTCTGGCTTTTACACTGTTTCTCTGGCTTTTACACTGTTTCTCTGGCTTTTACATTGTTTCTCTGGCTTTTACATTGTTTCTGGCCCCTCTTCTACAACATTCCATGAACCTTGGAGGGACTGATACAGATATCCTGTTTCGGGCTGAGCACTCAGCAGTCACTGATTCTTAGCACTTTGGCCAGTTTTGAGTCTCTGCACCAACCATCACCCACTTCAAACAGAAGTTTCTCCAACCAAGGCTGAGGTCTTAACCTGTTGTGAATCCTGTGAGCCACAATGGCAACCTTTTAGAGTGTGCCCACTGATGCATTAGTGGTATGATTGATATGGAGATAACCAACCGCTTTATGATTGGATTTGAGACCCACTCTACAGGAAGGAATTCATTCCTAGGACAATAAATCTGCTCAAAAGCCCATTGCTGGGGAGGTTGCAGGCCCTAGGGAGTAGGGGAGAGCACTACTGTTTTGCTGAATGGATATGGTATCAAACCACTTTTAAATAGTTCTAAACAGAGTAGTTCTCATGTCTCTTCCTCATAAAATAGCTGATGAAAGGGACCCTGCCCTATGATCCCATATAAACCTAACTCCCTCTCAAAAGCACCACTCCTAAATATCATGTTGGGACTTAGAGCTCCAACATGTAAATTTGGGGGATACAAAAATTCAATCTATAGCACATGATTGGAGACTAAATAGACACAGGGCATGAGGTTTGATTACCAGGCCATAGTCAGGCCACACTCACAGTTAGTAATCATAATACATAGGTGGTTTCCACAGTGATTAGCTCTACAGAGGTAGGCCTAGGTAAGAGAAGACACTCGCTAGTGGTTTAAGCAAAGTGGGGCAAAGTAAGAGCTGGACAAGGGGCTTGGTGGTTTCTAAAAGGGAGTGACTTCCTGCCTGGTAGTTCAGGCTTGTAAACTTATTCCTATTCAGGAAGCTCAGGCAAGAAGGTTACAAGTTCAGAGGGAGTTCAAGGTCACCCTGAGCAACTTCATTAGATCCTGCCTCAATAGGAAAAAAAGAAAAAAGAAAAGGAAGAAAGAAAAAAAAAAAGGACTGGCATAGGGTTCAATGGTAGAGTACTTGGGTTCAATCCCTGGTACTACTAAAGCAAATTTAAATAAATAAGTAGAAGAGATTATGTGGTTGCTCATGAATTTAAAATGGAAAGGATGTGCAAGCAAGAAGATAACAAGAGACAGGTGGCAGTGTGAACATGGACTGTAGTACCCACTGAAGAGCTGAAAAGTTGTTGGCATTAGAGGAATTGAGCTGGAAAGGTGGGAGATGGTGTCTAAGAGGGGGGAGGCTTGTAATTCAGTAGCGTTTGGTTATGGAGACTGGTTGTGACATAATGTAAAGAAAATCAGGAAGAAGTGATAGTGCCCAGAACAATGTAGAATGACAGAATCGTGGTGAGTGGCAGGGGGCCGGAAGAGCTAAGTGTAGAGGAAGACATTCCTGAGGTGTGTTCAAACATGTGAGCTAAAATGTGGAAGACAGGTCTTCAGTGTTAAACTGAGCACCTCCTAAAGGGCCATTCATGAGTCATTTAATAATCTAGAAGAAGGTATCTGATAATTCTTTTGCTGTTTATTGTTTGAGTGGAATCTAGGCACTATAATGTTAGGTGTTAACCTGCAGATTCTGTACAGAAGAGAAATAACCTCAAATATTATAATGCCATGGCCTTATTCCTGCTGCTATCACAGCTAACCGAGCAATCCTATGCAATTTCTTCAAACTGTACATAAGCAGCCAGTTCCTTTGTATCCTGCAAATCAGCTTCATCATCTTAATGATTTATTCACTAATGAGTGAATACTCTTTTTTTTTGGCAAGAGGGTAGTGGGAATTGAATTCAAGCCCTCAAACAAGATAAACATGAAACCTACCGGGAACCCATAAGCCTTGCTTGGATTAATAATCTTTGATTTGAGTTTGCTCAGAGTTTTTGTGAGAGCCGTGTTTTTAAGCTTCGAAAGAATAAACCACAACTTGAGGATGTTTTATTTACTTTTTTTTTTTTGTTGCCTTGACAAAACACCCTGGAAAAGACAACTTCAGGGAGAAATGGTTTATTTTGGCTTACAGATATGGATGAACACAGTCTATCAGAGCAGGAAAGCCCGGTGACGGGAAAAGGCAGCTGACTGTCACACTCCATCTGCACTCTGAAAGCAGAGCATGAACAGGAAGTGTCTCAACATCTCCTCCCAGTGACCTACTTTCTCCAGCAAGGCTTCACCTCCCAAAGCTTCCATGACCTTGTCAAACAATGCCACCAGCTTAGGATCAAGTGTTCAGACACATGAGCCTATGGGGGATACTTCATACTGAAACCACAGCAGAGGGTTATTAAAATCATCAACAATTTTCATAAAAGTAGCCATGGAAATAATAGTGAATTAATACCTAAAGTCTTTAAAGAGAGAGGCGAGTGTGGTGTTGCTGGATGAATAGAGATCTAGGGACAGAAAGGGGTGTGTATGGCGGGATAGACTCAGAGGTGAGGCTTTATGGATGCAGGAGTGGAATAAACTAGCAATAATGAGACACCAAAGGGTTGCCTATCCAGTCCTCAAGACCAGCCTTACATGTCGCAGGCAAACACATGAGAGGTCTGAAAAGGAAGCTGTGTCCTTCGGGTATACTTAGGGTGTACCTAGGCTTCAGAAACAGCAGCAGATAAAGGAGTCATTCATAAAAGAGTTTGGGGACACAGTGGATGCTGCAGATGCTAGACCGTGGACTTCCAAAAGAATGCACATGCACACACACACACACACACAAACTCACACCCACACACTTCACACATGAACACAAATATTCAAACACACACATAAATATTCATACACACACACTTCACACACACATGCATAATTATTCACACACACACACACACACACACACACACACACACACACACACACACTCACACGAAAGCCTTCTCTTAGGAAGTATGTACAAATCTTTCACCTTCTAAAATTTCATTGGCCACCTCCCTAAAGCATATGTGGAAGCCTTGATATCCACTGCTTCATGATGTGAGCGCACTTGGAGATTGTCTTAGTCCCTTTGTGGTGTTCTCCAAAGACTAGGTAATTTATCGTGACATTAACTTACTTCTCATTGGTCTGGAGAGGAGGAAATCCAAAGTCAAATTCAGAGAGTTTATGACTCAGCACCTAGCTGTCCTCAGCTGTCAAGGTGGTGTATGTCCCCACCTGAGGGAGGGCAGAGGGACAGAGGTAAACCCTGTGTCCCCACAAGGAAGAAGAGACAAAAGCGGAAAATCAGGTCCCTCGAGTGCTTTTGTAAGGATCGGAACCCCTGCTAAGTTAACCGTCTCCTTAAGGCCTAACTCTTAACACTGCCGAGTTTGTGACTTAACTCCAGCATCAAATTCAGCTCCGGGAGCCACAGGCATACTTACAGAGCTGTTTCTAGAACAGTCACAATCCAGTATGACTGCTGTCTGCCTTCATGAGAGGAGGAACTTTGGACAAGGAAGAAAGATCAAGTGAAGAGGCCGGAATAAGAAAGCTAGCTATCTACAAGCTTCAGGGGGAAATAATCCCAGATCTCCAAACCATGAGGCGTTCAGATGCTGAGAGAAGGCGCACCCCCTGTCCTCACTGCTTCGTTAGAGCAGCCCAAGCAAATAGAGCCGCGTCCCTTTTTCTCCTCTCGTAACGGCCTCCATGAGGACTGAGAAGAGCCTCTTCTCATAACGTAACCCTTTACGGAACAGGATGCAGTCCATGAGTGAGTGAGTATGTTCTTCCCATCTTTCTCGGTTAAAGTCATCAGGATTAGTTGTCAACTGTCCTGAGGAGAAATCTCAAGCAGGTCGTATAGCTCTTCCGAAGCCTTTCATTTAGACTTGTCTGAGTGATTAAAAGAGATGCATGCAATAATCTGCACTCTGAATTTGAGTGAAGGCTGGAATACTTCTCTTCTGAAGATGACGATGAGGCAAGAGGTGTGCCTGGCTTTCTGTCACTCCAACGGTTGGACTTCCTCCCTCCTTGTTACTCACCAGGCGCTGTTTCTGGTCTTTTCCAGGGGTGGCGAGAAGATCAGGTTTGGAGCAAGCTTTCATGTTTTGTCCTCTGCACAGAATGGGCAACAATCAGGCTTCATGCTAGTAGTATCTTTGGTTGTGAACCTCCCACTGGGACTCCTGTCCCTTAGGCCTACACCTGGCCACCAGCTTTCCGCTCCTCTCCCGAGTCTCCACAGAAGTCTCTCTAAAGCAGGTTTCTGCTGAGATGACTCTAAGCCAGCTCCTTCCTACAGATCTACTGACCCCATAGGTGACACCTATGTGTAGGCCATGTTGGGGACAGAAATAAACGCACATCTGACAATACCTGTTACCTTGGTACCGATGGGCATGGTGGTCCTTCGTGGCTAATGGCAAGGATCAAATCCCAGTTGACCAATTCTGAGGGCTCCATCGCTGACTCTTGTTTGAGAAGTTCTCTTTCTCCATGTTGAGGGATATTTGCTAGCATCCTGCTCTCCCCCCTACCCCTTGAACTCCTTGTCTCTTTTAGGCTAGAGTTTGGATTTCCCTGATACAAGCTTAGAGTATCCTAGAATGTGGGAACACCAAGACCATTCATTGTCAATGACCTTTGTGCTTGCAGAGTAGACTTTTTGTGACAACTGTTGGCTCTAACCCTGCGCTGTGGGCCTGAGTGCAATCATCTGATGTGATTGTGGGATCTGGTACTTCACAGGGACTGTCAGGACTGGTAATTCCTGGCACATTGCCAGGTCTAAAGACCCTGTAGATTCAAGTGGAGAGCCCTGACCACAAAGCCTCCCATCTCATTGACTCACACGTGGCTCTGCCTGAGCAGGTAGGGTGTTCCCCATCTGAAGGCTGCTTAGCTATCTAAGGATTCCAGGAAGGTTACACTTGGGAAAGAAGGCGTGCCCAGTAGTGGTGACACCACAGCTGCCATGCTGCCCTTCATGGGCATTTGACAATGTATGTTTCACACCCGAAATACCTAAGGCAACCGAGATACTTCAAAATGACAACAGGATATCAGACCGCAAAAGGTGACGAGTGGCCTTCTTCTTCTGGTGACACCATGCTTTGCTAGCGTGAAGTTAAAACACGTGGCTTTTGCCCAGAGCTGTAGTGGATCTACCATATACACTTGGAGAACAGCCAGAAGGTCCACACTTTCTCAACCTTGATGGAACCCTTAGGTTTTTGTTTCTGGTGTCCCCCTCCCCCATTTCTCTCCTTAGGCCTTGGCAACTCTTGATCAATCTGGTCTGTGTTCCTTCAGGGAATGGTCATTTAAGGAGGAAGGGCCCAGAGCAAAAGTTGAGAGATTCAAGACCACTAAATGTAGAACCAATAGACATGTATATGCACCACAGTGCCCGCTCCTCAAACCCACGCCATTGCCCCCTGTCTTAGCCCTTCCCTTCTATTGCTTTGAAGGATGAACTCAAAGAGATGGTATTGCGAGCCTCTGTGACTGAAATGGTGGGCAGGCTTCCAGGCAGGGGTGGGGGGGCGGGTCCCCATGTGGATTCTGAATACAGTTCTGTGCTGGGCGGTCAGCTTTACTCTCTTCAAACATCAAATGGCAGTGTTCTCCAGCCGGAGACATTCTGAACCTGTCACAGCGTGTAGGCACGAAGGGAACCACATGAAACGAGGCTCTCTTGGACCTAGGCTGGGTTGGGCTGACTGTTTGTTTGTTTTGTGTGTTGTTTTCTTGTTGTTTTCTTTTAATACTTTTCAGTATCAAAGCCCTTTGCTGGATTGTTTTTGGTGCAGCAGTGAGAAATTTTGTCTCCAACCAAAGGTCATTGGATTGGGCTTTTGGATTTAGTGACGGTGGAGGCTATAATTTTTCTCGCTGGCAGCCCCGGGCTGCTGGAGAAAATTATAAAAGAGACATTGTGCCTCCCTGCTGCATATGCCGAGACCAAGGAAATGGAGTGAACGGAAAGTGACGCTTATCCGACTTTGACTTAGAGTTGTTTGCCCAAATGAGGGCAAAACAGCTTTCAGGGCCAAGAAGCATCATCAGAGCTATGAATCAATAGGGCTGGGAATTTCAGCCATGCTCATTGAATCCTAACGCTGAAAATTATCCCCCCCCCCACATACCCCCACCCTCCCTCATTAGTGTTTTACATAGAAACGTGCTTCAACAGTCTGGGCAGTCACTACGAAACTTCACCTGACTTTAAAGGGTGACCTTGGTCCCTGCCATAATCGTCTGGCATGCAGTTCCTATGCATGCTCAGAACCCTGGGCCAGCCTGCATCACAGCTGGCCAGAGCTGGCTTGGGTCAGGCAAGCTGTGACTGTGAGGGACTGAAATAGGGGTCTCAAGGGCTATTTTCTGGCAAGAGCCAGGGAGCCCCAAGCAGAGGAGACCAAGGAACTTATTACCTGAACAACTTCAGCTGAACTTTGGGAGACACGGCACAGAGTCCAGCCTGGCTTATTGCCTCTCGAAGTGGGTGCTGGTGTGGAGCCCAGGTGGAGATAAGCAGGCCCAGCCAGAGCCAGCCAGCAGTCCTTAGGCTACCTCCAACAGAACAGTTACCGTGCCTAGACGGGATGGAAGGGGCCCAAAGCTGAGGTCGACCACCTGCTATCCTGAGATCTCAGGAGCAGCTCCTGGACCTGAAGGACTATGTCCATGGTTTGCGTGCACCAGACTCATAAGCCAGAGACCAGATGTGGCACCTGAAGGGCTTTTGAATCTATGTTCAAGGTTGTTCCCCACCCCCAGCTCTGGGATCAAATGGCATCCACACAGGCCAGAGAAATTCTCATGCCAGCAGCTGTGAAGGAGTTTCAAAGCTTCCAGCCAGAGCTGGAGGCCCCTTGCAGGTGCCAAGGACTAGAAAATTGCCCTCTTTCCTAACGGAACACTGCCTTTTCCTCCCCATGCCAATTCAGTGCTAATACTTCCCCAGGATGAAATTGGTCTGTAAGGACTTCTTGCCCTCACTACAATGGCTCCTGTGCACACATAGACTAGATGGAGAAGGGGAGGAAACCTAGACTCTGATCCTGGCCTGTGGATGGTGACAGTGTCCCTTTACTTTGCCAGGACTTGGGGGAATCCAGAGCCTTGGGGACAGCTGGAGTCATGCATTCTATGACTGGCCTTAGAGGAGAAAGAAGGACTCATGATAGTGACCCACCTGGACCTCTGTAGTACATCAAAATACTGAAGTTGCCTGGTTTTTTTTTGGGTGTGTGTGTGTGTTTGTTTTTTGGCTGGAGGGTCATGCTTTGGAGTACAAGTGAGATACCAGGTTTGAAGCACCCCAACTCTGAAGGGCAGAATGACTAACTTTAGCAATGCCCACTATGGTCCATTCCTAAGGCAGTGTACCAACCTGGTCATGTCCGGTAGCTGTTCCTCTCTGGAGCTGATGCCACTAACAGACTGCTGGGATGGAGGGCTGGGGCTCACGCCATGGAGGGATGACCCACACTGCAATGTTGCTTCAGTATTCTGTCACATGTCTTCATAGAGGACATTCACATGATTCTATTACCTTCCCATGTCAGGTAAGAGAACAACGGCCCCTGTGACCTGTTCACGACCTGAGGCCAAGCTTTAGGAAAGCCCAGGCTGGAAGCAGCTCACATAGCTCTCTCCAGTTCCCACTTTCCCCCCTCTGCTACCTCATGCCCGTTTATTTCCACAGCCAAGAAGATTTTCAAAATACCAGGGAGATAGGGATGTCTGAGCTCGTTCTACATGCTAGGAAAACTATAGCCAGAGAAAGAAAGAGAAACTATTTCTTGGATAGTTGAGGTGACTTTGGTGTCACACGGATGGCAGAAGCCTTCCCTGAACATCTTGGAGACCTTGGGAGCAATGATCTTGCCGAGTTCTTCTCTGCTCCACAGTTTAACTTTTCATTTTTGTGCTTTGCTTGAATAGAATGTTCACATGTGCCAGGCGGTGGTGGCGCATGCCTTTAATCCCAGCACTCGGGAGGCAGAGCCAGGTGGATCTCTATGAGTTCGAGGCCAGCCTGGGCCACAGAGTGAGTTCCAGGAGAGGTGCAAAGCTACACAGAGAAACCCTGTCTCAAAAAAACAAACAAACAAAAAATGTTCACACATATATTAATCTCCTCCAGCTCTTATTTCCAGGGCATCGGCTAGAAAAGCAAAAAGAAGTATGTTGTACGTACAAAACGCTGCTTGTATAGTCAGGGCCTTGCCTGCTAAATGCAATTGTACGTCTTCCCCCATCCCCACCCCCTGTTTATCTACAGGTAAAATGTCTCCTAAGTAGGAAAGACAAAAGATATGGGAATGGGACACTGTGCCAGACATGAATAAATGAGTGGGACCTTTTAGAGTGTCTATTCAACTTGTCACAACTCCATCCTACTTTCCTGAGTGACTTGTTTAACTTTGGGAAGGTATCAGATGTGCTGTGGTGTAAATAATATTTGAACAAGAGGGAGATGATTAAGTTGCCAACTAAAAAGGCGTTTGAAAGATAGCCCATTACCGTGTTTAAACACCCCTAGCGTTAGTGCTCTCGGAAACCTCTTCACATGGAGCCGTCACCTAAAAACAGCTCTTTGTTCTGCAGGAGGTGCCCAGCTCCCGTCTGACAGCCAGCACTTAGGGGAGTGGAGACTCCAGACAGCCTTATCACCTGGCAGACTGGGCACTAAGAGTCAGGTGCACTTATTCTGCCTGGAAACCACAGGCTCCGACCCACAGTGAACACGGGCTCCAGTTAAGTGCTTAAGGTGTTTGGAGACTCTGAGAGTGAAGTGTACACCATTAGCAGAGGTACTGCCAGCTTTGGATGCTTAGGGCTGGGACTGACTCCATCTGAAGGGGTTTCTTTTGCTTTGGTTTGGTTTGGTTTGGTTTGAAGAGAGGAGGGGGATGCCATACTTGCAAAAGGAGAACAAGTCCTGGACAATAAACCTTTCCAAACTTCTGGTTTCTTCCCTCAAACCCAATTAGTTGGAAAAGGCTGAGAGAAGGGGGATGTCCAGCTCCAGTGCTGAGAATAATGTGGGCACAACAGATGACCTGGAAGAGCTAGGGAAAGGCAGCAGGAGAATATGTGGCTGTTTGCAGATTTAAAACTCTAGAAGGTGACCTTTGATCACCTGCAAGAACCAGGCATGGGAACTTAAATATTCCTTTCTCCAATTAACTAAGGAAGAAAAAAAAAATCTTCCATTAGGTGAGTTGTGGTCTTTTCAAAGCATCAAGCTCCTGTTTTGTTTTGGTGTGTGTGTGTGCGTGCGTGCGTGCATGCGCGCATGTGTGTGTGTGTGTGTGTGTGTGTGTGTGTGTGTGTGTGTGTGTGTGTGTGTTTCTGGACAGGATATGACTGCATAGTCCAGGATGGCCTTGAATTCAAGATCCTCTTGCCTCAGCTTCTGGAGTCATGGGATTACAGGCTTATGCCACCACATTTATCTGCTCTTACTATTAAGGTGAGCTGCCTCAGAATACCAGGGATTAGGAAGGGTTGTGTCCCTTTTACATCTTAGAAAATAGAGGGATTCAAGGATTCTCCCTAAGCCCGTCCCTCTCTACTGTGCAAATTCAAATTTGCTTCTGAGGTGGTAGAGCTGGGGGCAGGATAGGAGTTAGAATACAAGCTAGTAGAATCGAAAATTTAATGCACCTTAAATCAAAGGGAATGTCCCAAGAGATACAGTCTGCCTTGCTTCTCCATAGGATGACATCCTGCAAACATGCCTCCTATGACGCTCCATGTTGCTTCTCACCCTGGCAGGATCTGAGATTACCTAAGGGAAAAAGCCTCCAGGTGCAGGCTAATAAGCCCGACTATTTGGATTAGGTCTATCTCTGGACCAGCCTGAGGAAGTTTTTGATCAGGTTAGATGAGAAGACTTGCCCCGAAAGTGGGCAGCACTAGTGCTTTAGTTTGAGTCTTGGACTGAGTCAAAAGCAGCAGCTAGCTGAGTAGCTGAGCACTAGAATTCACTGTTCTCTCTTCCTGGCTGTGTATACAACTTGACGAGCTGACTCAAGCTCCTGGCAGCCAGACTTCTACACCATGACGGATTGTACTCTTGAACTGTGAGCCCAAATAAACCCTTTCTCCTTTAAGGTGTTTTGTCAGGGTGTTTTATCGCAGCACCAGGAAAGGTCACTAAGATATCAAACCCCCCCAATACCCAGGAATGAGGCTTACTAGCCATTCCTGTATCCCGATGCCAAAAGCATGTTCTGGAATCAAAGAGCCTTCTTGAGAAATTATGAGATCCTTAAGCAGTGGCACCAAGCTTCACTTCCTTCTCTTGGGAAATGGGGACAGGGCTACTGCTCAATGGTGTCAGGAAGCTTCTCCGTACTCTGTTGTGACTAACTCATGCTATGACCCCCAGAGAATGACCTTTCCTTAGGCCACCTTGGGAAGGGCCCCAGTTGAAACTGCTTGGCCTTAGCTCATCTGCACCCTAGGATGGGAAGAGATTCTAGGGCTACATGCCAGTTCCCTTGGCCCTAACCCCTGGGTAGGGAACAAAGGATTGTCAGGGCCAGTTTATGCTTCAGTAGTATAGAAATCTGGCATGGGCCAAGATGCTTGGACACCTGGGGTTCTATGAGTCTGAACAAAATGCCAACATAGGATGTCTGGGGAGCCCCCAAATAGGCAGTGATATAGTGTTATACACTGTTTCTGGCACAGCGCCAGTTTTGTGTGATTCTGTATGAGCATGGCCTTGAAGTGAGACTTGAGAGCCTTTGCCTTCACATTCACCAGCCTGCCTGTATGTGTCTGCCTGTAGTCCTGTGTGCCCACCCTCCATGCAGGTTACGAGCCCGTCTGCATGTGTGCCTGTGCCTGTATGCCCATGCTAAGTGCCTGCAAGCATCCAGCCTGCCTGTAGCCCTGTGTGCCTACCCTCCATGCAGGTTACGAGCCCGTCTGCATGTGTGCCTGTGCCTGTATGCCCATGCTAAGTGCCTGCAAGCGTCCAGCCTGCTCAGCAGCCTTCACTTGGGGTGAATAAATTGTGCCTTATCTCCCTATAACTCTCACAATCTCTTCCCACTCTTAGACTCCTATGACTCTCCTCCTTCCTTGACATCAGAGCTTATATCTCACACCCCAACACTGACAGTATCCTCGGTCCTTGTTTGGAAGGGGCTTTTGGGCAGAGAGAAGGTGCCACATTGCAAACAGTCCCACTGATGGGATTTAGCATGATTCCCTACCAATACCACAGGAAGTAAGTAAAGTCTTTTCATTTCTCCATGGCTTTATGTAACCGCCGCTCCCCCAACCCCTGAGATACAATAAGAGAATTTCTGCCTCCCCTCTGCTCCCGGGTCATAAACAGTCCAATTGGAATAAATGTGTGATACTTAAATTTGAACCTTAGTCGGTGAGCCTGTGGAATTAGTTCCCACTTCCGTTCTTTCAAGAGTCACACACAATATTATGCAGGCATTCTTTTGATGTCTGCCCCCAAGAGCCTTCTCCACGTGATTAATTCCACAAATACGAACTGACAGCCTCCTCAGGCCTGTTGCAGGGATCCTGCTTGGCACTGGGGCTAAAGTCATGAGCAAGGCTGGTGACTGCACTTCCTTTATATACGCAGCTTGCTCGCATCAGAAAGCAGCGAAGATGACAAAGGAAATAATTATAGGCTCTGATGTACTATGATCAGAGAAAAATGAGGTGGAGAGAGGTGGCTAGCACTTATTTCGATAGGATTCGTTGAGCACTTAAAGGAATGACTGAGGAGGTGACCCTCCAGCTGAGATCTACTGGGCATTTCGAAGTCACCCTTTTTGGCCCAGACTGGGCCTCATGCACTGCCATCTGGTCTTGGAAATACAGAAAGGATTTTGCTCTATTTTTCTCAACTTTCTCCATCCCTCTACCCCACTTCTGAAAACAAAAACCCGAACAAACAAAAACCAGGGTCTTGCTCTCCAGCCCATCATCCTTGCTTGTCTCGAACTTGCCAATCACCTGTTTCAGCTTCCCAAGTGCTGGGATTCTAAGCATGCAGCACCACACCCAACTTCACACACACGCGAGTTTTAAGTACTCCAAGGCCACGGCTCCTAAGTCTCACACCGGCTCCTCAGAGATATTTTCTAATGCAGGGCCCAGGACTGACACACACACATCTTTCCAAAGAGCCATTTCTGGAAAACATAAATCATCTGTTTGCTGTGATGGTGCATGACACCATGGCAAGGACCCATTCTTGACCTCATACTCAACCCTCCCTCTTCACCGCCCTTACATGCTGTCACTCCAGGCAGGATTCAGGGGCCGCAGAAAGCCCCTAAGTCACTGTAGAGCACTTTCCTACTTAGAAATGGCCTAGCAACGATTTTTCCCAAAAGAATAAGTCATAGAAGTCAGAATTTCCCAGCTGCCCATTTCTCTGACAAGGAAGAGAAAGTTCTAGAAGCCAGAAGTTCTCACACTGGACTCGATTTGACGAGACCAGCTTTCGGTGATGGTGGTGGGGGGGTGTCCTAGGCTCATAGATAAGACCATAGGGCCAAATCCTACAAGGGAAAGTCTCTCCAGGAGCTGCGCTCTAAGCTTCACTAGATATATTTTTATCAAGACAGCATGGGCAGGAAAGAGCCAATAAAAATTATATTACTGGGGCGTCTTCTTTTATTGCTATTAGGGCATTTATTCCATGGAAATTGTTACCTTTAGGGTAATTATGCACACACCCTGACATAATGGAGGCCACACCCATGTATGAAATATCATCACTTTGTATGTATGCTTTCAAAGGGCCAGGCAACTTTGTCTCTGGAGAACCGGATACCTCAGTGCATATTACCACTATTTGACTTTTACAGAGGGAAAAGAGACACTTAGCCTCCGTGTTTCAATACTGAACAAGAGGGAAAGGTACAGCTAATTTTGTAGCAGTATTATCCTGGGACTATTTATTTTCCATACATCTCTGACAAACCGAAAACGTTCTGGCATGCTGGTTTCCACTGAGTGGGCCTTTCCTGGGTTCCTAGACTCCGTGGACTGTAAAGGGTGTCTTGGCAGAAATGCACATGCACAGTGATCAGCGTGTTTTGCTTCCCGGAATCAGGACCTTCCAAAGAAGGGCTGTGAGCTTTCTCAGGCCAGCTCTTCAATGTGTAGGGCATGCTCCGTCACCAGCGACCTGGGCATCTGATTTGATCTTCAGCTCTTCAGCTCTCCCAGGCCACAGAATACCAAGCCTCCTCCTCCTTGCGACACACATGGAGTCGGGTTTAATGGTTTGTCCTGGGGCCCTATCTGAGACTGGCATCAAAGCTGACATTCAAAACAAAGAACACCGTCATCATCCCCACAGAACAACGAAAGCCATTAAAAGCTGAACCAAGACTTGTGTCGCCACAGAGGGCAGACAGGTTTTTTTGGTCGCTTTTGTCAGTCTCACAGCTTGATGATTGGGGCATGGCTTACTGGCTGGAGGACACACAACGCTGAGTCATCCCTTCTAGCATTAAAAATCCCCCGAGGCAGCCCTGTGCTTCTACTTGAGGGTCCTGTCTGTTGAAACCCCTTGGGCTCACTCCCCAAGCTCTATGGCAGAATCTATCACATCTGCAGCTTTTCTGTCTGTACAGGCTATGCGTTGATCTAACAGGAGAATGAATGGGCACTGAAGACCCAAACATAAAGACTAATATGTGAACGACACCAGTTGGCAAGGGAAAACTGAGCCCTTGGCCACCTAGACTTCCTACAACAAACGGAGCACGCTCAGTTCAGCTCGTAGATGAGCACTGCAAAGCCCTCTCTGCCCGGACTTCTTCTAACCAACAGAGCATGCGCAAACTTGGAGAGGAGGGTTTCTACAAATGTCCTATAGAAAGGGTCAGGGGCCACACGGCCCCAGGCTTGCTGGGATCTTTCCTCCCTTGTCTCTAATCCCCTGCAGTTCTGCTGGACCATGTTCAGGTTCTAAGCCTGTTTTCCCTGACAATCTGGGGCATCTCCTCCTCTGCAGGCTCACTCCTCCATTTTCTGTTCGCTGACCGCCATTGCAAAAAGCCTGGCCCCTTTTCCTGTCTCTGTCACCCTCGGCCAGGCAGCTGCCAAGATCGACCCTGTTGTTTTTCTCTCAAACCCTAGTGAAATTATTTTCAAGCTGCCTCCTGAGAGCATTTGAAGACTCCATAGTTTATTAAGGGCACTAAGAACCCAAAGGGGACCTCAGTTTCCCCAGGAACAGTAGGAATTTACCCAGAGTTCCGGTTACCTCTGTGCCTGATGTCTGGAAGCAGTGGAGTTTGGTTCTTGGTCCTCCGGCTCTCCTGGTGTTCCACATAAGAGCTCCAGCCTCACACAAAAGCTGGGTACCAAAGCTGCTTCCCTCCCTCGCTCGCTCCCTCCCTTCCTCCCTCCCTCCCTCCCTCCCTCTGTCTTCTCTCCTCTTTTCCCTCCCTCTCTCCCCCTCCTTTCCATTTTCATTTCTTCCTTCCATTCTCCATTTGGAAAGAAATGTTTGGAAAAGAATCTCTTGTTTAGATTTTTAAAAATTCATTTAATATGGGTGTTTTGCCCATATGTATGTCTGTACACCACACATATGCCTTGTGTGCACAGATGCCAGAGAGGGCACTAGATCCCCTACCCGACAAACTGGAGTCACAGGACAGTCCAGAGTTGTCATGTGGGCGCTGGGAATTGAACCCAGTCCTCTGGAAGAGCAGTCAGTGCCCTTATCTGTGGAGTCACCTCTCCAGCCCATGGAACGAATCTCTAACAGCTCTCCACATGTCTGATGGTTCGCTCAGTTTCTCATTTACCCTCCCCAAGGCCCCTACAGTCTGGGTTTTTACTCACTGGATTTACAGGTGAGAAAATTGAGTTTCAAGTAAATTCAAACACTTTCCAAAAGTCTTAGCCTTTGATCCCTCCACAGTTGAGACTTGAAGCCATATTTGTCTTAATTTGTTTCCAAGTTTCTATTCTTTCTATAGCTCTAGTTCTGATGAATAAAGGTAGATGATGTACAAAACAAACAAACAAAAAACCCAGAAACCAAACCAAACCAAATAAAACAAAACAACAACAAAAAACCTGAATGAGAAGTCAAGCCAGGGGTATGGATCATTGGAGATCAAATATTTCTTTGTAAGACATATAGAAGATGTTTATCAACATGAAGAGTGTAATGGCCCAGTCTGGGAAGATCTGATTGCTGTGGGATGGTCTGTATGTCAAATGTGCTGCTGATTGGTCAATGAATAAATCACTGATTGGTCAGTGGCCAGGCAGGAAGTATAGGCGGGACTAACAGAGAGGAGAATTGAGAGAACAGGAAGCTGGGTGTGGAAGACACTGCCAGTCGCCACCATGACAAGCTGCATGTGAAGATGCCGGTAAGCCATGAGCCATGTGGCAAGGTATAGATTTATGGAAATGGATTAATTTAAGCTGTAAGAACAGTTAGCAAGAAGCCTGCCACGGCCATACAGTTTGTAAGCAATATAAGTCTCTGTGTTTACTTGGTCGGGTCTGAGCGGCTGTGGGACTGGCGGGTGACAAAGATTTGTCCTGACTGTGGGCAAGGCAGGAAAACTCTAGCTACATCTGATTTTGTGTCCTATTTTTTTTTTTTTTTTTGAGGGGAGACCAGGAGATCTGCATTTTGGCAAATAGCTCAGAGACACTTGGCTTAAGAGACCAGGAGTCATAATTTGAGAAATACCCAGTGGGGACATTATTGTTAGTCTCTACTTTTGCCCTACCTCTAAGGGGCAAACGGAGAACATTCCCAGGACAACAGCTTGCTCTGTGGACATGAGGCTGGAAGTAAGGACAGATAGACACCCCTGTATCAGGCAGTGGAAGGCAGGGAAGCTCAGCCCCCAGCAGCCATTATGCAGGGATTCACCTCCCAGCACCAGTGTGTAGAGCTGTAGAATAAGGACCACCGGCCAGTACCCAATGAGCAATCAGCAAACTAAGGCCAGTCCAGAGCGAGACTTTCTTATGCTTTATAAAGGACCGAATCTCTCTTTTTATTTTTATTTTCTAGAAAGTGGAGAAATGTCAATGAACTCTGGAAGCCTTAACGACAACAGTCTCATGATGAGGATGCTTGCTGCTGCTGTACTGCCGAGCTGTTGAAAACACAGAACGCTTCTTGGACAGCAGCTCTCAGTGTGACTCAACAGACCCTCTGGAGTCTTGCTCAAATCCACACTGCTGACTCAAATGCCCCTAGATGCCAGCCTGGCAGATCTGCTGAGGGTACCAGAATCTTGTGCTTGTCACCACTGCCTAGGGGATGGCCATGCTGCTGCCCTGGAAACAAAGAGGAACAGGATCACCCATGTTGTTCAGCTCCGAATCAAACTTTCAGACTTGGGAGTTCCACAGCTGTGACAAAATACAAGCCCTATGCCTCGATTGTATCTTAGAGAAAAAGCACTTAATCATTTATTGACCTCTGTGAACTGTGGTTCCCTCTAAAGCCAGGTAGGGATCTCTCACAATGGTTCTAAGTATGCTTGATTACATTTTAAAAAAAGGATAAAAGTGAGTAAGTGGAAAGGTCCACATTTTTTGAAGGACTCTTTATGTCCCTGTTGTCTGTAACTCCAGAGGTCCTGAAGAGACTCTAGGGTGGGACTTGCCATCCCACCTAGTAGTTAGACCAACCGTGAAAATGCTGTCTCTCTTTATCCCAAATGCCAGGTGATTTCAGTCATGCCACACAGCACATTTTGAGTCTTAGTGCTCGAGGGCCTTCTTCTGTGTCTATTCTATTACTTAATATGTGATAATGTACAAAAAAAATGCATAAGCTGAATTTTGACAAATCTTTACCCAATTGTATGTAATTCAGAGACCTCTTTTCTTTCTTAGGGGTTCTCTGGTCATTTTGGGGGTCTTCTCAATTCTAGAACCTCACTCATTCACATCTGCCTCAATCCCAGAATCCACTCACTTCACTCACACCCAACCCATCCTCCTCCTTCCTCTTCTCAGTGCTGAGGATTGAAACCAGAGCCTTGTGAAGGCTAGGCAATTCCTCTGCTGAAACCTATATCCCCAGTCCCATGATATTAACTTCTTTGGAGACTGGTGAGATGGCTCAGAGGTTAAGAGTGCTTGCTGTTCTCATAGAGGGCCTGAGTTTGGTTCTGAGCACCTACATTGGTCAGCTCACTGTCTATAACCCCAGTTACATGGGATCCAATGCCCTCTTCAGGCTTTCATGCTCACCTGCATGCATGGTGCCCACACAGATATTCAAGCACCCATATATAAACACACATATAGAGTAAAATAAAAAAAAAAGTCTTTAACCTCTTCAGTAAATCTAGTCAGTTTTTTTTTTTGGGGGGGGCGCTTCATATAAACCTTGTAGTTTTATTCAGGTTTGATTTTTAACAAATGTGTCAGGGAGAGAGCCGCAGGAAAGGGTGAAGCCCATGGGGGCAAAGCCCTCCCAGATGCCTGAGGAGGGATCGTGTCTGCTCCCCCCCTGCCCTTCTCACCACCACTAAAGGGGCTTGGGGAAGAGACACAGGCAGGGAAGGGGACTGGTCCCCAGTTTGTACAAGTGGTGCTTGGGGGGTGAAGGACTATGGAGAACAGGGGACCAGACAGGGAAAGTGGGATAAAGGGCACAAGACCATTTGCCAGAATCCACAGCTTTCTGATTCCAAATTGAATTAAAAAGAAAAAAAAGGAGCGGTGGGGGACCTAAACCACAAGCAATACCCAATTCCCTTCCCCCACCAGGGCTGGGAGGGAAGAGGCAGGTAGTAGCTTCACCAAGGCCATGGCTGGCTCCCTCATTCCTGGCCAAGGGAGCTAGGTGAAGGGCAGGGTCTCCCCGACAGTTTGAAGGGGTGAGGAAAACCAAAATAAAACGTCAAATAAATTGTATAGGAGTCCAGCCAAGGGCCCAGCCAGAGTGGAACCCAGCTGGGGGAGGGGCCCCTGTAGGCTCAAGGATTGCTGCTGCCACCACTGCCACCTTGAGAGCCAGTTGTTCTGCCATGGCCTTGACTGAAGCAGCTGCCTCCTCTGTCATGGCAGACAGCACCATGATCAGGATCTCTTCTCCACAGTCATACTTCTGCTCAATCTCCTTGCCAAGGTCTCCCTCAGGCAGACGAAGGTCCTCTCGTACCTCCCCACTGTCCTGGAGCAGGGATAGGTACCCATCCTGGATGCCAATCAGCTGGAAATCATTCCTTTTAATGTTGGGGACATCCATATTATGAGTTGACGGGCAGATATCTTCATATTTCTTCCCAGTAAAAATGTCAATACCAACCAGGTGGACTTTGGCATGGCCATGCTTGCCAGTCTTCGAAGTAGACATCTCGACGATCTTACATGGCCGGCCTTCGAGCACCACAAAACCATTCTTACGTAATGCTGAGCACTGCATTGGGAAGGTGGCTGAGGCCCCTGCATCTCCTGTCTCGAAGTCCAAATCATCTGCCGTTTTAAGAGGCTTCGATTCCAACCGTGTGTCTGACAGATCACAGCATGGTGGATAACAGGACTGTAGAAGAAGCAAAGATCTGGTCTAGGCCCAGGCCCAGTGGCACGTGACACTAATTCCAGCACTTGGGAGGACTGGCTGGAGGGTTGCTGAGAAGTTCAAGGCCAACCTAGTCTACAATAGCCCCAGGCTATCCATGTCCTCACATATCAAGACACTTTAATCCCAGCACATGAGAGGTGGAGGCAGAGGAAGGCAAATCGGGTCATTCTCTGGCTGTGGTAATACATGCCTGTAATCCCGTCTCCTGGCTAAAACAGGAAGATTGCCAGCCTGTGCTCACCAGCTCTCAGCCTGAAAAAGCCTGCCAAATCTAGGCAGGTTTTTAAACAATGTGAGAGTGATACAGTAGGGTCTGAATATCTTCAATAAGTACTTTTAGAGAATGCCTCCACTGCCATGCTTCACCGATGCTGGAGTCCAGCCTCTCCAGCCTCCAGCCTCATGGACTAAGCGGCTGCTGGGTTCGTAGCCTCTCTGTGCATAGACAGCTACTGTTGGACTCCTAGCTCATAATATGTGAGCCTATCCAATAAGTCTCCCTTGGGATATATGTTCACTCTATGAGTTCTGTTTCTCTAGAGCAGTGGTTCTCAACCTGTGGGTCATGACCCCTTTGGGAGTCAAACATTAGATCCCCTGCGTATCAGACATTTGCATTATGATTCAGAACAGTAGCAAACTTACAGTTATGAAGTCACAATAAAATAATTTAATGGTTGGGGGTCACCACGTTGTATTAAAAGGTTGCAGCATTAGGAAGGTTGAGAAACACTTCTCTAGAGGACTCTGACTAACACAGAGGTTAGGGTTAGGGTTAAGGTATATGTGCTTATTATACCACTTTAATAGGTTGCACTTCCTTTGTTTTTAAGAGACAGAAATCATTCTGCTCTAAGCTGAATTAAGATGATAATGTTTCAATTTATAGTACTTTATAACTCAATAGTTATAACTCCAATTCTGGGTTCCAGTTTGGCTTGCATGAGACTCCAGTAGAATCACCAGTACGAGCTTCTACCTGTTTCGTGGCCGTACATTTATTGGTGGAAATACTGAGTGATCCTCTGTGATAGCTGAGGTCCAGTGCTCACCAGTCTCCAATCTCTTGAAGCACATGCTCCCCCGGGCTGCAGGGGGTTGAAAGTAAGGAGAAAACAGGACTCAGAGCTACTGGGGAAAGAAGAGGAATGACCAGAAAAATGGAAACGAGGAATGTACAATAAAGGGGCAGCCAATGGTGGGTCATCAGAGAGAATGAGGATGTGGAAGAATGCAAAGAAATCAGAAACACCTTCAAACAGCATGCTCAAAAGCCTTCATGCTTCTAGATTTAATGTGGATGGAAATGTATAGTTTTGCACAAATTATGAGTTATTTGGTTTAAAGATCTCATTGCCGAGCATAGGAAAATGGGTTAGATGTGAGGTCACGTTCATGTCATTATCCCCAGGCTCAGCTGAGCCAATTCTCTCTTCTTCCTTTTTCTGTATTAGACAATGAGCTTCTTGCTTCCTAGTATCATTTCAAATGTCCAATCTGTGTTACAATTCCTACCACAAGATTACAACTCCAGTTTTGAGATGTTACTCCTCACCCATCCTTGTGACCATCTTCAGCAAGTCGGAGTTGGTGCAATGATCTAAAAGTTTCCTTCTAAAACTTCGTGAGCACACTGGGAGGCGTGGCCTCAGTTGACCTTACATTTGCCCTTGACATTCAGCTATGATCAACCACACCTGAGAAACGAAGAGGACAAGCCTCGGAACACTCTAGCTCATCGTGGGGTTCATTTTCTGCACAGGATAACAAGTTGCAAGGACATCAGTTCAGTTGAGACCTGGGAAATTCCATGGAATATTGAGAGCCGAAAGCCCTTGTCACCTTGCCAGTAGGTAGCTGGTCAGCTTAGTTGTTCTATTAGAAGAGACACTGAGCAGGCCAAAAGAAAGGCTGCTGAGAAACTGTGTCTTCGTCTTCCTTTCCATGGTTCATCCCACAGGGACAGGCCCCTCCCTCCCACAGCCACATAGCAGCCCATCAGCTGGTTTTAATCTCCAAGGTTAAATGAAAGCAGAGAAACTTGCATCACCTGACATCTGATATTCATTTGCAAATGTTTATTTCCTTGCAGCACATTATAAACCCCAAGGAAGCATGGACTCCAATCCACCAATGTGTATTTGGGTAGCACACAGATGTTCAATCGATAATGGACATTTGATAGTCTCTTACACACCTGGGCAAGTGAGTGAGATATAGTGAAAATCTGAAAGAAACGAGGTGGTTGGAGCTGAATGATGAAAATTAATGAAACTAATTGAAGTGTATTGAGGGGCTTCCTGGGATGTTTGGAGGAGAGAGTATGTGACAAAGTAGATTAGAGTTCTATGAGCAGATTCAGATGGGAACAATAACAAAACAATATTGACGTTAGTGTGAGTTCATTTGCATATAATACCTAAGTGTCTTGGTTTCTTTTCCTGCCACAAATAGCCTGACAAAAGCAACTTAAGGGAGAAATGGTTGATTATATGAATCTATCACAGTGAGGCAGTCAAGATGGCGGAGCTGGTCACATGACATCCGCAGTCAGGAAGCAGAGATGAGTGCTGGTGCTCAGCTCACTCTTTCTCTCTTTTTAAAATACAGCCCAGGGCCCAAGTCCAGGGAAGTGGTGCCATTCAGTTTTAGTGTGAGCTTTCCCAACTCCACTAACCTCATTAACATAATTCCTCAGACATAGACAGAGGCTAAAAATTCCCTCACTGGTGTGCCTGAAGGCTTGTCTCCTAGATGATTCCAGATCTCTGTTGACAATGTACATTAACCATACATTAAGATGTCAAATGCTGATGATATTTGGGTGACTTTATTTAAGTCTTGTTAATGCATGTTCACTGTGTGCCAAGCAAGGCACTCTATATGTATTTTCTTCCCTTCCCAAACACTACTTCTGGGAATGGAACCCAGAGCCTCCTGAATATTGGGTGAGTGTTCTACCACTGAGCTACCTTCCGACACACACACCAGTCCTAGATGCCTTGTTCTAATTGAGCCTTAACACAATCCTGCAAAGTATGCATTCTTCCCATTTTATAGATGAAGAAACTGAGGTCAAGTAATTTTCCAGGCCAACCAGTGAGAAGCCTGGGATCTAAACCCTGTTGACTCAGGAGCCTGTTTTGTCTTCTCTATCCCACAACTAGTGTCCTTACACTCAGCACAATGTAAGCATCCTCCACTTGCTACACAGCCTCTGCAGACACAATTTCTGTTTGACACCGCCTTCTGTCTGTGAACACACTCATTTATTTAACTAGATTCCTAATGTTATACAGTTAATGATTCCATTTCCCCCCTTTTAATGTTACAAATAACTCAGCAGAGACGGCCCTGGCACATAAAAATGGTTCATGCTCCTCTAATTATTTCCTTCGGATAAAATTCTGAAAATGTTCTTACTTCAAAGACTGTAAACATATTGAAGGCTTTGATAGGTACTGTCAAAGTGCCCGAGGGGAAGTTCAGACACATGTAGGTTCCTTGTCCTGTGTGGGATTGGCCTTTTCATCCCACTTGCCAACACTACGGATCAGCAATCCTTGTCAGTTTTTGGCAGCAGGTCTAAAAGCAGTGTCATTCTTTAATTTGCATTACATTGATTGATGGTGAGTTTGAAAGCCTTAAAGACGTGTTTATTGGTTGTTGTTTTTTGATTGCTAGCACACCCTGTGATGGTTGGAATATGAAATTTCCCCTGCAGGCTTAAGTGTCAAACATTTGCCCTCCTACACCCCTTCCAGCAGTACTAATTTGGGATATTATGGAAACTTTAGAAGAACACAGCTGGAGGAAACACAGCTGGAATTGGTGATGGTGTCCTGCTTCTGGTCCCTTTCTGTGCTGCCTGGGGAATAACAGTTTTACCAAGCTGCAAACTCTAGGAGGTACAGTAATGGCCATTCTGGCAAGACAGAATTCTTTGGCACACCATCCTTCCACCATAGTGCTATGCCCAAGAGCACAGGCCAAGAAACCATGATCTGAGCCCTCTGAAACTGTGGACCAAGATGAGTTGCTAAGTACTGTTAAAATGCCCCCAGAGGAGTTTATACACATGTAGGTTCCTCCATCCTGTGTAGGACTGGCTGCTTTCATCCCATTTACCAACACTACAAATCAGTAATCCTTGTCAGTTTTTGGCAGCAGGTCTAAAATGTTGTATCATTCTTTAATTTGCATTATATTGATTGATGGTTAGTTGGAAAGCCTTAGAGACATGATAAAAGGATGGGTTCCTTTCATTCCATTTGCCAACACAAATCAACAATCCTGGTTAGAGAGAACCACATCCTTAAGTTGTTCTTTCAACTTTCAGGCAACTTAACTGGTCAGAGTCTCCTCTCTTTAGCAGTATTATTGCTTATATAACCTTGGGGAGAGATGAGTCTTGTGAATATTCTGAGTTTCAGGAACTCTCTGAGCCTTGCAAGTTGTTCCTCCTGAGCCTGGAAAGATTAGTATATGGTAAGGTCAGCTTACTTCCTAAGTCTTAAGGAGCCTCTCTCCACATAGAATGTTTCAGAAAGAAAGAAAGAAAGAAAGAAAGAAAGAAAGAAAGAAAGAAAGAAAGAAAGAAAGAAAGAAAGAAAGAAAGAAAGAAAGAAAGAAAGAAAGAAAAAGAAGGCTGACACAGAAGCAGTTTCTTTTAAAATGGTCTTTAGAAAGGAGCTTCCTCCCCTACAACCCATGCAGTGTATGCAACCTATGCAGTCAGCTTAGGAACATACAGAGCCCTTGCACACACTCTGTCCAGAGCTCAGCAGCCTGGTAGCCTACCTGGGTTGGGTCCAAGTTCTTAGTTACATCTGTTTGGATCAGCTCCTGTCCCTGAAGTGGATTTTGTTGTTGTTTGGTTTAAAATAGAAGTCTGTAAAGATTGCATTAAAACTATCTCAGAAGAACTGAACCATTTATAGAATGAATTGCTCACCATTTACTAAGCAATCACAGATAGCAGAAAGGTGGGGTGCCACCCTGGTTAACTATTAACTTTCACAAGAAAGTGGAGGAGCCTTCCTAGATCAGCATCTCAATATTGTCTCCCTCCATGTGTCTATTTCATGCTGGTGTATTTCTGTCCTTGATATGAGTTCTCACTGAGTGTTCCTCTAATTTAGTGGTTCTCAGCCTTCCTAATGCTGCGACCCTTTAATACAGCTCCTCATGCTGTGATGACCCCAACCATAAAATTATTTTCATTGCTACTTCATAACTGTAATTTTACTGCTATTATGAAGCATAATGTAAATACCTGTGTTTTCTGATGGTTCTAGGTGAACCCTGTGAAAGGGTCATTTGACCCCAAAAGGGTCATGACCCACAAGTTGAGAACCACTGCTCTAACTGAACATATTGTTAATTGCATAGAATTCTTTATTTCTGTGATTACACTGTAGTCTTACAATGTAAACATATGGTATTTGACCCAGCAGTCAGTGTCTTGACCAGTAGTCTGTATTCAAAGCAAATGAATTGTGCCCCTGTAAATAAATAGATAATTAATTAATTAATTCTGCTTCAAACAAACAAACAAAAAACCCTCCTGTTTTGTTTTGTTTGGGAGACACAAATATAAATCAGATTTCAGAGTAGCCTTATCTCCATGAATGATGCAAAAATGATTTCACCCACTGCTTCCTGATACTTTCTGTTTTGTACTGCTCACACTCCAGTCCAGGACTGCCTACCCAGCTTTGCAAGGCAGGCACCTTTGTCTGTCTGATTTGCAGAACCCCAGCTCACCGGCAATAAACCGGCAAATCAATTTTAAGAAATGCAAATCCTCCTGACAGAAGGAGATTTGCTCTGAGTAGGCGTCTGACTGCTCCATTCTCTCCAGTCTGGACTTTTCTTATCCCATCTCGTGGTACATTACAGACAGAGGCTAGTGTGAGACCTTTGCCATGCTCAGACACAGAGACAGAGGACGTTCAGGGAGCCTCGGTCAGTGTGGAGTCAGACATCTCAGACAGTAAGTGGTGAGCTGGAGGAGAACAAATGGTGGGTGGGTCGAGGACAGTGTCCACAGTGTCTCACCAAACATTCCAGAAGGGTTTGTAGCTGCATTGCCCAATATTTTATGAACACATTCTCATAAAACTTAATCACATCCTCATAAAAAAGTTTAAATTCAAACTACAGAAAAATGTGGAGGAGGCTTTGTAAAAATATTCTTATTTTTCATCTGTGTGTGTGTGTGTGCAAGCACTTGCACTATGCACATGCGCAAAGGCAAATCGACAGTGACCTAAGGGTTACTTCTTCTGGTTCAGCTGCCAGTTGTGGCTGACTTGGGTTGTATTTGATCTGTGCAGTCAGAAAACACT
Organism: Peromyscus californicus insignis; assembly: GCF_007827085.1. Classification (NCBI taxonomy): domain Eukaryota; kingdom Metazoa; phylum Chordata; class Mammalia; order Rodentia; family Cricetidae; genus Peromyscus; species Peromyscus californicus. The sequence continues at coordinate 76,325,075 of NW_026294606.1, read as the reverse complement.
GTGAGCCAGCTGGGGATGGAGTGTAATCATAATCCAGAGATGCTGCATTATGGGAAATCCAAGGCAGGGCAGAATTGGGTCCACTTGTGACTCATTCAAGCATTGCTTTTCCTCTTAACTTATTTTGCCACTGACCTCTCCTCCTGGTTCCTCCGCGACATGCCTCATCTTGTAGTCCTTGCTAACAGACTCTGTTGTTCCCCTACTCTCAGTGGTCAGATTGGGAGATCTCGACATCTTCCTCAACTGCAAGGTGGCCAATGTCAATGATTAAAGATGTTCTCAAACCCCTTGACACAGTAGCTACAGCCAGTGAGACCCAATGAGGGCGTGTGTTAGTTATTTTTGCTATTACAGTAGCCAAATACCTGGTAGAAACAGCTTCAAAGAAGGATTTGTTTTTGCTCAGTTTTAAGGTTCAGGTTGTTGTGGACCAAGCGTGCGGGCAGACGCTAGGGAGGCAGTAGCCTGTGGGAGAAAAACCTCTCTGCTTTCCTCTTTCCCCAACCCACAGATGATGTCCCTGACACCAGTGGTTCTCTCTGGAATTACACTCAGGGACACTCGGCCTCATGATCTCCCAGGTGATTAAAAACCCAGACAAGTTGACCATGAGGTTTAACCACATCACATATGTATTGAAGGGCACCTGGGATCAGACTCAAGGGCACGATTACTAGAGCCATCTTATGCCACCCTCTGCCAGGCCTTGGGCCTGGGCAACGTAGTCAGGACACCAAAAGAGTAAACATCCAAATCTTGCTGTGGAGACATCCAGATTTTAAGAAAAGAATTTTTTTCTTAAAACGAGATATTTCCCTTTGAGTTTCTCTGGCCTTGAGCTATAGGCACCCTTCTGCCTCTGTTTAGTATAGATGCTGTCAATGTATTGAGTCCTTAACAATCTCATTATGTGCTTATTTCGTGGGAGAAAAAAACATTCAAACATACTCGGTAACACGAGATATTGTGGTGATCTCATTAACAACAGAAGACAGCCCTGTGCCTATTGTGCTCAGATATTCAATTAGTTTCAAAGAAAGAAACTTGTTCTGTTCTGATTACAAATAAACTTTGAGTTCAAATGTTCAATTTACATTTTCTGTTCAAAGATGGGGTCACTAGCACCCTGTGACCCAGCCTGGCTTAACAAACTCAATCACATTTGTGAGATCTGATGGAATCATCATATATTTCAGAAAGAAGATTGAAATTTATGAGCTATTTCGTAAATGAGATTTTCCCCTATAGTCCAGAGATACTCCTTCTCATTTGGAGTTGATACCATCGTCTTTCTATGAGTGACCTATAACTTCTCTCAGTTAAGCATGGAGTGAGCAAATTAAATGAAGTGGTTAATTTCATAGGTAAAAAGGAGCTGAGGCCCTGACTCTCTTCTGATTCAGCCTATGAAATCTAGACTTGCCCAATCTTCATGTCATTGCAGACAACTATGAAAGTCTGAAGTAGGAAAACTTGGCTGTAATAAAACTGGCCATTCCTGTGTTATTAGTGAGGTTTTACAAGATGTTATCAACAAATGACTCGATAGACTCTTTTCATTGGGTTTTTATCAGAACCAACACCCCTGTGGATGATCCTGACAGTATGTCCAATCTGTCAACATAAAAGCTATGTTTCTGCTTAACATTTTCATATCATAAAAGTAATGTAGCAATTCTTCCTCATATTTGACTGGTTGACCACATTGTAAATAAAGCATAACAGCTCCCAATCTTCATTTTCTCAAGCATCCCTCAGCTCAGCCTTGGAGTGGGTATGTCTGTGTGATTACCAGCTCATTCTCAGCATCACTGAGATGTGTACTAGCCATCTTTCCATTACAGATAGAATGAAGTCTAACAGTCTTCTCAGACAGGAGAAGAACCCTCTCACTTGGTTTAGAAGTGTTTCAGTGCCTAGACTTAGAAGTAGCCTGTGTGATGTTCGATGAAGCCCTGTTCTGTTGTATGGGAGGCTGGAGCCCTGTTCTGTTGTATGGGAAGCTGAAGCCCTGTTCTGTTGTATGGGAGGCTGGAGCCCTGTTCTATTGAATGGGAGTCTGGAGCCCTGTTCTGTTGAATGGGAGGCTGGAGCCCTGTTCTGTTGTATGGGAGGCTGGAGCCCTGTTCTGTTGAATGGGAGTCTGGAGCCCTGTTCTATTGAATGGGAGTCTGGAGCCCTGTTCGGTTGAATGGGAGTCTGGAGCCCTGTTCTGTTGTATGGGAGTCTGGAGCCCTGTTCTTTTGCACTGGAGGCGGGAGCCCAGTTCTGTTGTATTGGAGGCGGGAGCCCTGTTCTGTTGTGTGGGAAGCTCTCTGGGATTTGCACTTGCTGGAACTCAAGGGTGTTTTGTCCCCAAAGTTCAGGCATTGGAAAGCTGGTCCCCAGGGTGGTAGTATATAGAGGTTACCATGAAAACTCTGAGAAGTGGGACCTATGGGGAAGTCCTTTTTTGTTTTGCATGTGTATGCATATCGCATACGTGCATGTCATTAGGTTCAGGTGTGCATGTGTGTATGTGTGTGTGGAAGCCAGAGGTTTATATCTGCTATCTTTCTTAGTCATTGTCTGCTTTATTAACTGAGGCAGTGTCTCTCACTGAACCCAGAATTAACTAATTTGACTAGTCTGGCTGACAAGCTTGCCCTTGGGCTCCTCTGACTCTGCCTGTAGAGCAGTGAGATTGCAGGTCGGCCCCCATGTCAGTCTGGCCAATGTCAAAAGGGGCCCTCCCCAGAGCCTGCACACTAATGTTCGGATGTTCAACCTCCAAAACTGTTCGTTATGCTCATGTATCTTTACTTCATAAGGCTAGACTGCCTCGGGTATTTCATGGTCCTAGCACAGAATGTACAAATACAGCTCCGAGGACTGTTTTGTTGACCACTGCGTATGAGAACCTAGGTTGTAGCCTGACACAATTTAAATAATCAATACATATTCATTAAAAATAAAATAAGAAATGAAACATATCTAAGGTTTTGTACTAAAATCACACACACACACACACACACACACACACACACACACACACACACACACACACACACAAAAGGGCCAGGTGGTGGTGGCATACACCTTCAATCCCAGCATGCAGGAGGCATAGTCAGGCAGATCTCTGTGACTTTGAGGCCAGCCTGGTTTACAGAGCAAATTTCAGGACAACCAGGGTTACTCAGAGAGACCTTCTCTTGAAAAACAAATGCACAAACAAATAAAATAGAATCATTGATTGTGTTAATTCACTTTCCTACCACATTGAATCATATTAAATTGTTTCTGTCGGCTAACAACTGGGTGGTGTCAATTTCATGCTACTCAATAATACACGGAGGCCCAGAAAGTTCAAGGCCATAAGCTGACAGTGCTAGAATTAGTACACGTGCTGGTTCTATCTAGCGTATTTACCAAGAAAGACTAGGCCCCTGTTGTTGCTAAGACAACAGTAGCCCTGTTGATAGCCTGTGTGCTATCTACTGTGTACACAATAGCCCGCCATATATGACTCTGCACCTCCACGAACAGGCTGCCCCACTGTCGGAGAGAGACCAGACTCGCTCCCTTTACTCAGCTTGGCTGGACACCAGGTGCGCAGAGTCTGGAGAGAACGTGGGCGGAGCCGGCGTCTGGCTGGGAAATGTCGACTGTAGCATCGTTGATGGCCTGCCTAGGCAGTATACTGGAGGTCTTGGAGGTTATCTTCCCTTGCAGAACTTTGATCTTGAAGGTGACGACATTGAATGTGAGAGATGAAGCATTTTGCTAAGGGTCCCACAGCAGGGCCAAGGGTATCAACTCAAGGCAATAAGGGCACACTTTGTCCAGGAACTCCGATTCCTCCCTCGCCAGGTTTCCCACTCTGAAGGCCTAAGAGACAATGAGTCTGAACCCTTCTCATCAGCAGAATCCACCATTGCAGACAGCCTTCTGGTAGGGGGTCTTCTCTTGCCACGGATGCTCTGGAAGGTGACGCCCACTACTCACCCTCTATGTTGAGGAAGGCGGGTTCCCCTGGAACATGGCCTCACCAGACACAGTGCCTCTGGCTGGGTGCTGAAGTGCTCTCTTACCTGTTAGCCCTCCCAGCTGAGATTCTGTGGCTCTCCCAGGATTCCTAGCTCCTAGGGTGGGTCTTCCAGCAAGAGTTGACATTTTGCTACAGCTTGCTGTCGACCTGACTGACTTCTGTCCAGCTTCATTGCCTGATTCACCGTTTTTGCCTGTGCCCCAGTTCTTCTGAGTCACACTCTTTGTCTACCCTTTCACACTCTCTGAGCACTTCAGGCCTTGCTTCTGGTGGCCTAGCTCTACCCCCGACAGTGACCCAAACCCCTGTAAAACACCAGGCTCACCCTTGGCTGGAATGTGTTTCTCGAATACTGGCTTTGGCACTTCCTCATGCACTGTGAACTCAGCCCCACATAGACATGAGGTTGATGTGGCCATGTTTGTTCCTTAGCTCACTACGGTTTTTCAGTTGCTCTTTCTGGAGGCTGGGAAACACGAGGTTACAGTGACTTTATTTAGTGTCTGTAGCAGGCTTATTGTTACATTCTCACATGGATGGGCGAGAAAGCCTAGCTAGTACACCAAGTTCTTCATTTCTTTATTTTATTTTATTTTTAAATCTCTCTCTCTCTCTCTCTCTCTCTCTCTCTCTCTCTCTCTCTCTCTCTCTCTCTCTCTCTCTGATGTATAAGTTCATGTGAACGTGTGCACATGTGCATACACACCTTTATGGGGACTGGGAGTAGTCTGCTAGGGTCCTACCTGATTCTTCACCACTTTTTGAGACAGGGTCTCTCACTTAACTGTAGCTCATTTACTTCAGCTGCTCTGGCTAGCTAATGAATTCCGGAGATCTGGCTGGCTCTGCCCTCACCCCAGTGCTGGGGTTATAGCCATGCACAGCCACACCAGCTTCTATGTGGGTGCTGGGGACTTGAACTCAGGTCCTCATGCTATGCAGCAGGCACTCTCTCTGTTGAGCCATCTCCCGGATTTAACGTGCTCATTTATGTAGACCAGGGGAAGAAGTGACAACGCGTATTTGAGAGAAGCGGCAAGTGTGGTTCTTTCCTTAACAGAGGAAGCGTCACGGGAGCTACCACAGTGTGATTGCTTGCTGTGGCCGATTTTCATTGTTGTGGCCAATACTGACAGAAACAGCTTAAGTGAGGGAAGACCATCCTGGGCTATGGCTTCAGGTAAGTCCATCCTGGTGGCACAGAGCAGTTCACATCATGGCAGCCAGGAAGCAGCATGAGGAAGTCTGCACCGTCCACACTCAGGATATAGTCTCTCCCTTTAGTCCATGCTCCCTGGAAACAATCTCACAGACAGAGGCTTTTTTCACTAACTCTTAGATCTTTCTCAATCCAATCAAGTTGACAGTCAAAAATCAACCAGTGTGCTCACCAACAGACTCTGGGAAGCCTTCAGCTGGATCCAAGTCACTCCTGCCTCTCTAGTGCAGGAAGCACTGTGTTATGTAGAGGGACACATGAGCTTGAGTGCACTCATAAACAGTCTCTGTTTATGGCTGTTAGAGGCACAATTGATCTGTCTGTACTCCCGGACAGCAGCGCCCGAAGTACGGATTCCTGGAATCAGTAGAGGAGTACAGAGGGTGAGTTTTAACAACCACTTGATGATACAAACCACCGCCCAAACTCAGTACTTCCGAGAGAAGTCAAAAACAGGAATCACATGGAAAGTTTGTTTAAAGCATCGATATCTGTGTCCACTCCCAAAGAGCTCCAGACGGACGATGCTAGTTGTCACGTCTACAGCATGAGAAAGGCTGGTGCTCAGGCCCACTCTGCAGCTGCTGCACCAGGCTGGGCCCTGCTCTGCCTGTCTTAGATCATGCCCTCTCTCAAGGAAGAACCTGGGCCCGAGGTGACAAGCATTTTTGGAAGAGCTGCCTCCATCACTTCACCCACCTCCCAGTGCCCAGGATACAGGCCCATCTGCTAGTCACAGAGATGCTCAGGTCAGAGGCGGCACCTGGACTTTCGCTCTTCAAGAGTTACTACCTTATACTAGTATGCTATTGAACCCGGCAGCTGCTAACAAGAGGCAGGTGGATAAGAAGAATCTCCAATGAGGCTATTGCATGCCTGGCTGGGACACTGTACTTAGCTGCCACATCCATACTCAGCCCGTTCATCTCCTCTCTAGTCACACTCATCTATTAGTTGTCCACGCATTCCATGCAAGGCAGTCCCAGGCACCGTGAGGTCGGTACACAGATGCACTAGGCAGAGATGGAAATTTATCATGGAACTATGTCATGCACACAGACCTGATGGAACAGGGTGACAAGGGCTAAGTGATTCTATGCATACGTGCATACATGGGCACACTTTTAAACACACAGAGCCATCGCATTTAAGGGGAATTCTTGTGTAGTAAAATCAAAGCATGTGCAGGATCTGCAGAAGTGGAGTTGGGGAAGTGATTGCCATTGCATTGGTTAAGTATGGGAGTGATAATGAGCTAAAAGCTGCCAAGTGTTCTTCAGTTCAAACTCCGGGAGCTTTCCTTTTCTCTGCACACAGACACATACACGGACGTGTAAAAGAACTTGAAGACACCACTTCAGGGCAATTGGAAACAGTACAAATTTTCCCTTCATTTCTTCATTCCCTCTCCCTCTACCTTCCTTCCTTGTTTTTGATGTGTGTGTGCACGTGCATGCGTGTGTGTGTGTGTGTGTGTGTGTGTGTGTGTGTGTGTGTTGAACTCATCGAATCATGTGCTTAGTAAGTACTCTACTATTGACCAACATCCTCAATGCCCCTTCCACCTCTCCTCATGTTGTTAATCTAAAACAGAGTGTCATTAAGTCTGCATAGGCTGGCCTTGAACTTCATGCAGGCCTGGCAAGCCTGAATTGGTCATCCTCCCGCCCAAGCCTCAGCAATGTGCCACCAGGCCCTGCTGAAGCCATACATTGCTTTTTGGCTTTCTGAATCTGCCTCCCTTACCCTAGCCTGTCAACCTCTCCCTGCATTACCCCAGCACAGGGGCCGACTGTGACCTGGCACCTAGAAGCTACACCAGACAAACCTGTTCCTAGGCAGTGACTTTCGGAGAGAGAGTGTTTCTGTAGAAAAAACATGCTTTCCTAAGCCTTTGGCTGTGAGTCCAACAGATCCACTCAGCAGGTTCTTCCTTGAAAGAGGGCATGATCTAAGACAGGCAGAGCAGCCTCTCAGCCTGGGAAGAAAAGAAAATGGCCTGAAGTCCAAAAAAGCCCTAATAGCGGATGCCCAAAATCCAGTGTGGGGTCTGAGACAGGAGGATCACAAGTTCAAAACTAGGCTTGGCTGCATCCTTGGAAGGTGATTCCTAAACCAGTATGGAAAAAGAGTCCTTGCTTCCTGTGCTGGCTGGAAGCCAGAAGTGCCAAGAACTTCAAAAGCAAAGGAAGTTTTAAGTAGGTCACCCTAAGCTCTGGACCTTCAGTGTTCTTGTTGCTGGTGGCCGGTGCAGAGCTAACCCCGCTCTGCATGTTTCATGAACCAGTTTGCCTGCATGCCATGTCAACAGAACTCTGGCAGCATTCCACCCACAGGGGCAGTGCCCAAGCACTGTACAGAGCAATCTGCAGTTGTGAACCAATGTAGGATCACAGTGGGATCCATGGCCACTTTTCCAAGCTGTTTCTGGAGCCGCACCCCCCACCCCCCGCAACCGCCTCGCCCCCTGCTTCCTGCCTTCTTCACAACACTCATTGCTCACTGGCTTGAGGTAATCTGGGTACTAAGATGGGCTTCATGAAAGCATGATGGGAAGAGTTCTGGAAAGTTCCTGCTATGGTTTCAACCTGAGATGTCACCCACAGGCTCGTGTGTTAGAACACTTGCTCCTCAGCTGGTGGTAATGGTTTTGAAGGCTGGGGGTTGTCAGGGAGGTGGGGCAGCAGTATGTCACAAGGGACCGGCCTTTGAAAGTTGTCAATCAACCTGCAGTTCCCAAGACTCTCTGCTTCCTGGTAGACATGACGGCACCACAGTGCCTTTCCTGTCTTGAGTGACTGAAATCTCTCTGAACCGACAAGCCAAAATCATCTTGCCCCTTAGGGTGTCTCGATCAGAATTTCGGTCCCAGTGACCCAAAAGTAACTAGTAAAGCTTGAGAAGAGACACTCCCCTCCCTTAGAGTTACCACCTCTTCTTAATTCTCCTAATCTCCAGGGCCTCATGACCTTCCCCCTTCAGGTTTACCTGCCTCGTTGGGCTTCATTTCCTCCATCTTGGCAGCCTTTATTAAACATTTTCAATAATCCTGGAAAGTCTGAGGGGAGCTGTCTGGGGTAGCTTTGGACACACAGTCCCATAGCCAGGAGTTGGGGATAGAGTCTGAAATTCAAACTGGAAACCCACATGGTCCAACCTTCCAACACCAATCATGATGGAGTGGCTCTTCGCACTGTGTAATAACATGCTTGTCATTGATCACATCTGTTTGGAACATCAGATGTGATGATAATCATACATCATAGGTAAATGCAGCCAAGTCAAGTGAACATGAACGTAGGGTTGCTGTGTGTTGTAGTCAGAGTGAGCAATGTCCCCCATCGGCTCCCGTATTTGAACACTGTTCCAAGTTGGTGGCATTGTTTGGGAAGGTTATGCAACCTTTGGGAGGTGAAGCCTTGCTGGAGGAAGTACATCACAGGGAATGGGCTTTGAGGGTTTATAGTTGCCCACTTCCTGTTCTGTTCCAGCTTCCTGTGTGGATAAAAAGGTGATACTTGGCTTCCTGCTCCTGCTCTCATGCCTTCCCCACCATGATGGACGCCATCCCTTTGGAACCATAAGCCCCGATAAACTCTATTATTCTCTAAGCTGATATGGCCATGGTATTTTAACACAGCCACAGAAAAGCAACTAATACACTATGATTTAGATCTTCAGTGTGAGTCAAGGTCTGCAGGGGAAAGCCTCTGCTTGGTGCTGTTGTGAGGTAGCGGAGCCTATAAGAGGCAGAGCCTAGGAGGATGTCTTCGGGTCACTGGAAATGTGCCCTCAAAGGAGATTGCGTGACCCCAACCCATTCTTTCTCTCTTTCACTTACAGGCTATGAGGTGAACAGTTTGGCCCTACCACAGATGTCCTCTAGGATGTGTTGTCTCACCCAGGCAACAACAACTGTTCACACACTGAAGCCTCTAGAACCGTGAGCTGAACTATGTCTTTCTTTTTTAAAAGTCAATTCAATTTGTAAGACATTTCTTACAGTTCAGGAACTCAGACTCTTACTGGGATTGTATTCAGGATGTGAACACATCATTGCCTTTTGTTCTGATGATAGAAAAGGCAACTGGATGATGAGTCCAAGTTCAAAAGCTTTTGCAAATGTGTGGGTGAAAATCACCTCTACAGACCTGTGGTGCAGCTCAAGGGTGAAGCATTTGTCTAGTACCCACAGTGCTTTGGGTTCTATGGTTCTACACCCAGCATTAAAATACAATTGTACAGCATCAAGTAAGCAAGCATGCCTTCCTGTGTGTTTTCAGTGCCCAGCATCTTTTTCCTGTTCACACTCAATCCTTGTGGTTGGTATGGCAGGTGATATCAGCTGTATTTGTGTCACTGTGGCAAGACAACCTAGGGGAGAAGAGATTTATTTTAGCTCCCAGTTTCAAGGGTTTTCATCCCATCATCAAGAGGAAGCATGGTACGGCAGATCGTATTCTGGCAGTGGGAGTGTGTGGTAGCTCTTTCATACCACAGTAGAGTAGGAATCAGCATAGCATGAGCCAGGGGCCAGCTCTAATCTTCAAAAATCTCTTGCTCCCTTGTCCATTTCTGTCAGCCAGGACCTCTCTCCTAAGGGTCCACAGCCTCCTAAAACAGGGTCTGTAGCTGTGTGTTGCAATTCTAGGGGAAAGTTATCCTGATTGCTCCAGGGACTCAGGCAACACCTTGAGCTGCTAGGACAGCTCTAGTAGCTGGAGCTGCAGTGGGACCGCTCAGCTCTGGAGGGAAAGATATCCTGGATACCTTGAGCTGCTAGTATAGCTCTGATAGCTGGAGTTGGGGAACAGAATAAACCACACATATAAGCCAATGTGGAAAGAAATGAATCATTTACCAAGATCTGGCTTGTGCAGAAGTTGAGATTCATAAATGATCCACCAGGAAGAATGCTCTTGAAGCTACAATGCTTTCATGTTGACATTTGTGTTCTGTGTGCAACATCAGCCCCCGCTTTCAGATGCCACTTGCTTTCTGTGTGTCAAAACCAAGTCACAGCATTTGTCACAAGTGGTAGGTGACAGGGCACAAAATTGCCTTTAAATAACAAGATTCTGAGAAGTTTCCTAAGCCTGTAGGAGCTGTGGTTATTTATTGTGGGCTGTATTGAAAATGAGTTGAAGTTTCGATAAAGAACTACAAGGCTAAGGTGAAGGAAGGGAGGCTGACGGGAGATAACTCCTGTGGTTAATGCAAGGGGTGTGGCAGGTGTCTCTCCTGCCTTTGGGAGACTCTTCATCTTGAGGTTCCTCCTCCCATGGGCTCAGCCACACTGCAGCCATCTTTCCCTGATTTCTTATTACCATCAACCACTTCAGCTCCCAGCTGTTCTTAAAAGAAGAAAGCCCATTGCACGGAGGCCTTCCTGGGTGTCTGAACAGAGCGGTAGCTCAGAAGTCCACATGTTTTCCCGATGGAATACCCCACTGTCATCGCAGTAAACATCTCCAATCCTTTCTCAGCTTCTCCTTGTCCCATCTCAAGTATCCACGTCCGTGTCCCCCCCCCCCCCGCCCCCCGTCCTTCCCTGCTTATTTCTCCCCTTACCACATGGGTCACCAGCTAAACTCCCAGTCAATGCCTCCCACCCCCAACTTGCCCTCTTACATTGTCGCATGCCACTGGAGGAGGAGCTCCTTCAGGGGCAGCAGGTCTGGTGTGCGAGTGTCTGGATCCTTCCTTAGTCAGAGCTTGGTCCCCTGAGAGAATGCTTTCCAATGAAGGGGTCAGCTGCTTCTTTGGGCAAGTTCCGAGGCAACCACCCAGCAGGACCCACCCCTCAGATAACACAGTCTGTTGAGCTGAATGAAGTCTGTTTCGTGGGGGTGTGGAGTTTGCTAAATCTTAAGGACTATGACATTAGGAGGAAAGAAACAGGCTGGGTCTTGCTCATGCCTCCACAGCCAGCCCAGCATTCTAGTCAGAAGGAAACACAGGCTGAGGGTTCATGTTTGGAGCTCTCTTAACTATTCTAGAAGGTTCACCAGGAAGTAAAGAAACAGCATTTGCCATAATCTCTGACAGTGCCTCCTATTCCCATCTGTTCAACTAAGATGCATTTATATTCTTAGTATGACTAAAGTTATATTAGAAGAGGCAAGTTCAGATTTGGATTACAAAACTTAGAATGTTTAGAAAAGCATGGAGAAAGATGTAAAAGTCACTCGGTGTCACTGTAAAAGGGAATGAAACTGTTAAATTTAGAATTCACTGACATCTAACATGTATAATGTGTCGCATTAGGTGTGCTGCACAGGGGACGTCACAATTGTATCATAAACATCTACCTGACATTCTGTGTTTGCTTGTTCATTTGTTTTGAGACAAGAGTCATGCTATGTAGCTAGGGCTGCCCCCCTCTCCCATGTGACCCTCCTGGCCTCACACCTGAGTACTGGGAATACAAGCATACACCACTATGCATGGCTAGGATCAGTTTTTGAAGATGAAATGGGGCATTAGTAAAAGGTGCATATGGACAAAGTGTAAGTTGGTCCTGTCTTTGTGTATAGGCAGCCTACACCCGTTTGTCACACACAATTTAATAATTCAGCATATGTGCTGTCAAAGCAGGCATCAATTTTGTAAATTAACTTCCAGAAACACATCCCAAGAAAACATTCAGCTAGATTCACGTATAGACACATAGGCCATGTACAAAGATGTTCGCTGATGCCTTGTGTTTGAATGAATAAAATTGGCTAACAGTGACAGTGTCTCCAAACAATGGAGTATTATTCTACCATTAAAGGGCTGCTAATGATCCCTGTTTATCCCCGCTTCTTGCTACACCCACATTCCTAAACCCTTTCTGCTCTTTTCCTCCTGCAGCCCTGATCCAAAACACACATTCTATGTCCCCTGTGCATTACGACACGATCCCTGTCACTCTTCTTTTTTAGGCTATTTCAAATTCACTCAGTAAATCAGTACACAGTGCAGGACAGTGCCCTGGTATGCAGTTTCTGGGTGAAGTGGTATATGCACTTTTGAACCATTTAAGATGTTTTACAAAACTGTTTCTACAAAGATATATATGCATTCATACTTTAGAAGTGACTTCTTTCTTGTGTGTGTGTGCACATGTGTGAAGGCCAGAGGGTGACAGCATAGATTCTCCTCAATCTTTCTCCATGTTACTTATCTTTGGAACAGTTTCTCACTGAACCTGGAGTTCACGGTTCCAGCTCCACTGGGACCAGAACACCCTGGAGAAACCTCTGTCTCAGCTCCCCAGAATTGGGGTTATAGGCCTATGCTGTGATATTTGCCTTTTTCATGTTTGGTTTGGGGGATTGGAACTCAGACCATCATGTCTACACAGTGAACACTTCCCCACTGAGCCGTCTCACAGCCCCTAGAAGTATCCTTTTCAAGCACATGAAACAGGATGATGCAGACACCACCTGCCGCTGGTAGTGGCCCCAGCAAAGGACAACGTGTTCGCTCTGTCAGAACTCTGTAGAATGTTCTTCACTCACGATTGCCTCCATTTCTACCAAAAGCATTTCAAGATGCTTCCAAAACCGAAATCAGAGTGATAATCAAGAGTCAGTAGAAGGCCTGCGAGACAGCTCAGCAGATAAAGGCACTTGCCATGTGAGCCTGGTGACCTGAGTTCAATTCCCGGGAGGATATAAAGGCGGAAGGAGGGGAGCACTCCACAAAGTTGTTCTCTGACCTCCACATACATTCGCGCACACAAACAACAATAATAATGATAAAATCAAATGTAAAGCTGGTTACTGGAGCCCGGTTTGTCTGTGGTCATGCCATGTATGTTGTGTTTTAAGAAAGCTGTTCATGAAACAAGCCATATCAATCCTGCTAGTGCCGGGCGGTGGTGGCGCACGCCTTTAATCCCAGCACTCGGGAGGCAGAGCCAGGCGGATCTCTGTGAGTTCGAGGCCAGCCTGGACTACCAAGTGAGTTCCAGGAAAGGCGCAAAGCTACACAGAGAAACCCTGTCTCGGAAAAAAAAAAAAAAAAAAAAAAAAAAAAACCTGCTAGCAAGACTGACTGGCAGAGGGAAAGACTCGTGTATGAATAATGTGTCACCTGACCCCCTAGCACCTCAGGGTGCCTCCAAAGGTCCCTTCCTGAGAGATCCCATACTGGAGGAGGTCTCTGGAGCTACTTTGTGGTGAGAATCGGAGGAGTAGGTTAGATTCAGAACTGGAGGCCAGTCAGAGGATACCTTCCCATGCCCCTGGCTTGATAAGGCTGAACTTGTGCAAAGCTGTTGTTTAATATTTACAGCAGGGTCCAAGGAGACAGCCAACTTGATGTCTTCCTGTTCCTGGGTGAGGAAAAAAATAAAACAGAAAATTATCAAGAGTAACATGTGGCCTGCGGTCCCAAAGCTAAGACAGAGGAGAGGAGCCAGGACTCAGCAGTCAGCTCTGATTTGGCCACAGCACTAATTAGGATCCAAGTTGATGCACGGGATTCAGAGCTGAGCTGCGACAAAGCCCTTCTGTTTCACGTGCAGCTCTCACCTTGAAATCTGTATCTTTGGATTGTTGTTTAAAAGCCCCAAAGGGTGGGTGACATTAGGGAATTCTTGTACAGGTCAGTTCCATTGCTGGGACTGTTACGGATGGAGCGCTTTTCCCATGAGCCCCTTGTTCAGACAGCTATCTTCTTTGTCCTCAGAGAAACAATTCATTTTCAAATGTAATTCCATGTCTCACATTCTGTAGTCACCAGTGAACTGAAAGGGTTGGAGGAGGGGTAAATGTGTGACAGAGCATGAGTCTGAATAAAGCCCTGAGAATGTCCAGTGAGGCCTGGGAGCCCGGCTCCTGTTTTCCCCAAAGGCAGCCCTATGAAAGAACCGCAGAAGCAAGATAAAGGCCAGACATCAACCCGCCTGGCTCCCGGAGCCCTGGCACTGACGGGGAAAGGAAAACTCAACTGAGCTTATCCTGAAAGTTCTCAGATGCAGCTACGTGAACGCCTGGTACATCAACAAAGAGAGCTTGTTCCTGGGGGCTTCGAGGGCCAGTGTGGGTCAGAGTCATTGTCAACAGCAGCTGGGGTGGGGAGCAGGATACCAGGAAGGAAGAGAGGCCTCCGTTCCATCCCAGGTTGTTTGATGGCCCTTGGTGCGCTGACACTGGGCCGCATCCTCTTGTACTTACTCATCTAAGCTTTAATGGGGCATGCTGCAACCATTAGGGTTTTGATCCTTCTCCTCCTCTTCCTCCTCCATCTTCCCCCCTCCTCCTCCCCTTCTCCTCTCCCTCCTCCCCTTCTCCTCTCCCTCCTCCCCCTCCTCCTCTCCTTCTTCCCCTTCCTCCTTTTCCTCCTCCTCCCTCCTCTTCCTTCTTTTGGAAACAAGATCTCACTATGTAGCTCAGGCTAGCCTTGAAATTGGGGCAATCCTCCCATCTCTGTTTCCTGGACACTAGAGTTACAAGCACATAACACAGCACCCTGTCAGGCTTTGCTTTTGCTGAAAAAGATCTCAACTGGAGCCAAGGCAACCAGGGCTCTCTCCTTTCCACTCCCCACTCTCCTCCAGTGTATTCTCCCATTAACTCCCTTTCTGTTTAGACTGAGTCCGGAAGAGGCTGGAGACATTACTCAGAAGAGTACTACAGCTCTATCAGAGGACCAGAGTTCCAATCCCAGAATCCTTATCAGGAAGCTCATAAATGCCCATAACTCCATCTCCAATGGACCCAATGCCCTTCTCTGGCCTCTATGGGTATTCACACACAGAAACAAACAAACAAACAAACAAATACATATATATGTACATACATACATAAATTTTAAAAAGTTTTTAAGATGAGGATGGTCTTACCAGCTGGCCTTATTTTCTAGATCTTCTTTAAAAATGCACATAGCCAGTTGTATTTGGATATAGACCCCCCACCAAAGGCCTGTGCTATAGAGTCCAGCAATGTAACAAGCCTAGGGTTCTGCCATTGACTTCTCTTCTCATTTTCCATCCAAGCAAGATACCAGACAAAACCAAACCAAACAACCACCTTAAACATCTTCTCTAACTGCTACCTTGGCTCTTGTGTGGCCGCTGTTACTGCTCCGCCCACAACACAGTTCGCTCATGCTCTGGCAAAGATCCCGGATGCTAACATGGCCATATGTCTTTGTTTGCTCAGGAGCACGCGCTGTTCTGCTGCAATTATTAATAGCACCAGTGTTTGCTCTCACACTCGCCTCATTGAAAACAAACTGTTTGGTCTCTCTAGCGATGGCCTCTCGGTAGCCAAAGCCTAAGGCTTCTTTGCTTTCTCCACATTTCTTGACCACTCCGCAGCATGTGACAGTGTCAGGCAATCCCACAGTCCTCCCCTGGCCAGCAGGACACATTGTCTCCTGGGTCTCTGTTCTGTCTTTTGTTTTAATGAGAATCCCTTCCTTTAATAAGATTCCATTTCTTTCAGTGAAATATCATTGTGTCCTGGGGGACGTGCCACAGTCTCTTAGTGCTTCATAAGCTCTCCTGGGAATGACCATCAAGTCCCAGATCCCCAGTTCCAGTCTGCCAGCTGAAGAGCTCGCTCGCTCTCTCGCTCTCTTTCTCTCTCTCTCTCTCTCTCTCTCTCTCTCTCTCTCTCTCTCTCTCTCTCTCTCTCTCTCTGTCCATACCCATTCTCTAAGGTTCCAGTTCCTTGTCCTCCCCCAAGGAGTGTCCCGCCAGCCCCACAAGCTCACAGTGTTCTTTTCTTCCTCCTTTGCATGAGTCACGGTCAACAGTGTCTATTTTGATCAGCGTTGTGGCTGTGGCCTCACTGTGGCCAGTCCCGCACAACCCAGCCAGTCACATGCCAGATGACTCTCAGAGCTGGGGATTAATTAGTACACCTAAAGCCACTGTGCTCTAGAGGGACATTTTTGCATCAGTAGCTAAACAAAGCAGAATTCCATCTGAGAAAAGGGCACACCCATAGAAACACTTAGCACACATGATGTTGACTTGAGTGGCAAGAGGAGACTTGAGTGACAACATTAGAAGTGTTATAGGGCTGAGAGGATGGCTCAGTGAACTGCTTGCCTTGTAAGCATGAAGAACTGGGTTCAATCCCCAGAACCCACATAAAAAAGTCAGACACAGAGCTAGAGAGATGACTCAGCGGTAAGGAGTGTACTGTTTTGCAGAGGACCTGCGTTTGGTTCCCAGCACCCACATCAAGCATCGGTCTCTGGGGCTGGAGTTGAGATTGGGTGAAGGAGCATTCCTCACTCATGCAGGAGGATCTGGCAGGCTGCACTGGGTGAGAGCTCACTGTCCCCACCAGCTAGAGCTCCCGAGTGTCTCTGGTTCTTGTGTTTGCTGTGTGGAATGCTGGGCATGAGAGGGCAGAAGAATTGTTTAGTTCAGAGGTCTCAGAATCAAGACGCACACTTAGCTAGATGTGATGACTCGGTACTAGAATCTCAACACTCAAGAAGTTGAGACCAAAGGATCAGATCAGCACAAACCTGAGCCCAGTCTGGACTGTACAGTGAGTTTCAGGCCGGCCTAGGCTACAGAGTGAGACTGTGTCTCAAAAACAGAAGGAAGTAAAATAAAACCAAACAAAGAGTGAGATACATTTGGCTCCAAGGTAGATGTCAAAATCTTGGACTTGGAGATTGTTCCGTAAGACTTTGGGGTCCTGATGCTCAGAGGCACATTTCACACACAGGTGGAGGATGTTGACATTAATTGCATTACAGGCTCAATCTTCACACCTACTTCACCTACACCACTAACACAGCTTCCCATAAAGGTGGGAACCTCCCTACCTCTGGTCATCAACTTTGGACATGGTCATGTGATTGGTTTTGGCCAACAGAAATGTGTGGGGACCATGCCCTTTGTGAGCTCTGTCATGTAGAGGCTTTGTGCTTTTCTTCTAGCCCTCCTGCTCCTCTGCCTCTGCTCAGGCAGGCAGATGTCTAGAGATCCAGTGATATGCTTAAGGTTGCCTTGGAGTCAGTGCTAAATTTAGACTGAAGCCAAGTTCTCCTTTCTCCATCCACTCTTTCAGTCAAATCCTCCCCGACCCTCTGAGCCTCTGGTAGCAGGTTTCTCTGAGAGCACTCAGCAAAACACAGATTTAGAAATTGTAGACAGAAAGTTTAAAAGGGTGCACAGTGTGTTAAAAACTGTATTTGTCCTACCATTGACTACTGAGCTAGTCAGAAAAATAGCTGGTCTTTTAATTGTTTCATAATTTAAATGTGAAGAAAATGGAGCTGGGGTAAGATCTCTATATTTACTCCAATTCCTATAGCAGTGTTTGAAGGAGCTGAACCCTGGTTTTCTCCTTCGCCTCTGAGTCTGTAACTTGGGCTTTGTGGTAAGAAACTCAGACACATGATATAACGGGGTGCTCTATTAAGATTCAGCACAAGTCAGGGGTGGTGGCACATGCCTTTAATCCCAGCACTCGGGAGACAGAGGCAGGAGGAAGGCGGTCGTTGGACTACAGAGTAAGTTCCAGGACAGTCAGGGCTACACAGAGAAACCCTGTCTCAAAAAACAAAGCAAAATAAACAAACAAAAAGATTTAGTATGATTCCAGAAGACACGAGCATCTTACAAATTCAAGGTCATTATTCCCCTCTGGCCCCAGGGGTAAATTTTGACTATCCTTTCAATTTATGCTGAGCAACTGCTAAGGGCACAACAATGAACAAAAACATACACCCTCCTTATGGAGCTGACCGGGAGGGAGGGAAATGCCGTGGAGCTGACCGGGAGGGAAATGCCAAGCATCTACAGTGACCAAACTGGTAAGGTCTGATTCACACACTGACTGGTGCAGCCTCACCCAAACAGCAACTCTTCTTTTTAAAAATATTTTTTATTTCTTCTCTGAAATGTCGTACCTGGATACAATGTATCTTGATCGTATCCACACTCTTCCCCTCCAGCTCCTCCTGGCTACCCCCAGCACATCTCCCTCATGCTTTACTTCTTTCTCTTCTTTACGTGACCCCCTGAGCCTAACCAATGCTTCCCCTCTGTGCATGGGTGTGGGGAATGGACACCCTGCCAGTCCGCCATTCCTCCAAGGAAAAGTGACGCTCCCTCACCCAGCAGCCAGTGGTTCCTCAGTTAGGGATGGGGCTTTGGGAACCCCATCCCCATCCATGCTAGAATTTCAACTGGTTTGATCTTGTGTAAGTCAGCACAGTTGTCACGTGTTTGTGTGTGCCACAGCCATGTCCTGTCCAGAAGACAAGACTCCACTGCTGTCCTTTCCTTCCTCTGACTCTTACATTATTTCCACCCTTTCTTACATGATGTTCCTTGAGCCTGGTCGGTGGGGAGCAGGAAGAGGTTGATTACATGGCCAGTTGAGGACTGGACTCTCAGTCTGTTATTCTCAGCCCTTTGACCTGTTCTCTCTCTCCACTGACCGCTGCCCATTGCAGAGAGAAGCTTCTCTGGCCAACGCTGAGAACAGCCCAGGTCTGTGGGTATAGACATGAACTTTAAAAGACAAGGAGTGCTTCTTAACTTCCCGGTGTGCTGCGGGCTTTGGAGGCCCCAGCAAAGTGCAGGCCTTCTTGTGATGCATTCGTTCACACAGGCAACTGAATTTTGGACGTGTGGGATGGAGTTTGTGCAGCTCTAACAGTTGTTGCTTTGCTCTGGCACCCGGAAGACGTTTTAGGTTCCTTGGTTGCTTGGTTTCCTCCACTCTCTCTGATTAGGTACAAGTTAATTGCTACATATTGCCTAACAACAGAATTTTATTTTGAGCACAATGGTACAGAACCTCTTCCTATCTTTGGATCACACTGATAGGAAAGTGAGTCAGGGCGCTGCACGGGAGGCCTCAGACTTTCTGGAACATCCTGTTTCCCTTGAATTGGCCAGATCTTCAGTGGTTGATACGCAAATACAATCTAACCCGACCTCAGGTGCTAGCTTCATCCAGGATTCAGAATGGAAGGACAGTGCCCTCATTCACTCAGCAAATGCTGATGTGGAGCTTCCTGTGTGAAGACTTCGCACTAAGAGCTGTGGAGAATGGAGAACAACCTTCGTACTTAGGAGACTTCCAGTTCAGGACAAAGTTGGGTGAGTGGGTGTGATGAGAGTGTGTGTGTAAGGAAGAAAGAGACATCAAGCAAGATACTAGGTTCAAGTAACATAACTGCTCATTTCCCCTCAAGTATATGAAAAATCATAATGGCTCAGTGGTGAAGAGTGACTGCTACTCTTCCAGAGGATCTGAGTTCGGTTCCCAGCATCCACACCAGGCAACTCACATCCACCTCTAATCTCAGTTCCAGGGGACCTATCTTCTTCTGGCCTTCATGGATATCTGCATTCATGTGCACAGATACACACAAACATATGTAATTAAAAATAAGCCTTTTTTAAAAATAAAAACCACCTTAATGTACTTTGAAATGCTAACTTAAAGTTCAGCTTTTCTTGGGGCATGTACAATTGCAGAGGAGTAAAGAAAAAGTTCATTCTGAACTGGATTGTGACAACCTAGATTCCAGCTCCCTCCCAGTGTGTGTGTGTGTGTGTGTGTGTGTGTGTGTGTGTTCCTACAGAAATACACTAGCCACTCTGTGCCTCAGTTTCCTAACCTGGAAATTCAGGATGGAAAATAAAAGTACTTGATGTATCCAGGTAAAAGCAGAAAATTCATTCAGTTATCAAGTAGCGCTCGGTTTGGTTTATGCAAACAAAATACCCAGCCTGTTGTCTAAAATGCTGGATCCCACCCAAGAAAGACAGCGAAGCCTTGGCATTAACCTGGCTGCATGGTCAAGGACCACTTTGAAATATGATATGCTACAGACTCTCTTTCCAAAAATGTATGTTTATCTGGAGACTCCAGACCATTAACACCCAAATCAGAACTCTGTTTTTGACATGGCTTTTCGTTATTTTGTTATTAAGGCTCTTTAAATGATACTCATCTTCAAGTGCATATGGCTTGCTTTTGTTGTCTTGGTAACTGTTCGAATTACTTACTGTCTCCTTTAATTAACATTGAAATTATCCACAAGTCACCAAGCAAACTACATTAAGGTCATAGCTTTTAAATAAAAAGGAATCGTGGCAGGGCACATCAGTATGCTCAGTGTGCAACGTAAATTTTTGTGAAAATAGCCTACCTATGTACAATCAATGTATACAACGAAAGCAAAAGGAAAAACAGAAAAGTACTTGGCTGTTATCCATATAGAGCTTCCAAACCTCAGAATCAGAAGAAAGTGTTGCACACTCTATCTACACGCCCCTAATTTCAAAAATACTCCCCTGCAACATGGCAAACATTGCTTTTCTAAAGCTTGTTCATTCACACAGGGTTTATTTTTCAAGGGATATATTCAGCTTACATCTAATGGGATATTCTATATTTGATCATTTCAAAGTGGTGGTACCTTTTATAGCATGTTGACAGACAAAAAAGAATTTAATCAGTGAAATCTGTAGTCATTTTTACAGAGTAACAACTGAATCTTGTGCTGTGTAACATTTGGGATAGGAACTCTCGCTTGCCACACCAAACTCTTCACAGTATGATAACGTACAGATGATATGAATTCCTCAACAAATAGCCAGATGATAACATTCATAAAACAGCCAGTTTCATATTTTATGTCTTCAATATATTAATCCAAGCAATAGTCACATTTTTTAATTCTATTACTTTTTTGAGGTTTCCAATAAAAGATTTTGCTGACATGATAGCTCAGCAACTTTTGAACTACAGTTGTCTGGAACAGACACATATGTTGTCTTATTCACTCAGGCTAATTATGACAGAGATGCACACTTGAAGAGAGTAAACCTTATGTTTTCCTTTTAAGACTATAAAAGTAAGTAAAAAGCAGAGTCCATGCATTATATTTACAGGGGCTGATGAGATGGCTTGGTAAGTAAAGTGTTCTATACAATTATGATCGCCTGAGCACATGTGAGAAAGCTACATGCAATGATGTATGTCTGTGACCCCAGAGACAGAGACAGGGACAGAGATAGGTGAACTCCTGAGGCTGGTTTGTTAGCCAGTCTAGCTGACGTGGTAAGCTCCAGTCTCAGTGAGAGACCCTGCCTCAAGAAATAGGGAGGAGAATGATAGAGGAGGATACTGATCCTCAGCCTTTAGGTGCCACATATGTACTCATAGATGAGTGAGCCTGCACACACACACACACACACACACACACACACACACACACACGACATATCTAACAGCTGAATATAGCAGTATTCCTGTAACCTCTGAACTTGGGAGATGAAGGCCGGAAGATCAGTAGTTCAAGGCTAACCTCAGTTATATAGAAAGTTGGAGGCCAGAGTGGACTACATGAGACCCCATTTTAAAAGATAAACAAAATGAAATGAATGGGAAGTATTTTCTAAAACTTTTCTTTTTAAACCTTGTTTTCCCAAAACTTTCTTTAGTAGTGGCAAATGTTATTAACTAGGCTAGATTTCCTTGCCCAGAGCAGAGTAAGGTTGTATCTAACAATCAGATCTCATCTAGAATTCTCTGTCACAAGTGGCAGTGACTGGGGTTAGTTGTGAATGTTGATGCTAGCTGGAGACATGATGACCCCATAGGTCCTGATGTGGTGATGATGCTCTACTCTCACACCTTGATAGCTCTTCCAAACTAAAACTATGATAAAAAAAAAACACCTCAGAAATAAATTATACCATACATGAACTGTTCTTAACAGATATCTAAGACATTCCAGTCAATAGATAAGGAACACACATGGACCATTTCCTAAAATTGACCATATGATAAGACACAAAGGGATCTTAACAAATATATAACAAAATGAAGTCATTCCCTACATTTATCGTAATATCATAGTGCAAAAACAAAAAATAAACAGCAATAGCAAGAAAAACCTCAGGAACAACAGAATCACCTGGGAAGAGTCTCGGTGAGGAATTATCTAGATCAGGTTGACCTGACTGTGGGGGTGCTGTCTTGACTATTAGTTGGTACCAGCCTACTGTCGGTGGCACCATTCCCTAGGCAAGTGGTCCTGAGCTGTACAGCAAAGCTATCGAAGCATAAGCCTGCCTACTGGGTAGCAGCAGCAACCTTCATGGTTCCTGCCCTACTTTCTTTGACTGTGGAGTGAGTCCCTTCATCAGAAGTAATGCTGAATTGAATAGCAAGCAGGTCTGCCTTCAAGTTCCTACCTGGACTTCCCTCAATGATGAATTGTGACCTGAAATTATAAGCCAAATAAACTTTTTACTCTTTTATGCTGTTTTTGATTAGGGTATTTTAAAATCAAGCAACAAGAATATAATTAGAACAATTGGGTTAAGACATATCAGTAGGTTCAGTTCACAGCCAATCTATAATTAGATTACAACTGTTATAAATATTATTATAAAGTTCATCAATCGGTGTCTTACTTAACGTTTAGCAGCCGTTATTGATTATTGGTTGGCTATATTATTTCAGTAGAGGAGAGAATAGTGATTTTTCTAAGTGTATTGATCTTTCTAGTTTGATTTGTGCGGACTCATCTCTAAGACAGAGGTTTCTCCCAACAGCTGGCCGTTTTTCAAAGTATAGGCCTCATCCCTTCTACTCCATTTTAAGGGCATTTCTCTCTCCTAAGGGGCTTTGTGTGTTTCCAGTCACTAGACACTACACATTATTCTGTAGTAAACATAAGTATCACTTCATGATTCTGCCAGTGTATCTTTGAGACATATTTCTACAGGTAAGTTGAGGTCTGAGGGTTAAATGCAAAATTCTGTAGGTATTGTCAATTTCCCTCTATAGCGATTTCCTCGCTCCTCCTGCACAGCAATTTTAAAGTGCCCATGTTTTAGTTTTGCTAACAGAGTTTATTTCGAGAATTCTGGAGGTTCAGGGGGCAGTGCATGTGCATGTATGTGCAAGTGAGGTGAATGCCAGGTGTCTCCTTCCCTTATGCCTTACCGTACCTTTTTTGAGACAGGGTCTCTCACCGACCAGTTATCTAGACTGGCTGAGCCGGGAGCTCTGGCTTCGTCTTGTCTCCACACACCTGTGCTCTGTGTGTGTGTGTGTGTGTGTGTGTGTACGTGCACACACACACGGGGGAGGCACTTTATGCTTACACACACATGACCCCATGGAGGCCAGAAGGGGACACTCGATCGATCCCCTGTGGCTGGAGTCACCAGTGGTTGTGAGCTGCCCTGTGCATGCTGGGAATCAAGCTTGGGTCCTCTGGAAGAGCAGCCAGTGCTCTTAACCACTAAGCCATCTCTCCAGCCCCCAACATGCTAGGAATCAGGATGCCTGTCGGCAAGCTTGTGTGGCTGGGCCCTGTACTGAGTGGGCCTTCTTTTCACCTTGAATTTTGTTTAGAATTTTGTCAGTCTTCTAACTTGAATTCACAGTTACCTTGTTATGAGTAAGCCAGCATTTGCAGGATTTTGATAAGACCTTTTCATTCCTTTTTCAGTGACCTGATAATTCCTTTTGTCCGCCTTCTGTTCAGCTGTTGCTTTCCTTGTTCATTTTCAGAACTCCTTACCAGCCAGGAATATTAGCCTGCTCTGCAGGAAGCTGCAATGGCTTTCTTGAATTAGTCTGTTTTTCTTTACTTTCCATTGTTGTTATTTTATTGTTTTTCTTTGTCTTGTGATGCCTAAAGCTCTGTGTTGGTTTTACAGTGATCAGCTTTATCCGAGTTCTTTCTTATTGTGGCTTGACCTTCCCTTGGAGATTTAAAAGAAACTCACCCAGATTTTTTTTTCTAATACTCACGAAGTTTTGTTTTTGATGTCTAGATTTGTGATTAATTTGGATTATATCCTCATATATATTATAAGGAAATAGCTCAATTTTTCATCTTCCTGTATGGCTGCCCAGTTACCTGTACACACAAAAGCCTTTTCCACTTACAAATTTCAAATCTACCATGATCATATGGAAAAGTTATGTTATGATATACTTGTGTCTTTTTCTAGATTTTCTAGCTGATTCCATTGGTCTAGGGAGACAGTTCTCCGCGTCTGCCATGTGGATCCTGAGAATCGAACTCATGCCATAAGGCGTGGCAGTGGGTACTTTTCCTCACCGAGCTATGTCACCAGCCACAAGTTTAAATCACTACGGAGGCAGTCACCATGCAAGCTTTGTTCCGGATAGGAGGAAGAGCTCTGCTCTTCTCCACTAAGCAACATGCAGGCTTTGGGTTGAGACACTGCATACTTCTCATGTTAAGAAAGGTTTCTCAACTCTTGGGTTTTAGTGCGGATGAGTGATAAATTTTGTCAAGTATGTTTTTTCGAACATTATTGAAAATAATCATACGCCTTTTCTTCTAAGCGCTGTTCATGTAATGAATTATATTAAGTCATGCCAAGAGTTAGCAGTTCTATGGAAACAGCCACTTCTGAGTATAAATCCCCTTATCTTTGTCTGGCAGCGAGAGAAAGTTGGAAGGAGGAGACATTTTTTAGCTGTTCAGTATCAGCAATCACTCCGATTCTTAGATAAGTTTCTGGCTTACTTCTTGATGTGTAAGCAAAGAAAACCGTGGGGCTAAGTGTGAGTCCACTTTATGACTGTGGGTAAAACACCATGTCCCCGCTGCCTCCTCCGCTCTCTCCTTGGCACACGCACAGTCAGATTTAACTTTTCAAAAGTAGGGGCTTAAGAGCTCCCTATCTTAGGAGACCTATAACAATTTAAACTGTCCCTGCCAGGGTGCAGTGCACTCTGAGGCCTGTTTCTCACCAGATAGCACAGACCCAGAGTACACGGGCAGATCCAAATTAGATGCAGACGTGTTGGAGCTTGGGAACGCCATCCAATTCCAGAAGTGAGAGATCAGCTTTATTAACCAGCCACCCACCCTCTCAGGAAGAAGGCAGCAATCAAAACCAGACCTTCCTAGCATTGTAAATTTGATTCCTGTCAGCAAGGGCAACTATTCTCTGAGAAAGCTTACTTGTTATTATTATTTTCCCAGTCCCTAATGCCACACTGGAGAACTGTGTCATACAAGATCCCTCGAGTTCGTCCCTCAGGTAAGAAACTAAAAGTGAAAGTCTTGCAGGCTATCATCTAATGGGGTACCCATCTTCACTGATCACCCCGGGAAACCTGGAAGAAGAATGGGTGTTCCCGTGTGGACACTCTGTCCCTCATTGCTGAGCTCTGCAGAAAACCTAATCAGGTGGGTCCTGTTGACATTAAGCCTCGTCCTTTATTCCCTGCACAG
Source organism: Peromyscus californicus insignis (assembly GCF_007827085.1). Taxonomy (NCBI): domain Eukaryota; kingdom Metazoa; phylum Chordata; class Mammalia; order Rodentia; family Cricetidae; genus Peromyscus; species Peromyscus californicus. The sequence continues at coordinate 76,299,606 of NW_026294606.1, read as the reverse complement.
AGCGGTGACTGAATGGACCTACACATCTTACACATTTCCCTTATTCAGAGCGTGGAAAAAGTATGGAATTAATTAAGGTGGCTTTAGAAAGTGGGAAAGCAGCTTTGCAAATACCCTGTGTTTATGAGCATACACAGCTCACACGCTCACATGGACACACCCCCATGAATCATACATTAAGAAGAGGTGACATCAAACCATGGCCAGCCTGGAAGTTCTCACATCGATTGTCAAAATGAAGCCCTTCCTTTTAGTTGGGCGCTTTTGTTTCTTAGGCACGGGAAGTCCTCAAAGATATTTTAGCTTATCCCCCCTCACCCTGCCCTTGGAGTAGGACAGGAGAACAGAAGACAAAGCTAGCAGAGTCTTATCAATCGATGTGTCCCTAATTGGCTTTCTCGGGGCAGGAGACTTCCCTCTCTCACCTGTATCCTGATATCTACCACCTGCACTTCGACCATCTCCATCAGAATCTCCACCACCTTCATCAGAGCCTCGACTATCTCCATGATTACCTCCATCAGTTTCTCATTTCCTTCAGTACCCCCACCGCCTCCATCTTGCCATCTGCCATCTGCTCTTCCACCATGAACATCAGAACCTCCATCCCCTCTACCAGGACCATGGCTATGATCATGATCATTTCTATCAGCACCTCAGTCATCTCCATAAGTACCTCTACCACCTCCATCAGTCCTTTGACAGCCTCAATAACTCCTCTGCTTCTATCAGGACTCCTCCCATCTCCCCCAGTACTTCCGCCATGTCCATCAGGACCTCGACCTCCACAACCTATACTACGCTCTCATCCTTTCCCTTATACCTGTGTCGAAAGCAAATACAGTGACCTGGGCACTAGGACTGAGTTAGTGACCTGGAGGTCCGGATTGTCAGAAGTAATGCAACTACTACCGTACATCAATGATATTACTGATATTACTCTCATTTCCAGGGCCACAGAGATATTTTAAGTCTAAATAATAACCAAAATAATTCCTGGGCTCCAGGCCCTAGGGCCTGGGAGAGCTCTCAGATCCCTTCTACACGCACACCCTTTGCTTTTACTGTCTATTTATATTATCCTCAACACAAATCCTTCATCTTACCATTCGAGCCCACTTCCTCGTATCATGTCTTCTTTGGAGGAAATGGAGCCCAGCTGGTTACCCTGTTCTTTACAGTGATCTCTACAATTAAAGACATTTTCCTGCAGACTAGAGAACAGGGCTTCAAGCCTGTCTTCCAGCCTTCTAGCCTCCCACCAATACCCTCCAACGACAGGGACACGTGTTGCTTCTCCACATTGTCCTAAGCATGCCAGTGTTTCTGACCTTGAACTCTAAAATTTCTGTCTTTCACAATCTTGGCTGGGAAGGAGACCAAAGGGGTTGCAGGAGAAATTCAAGGGATGAAAGCATGTGCCCCCCTCCTCTCTAAGAAGTGCCCAGGCAGATGTGCTTCGTGACAGAGCTGTGGCGTTATGGTGCTCTTCCTAAAGATAAATCAAGCTCACTCTGGTCTATGGGGTGCTTTGGTCCCCAACCATTCTCTAATCCTTTGTGTGACTCCACATCCCCATGTCCATACCCCTACTTTGTTCCCACCCCTAATCCGTTTTTTTTTTTTCTTTGTCTTGCTGTCAAAGAAGCCGTGGGCCAGGATGGGCACCAGGAAAGACTACACTCACTCACTTCTGGATTGGGCACCAAACTTCAAGGGATCACCAAGGAATCCCCTGAGACTGGCCCTCCCTCTGGCAATGTTTCTGTCTCTGGCATTGATATAATCCCTGAGCTGAAACGTCCCCACAAAGGATAAGCCCTTTTTAAACACAGAGCAGATGGAACATTTCTTCAAGCCTGGCTGGCTGGAGCCTCAGGTTCAGCTGTGGCTTCAGACTTCATCCTCCTGAGCATCACCAAGGAGCTAAAGCAAATGCCTCTTCTTCCTGGCCTGTGTTCCTTCTTTCTGGCCTTGGTACCCCCGATCACATCATCCTCTCAGTGTCACACACAGAGTCCAGCTGGGAAAGGCCAGTTCTCAGAGGACATAGGAAGCAGGCCCATTGGTAAGAGAGCAGCCACAGGCCTATGGCCCAGAGGGAAAGTGAGAGTCTCCTGAGGATTCCGTCCAAATGGAGTAAGGTTTGGGATTATGTCTATTTAAAGATTTGATTTGAGAGCAGTGAGCCTTTGGGACTAAGAAGAAGAGAGAGCTTCCACGTGACTCTCATCTAGTACTTGACACTCACTAGCTGTGAGACCTCTGCCCGCTGCTTAACTGTCATGTGCCTCAGTTTACTCATCTATGAAATGGGGTCAATAACAAGACTTACTCATGCTGTGGTGATAAATAGTAAGGGAGTTAATATATATCAAGTACTTTGGGCAGTGCCTAGGAAAATATTACGCAAGTAAATATATCAACTTTGGACCACAGCACATTTTGCTGATCCATTTTCGACCCTTAGAACTTAATTTCTCATATTGTTTTTGGGAAAGATGCGTTAGTTTCTTTTTTATTGCTGGGACCAGTCTGACGAGAAGCACTAAAGCAATGGAGGACTGGTTCCAGCTCACGTGTCATGGTTCGTCATGGTGGGAGGCACAGTGACCGTAGCGGCAGGAGCTCGAGGCAGCTCGTCACAGAGATGAAGGCTGGCGCTCGGCTCCTTTTCTACTTTGTATTCATTCTAGGACTCCAACACATGGAAGAGTACCACCCACATTAGGGGTGAGTCTTCCTACTTCAATTCATCCAGTCCAGAAACTCCCTCAAAGACACTTCCAGAGGTTTATCTCTTTGATTATTCTGCATCCTCTCAAGTTGATGATCAATATTAATCATCACACCAAGTCTTAGGATGCACACACAGACACACACACACACACACACACACACACACACACACACACACACACATACACACACACACACATAATAGAAGAGAGGTAGAAATGAAGACACTAAATAAACAGAATGCAGGGGAAATGTAAAGATTCCAGTAGAGCTCCTTCCGGTATGTAATATGAACAGAGGCATCTTGATGGACAGGGCAGGTGATTTTTGCCTTCATCTGAGTTCAGACCCTGCTGTTGCCCCCAGTATTATACAGGGCTTCAAACCGTGCACAGTCGGTGTTTACAGAATGTCCTCATGACTGGCAGCCTCCCATCTTGTCCCCAGTTGCTTTTTGAGTGGTTTCCACTTCAGATATGAGTGCTCTGCTGTAATGAGCATGTGGGTTGGGAGAGGAGGAAGCCGTCCCAGCTGCTTCAGTGTTCAGCCTCCGGAAGGCTCCCTTCAGCTCTGCCACAGCTCTTCTGTCTCCACTCCTGTTCCTTCCACTTCCTGTTCTTCACACAGTAGCCAAGTCATCTGTCACCAAGCCATTCACAGCCGATCACCTCACTACTTAAAACCCTTAGACATTCCCCAACATTATGAGGGTAAAGTCCCCATTAAACAACAACAGCAAAAACCTGCTTATTTCCAAGTAGAGTTAACCCTTTGAGTTTTGGGTTGTGGGTTTTTTTTCAAGACTTACTTATTTTATGTGTATGGGTGTTTTTCCTGTATATATATGTGTATCCCATGTGTGCTTGGTGCCCACAGAGTTCAGAGGAAGGCATTGGATTCAATGGAACTAAAATTAGGAATGGTTGTGATCTACCATGAGGGTGCTGGGAACCAAACCCAGGTCACCTCTGCAAGAGCAGCAAATGTCTTACCTACTGAGCCTTCCCTCCAGCTCCAAGTCCCCAAATTTTATGGAATTCGGTGATTTTTACCTGTCAATGTCACTGGCTGATACCCTTCCTCTCCAGCCTTCCACGTGCCTTGTCCTGTCTACTTGGCATTTTCCATATTGTTCCTTCTGCCCAGACAACTTTTTCTCTTCCTACCCAACCCCCACTCACTTAAATGTCTGTTTTACAGGGACACTTACTCATATCAGTCACCTGTCTAGATCAAGTCTCCTGCTTGATGCTATCAAGGGACTCTGGACATCTCCATCAGCACACCGTAATGAGCAATAGATGTAATGACTTTATCTTCTTCGCTGGTGAAGGAAGGCCACAGCTAGCTTCATTGGTTGTCACAGAGCTACTAGGTGCCCTAACCACTGATAAATGAACGTTGGATGGATGGATAGATGGATGGATGGATGGATGGATAAATGAATGAAAGGGTATGTCGCACGATCCAAAACCATTCTCATGTTTACCTCTCAAGGTTGAGGCTGAGAAAACCCAGTAACTTCAGACCTGAGTCCTCCAATTAGCTAGTGAAGTCAACCATGTGCTAGGCATGACTAATATGTCCCTTACCTGTTGGCCTGTGACCACATAGTCTATCTTGCCCTATCAGGAGCCATCTTAGGGTTCACAAAAGGGAAATGGAATGGATGCCTCAGCAAACCAAAGAGCCAAACCATGCTCTCATGGCTCCTCCTATTTGCAGCCCCTTGAGAGGCACCCCCAATGCTGTCTTGATGTTTCCTGTCTCTCTAGAGAGTATGTCTTCACAGAAAAGAGCTGGTGTCAAGACCTCATGGACTACAAGGAGAAAGCCCAAGCTGGTTAGAATTGGAGTGTTCTGTTAACCACACACTAAGTCATCAAAAGCAAAGTCAAATACTAACTATTGTGACCACTTGGAGTGACATGAAATACCTTCACTTGGGGAGGTGGCCGGCCCAGGGCTGGGCTCTGGAGAACTCAGCACCTGACCCCTGTGGCATCTTGTTTTGACCTTTCATCTGGATGGTGACAGGTAAATATATTCAAATCATACCTCGTGCCGGTGACTTTGGGTCCAGAGCTTCACTGCAGCCTACAGAAACTGAGATTGGAATTTGCATCCTTTGGAACTGGCAGCTTCTGTCCTGATGTCTGTCTCTGTGCCAGTATCATTTATGCTGCAGTGATAAAACACTCTGACAAGAAGCTCCTGAGGGCAGAAGGGGTTGCTTTAGCTCGCAATTCCGAGGTTGCAGCCCACTGTAGCAGGGAAGTCGAGGCAGCAGGAACTTAAAGCAGCTAGTCACATCACATCCACAGCCAAGAGCAGAGAGAAGCGAGTGTGTGTGTGTGTGCGTGTGCGTGTGCGTGTGCGTGCGCGCCCTTACCGCTTGGTTAGTTTCTGCTACTCTTACACAGTTGAGTGGTATGTCTTCCCACATCAGGGGACACCATCAAGATAGTCGTCCACAGATGTGCTCACAGGTTAACATGATCCCTCGCTGAGGTTCTCTTCCCAGGTCGTTCTAGATAATTTCACATTGACAATGAAAACTGTCCATCACCGTCTCCCGTTCCATAGGTGAAAGTGAACGGCCGGTGGTGATGGTGCCATGATGTTCTCCCCCGAATTTGAGTCAGCGCTTAGAAGGTTGAGCACTTGGCAAGCCAGTCTCTAAAATTTCAGATGTTGCAGCAAAGACCAAGGATCACGTGGTGCTCCTGAGGCTTGGTCCTCTGCCACCAGCAGGACACCCAGGGTACATTCTCCCACTCTCCATCCTTACTGCCACCCTGTTGAACTTGTGATTTGCTTCCCATGGATGTAAATGTACTCTGTCTCCTGTGAGAGTCCTGAGCAAAGGCGTCTTCCCATCCAAGAGCTTCCCAAGAGCTCAGTGGGAAATCTCATTTTGAGAACGTCCGTGCTTTCCACCCAAATGAAATGCCCCACATACCTCACGTGAGAACGCCATGAGAATCAAAGGGACAGGCAGGTGCGTTTTCTGCCTCTGAGTTCTGTTTTGACTGAACCAAAAGGAAAAGATTATGAGAAACTTGCTGTGGGGCTAAATTATGTGGAACAATCTGGAATCAAAATGCACGTGATGCAATCTCCCTGCTTCTTCGTGAACTTTCTCCATCTTCAGTCAGGCTTCTCTTGATGCCCTTGAGCACCGCAGAAACAAAAAGGCCTTCCAAAGCAGGAGTGAACACATCATTTAGGGAAAACTATAAAGGCGTTCATTAATCTATAACTGAAATATTGGGTTTTTTTCTTGCATGGTAGGAATAGGAATTTTCAACTAAGTGAAATATTTGGATAACCTGAGCATTCTTTTCCTAGACCCTTTTAGACAGGGAGGAGCCCGTACATCTACAGGGAGCACAGTGTACATAGAGCACAGGCTGAGTGAAACAATTGATTTCTTCAAGGCCGAGGATCCTATCTCAGTACTGACTACAGAAAATCAATTTGTAACTTTAGCCGCCCGACACGCCAGATTCTTACAGAGCTTGAAGAGCTCCGTTTTTTCTATTTTCTCCATAAAATCTCTCTCATCTTTTGGAATGAGGTTTCCCCAAATCTAATATCTCTCGCTCCCGAAACAGCCCCCTCGCAATGACGATTTGTTCCGATCCACTGCACTTTCTGGCGGGGATGTGATTAGGATCAGTGGAGCAACGGTCACTAAGAATGAATGGCAGCTGTTCTCCAGGCAACTCTGAGAAAGTTTTCAAACCCAGATAAGAATTTAATACAGGAATTTTTTTTTTCAGCCTAATCAAATTTAGATGTCCTGGCACTGGCTGGAATTTGTGCTGTGGATTGTAACTTGCAGGTGGCTTACAAATGAGGAGAGCATTTCTGAAACAGGAAAGACTTTCGTTTTCGTTGGTTGGTTTGTTTCTATTGATAATAAAAAAAATTCTATTGATGATGATGATGATGATGATGATGATGATGATGATATAAAAACCACTGTATTTGCCGGGCGGTGGTGGCGCACGCCTTTAATCCCAGCACTCGGGAGGCAGAGCCAGGCGGATCTCTGTGAGTTCGAGGCCAGCCTGGTCTCCAAAGCCAGTTCCAGGAAAGGCGCAAAGCTACACAGAGAAACCCTGTCTTGAAAAAAACCAAAAAAAAAAAAAAAAAAAAAACCCACTGTATTTACTCCCATTATCTGTGGGGGAGAAAGTTGGCAAGTGAACTTTTTGTGTTGACACGGCTTTGAGGGAGGATGATAGGTTGTCATCAGTGAGCCGCTGGCTGGACTGGAGGGCTTCATATGGCGTTATATATGCCTGGAAGACTGTCAGGGAGGTCAGGAAGAGCCACCCTCGATGGACCCTCCCCTCCATTGATACTCGGGTCTCTCGCCACAGTCCATCAGGCAGGAGCTGGATTTTCTCATGTGGCAGGTCAGGACTGCAAGAAACAAATTAAAACCTGCCTGGCTTTTGCAATCTGGGCCTCGAGGATGGAGAGATGGCTCAGGGGTTAGGAGTACACACTGCTCTTGCAAAGGACCCACGTTTCGTTCCCCACATCCAGACTACCTAGAACTCCAGCTTCAGGGGGTCCAGTGCTCTCTTCTGGCCTGTGTGGGCACTGGCACCCACAGGCACATACTACCATAAAGACGTACATACATATACATAATTAAAAATAAAATAAATCTTTAAAACATAATTGGGGCCTGAACACCGCCACAGTTTCACTTCCATTTATACTATTGAGTCTTAAAGCCTGCTCAGATACAAGAGTAGGAAACAGGCTGTGCCTCCCAGAGGGGTAGAAAGACATGCAGAGCACACACCACTTTACCCTGCCCCCAGCAGGCTGTGGACAAGACATCCAGACTGAGAATCAACGCTATCCTCAGGTAACCCATAAACAGCATCCAAAGAGCCTTCCTGCAGTGAAGACCCCAGACAGATGGCTTTCCCTCCATCTCTGCTTTCGCCAGGGTTATTCAAAACAGCTCTCCTATTTGGCAGGAAAATTCAGAGAGCAACCTCAAAATTACAATGTATAGAAAGGAACTCCGTGTTTGATTGCCTCATATTCCTTTTCCCTTGGGGTGAAACACTCGAAGAGATAGTTATTTGTCTTTCCATCTCACTTCCTTAATTGCGTTCAGGATGCTCACAAAGTCCCCTGAGAAGGAAAATCCGGTTTCTGTATGTACGTGTGGAGGGTTCGGGCTGAGACTGCCTTTTACTCTCCTGCTGGGATGATTACCTTTACCTTCAAGCCAGTTTTCCATTGTGGATACAAAGAGGAAGGAACCAACCTATAATTTGTAGCCCTTCCCACCCAGAGTTGGAGGGCCTCCTGATCTGTTATTGCTCTGTCAACTAGTTGCCAAGCCAGGGACTGCAAGGGCTTGAGTTACAATCTAACTTTAATACTTCCTCACTCATTCTTGGACATATTTCCAATATCTGTGACTATAATATCAGCTGTGAGTGACCGGAAACTTCTTTTCTATTCTGGGTAAGTCCCAGCCTATCGAGGAAAATCTCAGATGAGATCACTGAAGTAGAGGCCGGGTCCTATTTTTATTCTGCATTACATTATTATTGGGTCCCCACAACTGAGGTCTCCAGACACTTGTTTCCATCATGTCCTGAACACATGCTGGACCTCAAGGCCCAGCAGAGCCATGAATTAATCATATTTCAAAAAGATTGGTATCTCCATGGTAACTTCCTGATAGCTTTAAGTGTTTCTAGGTGATTACATTCTTGACCAAAAAAAGAGGTGGAGTGAGGGTGGTAGGCATAAAGGAGAAAAAAAAAGGAGGAAGTAACTTTGGGCCTAAATCATGCAGGTCCATTGTTCTTAGAAAATGCGCTCTTGGTACAATGGGTAAAGTACTTGCTATGCAAGTGTGAGGACCTGAATTTGAATCCCCAGGACCCATGTGAAGACAGGCACTGTAGAACACCTCTGTATCCCAGCACTCCTGTAGTGAGAGGAGAGGTAGAGGAAGAGAAGCCCCAGAAGCCAGCCTACCCGGGATGTATAACGGTGGACAACAAAGAGATCCTGACTCAAACAAGATGGAAGGCAAGGACTGACACCGAGATTGACCTCTGACCTCCACATGTACCATGACATGTGCACACCCGTACTCACAGCTATCTCACCCTCCCTCCCTCTCTCCCTCCTTCTCTCTCTCTCTCTCTCTCTCTCTCTCTCTCTCTCTCTCTCTCTCTCTCTCTCTCTCTCACACACACACACACACACACACACACACACACAGAGAGAGAGAGAGAGAGAGAGAGAGAGAGAGAGAGAGAGAGAGAGAGAGAGAGCAGAAAGTGCATTAGAATGAACCATCTCTGAAATGTGAATACAATGTTAAAGCAAAATATGTCACTTGGTTTATAAAATTCAAAGGAACTCATGTCAGGAACACAATATTGCAGAAGCAAATCTGCGTGTTTAGATTCCACAAATGAGCAATCAAACTTGGGTGTGACTCATCACTGGTGGGTTCTGCAATGATCTCTACGGTCACTGTAGTGTTTCTAAGAGGTAGAGAGACAGGGCTTTGACCCCAGGAGGAGTGATTTGTATGGAGTGTAATGATAACAGCCTCAGAGGTGATATGGAAATAATGCCGTGTTGACACTTACTTAGCAGCCAGCTCCTACCCTGTCACAGCCATGGGCTTTCTAACTCGCCCTCGCCAACTCCCTCTGTGTTCTCTGTGGTGTTTGCTTCCTGGGATAACCGTCAATATTTAAAGAGTGATCTACCAGCTTATCTGGGCTAACTCACTGGATTCTTGCAACACCATTTTACAGACTGAGCTTAAAGGTGTTAAGTAGATTTTCTAGTCAGACCTAGGTGCAAGTGGAAGATGTAACAAGATGGTTCCAGCAGTCTTGTGTCCTGGTTCCCACAACTGCCTGTTGTCCTATCACATACTATGTGAACAGTGGAATGTGGCAGTGGTGATGTGGAGAGATCTGTTCAACTGGCCTGTGGGGGTGAGCTGCCTTGGGAGCCAATCTGCTGGTCCTGATGAGCCCTTGGATGGCTGTAATCTGGGCTCACATCTTGACTGCCTCTTCCTGAGAGACTCTGCAAATATCACTTTGAAAATGATTGTTCTGGGGGCAATTCATTGCCCGTCAATAGATCATCAACACAGATCAGCTTGAGTGTACTTATGGTAAGTAGTGTCTACACATAGTGGCCATGCTGCATTAGATGTCCTACATTAAGCCTTCTCTTTACTTTTAGCTGGTTTTTCACTCACTAATAACCCCCTTAGGTATAATCTCTCATTGCCACGAGAAATAAAATGGATCATTTTGGAGGTAGGATGGTAACTATTGATTCTTCCCTTGCCTCACTAGTCAAGTGTGCTCCATCAAGACTGAGTGTCTGGCATCTGATGCTGTTCCAGCCTGGAGGAGCTTGTTATCTACCTAGAGCATAATGCCATCATCAATGTAAAGGGACAATACCCAGGGTGTAGAGAAACAAGCTGAAGAGAGTAACAGGCAAGGGTATCCATGGCAGCAGAAGCAGTGTGCGCTTGAGGGAAAGTGGGTACCAACTGGACACTGAGCAGTGAATGGCATCTAACATGCATCATCAAGAGAGAGGGGAGAGAGAAAGGAACAGTGGCAAGAGTTGGCAACGGAGTCAGCAAAGACAGAAGCAAAACTCAGAGCAAAGAATGTACTGCAATAGTGGCATGACTGAGCAGAGACCAGTCCTTCTGGGGCAGCAGGTTCCTGCAGAAGGTCTGCAGGAAGCAAGGAACTTGTTTCTATGGCCGGCACCATGATTTCTAGAGCAGCGGCTAGGCTCTGCCCTGTGCCTGCTCCTTCACATCCTACCACACCTGATGAGGGTCACTTGGCTTCCTAGACTCCCGGTTTCCTCAACTATGATCTCACTTTCTCACCGGGCTGTAATGAGGAACTTCTGCTCATGAATGAATGTGTTCTGAGCACCAACTCTGCCTGGCCCTGTCCTGTGCTCCTGGGGGTGTATCTGCCAATAAAAGCATCCCAACATGTCACCTGGGAAGATGGTTGTCAGTCAAATGCCTGTCCCCAGAGCACAGAGCTGAGTTCAGATTCCCAGAAACCACATTTAAAAAAGAAGACACAGCAACTTGGTCTGTAACTCAAGCATAAGGAGGCAAGTGGATCCTCAGCGCTCACGGGCCAGCCTGTTTAGTCCATCCGTGAGCTCTGGGTTCAGTGAAGGCAGCCCTGTCCCAAAAAATAAAGCTAAGAATAATAGTGGAAGACACTTGAGGTAGGCCTTTGACCTCCACACACATGTGCTTGCATATCTACATTCTCTCACACACACAAATTTTAAAACATACCGACACACCTCTGGAGTACTCACAAATATTGCTGTTTATCATGCCAAACCAGTATTTGGAATGTTTAATGAACTTGAACTGTTCTTAGAATTAAATGGAGATTGGGGCTATATAATAGAGAATGTTCACAATACACATTTTCTGAATGAGTTAAATTGTCTTTTTCTTACCTGAGACACTCAATATGAGGAACCAATTAAATCACCAAATCTTTTTGTATGAAAATGTGCATCTTGGCATTGTTTATAATAGCAAAATATGCCAACTATATAATGTCCATAAACTAATAAATACATTAAAAACTGTAGTATAGCCATATAGTGGAATATTACTCGGTCATAAAAAAGAAATTACATACAGATACATCTTGAAAACATAACGCTAAGTGAAAGAAGCCAGCCAAAACAAAGCAGAAAAGTATCCTACATTGTATGATTCTGTTTATAGGAAATGCCATGAATAGGCCAATTCACACAGACAAGCATAGTTCTTTCATTGCCTAGAGCTGGGAAAGGGGGCTGTCGGGAGAAAGATGGGATCGTTATGAATAAGCATAGCATTTTATTTGGAAGTGAGCAAAATGTTCAAAAACTGATAGAAGGTCAGCAAGATAGCTCAGAAGGTACAGATACTTGTAAGCAAGGCTAATGACCTGAGTTCTGTCCCTAGAACCCACTCATTAGAAGTTGAGAACCATCTCCAAAAAGTTGTCTTCATTTCCACACGCATGCCATGGCACGTATATAGACACACACACACACACACACACACACACACACACACACACACACACACACACACACGGTCACTAAATAAATGAATATAATTGATAAGAGATGAGTGAATCCCAGCTCTGTGAATAAGTTAAAAAAAACCATTGAACTGAGCATTTTTATGGCTAGGGGCAGCATTCTGAGGTGCATCCACTATCTCTCAAAGCAGACCACCAGAAAACATTATACTTCCTCACAAAGCAGAGGCTACAAAGTCTGAGCAATGAGACACACAGGGTAATCAAAAGTGAAGCAGTCAGCACAGACAGAAGAGGGTGCTTCAGAAGCCTTCCTACCTGAGACACGACACTGTAACACATTGCTGTCTTATTTTTATTCAAAGAACTTCCTGCTCTAAGCATGAATGACTCTTCAACCTCTATCACCTTCTCATTCCAAAGCTCTGTCCCGAATAGAACATACTAGTACACCTCTGCCAAGGTCCTAAACTCAGTTCTCTAAGCAATGTCACTTTTGAAAATACATCATCCCTGTTCAGGCATGATGCAGAGAACATGTGTGTCTGAGAACCTGAGACCACAGGGTGGGAGGATGGGGTAGAGGTGGTGTGTCCCAGGGAGACCGCTGTGTAGAGACAGGGACATCCTGCATGGATTTAACCCAGCAATAGGCTTTCTGTATATGAACTTTTGTCTGAGAAACTTAAACATGGATGTATTCTCTGAAGTCCACCCTTCCTTTCTTCCTCCCTCCTTTCCTCCTTCCTCTCCTCCAGCATCTCTCATTACCATTCTCACTCCCTCCTTCCTCCCTCTATCTCTTTTTTTCTTTCCTTTATTCTTCTTATTATTTATTATTCTCTACTAATAAAAGCAGTCAGCACTGTCCACTCTGCCCCTCAGATTCCTTCAACTGTTAAGACAGGAGGTAGGGGAGTAGCCAAGAGTTGAAAAGACTTACCCAAGTGACTCTTACTTGTCATCCCAGTACTTGGGGGAGGAGGCAGGAGGATTGCCGTGACTTTGAGGCCAGTCAGCTATAGAGCAAGACCATGTCTCAGCAAAACAGGTAAAAGAAAGAGGAAAGAGGAGGAAGAAGGGGAGAGGAGAAAGAGGAGAGAAAGAAGGAGGAGGGGAGGGAGAAAATATGAATATATGTGGTCAAGAACATGCTGCAAAAAGCTACAAGCGTTTCCAACCCGTGAGGATTCCCTTGGGTGTTTTGTGCCAAGTCCAGGGTGAACTTTCCACTCTGCACTGAAGCATCTGCTAGACAAAGGGAGGCATCTGACCTGGAAGTGAAAATGTCACACTCAGAAATCAGGTGATATTCTTGCCTGTGGCACCTTGAACTCATTAACTGTATTATCAGGAGGAAACAGCAGACCACAGGTCAGCAGGATCATGTGGGGAGCTGCCTGGAACTGACCCAGCTTCCCCAGCCTTTCTCATTAGAAAGCACAGGGTAGACCCCACAGAGGAGGAGGTAGCCGCGGAGACGGTGAGTGTACTGAGGGCACAGTGGCTTCTCTGCAGATGCCCACACCCCACCCCCCCCTCATATCGTTGGGTACCGATGTGTCTTCCTGGGCTGGGAGCCACATGACTTTCCTCCCCTGCCCCTGTCAGGAAAGTGAAAGCCTGCATCCTTTCCAGGTCACCCAAAGAGAGTCTCACGCTTGGATTCTCCTAACCCTCAGGGAGAATAAGACCCTCTACAACAGACCTCCTGAGAAATCATCAGGCTTAGTACCAGCTGCACAAAGAGGGAGCCCAAGGCTCAGACACAGATGCTGTCCACATCAGGGCCAATCCCAACCACCCAGGCCCATAGCCGTCCTCTGGGGACAGTACCAGCTATCAGACTGAGGGATTCAATGTACAGGACTCTCTACCACAGCCCACTGACATCTCACTGTAAAGATGATGTAAAATTTTACAAACAAGGAAACGGGGACTCAAAGAGGCCAGGCAACCCCTCTGCGTCTCCTAGCCCTTACAGTGGGTCCCTACCTCCTTTTTCTGAGGTTCCACCTGGGCAGCTAGGCCTCACCAGGTCAGTGGATGATGGCGCAGGCCCTTTCTGCCATCCACAGGCCTGAAGGTGTCTGCTTGGTGGAGCTTAGGCTCACCTCTGACCTTTGTGGTCTCTGGTAAGGTTTACTTACCCGGTAGCTTCTTTTTCACTCTCTTTTGAATGTTTCTTTGTCTATGGAGGTAGGTCTGACTACATTGTACAGGCTGGTCCTGAACTTGCAATCCTCCTGCCTCAGCCTCCCAGACACTTGGCATCACTGTCACATTTAACAGCCTTTCAACAACTGCTCAAACAGCCTTTTCCTCTAACCAAGAAAGACTCAAAGTGACCCGTGTCCTCCTGGGACAAGGGAACGTGTATCAGAGAAGCTTGTCAGGGGAAAATAAAACAAAAATCATGTATAATGGACTTGTAGCTAGAGTTTTCTCCAGTCCTGCCTGGCCCGCAGTCGGGACAAATCTCTCTTACCCGCCAGCCTCACAGTTGCTCAGACCCAACCAAGTAAACACACAGAGACTTATATTACTTATAAACTGTATGGCCATGGCAGGCTTCTTGCTAACTGTTCTTATATCTTAAATTAACCCATTTCTATAAATCTATCCCTTGCCACGTGGCTGTGGCTTACCAATATCTTACATCATGCTTCTCCTCATGGCAGCTAGCAGCGTCTCTCTCTCTCTCCTCAGCCTTCCATTTCCCAGAATTCTCCTCTCTGCTTGTCCTGCCTATACTTTCTGGCTGGCTACTGGCCAATCAGTGTTTTATTTATTAACCAATCACAACAACACATTTAACATACAGAACATCCCACAGCATGGACTCTCCATTTTTCTAATTTGCCTTAATTTGTTTCTTTTTGTATTCATTTCTCTTTGCTTCTAAGAGCTGCCTTTATTTCTGTGAACTGCTAGCTGGTCCCTCTGGCCATCCCTTTGAATCTGGACCCTCCCCAGTATGATTCCAACAATATTTTTAGGATTCAATTTTTTAATTTAAAAAATGTGTGTGTGTGTATGTGTGTGTGTGTGTGTGTGTGTGTGTGTGTGTGTGTGTATGCTATGAGTGCAGGTACCTGAGGAGGCCAGAAGAGGGTGTCAGAGCTGAGAACTAAATTCAGGTCTCTGCAAGAGTAGCAAGCACCCTTGATCCTTTTCTCCAGCCCCAAATACCTTCTTTTTTCTTAAATGATTTATTTATTTTTATTTTATGTACATTTGTGTTTTGCCTGCATGTATGTCTGTGTGAAGGTGTCACATCCCCTGGAACTAGAGTTATAGACAGTTCTAGCTGCCATGTGGGTGCTGGGGGAGTTGAACTCAGGTCCTCTAAAAGAGCAGCCAGTGCTCTTAACCACCGAGCCATCTCTCCAGCCCCCTCCTCCAAATACCTTCTTAAAAATTACACACACACACACACACACACACACACATCTTTGTATATTTTGTGAGTGCAGACACGTGCATGGAGGACAAGCTCAGGTGTAGGTCCTCACCTTCTACCTTGTTGGAGGCAAGGTTCCTTTTGTTCACTGCAACACACGCCAGCCACAAATCGTCCGGGGATTCCTCTGTTTCTGCCTCTCATCTCGCCTCAGAAGCGCCGAGATTACAGGTGCGTGCTCGACCAAGTCCAGCTGTATGTGGACGCTGCCTTCTAAGTCAGTCCTCATGCTTCGTGCTTGAGTGGCAAGCGCCTTTCCCACCGAGCTTCGCCCTGGCCCATAAATGTCCTTTCTGATTAAGCCAGAGTCAGTTTCTGCTGCTTGCAAAGAGTCCAAACATACTGTATATCAAATACTTAAATATAATTAATTGATTTATACTTCCCTAGAATCCATTTAAGTATAAAATTAGATAATTCAAGTCTCACAATTTTTATGAGAAAAAAGACAAAGGGCAGGAACCACAAGAGCCTTGTTAGTTTTGTTTTTGTTATTTATTATTTTTTTTTTTTTTTTTTTTTTTTTAATTGTACACTTCTCCATCTGTCTATAACATTAATATTTTGTCATAAACACCCCTTATGGTTAGAATACTCTGTGCTTCAAATCTTTGTCTAGAAATAAATATGTAGTCATGACAGCAAGAGCCTTTAAAGTCGTCTTATTCTCTGTCCTTTTCTCACATTCATCAGGACAAAAATATTTAATTTCCTTATGACCAAAATTGAACAAATACTCTGTGGGTAGTTTGGCACTTATTAGGGCATTTGTTATTAGGACACCAGGACAAAATCTGTATTAAGAGAATCCCACAGTCTAGAGACACCCCCAGTATAGAACATGGCTGATGGTCCCATGATAGGATCAGAGCAGAAGCTGAGACAATGTCCTCAGTATCTAGGCATGCTCCTCTGGTCCCTCAAATAAGTAGGCTGCCTGTAGGTAGTCTTTCATGAGCAGACCCCATCACTGTAGTTTGGATCTGGAATGTTTCCCACATGTTAAAGTCTTAGTCCCCAAAATGATGTCATTGGAGATGCTAGAGATGTTGGGAAAAGTGGTTTTATGTGGGATAATCTTTTTGTACACTGTGAAGAGTTGTCTCTGCCAAGGCACCTTCTGATTGGTTTAATAAAGAGCTGAATGGCCAATAGCTAGGCAGGAGAGGATAGGCGGGACTTCCAGGCAGAGATAGGAACTCTGGCAAGGAATCAGAGAGGTGGAGCTTCACCAGTAAGACACTGAGAAAGTCAGACATACAATATGGAGGAGAGGTGCGTGGCAGAATGTAGATTAATACAAATGTGTTAATGTAAGTTGTAAGAGCTAGTTGGGAACAAGCCTAAGCTAAGGCCAAGCTTTCATAATTAATAATAAGTGTCATTATTCAAGAGCTAGTGGTTCAAAGGAAGTCTGCCTACAGTTTTATGAGAGGTCCTTAAGTCACTGGTGTACACCATTGAAGGGAATGGGACCCCTGTCTCTGTGTGTGTTCTTACTAGACATCAGTTGTGAAGTTTCCACTCCTTGACATGATCCCAGCATGATGTGCTGCCTCACTTCAGCTCCAAAGGAACAGGTCAACTGATCACAGAATGAGATTTCCAAACCTGTGAGCCAGCCAAAATGTTTCCTCTTTTTAAGGGTGTTGAACTCCAGGATCCTGTTACAGTGCCCGAACGGTAATGAACACAGCTATGTGAGACGTACATACAACATACTGCAGCAAACCCCTAGATCCTCTCTAGGCCACAGCCAGGTCCCACATTTTGCCACAAACTAGGACTCGGTCCAGTATCAAAATGGGGCTGAGATATGGGCATGTGTGTGGACCTCTGCAATCAGAAAGAATTGGGTCACCATACCCACCACCTCTATCTAAAGGAAATCCTCCTCTCAAGCTGCCATAAAGAGCAATGGTGGCCAGAACAGGGGATTTGTTTGGATAGCATACAGGAGAGAATACCAGAGGCAAGTGACACTCTTGAACACATCATGTGTGGCAGCAACACACTTGTAGCCTTCCTAAAGCCTTCTTCACATGGAGAAACATACTAACTGCTGGGCGGGATCCTGCTTACTCCTGTAAACAGAAGTCAAATGAATGAAAACAGCACTGTGCAAATTAATATTCTCTTTTACATTATTCTGTTTGTGTTAGTGTGGAGGATGTGCCTATAAGTGAGCTGCAGCAGAAATCTTAAAGGGTCTTATTAATAAAATCAAACCTGAAGCCAGGTATTGGGGTGAACGCTGGAAGATCAGAGAAGCAGAACAAGCCACAGCCACCTCACCTTGCCAATTCCTCAGCTGATCCGGTTTCCTCAGACTGGAAGCTTCTGAGTCCTCATCCAGATGGATCCCAGCTGAACTGCTACTCAAAAGCCTAAAAGCTTAACCAGGCCTTGTTCCTGGTCCTCACGCCTTAAATACCTATCTGCTCCCTGCCATCACTTCCTGGGATTAAAGGCTCTTGTTACCATGCCTGGCTGTTTCCAGTGTGGCTTTGAACTCACAGAGATCCAGACAGATCTCTGCCTCTGGAATGCTAGGATTAAAGGCGTGTGTGCCACCATTTTCTGGCCTCTGTATCTAGTGGCTGCTCTGTTTACTAGGGTGCACAACATTTTGGGGAACACAATATCACCACAGTGAGTACAAGCATAGGTATGTGTGTGGCAGCGCTTGCATGGAGGTCAAAGGACAACTGGCAGGAGTCGGTTCTCTCTTTCCACCACCACGTGGGTTCCAGGGATCAAACTCGGGTCGCCAGACTTGGCAGCAAGTACCTTTATCTATTGAGCTCTCTTGCTGGCTCAGCAGTTTGCAATTTTAAAAAACCCCCAAACCTCAACACTTTTGTGCTCTCACTATCTTACCTAAACTAAGCGCATGACTCTTCTGAACATGTGCAGGTTTGGCTTCATGAAGTAAAAGACTGGCGGTTGAATTCAAAGGCAAAAGACGGCGTCTGTCAGGCGTGTTCTGTTGCACTCCGGGCGTGTCCCGTAAACTCTGAACCTAGGTTTTTCTTCTGCACAACTCTTCCTGCCACTTTTCCTTTGTTAATAGCAGTGCGCACCGGAAAAGGCTTTCGAGCAAACCAAATATAATTAAGTGTGTTTTTCCAACATATAATGTTGCAATAAAGAGGCGAATCTTAGAACTGTTTTCCTCAAACCATTTAGCAGCCTCCAGGGAGGCCTGGTTTCCTTTCAAAGTAAACTGCATTTCAATTCATAGGATGATTTTATTACCCGAATTGGACTAAATACTCGACAGTTTTGGAGTTGGCTCTTCTATTGTCTCATAACAGTCAGCTAATGAAACACTGCATGGGAAGAGGATAGCCTGGGAAGATCCAGGTAAGGTTTCCAGCCATCCCTTGTTTAAACCATCTCATCTGTTACTCTCTGAAACTTAGATACGATCGCTACGTTTCAGTTGGTCTTAGAATGTGACGCGCATTCCAGCTTGCCGGTGAACACCAGTGTTCACCCATTGAAGCAGGACATGGTGATGCTTTGTACTGCTTTGTAGATAGATTCTGGAACACAGTCCCCCAAGAGTCAGAGTGAAGCACACTATAACTCTAACACAGCCTGAGTCTTTAATGTTGAATTTATAAATGAGGGGCCATTTTTTTCTCTTTCTTTGAGTTCTCAACGTTGTCTGCATTCCATTCTAACCGTCACCTATGGAAAGCATTCAGTACCACTTCCTGGTGAAGCACACCACCCCACCAAGGACAGACAGACAGACACTGACTCTGCTCCTATGCAGTTCCACACCATGCTGGGGATGGACCCCAGGGCTTCTCCCATGCTAAGCAAGTGCTTTACTATGAAGCCACAGCCCAGCCTGTGACCCTGTCCTAAAGAAGCAGACAACGCAAATAACAGAATAAAATAAGAGTCCGAATATGTAATCATCGCTGAGAGTTAGAAATGGTCGGTGAGAATCCGATTCATATCCATGGCTGTCTTCCCCCAGGTAGTAATCAGGGCAACTAAGAGGACCTTTGTAACTGAGAAAGGGGCTGTCTGAATGGTGCTCACATCTTCCTAGGAGAATGCAGCTTGCCCTGCCTTCTCGGGAGGTCTGCGTGCTCTCCTCAGCCGAGCTGAATTGACGACCACAGTTCTCACTTCCTCTCTTTTCCACCTTCTTTTTCTCCTCGATATCTGCCTTTCCTGAACTTGACCTTGGTGAACTTCAACTATTGTGTCTTCGTGCTTGGGCACAAACAAACTGTGGCTGCACAAACTGCCAAACCTCCCCCGCTGCCGCCGCCACCTTTCAACGCTATCAACTGTCATTAGACAGTTTTTCCAGAAGTGGAAAATCCTGACTGGAAGAAACAAATGCTCCTGGAAGAGCCGTGTTTGTGTGCCTCTCTTGTAAAGGCATGCTATTCACTGTGGGTAAAGATGCACAGACAGACCATCTATCTGGGGAAGTCATTCCTGTCTCTGCTACCCCAGAGGTGTGACTCCAACCAAGAACCCACCAGCATGATCTTACTTAAAGCATTGACTTCTTATATCCACCTAGTAAATGGGTCAATGTCACGTGTGTGTGTGTGTGTGTGTGTGTGTGTGTGTGTGTGTGTGTGTGTGTAAGTTGGTCAATGTCACTGTGTGTAAATGGTTACGTCACTGTGTGTGTGTGTGCATGTGTGTTCATGTGCAGATATGTGTGTATGCATGCACACACATATATATAGAACCATAGGTCAATGCCAGTCACTTCCTCTATTACTATTCACTTTGTATTTTGGAGATAAGGTGTTTCACTGAACCTGGAACTCATCCATTTGGGAAGACTACTTGGCCAGCAAGTCCCAGGGATCCTCCTGTCTCTACCTCTCCATAACATGGTGGTGGGGAATCAGAACTCAGGACCTCATTGTAGCACGAATCTTAAAAGGTCTTATTAATAAAAACAAACCTGAAGCCAGGTATTGGGGTGAATGCTGGAAGATCAGAGAAGCAGAACAAACCATAGCCAACCTCACCTCACCAATTCCTCAGCTGATCCTGTTTCCTCAGATTGGGAGCCTCTGAGTCCTCAGATGGAATGAATCTCAGCTGAACTGCTGCTCAAAAGCCTAAAAGCTTAACCAGACTCTAGTTCCTGTTCTTCACACCTTATATACCTTTCTGCTTCCAGCCATCACTTCCTAGGATTAAAGGCGTGTGTCCCCATGCCTGGCTTTTAGATGGATCTCTGCCTCCAGAATGCTAGAATTAAAGGCGTGTGTGCCACCATTTTCTGGCCTCTATGTGTATCTAGCAGCTGTTCTGTTCTCTGACCCCAGATAAGTTTATTAAGGTGCACAGTATATTGGGGAACACAATATCACTACACCTCATGTCTGTTTGACAAGCACTTTACCCACTGAATTTCTTCTTAACCCTGTCAATGTCACTCTGGCCAAGAGATGTTGTGCCTTCACTGATAAGAAGCTATCATCTTTAAACACTGGGTGTGAGGTCCCATGCCTTTAGTTCCAACACTGGGGAGGCAAAGGTAGCATACTGGATTTCTGTGAGTTCAAGGTCATCCTGAACTACATAGAGAGTTCCAAGTCATCTAGTGCTTCATAGTGAGACCCTGTGCCAAACAAACAAAACTTCTTTAAAAGCGAGTGCTGCTTTGCTCCTAGCCCCTATATAGCAGCAACTTATAATTGTATGTAATTCAGAAGTGTTTTCCTTCTGGTGCCTATGAGTTCAAGCTTTCATTCTACAGAAGTCAGTATGTGCCAAATAGTATTTGTGACTTCTTGGTAGAGACACCTCTTGCCAGGACCCTACACCACAGTGGCACTCAGGTCTGCCCAGGGACCTGTGCCAAGCTCTCACATCTGGCATTGTTGGCTGAGCAAAACTAACAAAATCCTTTAAATTTCTACACAGTTCCAGACTTTGTCTCCCTTGATGTTTTTTTTAAAGACGTCAGTCACTGGCCAGTGAGATGGCTCAGAGGTAAAGGTGCTTGTCACCAAGCTTGACAACCTGGGTTAGATTCCCAGAACCCACATGATGAAAGGAAAGAATTGACTCCTGAGTGTTGTCCTCTGACCTCTATACATGCACGGTGTGACATGTGCCCCAAAACACACAAAATACATTAAAAAAAAAAAACTAATTTTAAAAAATTTCAATAAAATGTCACTTTGGATATCCTGGGAAATATTAGTTACCATAGCAACAAATTTAGCCATTCCTCTCAGAGCCAGGAATATGCATGGGTCTTCAGATTAATGTAGACTAAGAATGCTTTCATTCAAAATTATATAAAACACCCCATGGGGAGAATGCAGAACTGCTCATGGAATGACTATCAGCCCTGGCGTGGCACATCCTGGTGTGGCACGTCTTGTGAGACTGGTCAGCAGCAGTGTCATAGCAAGGGCATGCAGAAACTGAGTGGGCACTGCACTGGTGAGGGCCTTTCGCACAGCATGTGCAGCCATGGCTGCCTTCCTCCACTATTGTGACAGTACCCACCCCCACCCCCAGAGTTTCAAAAGAAGATTAGAGACAAAGACTGGGAAATGGACCTCCGAGAGCACAGACACCAGGGCCAGCAAAAGGCTCAGCTGATGGGAGAAACCCCACCCGCACAGTTGAAGCAAGAGAACTTAACAAGCGAAGCTCAAGCTATGGGCTGCAGAGAATTCATCAGGTTTTCCTTGAATTCTGTGGTTGGAAATGAGCTGGGGTGGAGACTTAGCTGATTAAAGCAAGAATCTGACACTCAGGAGAGTCCTCTAATGGGCGAGGCTTAGCAGGACTTCCATGCCAATGGGCCTGGGAAATCTCAGAGGAAGGGAAGGAAATGCCCAACACAAAAAAATTCCAGAGCCCTCTTCTGGCCTCCAAGGGCACCTGTACACACACACACACACACACACACACACACACACACACACACACACACAACCTTTTTCATCTAAAACAATGGTTTAAAAAGCTATCCAGCAATGAATAAGTAAAACGTGAAAATAAAAATGGAATATAACTTATAACTCTTCAAAAAGTAAAAACATTTTGGTATAAATCTAACCAACGTGTTTACAAGTTTATGTGGTAAAACCACCAAAATGCTGATGACAGAACTCGATAAAATCTAAATAGAGACACATATGATATCGGTGGCTTAGAACCCTGTCTGCCTGTCTTTCACTTGTTTGTTTGCCTGGATTTCTTTCTTTGTTTGTTTGTGACAACCATGTTATCAGTGAGCTACATTCCAATCCTTGGCAATATCCACATAGTAAAGGTGTCAGTTCTCCTCAAATTGGTATACAGACTTCACTGGTTTCTATTAACACCTCAGTACAGTTTTGATAAACACAGACAAAATTTCTGTGAAACATTTCAGCGGGCAAGGGAATGAAGCGAGCAGAAACAATTCTTTAAAAGAATGAGCAGAATTAGCTGTCTTAGCTTCCAGACCATCTACAGCAACAGTAATCAAGATAGGACATTGGTGGAAGGATTGACAGGCCAATCAAGGAACCAGAAGAGCCTAGAAATAGACCCCAAAGAATCCTGGTAGCAGATTTTTGATAGAGGTGCGAAAGGCACTCCATGGTTGAAAAACAATCTTTTCAGCAAATGATAGTGGGGAGTAGTTAGACTACCATAGCACAAAACAGAAACAGACCCTCTGCTCACCCAATCAGAGCACGGCGAAGGACATAGCACAAAACAGAGACAGACCCTCAGCTCACCCAATCAGAGCACGGCGGAGGACGTGCAGACTTTCCACTAGAGACTGTAGCATGAATCTTAAATAGTCTTATTAATAGAAACCCAGAGCCAGATATTGGAGTGAAAGCTGGAAGATCAGAGAGAAAGAACAAGCCACAGCCAACCTCACCTTGCCAACTCCTCAGCCAATTCTGTTTCCACGAATCCTCAGACTGGAAGCTTCTGAGTCCTCACCCGAATGGCTCTCAGCTGAACAGCTGCTAAAAAGCCTAAAAGCTTAAAAGCCTCTAGCTCCTGGTCCTCATGCCTTATATATCTTTCTGCTTCCTGCCATCACTTCCTGGGATTAAAGGCGTGTGTCTTTCTCAAGCAAAGACACGAGATCTCAAGTGCTGGGATTAAAGGTGTGTTTCATCATGCCTGGCTGTTTCCAGTGTGGCCTTGACCTCGTAGAGATCTGCATTAATCTCTGCCTCCGGAATGATAGGATTAAGGGTGTGTGCCACCATTGTCTGGCCTCTATGTCTAATCTAGTGGCTGTTCTGTTCTCTGACCCCAGATAAGTTTTATTAGGGTACACAATATATTGGGGGACACAATATATCACCCCAGGAGATGGTGCTACTTGATGAATGGATCCATAAAGAATAGTCACCATCATTCCCCACTAGGCGAATGAAAATTGAAACCACAATGAGTTGTCACTATTTTCCCAACACACCTCAAAAAAGAAAAAAATCAGCAACAGCAGCAAATGGTGGCAAAGATTTGAGGAACCAATCACTCAGATGCTGTTAGTGGGAACATGAAAGGATACAGTCACTCTGAACAATAGTATGGTAGTTTCTTGAAAATTGGAGCATATAGCTGCCCTATGGGCCAGCATCTGTGTTCCTGGGCATTTATCTCAGAGAAGTGAAACCCTGAATGCACACACACAAAAAAAATGGCACACCAATGTTTACAGCTGCTATATTTATAACAGCATAAGACCCAGTGCTGGGGACAAAGCTCCAAGGCAGAGCACTTGACTCACACGCACAAGGCATGGGTTCCATCCCTATTCACACAAACACACACACACACACACCCTAGTTCACTTGACCTTCAATAAACGTATAGTTAAACACACTACGGAATACTACTTGCAGATAAAAAGGAATGATTTAAAGCTGAATATAGTGGTACATGTCTATAATCCCAAATCTCTGGAGGTTGAGGGAAGAGCATCACCAGTTTCAGGGTAGCTTGGGCTACATCATGCGTGGCCAGACTGGGATATGTACCAAGACCTCCCATGAAAAATAAAACACGATAAGCAATTGTTGAACAAAACAACCTAGATAGATATCTAAAGTATTAAACTCAGTGGAAAGCAGAGACTGCTATAATTATATGATATTGTTTAATGACAAAATTACAGAAATAGAGAACGTGTCTGTAGTTGCTAGGGTATCTTAGTGTTTCTATTGCTGTGATAAACCATAATGATCAAAAGCAACTTGGGGAGGAAAGAGTTTTTTTCATCTTACACTTTCAAGCAACAGTTCATCGATGAGGGAAGTTAGGGCAGGAACTCAAGGCAGGAACCTGGAGGCAGGAACTAATGCAGAGACCATGGAGGAGTGTAGAGGGCAAGAGGGCCTTGTACTCACAGAGAAGCACTAAGAGAACCAGGGATGTTAATTGAGTGGTTCTCTTCCCTGTCTGACACCTGCAGGGACCCCCTCAGAGGAGTGATGTTTACTGACTTGCTCACTGTGGCTGCTCAGCTTGCTTTCTTATAGCACCCAAAACCACCAGCCCAGGGATGGCACCACCCAGTGAGCTGGGCCCTCCAACATACATAATTAATCAAGAAAATGCCCCACAGGCCAATCTAATGGGGATATTTTCTCAGTTGAGGTTCCCCTCTTCCCAAGTGACTCTATCTTGTGTCAAGTTGACATAAAACTAGCCAGCACACACGGGTTCTGGTCATAGGGGATAGGAAATAAGTCTGCTGGCACTGAGGAAAACTGGTGTGCCCAGGACCTTGCTACAGAATAGTTTAAAGGGCATGACAAGCTTCAACCACCTCAAAATAAAAGAGCAGTCTTAAAAACTCCTTTTCAAGTTAGAAAAACCTCTCTGTGAAGTTTAAGGCACCATCTCACCTCCGAGTTACCTTTAAAATTGGCACCTGCACCCTGGGAACACAGTGTTTTGTCTTCAAGGTGACACATTACCATTAATAGTGCTCTCATATGTGTGTTCTTTTAAAGGGACAGCATTTACTGACTTCAAATCCGTGGTCCTCACTCATCAACATTTCTTTAGGTGAATTTTGTAACAACACACTCTGAAATGATTTGTTTCTGACAATTCTGGAAATAACATTTTTGAACCAAACAGGGAAAAATCAGTTTTCCTCCAAGCAAGTTTCCTTCTAATAGAAAATGCACAAATATTAAGTAGTGTTCTCTTGGCGTGGGGTTGCACATTAATTCTTCATTTTATGTACATGGGAACTTACATGCCACAGTTTTATACTGGAGCCCTTGCCAAAGTTTCCCTCTTGTCTGAGGGCCAAAGTTTTTGGCTGGAATTTCATAACAAAATATGCATTGTTTCCACTGGGGTTTATACCAGGAATAATTAGGTAAAATGGTGGTATAACATGAACAATGCTGCTTTTGTGACTCATTAGAGCATTGACGCTGAGCTTCACAGCAGCCAGAGTTTGAGAATTCTCATTCACTGGTGTGCGTTTCCATGAGGAACGCTCACCAATACCTGGGCATCCTTGTGGGACACACCCACAAATACCCAGGCACCTTTGTGGGACACACCCACCAATACCTATTTTTTTGTGGGACTTGATTATCGTAACTTCAGAAACCTCCAACCAAGGTTGGGTTTTACAATCTGTTAACATAAAATTTCTTTTATTCTTATTTATCTGGTAGTATGTTTCTGTTTGCCACACTAGTGTTGATGCCCACAAAGGCCAGAAGAGGAAGGACATCGGTCAGATTTTCTGGAGCTGAAGTTACAGGCAGTTGGCAGCTACCTGATGTGGTTGTTGGGAATTGAACTGGGGTCCTCCAGAAGAGCAGCAAAGACTCTTAATTACTGAGCTGCCTCTCCAGCCCCATCAGAATGTTACTATTAAAAGGGGAACTTCCCCTTTTCTATTTTAATAAAAAGGAAAAAAAAGAAAAAGGTTATAACTAACAAAAGAAAAACTATATACAAAAGTACAATGACTATATACAATATATACAAGTAATAAATGTCTAAACAATGTCTAGTCCATTTGTATTTGACAAATTCAGAGAAAATAATTTCATTATCTATCCTATTTTGTTAAGTCCAAAATGTATCTAATTCACTTTCTATCCTAATTAATCTTCAACTATAACTAACTAACCTTCAACTATAACTAACTAATCTTCAACTCCCTCAGAGACCCAAGAAGGAAATAATATTAGCTAACAAAAATAAAAACAGAAAGTGCATGCAAGCAACTTCCAAAAAATTTGTGAGTTGACAGAAACAGCCAGCTGCCTGGACAGTCACCTGAGGTTTCTCCACAGTGTTGGGGCATCATCTTCAAAAAAAAAAAAAAAAAAAAAAAAAAACATTCCTTCCTTAGCAAACAGGATCTATAGTTTGACCATATAGCTGTGTATTCATTTCTTATGGCATTTTCCACAAGTGTTTGCCTTCCCTAGATGAGAGGAAGTGGCTTTAACAAGCTAGCAGAACTTAACACACTTAACTATTTCAGAAGCAACAATTTGACTCTTGTCTATTCCTACACAATCATATACTTTCTAGTCAAGGATTGCTATAAGGCTTTCATAGTACTGAGTACTGATCGATTTTGTATTAGCATGTGTATATATTCTTTCTTCATATGGATTTAAATAAAAGAACAATTAGAAAAAAAAAAAAAAAAAAGGGGAACTTCATGTCTATGTGTTCATGAACATACAAGGCCCATAGCCTATTTGAAGGTGACATAGAGTCATTGTTTTCTTCCTCTCCTACCCCATCCTCATACTGCCAAGGTTCTTCGGACAAGCCCTTGTCCTGTCCTGTAACCTGCTCTGCAGTGATTTGCATATGGACTTGAACTCTCTGTCCCTCGGGGCTCATGCTTCTCCATATTTATTTACTCTTTATTTTACTATTCCACTTGGCCTGGACGTAGGAATTCAATAACATTGCAAAGCACATTTTAGGTTACCGAAGGGAAGTAGACAGGGCACCTCCAGTTAGCTGGAGGTTAACAACACATTGGTGAAAATAAACAGGGCATTGGGAGGGGGTGTGCAAGGGGAATTGACCAAAACAAAGTAAATATGTAAATGCTACAAGGAAAGTTTTACTTTGTAAGTGAAATATATAAATTTGGGGCTGGAGATAGGGGCCAGTGGATGAAAGCATTTGCTGTACTACATAAGGGCCTGAGTTAAAATCTTAGCATCCATGCACAAAAAGCCAGGCATGGCCATACGCACACCTATAACCCTAGCATCATAGCAGGTGGAAACAGGAAGGCCACCAGGGCTTGTCGATTGCCATTCTAGCCCTAGGTTCAGTGAGAGACCCTGTTTCAAAAGAATAAGATAGTGATAGAGTAAGACACTTGGCATCCTCTGGGCTTCACAGTCAGGCATGTATGGAGGTACACCATACACACACACACACATACACACACACACACACACACACACACACACACACACACACACACACACACAGATTTTTGGATTTATAAATCTGTTTGCAGATCTATGAATAAATCCATATAGCATTTCTATACCTGTCAAAATGACTAATGTTTGTATACCCTTGAGTAGGAACCATCCTCAACACTTCCATGTTATTTTCGGTCACTCAACACATGATGAGGCTATGATGAGCTTCAGCACCCATGGACCAACATCATCACACACTAGGATGGAATTCTTTGGTAGAATGATGAAAAATTCAGAGCAACTGCATCTGTATCTCTGGAAGGCGAGAAACCTGAGTTTCACTCATTACTCCAGACAGGTGACCACTACACATGCTGAAGTTGGAATCACTAGTATCAAATCTGCTCAAAGGCAGTTGTGGAATGAGTCATGTCTCCCTCTCCCTGACACAGTGAGAAAGTGGCTTTCTGTGAGGAAGGAGGAGGTCATCACTAGAACCCAGCTGTGCCGACTCCCTGACACTGGACTCCACGTCTACAGAGCCACGAGGAGATAAGCCCTTCATCGGAGCCCACAGTCTACATCTTGCTGAGACATCCTAAGCAGACCACAGCACACGACTCTTGTCAATTCACTGATCCTGTAAGTTCGGAGGAAGGTTGGGGCTCCTGGGCAATGCCAAGTTCCTGGTTCATTAGAGACTAGCATAAGAATAACAAGGCCACTTCCCATGCCACCTAAAACAAAACCCAAACTCCTCTATTTGCCTTCCGAGACCCCACAAGACCAGAGGCTCCCCTCTTCTCTGCCTCCATCCTGTACTCCCTCAACTTGTTCTCACTACACTCCATCACTCTGCCCTTCGACCCTTCTCTTAAGCGGCTCATTTCTTTCCTCCTTCCTGCCTCAGGACCTTGGCGCTTACCTTTTGTTCTGCCTTTGCCCTGCGCTCTTGGAAAAAGTTGTTTCTCAACTTTGTAGCCTTGGTTTCAATGTCTTCTCAGAAAGAAACAGTCCCCTTTCTCCTGTCCGCACTGTGCTACAGAGTAGCCTTTTCTCCCCTTCACTCAACCTGCTAGGACTTTGTCTTCTCCACAAAGACACACACTTCCTGACAGCAAAATCTTACTGCTGTTTCTCACCATCTAGTATCTGTTGCAGAACAAAAACTCCCCATAAGCCCAAGCCTTGTGACAGGAGGAATTCGAATTCACCTGGGGACAGGTGGGGGATAAACAATTCATTCAGTGAGTGCTTAAGGAAACTCTTAACCTGCCTGGCCCCTGGTGTCAGAGTCCATAATATCCTCCCTCAGCCAGGTCACTACTGTCAGGGCCAAGTCTGAGCAGGAGGAGAGGGTCACCCATGGTTTGGAGGGCATCCACCACTGGAAGTTGAGTGCTAGGCACTCTGAGCTCAGGCCTCCTTTTCATCTATGACTACTGGAATTTGCCTCAGCTTTCTGCCTTAGCACCAGGCCTTGATGCCTCTAAGTTAGGTCCTGTCACCCCTGGGGGCCTCACACCGTGATACTATGCACTGGTGGCCTCCCTTTGGTACTGGATACTGCCCCAAGAAATGAGAGTGGTCTGCCAAGAATGAATGAATGAAAAAGAAGGACAGAGAGAAGAGAAGAAAGGAAAGAGGAACTGCACAGAAACAGGAATCATCTGATCATCCCCGCTCAGGGGTGGGCAGGTCTCTTCCAAGCCCCACAGCAGCCACAGGGGACAGCTGACAACATAGCAATCATAAAAGACTTCAAGCCTGGACCGTGTGGACCTGCACCCCGTGTTGTTAACACCCACTGGCACCCCACAGGGCTGAAGTGTGCACCAAAACTGAAAGTGAGCTCGCTGGACATCTGTCAGTTGACAGATCCCGCAGGGGAGATGAGCCCCTCACCAGCGCAGAGTACCTGGGTTCCCAGACGTGCCAGCTCTTGAGTTTCTGCTCTCCCTTCTGCGGCCAAGTGACTTAGCTGCGGTCATCTCTCACTGTTCTTTCACCACTCATGTCTATCTTTGTTCCCAATGCTCTAGCAAAATATCTTAGACTGAGGAGTGTATAAGTAATAGGAATAATTTCTCCTGGTTCTGGAGGCTCAGAAGTCCTCCATCAAGACACCAGTAACCTGAAGGCCTGGTCAGTTTGCCTTCTGCTCCCAGTTTGCTGTTTCTTGGTGTTTTCTCATGTGGCAGAAGGGTAAAGAAGCCGGACCTGCTCTAGTAAGGCCCCTTGTACCATGCTTTAGAGATTTCCAGACATTTTTATTTTAACATCATTTATATAGCATTTAATGTTAAAAAGCAACTTACATCTTGGGTTGCGTGCATGGTCGTTTACGATGCTGGTGCCAGGCATCGTTGCACACACCTGTAATGCCAGCGCTGGGGAAGGTGTGGCATTTCAAAGGCTACCCAGCAAGCCCTTGAGCCCTTTTATCAAGGCACTGTTTCCAATCATGAGAGATGAGTCCTCCTGGCCGATCACCTTCTAGCAGCCTCACCCCTAACATGGGACATCATTTCAAAGTGGGTTTTGGAAGAACACAAACATTGAAATGACGACAACTCTCTCACATAGCAAGGTCTCCACCACTTGGAGTCTGAGAAACGCGGCAAATCAAAGAACCGCACGAGGTGTGGGAGGGAGACCACAGACGGTCAAGCCAGCATTTTACGCACAGCACCACACAGCCTTAGCATCAGAAGAAAATCGCTGGAGATGATGTGCATGCTCGTTCTCCTTGATTCTTCTTTGCTAGACTCTCCTGGGTTTTCATAAAGCCAAGAAAATACAATTTCTATCACCGACGGCATCAGAGGTGCTGGCACGAGCGTGCAGTTGGCTGTCCAGAAGATGGAAAATAACTCTGGCTGTCAGAGGGAGGGAAGGTGCAACCCAAACACAGTATCACCAGGCGTGAATCGTTCCAGGACGCTGGGACATGCTTCACTCCACCTAGCCTGATATCTAGATCCACAGCCATCAATCCAAGAGGGGCACCACTCCTCTGGCCTCCACAATTCTTTGTGAAAAGTCGCAGCTTCCGATGCCATATTGTCTCTTATCCTCACAACGAAATGATGGCACCTTAAAGAGGGAGAGCATGGCTTATACTTTAAATTTTTTCTTTTAGGATGCTTGACTAGCTTTGAAATTAAAATGTCAGGGTCCAGGGAGATGGTTCGAGGGCATACAGTGTTTGCTGTGTAAACACAAGGACCTGAGTTAGGATCAACAGCACCCACGTGAAAAGCTGGGCGTGCACAAGGACCTGAGTTAGGATCAACAGCACCCACGTGAAAAGCTGGGCAAACACAAGGACCTGAGTTAGGATCAACAGCACCCATGTGAAAAGCTGGGCGTGCACAAGGACCTGAGTTAGGATCAACAGCACCCATGAGAAAAGCTGGGCGTGCACAAGGACCTGAGTTAGGATCAACAGCACCCATGTGAAAAGCTGGGCGTGCACAAGGACCTGAGTTAGGATCAACAGCACCCACGTGAAAAGCTGGGCGTGCACAAGGACCTGAGTTAGGATCAACAGCACCCATGTGAAAAGCTGGGCGTGCACAAGGACCTGAGTTAGGATCAACAGCACCCATGTGAAAAGCTGGGCATGCACAAGGACCTGAGTTAGGATCAACAGCACCCACGTGAAAAGCTGGGCGTGCACAGGGGCATGTACCTGTAACTCCAGCATTGGGAGGGATGGAGACAGGAAATTGTGGGTAGGGCTTGTTGGCTGGCCAGGCTAGACAATCAAAAATCTCAGAATTCTTTGAGAAACCTTGTCTCAAAATATTAAGGTTGAGAGGTATAGAGGAAGTTATTCTAAGTCAGCCTCCCTCTGGTTTACACACACACACACACACACACACACACACACACACACACACACACACACACCCCTATACCACATGCATAAATAAAATGTTCTCTTTATGCAATATAAGAAAAACATAATTTTAGAGCAAATGACTGAAATGCCAGGTTTCTTTGCAGTAGAGAACATTCATAACACAGTCTTAGAACCACCCTTGTAAGTAACTGGGGAAAGAAATGCACTCCCCTCCCCACAAAGGCAACAAATAACAGGGATATTTTATTTAGACACAAATGGCTAACATGCATTTGAAAATCTGGTTAACCATGCAAGTTATCTAAAAAGCCCAATTTTAAGTAATAAAGAATGCTAGCCTTGAGGGTCACTTTTTAGGGGACTGGATGCTGTCCTGTTTCTAGAAGTACACATCCTTATGATATTGCTAGAAAGTGTGCTCAGCGTTAGGCATTAGAAAGCACAGGGATGGATAGCCACAGGGAAGAATTCATTATGAAGTTTTGATACATGTGCAGACTGAAGTATAAATGCATTTAAGATACTGTGACAGTACTTACTGACATGAAATAAGATGTGTTAAGCAATGTCATTGCAGGAAATATGAAAATATATAGAAATATTATTAGCATCCTGCTTTTACAACAAAAAGTAGGCCAATATTAAATGCTTTCCTGTTTAAAATAAATAGCTTCTTGTGTTTGTAGGGTAAAACATTGGCCCGCCCTCTTTCTGTGTTTGCATATTAACTAGCAACAACCACTCACATAATGACAAAAGACTTCTTTACTTATTTGTGTCAACAAGAGGATAAAACATATTACCTACCAGAAGGGAAAAAAATGCCTTTGATCAATGAGAGAAGTTCACACCTAAGGGAACAGGGCAGTAATGAGATGTGTGCAGGCGACTGAAGGGCTCCTAACCCCTACGATGGGAAAGCACCAGAGGGTGTGAGTGAGGGTCCCAGGCCAAGGAAGGGAAGATGTCCATGGAAAAGGAGCAGGCTGCCAACGTCAGGTGGAGCTGGGACTGCCTGCAGAGGAGCTGGGACTCTGTCTCCTGCTTCTTAATACAGGAAGAAGAGTACCAGTGATGATCTTTGGAAGCACCAGTGACTTCTGACCCCAAGCCTTCAAGAAAGCTCTCAGCCTTCATCTACCTAAGATCCATCAGAAAGATGTGTTCTCAGGCAGCCAGAATTTAGCTCACAGGATAGATGTCCTTGGTGTCAAATCCAGAGCTCCATGTTAGCATTTTAGTGAGAGTACATATCATGTGGGCTTCACTTGGCCTTGGCTTTCTCCATGAACCTGCAGGACAGTTGAACAGGCTGAGAATGATTCGGTATTCTAGAGTCCACTTGCCCAGAGACTGGAAGCTCCAACTATTCTTCCAACTGGTGCTCGTAAGAATCCTCCAGCCCCCCAAACCTCTGCCAGATCCAACTCCCTCCTCAACCATGAAGTCCACCTCACCTAACATTTACAACATTGCTTCAGAGGCCCACAGTATCCTCCTGAAAACATCTGACAGTTGACCTATTTAACCACATGATGGTCAGTGAATTCACATGGCTGAACTAGAGTGGGAGTGGAAAGGGGTGCTCACAGTCCTCAGAGCCTAATGATACAGTGCTGTGGGAGCACACAGCATGTGACAACTAGTTTTTAACAGGTCGACCCACCTGACCCACCTGACAAGGCCATGGGGTCACTGACTATAAATGACCAGTTGCTCCTGTCTGTAATTTCTCTCACGTGCCACTACATTTCTCCCCTAAGAACTGCTATGGATGTTTTCCCACTGCTTGTATGTTTATTCTGTGAAAATATTCCATCTCTGGGCACACATATAGCTGTGGATGGTCAGGAAGATGATTTCTGCTTAAGCTGTATAATTCTGATAGTACTAGAATGTTTTTCATAACTGACGCAGGAGAGTAACACTATTCTCCATCACAAAGACAGCTAATTTTGGGCTTCAGAACAAATTCAACAGACTAGCTGAGAATACATAAGGACAAATTCCCAAGTGTTTATTGCTAAATCAAGGTCAGACATGAAGCAACCTTGGTAGACACAATCCCCTGCAGTAATTCTCTTTCTGCACATACCTCAACCACTCAAGGTTCAGCCAACTAACTGTTATTGTTAAGTCCTGAATTTCAATGTCATTCTCTGTCTGGGAATGCTAGCCACTCAGGCTAGGTGCTTGGCCAAGCGTTACTCATTGGCCAGTCAATGTGACCTTCCTAGCCTGAGAGAAACCATGTGATTCCTTACGTGTATCAGTTTGGCTCTGTCTCTGATTGTTTACTCAAGAAATGCTTTGTGACCCTGGAAACGTAACTCATATTTGTGCAGAGTTTGGCTGTGAGGGGGGATTGTGTAGAGCTACGTAGAGAGCTGCTGTGTAAAGAACTAGCAGTGGGGTGAGTGTGAGAGTGAGGAGTGTGGGTGTGTGCTGAGTGAGTTGAGGAGAGAGAATGAGTAGCAGCTAGGCAGGAGAGAAAGCAAGAGAGATTTTCAGAAGATGTATTTATGTAAAGAGAGATATAAAGCTGTATGTAAAGAGATGTAGCTGTGTGGAGAAAGAGATTTTCAAAGAAAAAGATTTTTTTTAAGATGAAGTAAAAGAGAAGGTTACCATCAGAAAGTATGTGTTTCCTTATTTTCCCCTCAGATATAAAAGGTCTAGCCCTTGCCTCATTTGTGAATTAGTTGGTATACCCTGGTGGTGACTGGAGGCTCCAGTTAGCAATGATACAGTGTGGATCAGAAACAGCCCCAGGGCCCACATGGTCAAGGCCTGGTCTCCAGCTCAACGTTACTAGAGCCTGCAGAGCCCAGACGAGGTTTTAGTTCATAGACTCAAAGGGGACTGGGAGAACCTGGACTCTTCCTTTTCCTGGCCGTGAGGTGAAGGACTTTGCTCAACCAAGTACTCCCACAGAGCAGTGAGAACCCGGCCCCTCCCCAAGATGGCCTGAAACCTCCAAAGCCATGAGGTCAAGCGAACCTCCTCTCTCTGGAAGTCGATTATCTCCAGTATTCATTCAGGTACAAGAGAGCTAACTAACACAACAGCAAGTCCTCCTCTTGAAAGAGGAGCTAGCTCCAAGCTGAGAAGAAACCATTATGAGCAAACAACTGATACCTCGGCAAGCTCCCTCCCCTCCCAGAGGACACCGGGCCTCAGGTGAAGAACGGCAAGAGATAACTGGAGGGAAAACTGCTGCTGAGGTGTGGGGCTCTGTAAAAGCCTGGGTCCAGAGAGCCCCGAGGGGAGTGTGTTCTGACCATTCTCCTCCCCGGTGTTGGCATCTCCTCCTCCTGCTCCTCCCCCTCCTCCCCATGCCCTCCTCCCCATCTTCTTCTCCTCCCCTCCCTCCTCCTAGTTTAGGCTTCTCCTCACCTCCCTCTTCCCAGGGTTGGCACCCCTCCCCTCCCTCCTCCTGTCTCCCTCTCTCCTCCCCCTCCCGTCTTCTCTCCCTCCCCCCTCCCCTCCCTCCTCCTGTCTCCCTCCCCCCTCCCTCCTTCTCCTCCTCCTCCCATCTTCTCCCCCTCCCCCTCCCCTCCCTCCTCCTGACTCCCTCTCTCCTCCCCCTCCCATCTTCTCCCCCTCCCCCTCCCGTCTTCTCCCCCTCCCCCTCCCCTCCCTCCTCCTGACTCCCTCTCTCCTCCCCCCTCCCATCTTCTCCCCCTCCCCCTCCCGTCTTCTCTCCCTCCCCCTCCCCCTTCCTCCTCTTCCTGTCTTCTCCTCCTTCTGTCTTCTCTCCCTCCTCCTCCAGTTCCTTCTCTTCCTCCCCTATCTGCTCCTCTTCCTCCTCCTTCTCTTCATCTTCCCTTTCCTTCCCTTCCTTCTGGAAGTGGCTGGGTTAAACCCAGACCCTCACATTCTCTAAGCCAGCCTCTGGATACACCCAAGCCTGGCACAGATTTTTTTTTTTTTACATCCCCCAGGGCGTGAAGCACAATGCATCCTCTCACCTGCCCAACTCCACAGACAGAGTGCTTATCACATCTACAGTGGCCTAGCTCATGGACAGTTCTGATGGAGGCCATCTCTCTGTTAACTTAAAAACACACCTTTCCCGCCAGGCATGGTTCATCACAAAACAAGGGTGTCGAGGCTAGAAGTTCAGAAGCTGGAAACCAGCCTGAGCTGCATATCCAGACCCCGTCTCAATGAACCCAAACAAACAAACAAACAAACAAACAAAGCCCCTACCTTTCTAAGCCTCACCCTTACTTCTTATTCTGCCCTCATGGAAGCCCCAAAGGTAGAAAGCCCGATTTCCACTCACGCTCTTAATTCTAGAGCTGACGTGGTTTCAGGAGGAAAACAGAAACAGGACAGCAATGCAATTATAGAAGGACTCGTGGAAAGCCTTTACTGTGCTGTTGGCTGCGGGGGACAAACGCTCACGTGAGTGAGTCCAGCCGGGAAGAGGCCACCAGAGCCAGGCTGCAACTGGACACGTAGAAATCTGACGGCACTGAGCACTCAACGGACTCAACAGCTACTCAAGACGG
This sequence comes from Peromyscus californicus insignis, assembly GCF_007827085.1. Classification (NCBI taxonomy): domain Eukaryota; kingdom Metazoa; phylum Chordata; class Mammalia; order Rodentia; family Cricetidae; genus Peromyscus; species Peromyscus californicus. The sequence continues at coordinate 76,263,484 of NW_026294606.1, read as the reverse complement.
GAAGGCCCAGAAAGACTTGATCTTCTACAGATATCATTTTCCGATGCTTTTCCCTTCTCAGACTGTAGAAGCGTGGCTCACAGTGTTAGCAGAATCAATAAGCTATTAAAGGGTGGTTTACATGTCACTGCTTAAGAGGGGTGGTCAGGTTGGTTACTACAGTTCTTTCTGGGCGCAGAGGACAAACAGCAGAGAGTCTCCTCCCATGCAGGGGATGGTTGTGTTTCAGCCCAGAGGAAGCATCCATCCACTCACCAGATTAAGACCTATTCTCTTAAGACTGTACGCATGCAGTGCTGGAGCTCAAACCTGCAGCCTTGCTCATGCTAAGCAAGCACTCAACCACTGAGCAACACCCTAGCCTGGTTCCTCCTTCTTTGTGAGCTTGCTCTTGAGCGTGTTTGGTGTAAATGTCAAGGTGATTCTTTCCATATTTAACTACTTACCCAAAGGAAACCATATAAGAGGCAGGAAAGCCTATGAACCATACCTCTTGATTACCAGGGCTTATCGCTTCACTCCCTAACAGTTTCCATGGACGTGGTTCACTAGTAGAGTATTAGCTCAGCGTGCTTGAAACCCTGGCTCCATCGATAGTACCATAGACGTGTTGAAAAGATGGTGTCGCGGTGGGGGGGGACTTGAAAGAAGAGAAGAGGAGGAGGAAACAAAGGAGGAGGAAAGGAGGGAGGATGGGAGGGAGGAGGAAGGGGAGGAAGGAGGAGCTGGTGGTTGGTAGTGGTGGTTCAGGACAGAAATACAGACAGAGGTAGATCCTGGCTTCTTTTCAGATCCAATAAACAACTAAAGGAAACTTCACTGTTTCCTCAAAATGCCTGAGTGTCTCTGAGATTATACTAGAGAATACGTTCTAGAGGCACTTACATTTTTCCTATAATTCATGTAACCCATAAATGAATTTCTTCTAATCCAATATTTTGTGGTAAAATCATTTACCCAGCCTCAGCAGGGGCACAGAGCCTCCAGGGCTGGAAAGTTGTTTACTATTAACACGGGGGCATCCTTATTAAATTTGCAAACTCTGGCACTCAGCGTGTGTGTGTAAATGGCCCCCTCTTGACATTTTCCTTCCTTTTCCCCTTTAGCAACTTTGCAAGTTCTTTAAGGACAAGAGCCTGGGCGGATTGTCTGTGTGCCCAGGGTACACACAGAACAGCCCCCTGAGTGCATAGTCCATAAATATTTGTTAAGTGAACAAATTCTTGAGTAAAGCGCATTTACACAATGCATGTTGAGGGGCATGCAAATAATTCCAAATGAAATATGGACTTGCGAATTCTTACTGGGTGAGCAAACACAAGGAGGCTCCGTGTCGAAGGTAGACAGACAGCTCCTAGGGTTGTACATTCTCACACATTACACGTATTTTGGTCTTCCTTGTTTTAAAAACTAGGAGGCAGGCTCTTTCTTATTTAGGAGAAACACAGTGTTGTTTTATTCAAGTAAAAGCAGTAGTAAATAAGAAAATGCAAGTGATTTTCTTCCCCTCCTCTGCTATAGGGGAGTTCTTCAGGCACTGCACCTCTAACTGCAGCCTACCCAAGCTGCTCAATCTCTGTCCCCACAAAATTAAATACTAGAGTGAGCCTATGTTTTAAGACACTCAATGGCTCCATAATAGACCAGATGGCCTTTGAAGATACAAACAGTATTGATCCTGTGAGAGCAATCTATTCATTAAGTGGTCACCATCGATACCTGAAAATGCACACAGGCAGGAAATCTGTAAGTGACTGAGACGTTCGTGCCGTTTATCCTGGAGACATTATTTGAGCAAGTCCTTTTAGAGTGAATGCAAAGAGGTAATGGAAACATTGCAAGAAGGGACCGAGGAGGGAAGGGTCTCAGAGTCGACACAGACCGAGACACGCTGGGAAGAAACAATCAGTCTGCCAGAAAGAACAACCTCAACCAGATGGCACTCTGCTATCTAGAGGAAGGTACGAGAATCCTGTAGTGGGAAGGTAAGTGACCTCCTGCAGGCACTCTTGTAAAGGCCACAGCATGAAGGCAGCCTAGCATCATCTTCTCCTATTACTGAAAGAGAACAGCCCAGGCCGTGGGCTTCTCCAGATCATCATAAAGAAAAAGCAACAGGAACATATTAATAAGACACAAGGGAAATGAGCACCTCTGGCCTCGAGCATACTTCACAAGACTCTTATGAGTCTGGTGGACACTCCTGCTCCATCCAAGCAACAGTGAAGGAAAGTCGACTACCCTGAACAGCACACAAGTCTAAGATGGAAGTGTTGATAATGTCTTCCTCATATAAAATGTGACTCTTACCAAATGGATGAGATGATATCTTTTAATGTTTGTATGAAAACTTTTAAAACATTTTGCTCTTTCTTTTTAGGGACTTGAAAGGTATCTGGTGAGAACCATGCGGAATCTGAGCTGAGTCAACTAGAAACTGCTAATGCCCCTTTGTGAGACATCCTTACCAAGCTCTTCATGTGACACAAAGACGCAGCAGCTCAAGGGGAGTGAAGTTAACCTGCTTCATGGCAAATGAAATGTGCTTGCCAACTCTGCTGCTCAGTTTTATGTCAACTTAACACAAGCTAGAGTCGTTTTAGAAGAGGGAGCCTCAGTTGAGAAAAGCAGCTCCACCAGATTAGCCTGTGATGCATTTTCTTGATCGATGATTGATGTGGGAGGACCCAGCTCTCTGTGGGCAGTGCTACCCTTGGGATGGTGGTCCTGGGTGCTACAAGAAAGCAAACCAAGCAAGCCATAGGAAGCAAGCCAGGAAGTAGCACCATTCCATGGTCTCTGCAGCAGTTCCCGCCTCCAGGTTCCAGCCTTGTTTGAGTTCCTATCTTGACTTCCTTCAGTGATGGACTGCAGTGTGAAGTTTAAGATGAGATGAATTCTTTCCTCCATAAGCTGTGTATGGTCATGGTGTGTCATCAAAGCAATAGAAATTCTAACAAAGCGTGCTAGAAACCTCATCCAACTACTGAGGGATCTGGATGCAGAGATCCATGACTAGGCCCTGGGTGGATCTCTAGGAGTCCAATTAGCGAGAATGAGGAGGGTTTATATGAGCGAGAATTGTTGAGACCAAGGTTGGATAAAGCACAGGGACAAATAGCCAAATGAATGGAAACACATGAACTATGAACCAATGGCTGAGGGGTCCCCACTGGATCAGGCCCTCTGAATGGGTGAGACAGTTGATTGGCTTGATCTGTTTGGGAGGCATCCAGGCAGTGGGACCGGGTCCTGTGCTCATTGCATGAGTTGGCTGTTTGAAACCGGGGCCTATGCAGGATTGCTTGGCTCGGCCTGGGAGGAGGGGACTGGACCTACCTGGACTGAGTCTACCAGGTTGATCTCAGTCTGTGGGGAAGGCTTTGCCCTGGAGGAGATGGGAATGGGGGGGGGGGGGGGGGGCTGGGGGGAAGGGGAGGGGGAGGGGAGGGGGGAGAACAAGGAAATCCGTGGTTGATATGTAGAACTGAATTATATTGCAAAATAAAAAAAAAATCTTAACAGCAAAAAAAAAACAGAAAAAATTTTTAAAAAAAAAGAAATTCTAACAAAGACACAACCAATTTGTGTTTCAACAAATCCACAAATGTCACTAGGAGTGGCATGTGATTGCAGGATGAAGCCAGCGACGTACTTAGCGCTTTTGGTTTTCAAAATGGAAGGAAACCTTAGAAGACAATGTAAATGTTCTGAAGTGGGTTTTTGAGTCTGCATGCACAGAATGCCTTTGCTTGCTTACTCAAAAAAGTTGCCTGTGACTCCCCAGCTCAGTGGATTTGTTTTCCTCTTGTGTCACCCTAGCTTTGCATTTGTCCATCTACAAAGCAGCGTGTACAGTGTGTACAAGCGATCAACCCATCCCCAGAAGTTTGCTGGATCAAGAACTAAATCAATCCATAGAAAGGTACAGAATCTAGCAGCATACAGGTAAAAATGGCTGCCCAGGTAGTGATTGCTCAGCAATGAAGCAGATGGACAATGCCTCCCCAAAAGGCCTGACACCGTTGTGGTCACCTCTATTTCCACCACTTCAGAGGCTGAAGAAGGATGATCCTGTATTTGAGGTCGGCTTGCGGGGTGCAGGGGGGGGGGGGCGGAACAGTTCTTGACAAGCCTGGGATATATAATGGGATTTTATCTCAAAAATTAAGATAGAGAGATATTTTCTGAGAATTGTATTTGAGATTTGTTTTTCCTTCAGTTTCCAAAATTCTCGTTTGTGCACGTGTGTGGGTGTTAAGCTATTAGGAACACTCCTAGCCCTCACATTACACTTTATAAACGTGTTTCCATAGCAGCTTAGCAATGAAGGTTCTCTGTACTCCAAATTCTTAGGAACTTTCTTTGAAGGTACTTAAACATTTATTTGAGATTGTGTTTTTTAGTACCTTGAATGCAAGGGTAAGGTGGCAGAAATGGAAACAGTGAAGAAACAATGGGAACTATTGATGATGAACATTCCAGAAGATGTAACAGATAGAACAGCGGAGCATCAGATCACAGGTGGCCATGATCCCTTGGCAAGGTAAGCACCCAGAAGTAAAGATTAAAGCTCAAACAGGCACCCGTGCATGAACACTCACAGCCGTGCTCTTCAAAATATCCAGAATGCCCACTGACTGGTGAATGGACAAGCAAATAGTGTCAAAAGCTGCCTGGTGTCACTCATTGCTGCCTGTTGCCTAGTGACCTGAACGCCCTTCCAGCTCACACCATCATCTTTAGTGTTCAAATGACTGTCTCAGGGGCTTTGTGAGACGTCTCATCAGTTAAGGATCCCTTGCAGAGACCCAGGCTTTAGTTCCCACATTGGGTGGCTCACAAATGCCTGTAACTCCCTAATACCCTCTTTAGGCCTGTGAGAGTTTCTGTACTCACTTGCACATAACCAGAAAACACACACACACACACACACACACACACACACACTTTAAAAAAAAACTGAATTATTATTTTAGGAATAGCAGCACTTGAGGGGTGGAAGCAGGGGATAAGAAGTTCAAGTTCATTTTTAGCTACACAGCCAATTTGAGGCCAGACTAGAATACAAAAGAATCTGTCTCCTCCCCACCCCAAATGCAATCATTGTCCATTGTATAAAAATGTGATATCACCAATTTTTAATATATTAAAAACTACTTAAATAAATAAATTAGTGTCTTAGTTACTTTTCCTGTTGCTGTGCTAAGATAGTCTTACAGAAGTAACTTAAGGGAGAAGGGGGTTGTTCTGGCTCACAGTCCATTGTGGGAAGTCATTCTGAATTACAGTTTGAGGGTACAGTCCATCATGGTGACGTCACTTTGAGTCTGGAGTCAGGAAACTACAAATGGTGAATGCTCATGTTCAGCTTCTTCCTCCCCTTAGACAGTCCAATAGCCCAGTCCAGGGAATGGTTACTCTCACTTTTAGGGTGGGTCTTTCCTCTTCAACTAACCTAATCTAAAAATCTCTCACAGGTGTGCCTGGAGGGTTGTCTCCTAGGGGATTCCAGACACTGTCAAGTTGGTGACCAACACTGACCATCACAACTACTAACAGGGGACTTGGCATCTGCCCCACCACGGAGGCTCACTGGCACTGTAGTCATTCCTGTTTCACGGGTCAGAGGAGATAATAAACATTTATTCTCTCTTTCTCTCTCTCTCTCTCTCTCTCTCTCTCTCTCTCTCTCTCTCTCCTCCCTCCCTCCCTCCCTCCCTCCCTCCCTCCCTCCCTCCCTCCCTCCCTCTCTCTCTCTCTCTCTCAAATATGTCGTCTCACTGCGTAGTTCTGGCTGGTCTGAACTCACTACGTATATGATGCTGGCCCTGAATTCACAGAGATCCACCTGTCTCTGTCTCCTGAGTGCTGGGATTAAAGAAAGATTTGGGCCACCACGCCTGGCCCTGAACATTTCTTTGTTGTGGACAAGGTAGGCAGAGGGACAGATAAGGGAAGCATGCTCTGAGCTCACCACAGTGAAAGTATTGACAGCTTCAGAGGATGAAGGCAGAGAGAGGTTGGGACACCCCCGGCCTGCGTCCTTCTCTTATATTTATTTTCTTTCTACTCTTCAGCTGAATGCCTTTGATCATGTTTCATACAATAATTTTGTATCTTTTGCTTTTCTATAGAAGGAAGGGAAAGGCCCGTTCCCTTTTCTCCTGGATAAATTGGGGTGATGTTCTTTAGGGTCTAGATTGTTTCCATGTCACCCTTCTCTCAGCCTCACACCACCATCTTGGTAATAGAATACACAGTTTTGAGAGAGTGTCAGACCTAAGGAGATCTTTCTCTCATTTTCCCACAAACAATCGTCTTCATACAAAACGCCATGCTCGATCACGTGAGGAGCATTCCACAGACTCCCTTCTGCCTCCACACATTTAAGCGATGTCTGTCCTTCCTTACTCAGGAATGGCTGATTCCGGAGCTTAAAGACATGTCTACATCATGCTGTGAGCCCTGACTGAAGCTTGTGAGTGAATGTGGTGTGTGATAACAGTATTTCCAGAAGCTACTCCCACACGGGGAGGAGCACACGAAAACACCTCATTTTAAACCACAAACCGACCACCCCAAAATCGACTTCCTTAGCTTTTTCCAGAAATACCTTTCTCTGTGTTCATGCCTCCGATGGAAGGGGAAACATGACAGAAATACTTAGAATGGGAGAAAAGAGAAACCTAGATTATTCCTTTGAAATGCCTCACTTGTGTAAAATTTAGTAATAGAGCGTAGGGACAGATGATTAGGGCCGTAGAGGGCTCCCATGCAAATGAGCAGGCTCGGAAGCTTTGAATTTATTAGCTTCAAGATAAACAGGCCTCTGTGTCCCTGCCTGCTGTTCCCTTGGCAACATGGTTACATCATGGGACAATCACTGCTTGATTGAAATAACTCAGTCTGTTTCCTCAAAGAGCCACAACTTTGTTTCCTTTGCACCTCCAGTGTGGGGAACAGGTGAAGTCCTGAGTGAAGATGGATTATTGACATGAGCACAGCCATGTCAAGGACCCCAGTGCCTCAGAGCCGTGAGAATGACATAGGCCTCCCCTGGTCAGAGTGCTCAGGTTGGATGTTGATGACCTTTCGCTAACACCAGTGTGTGCAGAATGTGTCAAGGGCAGCTCTCCCCTCGCAGATGTTGACGGCCTCTGCAGAAACTATCAACCATGTCTTCCTCCTCTGGCATGACTGCAACCTGAGGCTGTTCCCTCTCAGAGACCTCCTAACAAGATTAGCTAACCCTCCTGACTTCTCAGGCTGCTGCTGGTACATCTCTACCGGCGCGCATGGCCCACCTGATGCCAACTTTTCTGTATATGTATCTGTCAATCTCTGAGCTGTGCATCTCACAGCACACCAGAATCTGCGATAATTCCTTGTGTATTTACCACTAATTAGTCACTTATTGGTGATTAACTAATAAAATATGGGTGTGTGCATGCATGGATGGATGGATGGATGGATGGATGGATGGATGGATGGATGGATGACATTTCTACTGAGAGGCAAGGAAAGAGAGAGTATTGGTATGGGGATAGGAGAATCACTTTCCACACTGCCCACCAGGGGGAGCTACTGGGTGGTGTGGGGTGGAGGGTAGAGTGCATAATCAATAATTTTAAAGGATATTTGAAATCAGATTTTCATTGGGCACAAGAAAGGTGAGATGGGCCTTGTATAGTCAAGTACAAGAATTCAAGAAAGAACTGAAGAGAAAGCCACCTCCGCGTCAGAGTCACTGACCTGGCGAATCACCTCCGTTTCCATTTTCCCTCAGACCTGAGCCTTTGATGACAGCTGGCGCTGGGAGTACACTGGAAAGGCCACGCCCTGGTCCGCTCTCCGTATTTATAGAGCTTTTTAGCACAAAGGCATTTTCATCAAAGCGCTTGAAGAGCCGGGCACACCCTGACACACACATGAGCTCCATGAAAGTAACTGCAAGTTCCCAGCAGCCCGGGGCCTGAGCTGGCAAGCAGGAATGCTTTGGAATACACTCCCTGGCCACAGGCAAGGAGCCCAGCTTGAAACTGGTGGGAAGAATGACATCAGGCAGGGCCAGCCAAGTCCCTGCTGAGGGGCCCTGACCTGTGTTTCTGGAAGACAGCTTAGGTTTCCCAGTGTTGATCACGTGCCAGACCCTGTTAGGCTCTTTGCATGTTTTATCTCATTTAATCCTTAAAATCATTCCCATTGTACTAGTGAAGAAGCTGGGGCTGAGAGGCAGATCACAGGCCTGGGGCATTCACCAGTGAGAGGTAAAGACCCACCTGTCTCCATCATCCCAGACCTTTTTGATGTTGCCCTAATGCATGATCTACGTATAACAGAGAAAACCCAGTGTTTAAGATCACAGGTGCATGAGATGGCTGTGGATTCATTTGTATCACTCGACTTAAAGACCAGCGTGACTCTCAGTATAATTCAAAACCAGTCCAGAAGTACTCCATCAAAGCTGAAATTTTAGTAGGTAAGACAGTCCTTTCAAGGTTCCCATGAGCCCCCACTGAGGCTGTGCTGGGGGTGACACATATCATAATTGGTCTGTATTACAGTTTTTATGTAAGATATTCCCACAGGTTCAGGGACAGGGGACTGGCCACCTGGTGGGCTTTGGAGAAGTTGTTAGGTTCTGAGGGGTTTGACCTAATAATCACTGAATTCAGAAAAGGTGGTAGAGCTTAGTTGTGGGCCATGGGCCACGGAGGGCCATGTACCCTAAGAAGACACAGTTCATTCCCTTGTCCCTTCTGTCCCACTCTGTCTCTCTGCTTCCTGGTCCCCGTGAGGTTCTGACACACACTCTTGCCATCTAGTCTCTGTTGGTGCTTCGGGCCCAAAGCCAATCTATGTTGTTGGATTTTATGTTTATGGATTTCTGCACACACGTGCCTGCGTGTGGAGGCCAGAAGTCAACGTTAGACAGCTCCTTCATCGCTTCTCCACGTTAGGTTTTGAGGCAGAGTCTCTCACTGGACTCACGGTGAGCAGTCCAGCGAGCACCGGAGATCTTCCCATCTCTGTTTCCTCAGGGCTAGGATTCCAGGCACCCTCTGCTCTGACGAGGCTTTTCGGTGGGTACTGGGAATCTGAACTCAGGTCCTCGCGCTTACGTGACAAGCAGGTCAGCCACTTGGCCATCTCTCTAGTCACTTTATTTTTTTTTTAATAATAGCTCTTTAACAGCTAATTTGCAAATTTTCCAGAAATGTAATAATTAGGTCTTAGGATTTCACAAGTTGGTTCTGGCAATAACACTGAGGCCACTGCACTAATCCAAAGACGTAATACTTGTACCACGGGCCAAGTTGTTAGTTGGGACATGATCAAAAGGGGTCAGATTTGGGATATATAATGACAGGACCGAGATTTGCTGGTAGGCTCCATGTGGAATAGAAGAAAAAGGAAGAAAAACCCGAAGTGAGACACCCGTCCTTGTGTCTGATCCACGGCTCTGCTCTCCGCATCTCCCCACATGGGGCAGGTGGTGAAAACACCCACTCACCTGTCTCTTCTCTGCCGTGTCTGTCTTCCAAACCTCCTCAGAGCCATGGCCATCCTCCACACTACAGCCACACCGTGGAAGAGCTCCGCGGTTGAAGGCTTCGGGCATTTGTCTTTACAGAGCAAATAAACTGGCAGAGTTCTTACTGGCCACAAAGCCGGGTTTCTAAAATTATCACCTTTATTTTTGAAAACTGGTGTACTTGTTTTATTTTTATACAGAGGAAGAGAGAGAAGAGGAGTGTGGCAAGGCGCAAAGGGGGGTGGAAGAGACGGAAGGATGGGAGAGGAGAGCAAAGGAGAAGGGCGGGGAAGAAGAGGAAAAGATAAAGAAAGGAGGCAGAAGGAGGCAGAAGAAGAAGAAGGAGGAGGAGGAGGAGGAGGAGGAGGAGGAGGAGGAGGAGGAGGAAGAAGAAGAAGAAGAAGAAGAAGAGGAAGGTGGGTATCCCCAGGCCTGGGAGAGCAGTGCAATGTGTCCATCCTGAGCACAGACAGCCCTTTTGTGTTGTTTTCTGTGTGTTCATCCACAATTCAAGATGATAACAATGAGCATACATTATACTTTATATAATAAAAAGCTCAAGGACAAATAAGGAAATGTCCTTTTTTTTTTTTTCAAATACATGACCAGAATTTAGCTTTGAAAGAGGGCCTTGGGAGTAGGAAGCCTGGGCAAGACAAGTGCATTAGGAATAATTACCAAGATGGCAACCTAGCAGAGGACACAGGGCAAGCAATCCCCACTCCACAAGCCTCTTGGGGTGTGTGAACATGGCCCTGTCCTCTACCTCTCTCTGCCTAGGATGTGGACACGCTTGTCTGTGAAGTGGGACTACAAACCCTGCGCCACGCCTCTCCCCCTTGAACTGCGTCGATGATCAAAGAAGTAGACAAAAGCAAACATTTGCCAGTCTCGCCAAAGGATTGCAAGTGTCGCGATCACAAGCTGTACCTGGGAATTTTGGCAGAGGAGGCTGCCATCATTGCGTCCAAAGAAACATCCATGTCCTTCTTTTTAAAGAAATTGAAAATTCCCAATAGGAGTTCTCCCATTAAGGGTGGGCAAGCTCTGATGGCTGGACACCTAAACACACCAGCTGCCTCTGGAGAAGTCTTTAATCAGCATGGTTTGGAGTCATTCTGACTCAGCACTGTTAATTCTGTACTTGACAAGCCTTACTGAAAATAATTAACAAGGGCCTGCTGTGGTCCGACAGGGAGAGGCAAGTCAAAGCGACACCTTGAGTCAGGAGGCACTGCCGGCCTCCTCTCCCTCTAAGCCTTCCTCTTGGCAGTTCACTCGGTGGAGAGACGAAGCAGCGTGGAGGTGGAACAGGCCCTGACCTGCTGGGCAGGCTACATCCGTGCTTAGAGAGCATGGAGCCCTTTGCTGGGGTTAGCAGAGTGTCCTTCAGGCTCTGGACACTGTTGTGCTTTGAGGAGCCCCATGACCCTCAGAAGAGACATCTCGTATTGACAGCCTCCAAGGGTTCCTGTGTTAATCAATAGCAGCATTCCTCTCCTGCCTTTGGCTAAAAGCTAAAGAGACAGGCTGGAGCATATGTGATTACCAGAATTTAATTATATATTACATTGATTTTTAATTAGAACTCTTGTGGGGGCCTCATCTATTAAAGTATTTCAGCTGGCAAATTGCTTTGCCTAGTCCATCAAGTAATTTGAAATGTATTTCTCCTTCTGACCTCTGACCTCCTTGATGAGGAAGAAAACCTGCCATGCAACCCACTCCAGGAGGGTGAAGAACCGGAAAACACCCACTTCCCCAAGCCCTATCCACACTCCAAACTTCAGCATCAAAGACACTAACTTGGAAAGCCAACAATGAGGGGCTTCTAGCTTCTTAGAAGTCAGTCCAGTTAAGGTCCCATCAGGACCGGTCACACTGGCTGTGGTCCTTAGTCTCAGCTGTCTGGGGAGGAGGTCCCAGTCTGGCTTTAAATATCAGATCTGCCTCATTTGACCATGTTTCCAAGTATAACAGGGATGTTCCAGGGAGCCCAGAGTGCCCCAAGCCTGAGAGACACACACTTGGCTAGCTGGAGGTAAGATCCAAGCCTCCTGATCCAAAGGTTCCCATTGGGATATATGCTTGCACAGAAGGCCTTGGAGACATCAGCTTTGACTCCTAGAATTTCTGCTGTCTCTACAAAGTTGCTCTGGAATCTCAAAGTTACCCAAACTGGCTCAGCCGTCAGCACTAGTCAGTTGCTGTCCAAGATACGGGCAATGCATAGCAGTTGCTGCCCTCCGACATGAAATAACATGTCTCCATTGATGATGGGTTGTTCACAAGCTATGAGCTTACTGTATTCTAAGTTGAAAATGAATTGAATGCCCAAGTCCATGCACCTTCCTAGCCTAGTGACTCTGCTCCATGGAATACTGGCTGTTTTCCTGCGATCTCAAGGCTACAGAAGGGCTCCCTGCCATTGCCCCACCTCTCAGGAGGATATTACATCTTGTTTTGATAGCTAAGGGAAAGATCTAAACTCACAATTTGAAGTACTCTTCCTACTGAATGCACGTGGCCTTCACACCACCGTGAGGGTGAAAAACCATTAGGAAGAATCATCGTAAGCCAGGGATCATCTGTAATTACTTTAATCACAGCGTGAGCTGCATTCCAGGCAAGGTGCTCGCACTATTTACGTGGCTTGTCTTGGATGGATCTTGGTTTTACAAGCAAGCGAACCTCAACATGAAACTTCTAATCAGCCAGCGGAGCTCGTATAGTGGGAGACCTGGGGCTGGGGCTGTGCCCTGCCCTCTCCCTTCTCCTGACTTCCTCTCACATCACCCAATGTGCTCTTCCAGGAGCCGCCTGCCACCTCTTTCCCACCTGCCAGGGACAAGCAGAGGAGCACTGCCAGCTCTGCGAAAGAGCAGCCATCTCCTCACTTCCTTTCTCCTACACTGCCCTGCAGCCCAGTTCGTCACACTGGCCCACTTTCTTCATGACTAACACTACTGACTTGAGTGAGATTGCCCTGCCTCCCAGCATCTGCCCAGGCTCTCCTTTGTCCCATCTATTCGTCCATTCAATCCGCAACATACCTAGGAAACTTCCAACACATGCCAGCCATGAGCGGGCAAACCTTTGTCTTCAGCCTAGCTGGGGAGATAATCCAGATGAACAGACTGTGAGGAACAGGAAGAGAAAGACGATTGCTGCGAACAGCATACAATCATGAGCTCACCCAAGAACAGCTCCAAAGCCAAAATCTGAAATATGGCTTCTACTAAGTGTATGTGACCTTTGCACCCTGCAAAGCTGGAGAGTCATTGCACAGATGCTGAACACCATGGGAAGGACCCTCCAAGCTACTCTTGAGTGGGAGGATCCTAGGCCCTAGGACCATCATGGACAATTTACTGAAAAATGTCCAGCCTCTAGAGCCCAACCCCAAGCTCCATCACTTGCTACACACACACACACACACACACACACACACACACACACATACACACACATACATGATGCTATTTTTCTGACCAGAGTGAGTGTTGGGGGCTTTTTCTAGAGATGGGTGTGTGAGTGTGTGTACTCAGGTAGCCACAAAGGCCATAAGAGGGCATCGGATTCCTTGAAGCTGGAGTTACAGGTGGTTGTGAGCCACCTGAGTATGAGTGTTGGGATATGAGCTCCGTCTTCATGACATAGCAGCAAGTGTTCTTAAGCCCAGCACCATCTCTCCAGCCCCGCCCTGGCCATTATCATCTTCCTTTGTGCATGTCTCATTTATCTCTGCCGGACTGTTAGGGTTTGAATCTGGTGTCCCCCGAAGGCTATCTTAACCCCTCAAGATGCCCCAACAAGTCTGAAACCTGGGGGATGCCTTATATCAGCCGGTGTCAACCTGTGGGTCACGACCCCTTTGGGATAGCATATCAGATATTTACATTACGATTCATAACAGTAGCAAAATTACAGTTATGAAGTAGGAACAAAATAATTTTATGGTTGGGGGTCACCACAACAGGAAGAACTGTATTAAAGGGTTGCAGCATTAGGAAGGCTGAGAACCCCTGCCTTATATGGAAAAAAAAAAAACCTTTGCAGATGAGAGAAAGGTTACAAAAAGAAGGGGCTCTTCCTTCTGAGTTGTTCTTTGGGGCATTCATGAGTTTGCTAAGAAGGAGGTAGAGGGAGATTTCAGGTAGGAAGGGAAGCAGTATGAAGTCGGAGACAGGGGTGGTAGTGATGTACCCGCAAGCTAAGAAAGTCCAGCAGCTACCGGAGCCGAAAGAACAATGCATAGATTCTCCCCTGGAACCCCTGCAGGGACCCAAGTCTTATACAAGAAAATTAATTTGCCTTGGGTTAAGCTAGCAGTGTGACATTCTGTTACAGCAGCCATAGTAAACTAATACATGTGTCTTGGAATAGAGCAGCGATCATGGGGCTAATGTGAGACCCAAACTACGGTAGAACATGTCAATCCTAACTGGAACTCAAAACCACTGAAACACAGCTCAGAACTGCCAGGTTCTTCATGAGACAAAAACTGTACAAATGATATAAGAATAAAGAATGAGGGAAGGTAATACCACTGATTTTCTAATTCTTCCTTTCTCCCAAAGTGTATGTACGAAGGAGATGAGCAGTGGAGAGCAGTTCTCCAATTCCTTAGTAAGGTTATTCTCTATTCTCCATCCACACCCTTCACCTACCATCAGAAGACGTGAACATGAGCAAATGGGCTCTTGTGGAGCTTTGCTGGTACACATTTAACGAAGGAACATACTGTAGGAAGTGGGACACAAAGGAACTGGAGAGGAAGGCATGGTCTGGAACGCAAGGTTCTGGGTGTTGTACTGTTTCCTCTTGAGTCACCCCTCTGGGGAGGGGGATTCACTTCAGTTTCAGCATTGAACAGGAGCAACACAGAGCCATCCATGTGTACCAACCCATTGATTTTTAATTAAAAACGTGTATCTAAGCAGTTCAAATCTGATATAGCAGTCGAGTGGAAGCAACTCCATTTAGATGAAAGAGATAGAGAACGTGTCTGGAGCTTTCAGCAGGCGGATGACAAGGACATTGGTGTAACTCCATCCTTTGTAACTGTCTTCTGCGAGAAGCCTGGTCTTCTGTGTGCCTTCTTTTGGGGAAATGCCTTGAATTTGACCCTCTTGCGGATTCTGAGGCTGATTGCCACTGTCACCTCCCTTGGAGAAGCTGTTCTACGGTCTTTTCTTCTGATTGAAGAGGGCTGCGAACTTCCCTGACCTCTCGTATCCATCTTAGAATTTTTCTCTTCTAGATATTTCAAGCTTTCTTCTCTGAGTAAAATATGATGAGAACATTACTACTGTGGTTAATCATATAAATATATACATATATATTTGTTTTATATATATTTATACATACTATGTATTATTTACAGATACATACATACATATATGTATATATTGTATACATACATAATGAACTTTGGAAGTCTCAAAAGCTTGCTACTGAGCCAGGTGTGATGGTACGTTCCTGTAATCCCAGCACTTGGGAGGCAGAAACAGGAGGATCTCACGAACTTGAAATGAGCCTGCCCTACACAGCAAATAGAGAAGAAAATGGAAAGAAGGGGGAGGCTTCTGAATAAATCTCAAGGCATTATTTTTTCTCCCAGAAATTCGTAAGTATTTAGCTTCCCTTCATTTTACTAACTTCCATGTACAAATAAAATTGAAAAGGAGTTACCGGAATCCTGCTATGGTTTGAATGTGAAACGCTTTCCACAGCCTTACACGTTTGAACACTTAGTCCCCGGCTGTGACACTACCTCAGGAAATTTCAGAGCTTTTGGGATGTCTGCCCTAGGCAGCAGAGGGGGTTGCTGGGGACGGACCCTGAAGTCTGCAACTGCTCCTGAGAGCAGCTCAAGTCCTCTGCTTCTCTGTCTGCCGAGATTTGAACATGACACGCCACCCACTCTCAGGGCCTCGTGCCTCCCCTGCCGGGATGGACCCCAGCCTCTGAAATGTGACAAATACATTTTCTCCTCCTTAATTTGCTTCCTTCAAGTATTTCATCACACTGATGAGAGCAGCCACTAATACAATCTCACATACACACACACACACACACACACACACACACACACACACACACACACATGCACACGCATGCACATGCACGCACGCACGCGCACACACGCAAAAAACCTATTCTTGGATTTTATCCTAAATATTTCTAGGCAAGACACTGGAAGGAAAGCCACCACCATGTAGCTCTCTACAGAAGGACTGGGGAGATACAGTGAGGTCTCAGATAAAAGCAGGAAGCTGCACACACATTTCAAAACCTGTTCAATCTTAGAGATTTCCCCAGTGACTACTGTCACCAATAAAAGTCTGTTTTCCTTTGTGTTAGCCTTAAATGCTTCTCGTTGAGAGATATAACTGCAAAATATGATGACCTCTGGGGGGAAAAGCACTTGTTAACAGCAATAATTTTTTTAAGACAAGAGAACTCTAATTTTTTAATTAACGTTATTTGTTTATTGATTGTGTGTATGTGTGGGTCTGTATGTGCCAGGGTGCCAACTTGTAAATGTCAGCTCTCTCTTCAACTGTGTTGATCCTAAGGATAGAACTCCGGTCTCAGGCATGGCAGCAAGAGCCTGCATCCTTTGAACCATCTTGTCAGGCCATTGGTTTAGTCTTACTTTTAATTCCTTTAAGATAATACATTATCCATGAATACATTTCCATGAAATACAATAAATACAATTTTAGTATTACTCTCCTTAATGTTAGACTTCTGCTTCTGAGATTGCTTCTTTTCTTCAAATACCCCCAACAGATCTCTCTCCTTCCCTGACACATATGCCCGTTTGGGACGTCTAGAGAGTTTTCCCCGCAGCCAGGTATTTCTCCTGGAGGCTGTAGAGAGAGATAATCAGAGCCCTCCTGTGACATCTCTGTGGAGGGCAGAGGCCAATTATAACCCCAGTGCGTCACTGGAAGGGGCTTTAGTACACGGGTACTGCGTGTGTAACTACACTAAGCCATAACTAATTTTAATTTTGAGAGAGCTGGCTCTCCCAAACTCACAGTGAGAAGTGCTGTTTGTTTGCAGTTCAGCAATGTGTCTTCTCAAAGGCACACATAGATCTTATTGTGATTTCCCTCAGTACACAGACACAAGCCACAAATGACTCATTTCATTACTTTTCCAAAAACAAGGCTGAAGACAAACCCTCCATTCCATGGTAAGTGCTAGCGTCTTTACATCTATGAAGAGAAGCTGGCCAAAGTGGGGTTTTCTTTTTTTGTTTTTTCCCCTCTCTCTGGAGGGCAACTACACACTTTCCAGCTAAGGAACTTCCTGGCATCATTAGCACATTAATTAACAACCATGAAGACATGGGAAGATTTATAGGTGATGTTTGCTCTTAAGTGAAATATAATTCCTTGAATTCACAACCCAAACTTTGAAGAGAAAGAAAAAAGACCATGATAACAAAGGGAAGACTGTTTTCTTCTCGTTTGTGATAAAAGATGGCCTGTGTCAACCACGGTGCTGACTTCTAGCCCAGGGAACCAAGTGAAAATGATTTGGAGCTGGCCCTGGTGGTGTGGACCTGGAAGAGCTGGCAGGTTGACCAACTCAGCTACCTCCCAGGCCCAGATTCAGGGCTTTGAGCTGGCCCACCCCAACATCTACCCCATCTATGAGCAGGTGGAGTGCATGAAGGGGCTGGTCCTGCAGAACCAAAGCTGCAGGAGCTCCATGACTTGGGGCAACAGCAGGCTATCTGTTGACCAAGAGGAGTCTTGGTGAGGGTCCAGTCATGATGGTATACCAGAAGCCAGAGGCCTCGAACCAGATCTCATTACAATGAATATTTGCAAGTAAAGCTGTTTATATACTGTGTGACACATCCCGTCACACTGCAGTTTCCACAACGAGGTGGTTTTTGTTTGGGTTTTTTTATTTTAATTTTTAATTTTCTTTTGAAGGGAGGTTTCAATGGATGAGGGCAGATACGGAAGGACTGGGAAATGAGTGGGGTTGGGGTATATGATGTGAAATACACAAAGAATCAATAAAAAAAATTATGAAAAAGGAAAAGAAATGCTTTGGAGATAATAAAGAGTGAACATTCCATCAACTTTATTTTCTTGCAGGGACTGAGTTACCCAGTGAGCGGAGCTTGTTGTTCAGGGCTGTGGTGTGCCTCCTCTGCGTACAGCGAGAGCTTGTTCACTAATATAGCTGCTATTGGCATGCAGAATTTCAAATACCTGGTATCCTTCGCTAGACTCTACTGTGCTCTGAAGGATGCAGTTTGCTTCTGAGGTTTTTTTTTTTTTTTTTTTTTTTTTTTTAAGGAAAATGTATGGAATGTATTGACTTGCTGCATATTAATTCCTGCCCAGATCTGAAGATTGGAAATCAGGGTGGGATCAAACAGGCTTTGTCAGTTCTTGAGTCCTGGAAATAGATTCATAAAATGCTTACTCCACTTCTTGAGACGTTCCATGTTGGATTGTGGTGAGGTCATTATGGTTCATAGAATTGTATGATGTCTGACAAATTGTTAAATATAATTTGTATTACTTCTGTAAGGCTTTTCACTTAAATAGGTTGACAGCTTATGAAAAGAAAATTCTTTTGCCAGGCCATGAAACTTGGTATTTACTTTGGGGAAAATGGTTGTTGTGACAATACTATATGTAATAACTCAGAAAAGTATAAAATTTGCTATCAGGCAAAGCCAGTAAAAGTGTAAGTTAATGACACCTGAAGCCTCTCCACACCACTCCTCATGTAGAGAATGATTCCTGTAGTAAATGTAGAGACCACTTAGGAGAATGCCAACCACCACAAAGAAGAAATAAAACACTTACACTCGAAACCAAGAAAACAATAGTCATTGCTATGTATGAAAAGGGCAGATGCATTTACACATTAACTCATCATAGCCTCTAAAAAAAAAACAGTGATTCAGAACACAGAAAATATTTCAGAACTTAGTAAGTAACTGAAAACATGGAAATTAATTTAAATAATATCTTAAAACACATAGAAAACAGAATGAGAGTTTAATTAACTATTTCCAATAAAATTATGCGAAAAAAGTAGACAAATTCAAATTTAAAAAAAACTGGAAAAAATTCTATTTTAAAAAAAAGAAAGATATCTCACAGTAAGATAATAGAAGAGCTCAATGGGACCCTTTAAAACACACACACTAAACTGGAGCCTCTGAGGATTAATAGAAAACACTAACAGCTAACAGAGAAAACATTCCATTTCTTTTTTTTTTTTAAAACAGGGTTTCTCTGTGTAACTTGTGCCTTTCCTGGAACTTTTTAAAAACACATCAATAGCAAATAACTTCTCATGAACAATGTTTTGTTTTGTTTTTGAGACAGGGTTTCTCTGTGTATCCCTGGCTGTCCTGGAACTCTCTGTGTGGACCAGGCTGGTCTCGAACTCCCAGAGATCTGCCTGCCTCCGCCTCCTGAATACTGGCATTAAAGGCGTGTGCCACCACTCCTGGCCACGAACAACCTTTCTTTAATGCCATAAGAACACTAAGTCCTGTGAATGGTGAGACAGCTCACTGAGACCACTTACCTCAAGAGTTTGACAGCCTGAGTTTGAGCCCCTGGTGCCATGGTGGAAGGTGAGAACTGATTCCCAGAAGTCCTCTGACTTCCACATGTGCATTGTGGTATACACACACACACACACACACACACACACACACACACACACACACTATCTATCTATCTATCTATCTATCTATCTATCTATCTATCTATCTATCTATCTATCTATATATGAAGGTCAGAAGGAAACTTCTAACGTAGCTCTTCATCTTTCACCCTATTTGAGGCAGGGTCTCTCTTTTGTTCATCACTGTGGAGGCCAAGCCAGCTGACCTGCCAGCTTCCGTGGATTTTCCTACGCAAACCTTCATCTTGGCACAAAAACACTAAAATTTGAGATGTGTCTGCCCTTGCATATGTCCTGGGGATTTGAACTCAGGTCTTCAGACTTGTGTAGTGAATGCTTTATCTACTGAACCATCTCCCAGCTCCCCCATCTATCCTCTAACTCCTGAACTCAAGCAATTCTCTTGCTAGTCACCCGAGTAGGGGAGACTGCAGGTGGGCCCCACTGCTAAGACCAGGCAGGACTAGCTTTGGGTGTATGTATTATACATGCATGTGCATATGCATGCTGGAAAGTGTGTGGGCACATGTGTCAGAACATGTGTGTTTGCGTGTTCACACGGCAGTATCTTAAGAGAGCTGAGATAATATAACTACAAACATGGAATTGTAAATCCAAACTAGTAAGAATGAAGACAAAATAGAAGCATTTTCAGAGACACGTGGACATAAAACACACTCTCTCAAATGTTTGCTGGAAGAACTACCAGGAAACACCTCCAGGAGCAGAAGGCAAATCCCTGATGAATAAGTTGCAAGTGGATACAGTAGGAAAAACCATGCGGAAAACACGGCGTAAGGCCAGTTAAGTTCATTTTAACAAATCCATGCTAGAGAAACAACAGTAAGAAAAAGACAAAAATGCTAAATGAAAAGTGGAAGGTAAAGAAGAGAAACCCTGGTATAACTAAATGAAGATAAGGTGTAGACGATCAACCCACACTAAGTCAGAAAGTCTGGAGGCAGCAGTGTGCGCCTTGTGTTTCCTTCTTGAGGAGACTGCACACTGTGATGTTTTGATTCTCGAAAGAAAAAAAATGTAAGTACAAGAACTTATGTCAAAACTTCACTATCACTGAAATTATCCAAATGCAATAGATAAGTATATTAATGCCCATATCATGTATACAGTGCATGGGCATCCATCACCTGTGAGGATCATGGTCTCAGTGAATAGACTGAGGATGAACACAGACCTAGAACTGGGAGCTAAGGAGGATTTTAAGGACTGGGGAGATGGCTCAGTAGTTAAGAGTATGGACTGCTTTCGCAGAAATCCCGAGTTTGGGTCCCTGCACCCACTACTTTAGCTCCAGTTCCAGAGGATCTGGCACCCTCTTCTGGCCTGTGTAGGCATCTGCACACATACATACATACCTACATACACACACACACACACACACACACACACACACACACACCTTAAAATACATATAAACTTTCAAAAGAAGGTTTGAAGATTTTAATTTTATCACTAATGTTTTATTGACTTAAAAATGCTGCAAGAGAATATGAATTTGAAAACTTAAAATTTGAAATCTAACCTTTTCAGATGGCCAAAATATAGGGCTTTGTTACAATATCCTTCCTCCATTCTCCTGTTTTATAATTTTCTCAGAAAGAAAGAAAAAAAAGGAGGAAGGAAGGAAGAAAGGAAGGAGGAAGGAAGGAAGACATTAAAGCCTCTGGCTCCGTTTGGCTGCTGTTTAAGTGTGCTAGCACATTTGTAAGTTCCAGAACGATTCAAGATGAAGCCCTGAAGCCACGGGGCCGTTCACTGCATGTCCAGAGCAGACACGAGGCCACAACACACACTCCACCTGCTATGTGCAGGTAAGGAAACTGCCATTGGAAGAAAATGCCCATGAACCAGGGCTCAATGCCTTTTAAACACTGGTGGTTATAAGAGCTGCATTGTCTTGTGCTGTCCCTTGGTTTGAATTACTTCTTTCTGGCTTGAGTGTGCAAGTAGTGGAACAGAGATGTCAATACAGAAACTGCCTTAGCCAGGGGTCATCAGGGGGCTATCCAATTAGAGAACCCTTTAGAGCCACGGAAAAGAAAATAAGTTCTCTGTCATAACAAGGACCCTCCCTATGGGAGGCGGAACAATCAGCTCTGTGTGTCAGGTTCTCATACAGTGCGGGGAAACCATGGCACACAATGAGAAACATTCAGATTGCCTTCTGGGAGTGAGGAGTGCTGGTGTGCTGCCCATGGGATTCATTACTCACTAGAACAACCGGCTGACATCACTCCTCCCATAAAGAAGGAAAGAGTAATTCTAGCAGCAGAGAAACACAAGTGGCTAATCTGTGGGTAGACTGAATTTGTATGTCATTCAGTGGACATTTCAGGAGAATGCTCTCAACCAAACTCCATGTTCTTAGGACACAGCAGGTCAGTGGAAGGCTGTCTGAGTTATGTTTCCTGTTCCCAGGATATGGTAAAATATCCAGAGGAAGCATCATAAGGAGGGAAAGGTCTATTTTGGTTCATGGTTTGAGGATACAGTGCATCATGGTAGGGAAGGTGTTGAGCAATATTATTTTAAGGTGTGTTGCTTTTGTTTATGTTGCATTTGTTTAACTCTGTGAAGCTGTGTTACTTTGCTTGTCTAAAACACCTGATGGTCTAATAAAGAACTGAATGGCCAATAGCAAGGCAGGAGAAAGGACAGGTGGGGCTGGCAAGCAGAGAGAATAATTAGAAGGAGAAATCTGGGAGCGAAGGGAAGGAGCCAGAGAAGGAGGAGGACATCAAAGGCCAGCCACTCAGCTACACAGCAAGCCACAGAGTAAGAGTAAGATTTACAGAAGTAAGAGAATGGGAAAAGTCCAGAGGCGAAAGGTAGATGGGATAATTTAAATTTAAGGAAAGCTGGTAAGAAACAAGCCAAGCTAAGGCCAGGCACTTATAATTAAGTATAAGTTTCCATGTGTGATTTATTTGTGAGCTGAGTGGCAGGGCCCCCCAAAAGAATAAAACAACCAAGAACAGGAAGGCTTGGAGGCAGGCATGTGAAGTAGCTGGTCACATTGAATCTGCAGTCAGGAAGCACAGGATGATGAATGCTGGTGCTCAGTTAGCTTACTGTTTTTCACTCAGTTTGAGATCATGAAATAGTGCTGCCATCCTTTAGGGCAGAGCTTCCCACCTCGATTAACCTAATCAAGACAATCTCTCACCAGAATGCCCAGAGGCTTGCCTCCCGGGTGACTCTGGACCCCTGTGAAGTTGGTAATCAACACTGACCATCACAAAGCCCTATGAATTACCTGCTCAGTTTCCAGCAGTGAGGCCAGCTTTATGTTAGCTCAAGGTCTTCACTGCAGATCAGGAATGGCTCAGAGAAAGCTCCAGATGAGGATTTCCAAGCCAAGACTGCTACTCTAAATGACAAAGGCCAAGCCTGGGCAGTGGCAGGGAGGGTGCAGAGGAGTTTATGTATCTGGGAGACTTTACAGGTAACATAAAGGGAAGAGTGGTGGATGCCTACCCAAGTGTGGTAGGTAGGGATGTGTACATGGTCTGGGATCATTCCAACCTTCCTTGCAACCCTGGAAGAAGCAGAAGAGACCAGGGAAGGCATGGAGATGGCAAAGGAAGGTAACTGACGAGAACTTAGAGATGCTGAGGGACATGGGTCTTTGTGTGGTGATGCTATAAGGAAATGAAACTGTCAGGTGATAGGTGGGGATCAAGACAATGAGGTGGCGACTGAGACACACCCGTGTGAAGGAGAGCCACTGCCTCACAGATGGGAAAGGACTGAGTGGACGTGGTGTGTACGGCTTAGAGTCGAAGGGTAGCTTCTCATGGCCACAGAGACTTCCAAGAGCAGCTTCCTGGGAGGGATGAGAGGGGAAGTGGCGAGGTCACCCCCACACATATCTCCACCATCGCCACCATAGCAATTCTAGGAGACCAGCACTTTCTAGTTCACAAATTAACATTTCTGACCTGGATTCACCGGAACAGGGGATATTCTGCTCAGATTTGACCAAAAGTCCTACTGTAGTCCAGTACACTGCTCTGATGACCAGGCTAGGGAGGTCCGGCCATCAGTTCTAGCTTCCAGCTTAATTCCTGTAACCATGTCTAGACCGTGGGGTCCAGACAGAAGGATGGATCCCGGGGGAAGGTAGGCAAGAAGGAAATGTGGTCACATGCTAGAGTGGAGGAGGAAGAAGCTCAAAGGAAGTTCAAGCCTTGCCCGGAGAAAGATCTAAAAGGGAGGTGAGAAAGGTGGGGCGTGTGCAGAATGCAGTACGAGCAGCCATGGCCATTGCTGGGAGTGTCGGATGGCGAAGCGGGAGGCTAGGTGGCCAGGATGTTAGCTGGCTTTCCACAACCGTGACAAAACACCTGAGACAATCAACTCAAAAAGTTGGAGGGTCCTGCTGTGGCTCCTGGTCTCAGGTATTTCCACCCGGAGTTGCCTGGATTCTCTGCCTATGGCAGCACAATGCATCCTGGGAGAGTGAGAAGCAGAAGATGATAGGTGAGACCCCACACAGCCTATTCTAGAGTGTACCTCTAGTGACATACCGTCCCACCCCAGGTGCTCACCTCCAAAAGATCCCATCTCCCAAAAGTACCACAGCGAAGGACCAAGCATTCAGCATGTAGGCATGTGAAGGACATAGAGCAGCTGGTGTGAAGACCGTCGCCAGAGAGCACTCGGTCTGTGGACACTAGTTGAGCAGACAGGCGCAGCAGCTTACAGCAACCAAGCTCTGTTAGCAGTATCTCCTCACTGCTCGATGGAGAGAACATTACCTGGGGGGACATTATTTAAGGGTTCCTGGAAATGTGAGTTGGGCAGGAACTAAGCTTTTCCCTGCTGTCTCCAGCCACAGAACGGAAGTACAGACATCTCCGAGTAAGGGAACACACTCCATTATACCGGCCTGATGTTTAACACAGTGACTAGGGACGAACCCTCCCCTGGGAAGAGATGGGAAAAGGAGAGAGAGAGTTAAATAACAAAAATGGCCAATCACGAAACTGCAGCCCACAGGGGGTGGTCCTCTGTCTAAGAAAGCTTGGGCGCCACTTCAGAAGGGAGAGGCCAGACAGGCAGGCTGTAGATGGAAAACCAAAGCCCCATGTCACTTCTAATTCAGACTCTTAACTCTCAGGAGTAAAATCGCTTCTTAACTCCTGCCTCTTGCAAACACTAGAGTAAGCCCTTCACCCCTGCAGACCACCTACCTGCCTTCCCCTGCCTAAGACTTCAGTCAGTCTTCATCCACTCAAGCTACTACTAGTGCCCAAGGCAACAGAACCCCATTCTCCCCGCAACGAACTTTAAACCCCTCTGTTCTAATCCCTTTCTCCCAGGAATGATTTATAGCCCTACTCTTTGCCTTTTACTGGCTCATTTGGAGCTATCTGTAAGTTAAGTTTTAACATTTTAAAGTCTTTTCTAGAAAATTACATGGGAGAAAAAAGGACCTTTGTAAGCCATAGGGACCGTGCATCTATGTTATATTCAACATTTCAACATTTCAAGAAATAACTACCTGGGTAAGCTGACTCAGTACCCACTTCCACTGATTAATAAACTTGGTCCTCACCTGTCTCTTTCCCTACATCGCATTTCAACTCATCTGATACTGTCTGGATCTAGTTCCTGTGTCCCCTAAAGTCATCGCCTCTTTGGTTTGATCTCTAAAGCTTTTGTATTAAAAGATGCAATATAAAAATTAATGACCTTGTGTCATGGGAAGCCAGGTATTTAAGGTGCTGTCAGCCGGCATTATTAGCATGAGTGTGATAGTAAATTTGAAGATGAGTCATGGAAAGCAAACTTGCGTGTGCACTTAGATAAAAGTGTCAGCAAGAGCTGCGAGGAAACGTCTAATGAAAGGCTAGAGCAGATGACGACATTCTAAAAACCCCGCTTCTCTTCAGCCAGATGCAATTTGAAATAATGATAGGGTTATCTAGATCCAACTGGGTTCTCTCTTTATTCCAGCTCTGGTGATGAAGACCCTGTAGATACACAGATCTTTTGTCTCTATAAATATTCCAAAAGTGAGATAGGGATGGGACTTTGTCCCTCAATGCCAATCCACAAGAATGACACTTGCCAACTTCTTTTCTAGATATCCAAAAGGAACGGTGATGATGCACAACTCCCTAGGGTACACACTCTCAGATTGGGAGGAATACTGGATCTGGAGCCCGGAAATCCTGGTCTTTGTCTTGACTCTGTTGGAGGGAAATTTCAATCAGATCATGGAAGCCTGCCTGTACCTTACTTTCCATACACAAGAGAAAAGTGAAAGCCACTTGTTGCCCAGTGGATCTGTGGCTTTGTTGTGAGTCTGCCTGGAGGCGCATAAGGTAACATTGTAGATCCTCACACTCCTTATCCACAGCTTGCTGGCCTTCTTCACCTGAGCCCATTACTTAACAGTCCCTCCCAGCCTCCCTGAAGAGGGGGCAATACCATAAATTTAATGTATATACAAACAATCTGGAGTGGCGTGACTGGACAGGAACGGGAGGCTGGACTGATTGAGGAGTCTTGGCTCTCTCTGCCTGCACCCTGTAATTACAGTGAGCTGTAAACCACTGCACAGCACATTTGTGATGAGCACTCTAGCAAATAGCACAGAATTACAGGGTTGGAAGAGTCTTTGGAGGACGGCTCCCCCAGCTCTTTCAATTTACAGATGAGGAAACCGAGGTGCAGGACACGTGAGGAGTTTGCCTGGGGCTGTACGGGCATCCATGATGATACTGAGTGAGGACCCAGAATCTGACTCCTCATCTTCTGGTCCTTCTATTGACCCCACATGCTCCTGGTGACCTGAGGACTTGAGGCAAATACTGGCATAGAAAGTTCTTTCACATCGATGGTCACTGCCATTGGCTAGCACATTCTATCATTACAGAGTGGCGGCCATCCTTTTCTTACTGGCTTCCATTATCAAATTAGGAAATAGTCTTCTGGAAAGGTCTTCCTTGTGGGTTGGGTTGCTGATGTCCTCACAGCAATATTGTTTACTTCTTGGAGAAAAATAGGGCCACATGGACCATGGGTTTGAACTTTTAAAATTTTGCATCTAAATTTCAGTTCCAG